>NC_135812.1:95860489-96506726 GCF_964213995.1 Mustelus asterias | reverse complement strand
TTGCATTCTGTTAATATCTCAGATCCACCTAAAAATGGGCCGCTGCCTATTTACTGTACATTGTGCCTTTATTAAAAGAGATAAGCACTGATTTTCATAGAAATCATAGAAACCCTACAGTACAGAAAGAGGCCATTCGGCCCATCGAGTCTGCACCGACCACAATCCCACCCCCATATCCCTACATATTTTACCCGCTAATCCACGCATCCCAGGACACTAAGGGGCAATTTTAGCATGGCCAATCAACCTAACCCGCACATCTTTGGACTGTGGGAGGAAACCGGAGCACCCGGAGGAAACCCACGCAGACACGAGGAGAATGTGCAAACTCCACACAGACAGTGACCCAAGCCGGGAATCGAACCCAGGTCCCTGGAGCTGTGAAGCAGCAGTGCTAACCACTGTGCTACCGTGCCGCCAAGGATTTTCCTTGTCGTCATTCTGATTTTGTCTTTTAATTTAAAACAAATTGATTCCATCCTTAAAGTTACAAAGTTAAAGTTCAGAGTGGACAGGGCAAATCCATTCCTTGCTCCAAAAACCAAATTCAAAATCCAATTGAATCCAATTCATGGTCCCCACGAGAGTTAAACAAGATAGGATAAGGCATTCACCCCATTTTGGACTTGATCTGAGGCTTGATCTTAGCCAAAAGACCGAGACACGATTTAATTTAAATTTATTAAGCCAGATGATGATTTGACCAGAAACATTACTGGTTTAATAACAGGGGTAATAGGCGATAGAACTCAGACTTCAGTGTGACACCACGCTGTTTTCCCAGCACGGGCGGCACGGTGGCACAGTGGTCAGCACTGCTGCCTCACAGCGCCAGGGACCCAGGTTCGATTCCCGGCTTGGATCACTGTCCGTGAGGAGTCTGCATGTTCTTCCTGTGTCTGCGTGGGTTTCCTCCGGGTGCTCTGGTTTCCTCCCACGGTCCGAAAGATGTGCTAGTTAGATCTGTTGGCCATGCTAAATTCTCCCTCAGTGTACCCAAGCAGGTGCCGGAGTGTGGCGACCAGGGGATTTTCACAGTAACTTCACTGCAGTGTTAATGTAAGCCGACTTGTGACACTAATAAACAAACTTAAAACTTCAGATACGTTTCATTGTGAGTCTGTGACTTCATAACACACAAGAATTCACTCAACTGAAAAATTCTGATGGAGTATAATTGGTCAGCACTGAAATATACTAAGATTATATTTCTTGGTTTTTGGCACGAAGATAGATTCTGATGCAAATATAACTTTCTGCTGCCCTGGAAGTATTTAGGTGGAATCTAAACATTTTCTGCTGTGGAGCAGAGAGCCTGCTTCTGTGCTGAATGATTCTAAGGCTTTAGAGGGTAGACAGGAAAGTAGATTTTAGGCCACACTCCGATCAGCCATAATCTTATCGAATGGTGGATCAGGCCTGAGGGGCCAAATGTTGTATCCTGCTCCTAATTTGTATGTTCAATTGAGGCCACTCGGTCCATCGTGCTGTGCCAAGCTTTTGAAAAAAGCTGTTCAGTTAGTCCCTCTCTCATGCTCTTTCTCTGTATCTTTTTCCTTTTCAAACTTAAATCCCGTTTTCTTTTGAAAGGTATTTTTGATCCTGCTTCCACCACCCTTTCAATATGGGGTTTATTGTTTACTGCAGTGTGACACGTAGTTCAACTTAATTTGCTTCTAACATCTGGGGTGGGATTCTCCGGCCGAGCTTGCCTCAAAACTGGAGAATCCCGCCCAAGGTCAATGGACCTTTGCGTGGTTCCTTCCCCCCCCGCCCGCTACGATTCCGTGGCAGGCGGGATGGGAGAATCTCTCCCCCCCCCCCCCCCCCCCCCCCCCCCCCTGATATTTTCCCTCCAATTCATTAGCAACTGCATTTTCAAAATCCACACAACAGTTCTGCAACTACTGATTTGCTCAAGTGCGACATCACCTCTCTACATTTGATGAGGGAGTATTTAATGAATGGTAGGGCACTGGGGAGCTCAGAGGAACAGATGGATCTTGGGGTATTTATTCACAGATCTCTGACGTCGGCAGAGCACGTGAATAGGGTAGTTAAGAAGGCCAATGAGACACTTTCTTTCATCAGTTGTGGCATAGAGTATAAGAGAAAGGCGGCAATGTTGGGAGTTTTGCAAAGCGTTGGTTAGGCTGCAGCTGGAGTACTGGGTACAGTTCTGGTCACCTCACTATAGGAAGGTTGTGATAGCACTGGAGGGAGTGCAGAGGAGGTTCGCCAGGATGTTGCCTGGGATTTGAGCTATAAGGAGAGACTAGATAAGCTTGGATTGTTTGCAGAGAAGGCTAAGGGGGACATGATTGAGGTGTATAAGATTATGAGTGGTATGGACAGGGTCAGTAGGGAGCAGCTGCTCCCCTTGGTTGAGGGGTCAATCACGAGGGGGCATAGTTTTGGGGTAAGGGGCAGGAGATTCAGAGGAGAAAAAAACCATTTTCACTCGGAGGGTGGAAGGAATCTGGAATGCTCTGCCTGGGAAGGTAGTGGAAGCCGGAAATCTTACAAACTTTAAAAAAGATTTGGATACCATTTGACATCATAACATTCAAAGATATGGGACAAATGTAGGAAAGTGGGATTAGCATGGCTTTAGTGATAGTTATTGTTGGTGCAGACTTGATGGGTCGACATGCCTATTCTGCGCTGAATGACTTTGACTCTATAACTGTATAATCCCCAGTAAAATCATTACTCCCCCTCACACGAGTTCAACCTTCCTTTCCGTTAAGTCCAAGAAACAGAGATTTCAATATATATGGTGGACAACTGGTTTAGCCATACACCACCAGATTTGGCTGGACACATAAAGAAATGTCAGGTCCTCCACTTGTCTGCCGCAATTGCTCTGTTCCAGGATCATTCTGGAATCCAAAGATAGCCCCTGTTCTCTACTGCCAAGTTTCCTAAACCCTTGTCCTTGTCCGCTACTCTAAGATTGAGACCATCCGTTCAGTTGCTTGTGTCATTTCTCTCCCTTCCCCAAGCTCATCAGATCAAACTTCCTCTAAGATTTTCCCCATCCCAGCCCTGAACTCTAGTTTCTATCCCACCTCCTATAACATGTCCCCTCCGAGCTAACCTTTGTTAGAGATCCACCTCCTGCTCAAAGGTCATGGAGCTGAAACATTAATTTCTCTCTCCATCGATGCTATCTGAGCTGTTGAGTATTTCAAGCATTCTATCTCCTCTGGTACTGTCCCATATCCTTCAAATCTGCCTTATCGTCCCACTCCTAGGTATACCAAACCTTGAAATCTTTGGCCTTACAGCTTATTGCTTCAGCTGCAACCCCCCTTTCCTCTCAAGTATTTAATGCTGTTGCCTTCCAAATCCATGCCTACCTTTTCCCAAATCCATGTTTGAAGCCTTTCTATCAAGTTTCCACTCCTGCCAACAGTACCAAAACAGCTCCTATCAAAGTCACAAATGATATCGTATGTGACTGTGACAAAGGTAAACCACCTCATCTCATCCTTCAGGACCTGTCTACAGCCTGTGACATGGTTGTCCACACCAGTTTCTTCCAATGTCTTTCCACTGCTATCCAGCTCGGTGAGACTGCTCTCACTTGGTTCCATTCTTAATTATGTAATCATAGCCACAGTGCCACCTGCAATGGCTTCTCCTCCTCTCCTGCACTGTTGCCTCTGCTGTCCATGTTTTCAAATCCCTCCATGGCCTCACTCCCCCCTATTTCTGCAATCACTTCCAGCCCCCAACTCTCTGAGCTACCTGGTCTCATCTAATTTTAGCCTCTTGAGTGTGCCTGATTTTAACTATCATCGGTGGCTGTGTCTTCATCTGCCTAAACCTTGAAATTCTCTCTCTTCCACTCAGACTCTCTACCTCTCTTTCTTCCTTTCAGACACTACCTAAAACTTTGATCAAGCGTCTGGCCATTTTCCCTAGCATCTCCTTACGCGACTTGGTGTTATTATGTTTGACGTTCTTTGGAACGATATATTATACTGCAGGTGTTGTATGATCTAGGTTGTTGTTGATTTTTCTTTAGGCTTCCTGTACATCTGTGCATTGGGATACCAAATGCCACTTTTATGTAGTTGTTCTGCTTATTGTGTTTATTTAATATGCAGGCATGAAGTCTTTATCTTTTATATAGGCCACAATTGTGGTCTCTTGCTGAACATTTTTGAAATGATGATAGCTTCACAATAGCATTGCTAATACTTTTATGACTGCTCAGTGCTTTCTGTCACTTAAAAAGTCTTCAGATTTTACTCCTACAATACTCACTCGACTGCAAAATGGCTGATCCCACATCTCCTTTGTTTTCTTTGCTCCCATTTCCAGATTCCTTTCTCTGCCCTGCATCATAGAAATTGTAGAATCTCTACAATGTAGAAAGAGGCCATTTGGCCCATTGCGTCTACACCGACTCAGCATCTTACCACCTCCCGCCCTATCCTTGTGTAATAAGTTGGTGGAGACAGAAGTCCCTTCCCCAAAATCCCTTTATTTACAATTCTAACAGCTGTACACAGAGTGCTATCAGTGAGCAGTCTACCTCCAGGGGTGTCAGAGGAACTGCCATTCCCGGTTAAGTACAAGGCAAAGACCCCCTGATTGGCCCAACAATTGGATCCTTAATCAGGGAGTTCATACTCCAATAGGCCAACCTCAATGGCCTGATCGAAGTCATTACACCCTGTAATCCCCTAATCCACTTTACCTACATAATTTGGGACACTAAGGGATAATTGAGCATGGCCAATCCACCTAATCTGCACATTTTTGGAGTGAGGGAGGAAACCGGAGCACCCGGAGGAAACACACGCAGAAACGGGGAGAACGTGCAAACTCCACACAGTCACCCAAGGCTAGAATTGAATCTGCATCCCTGGTGTTGTGAGGCAGCAGTGCTAACTGCTATGCCGGGCCTTCCAGTTTTGATCTCTGCTTTGATTTTCTTCTTAATTTCGAAGGAAGAAACAAATTTCTGGGAAGTGTTTTTGAGACAGCATTAGACCTTTCATACGGTGTCACAACTTGCTTCTCTTTCTGTAATCCAAACATCCTGCTGAATGAATTGTTCACTGGCTCTCAATCAGAAGGTGAACGGGTTGTCATGAGGACAACAATGTAAGGTGTATGCTGGTGATTCACACCACCTGATATCAAATGATAACAAAGTTCAATAAATGTACTATAGCTAAGATCTAAGTTTTTTTTTCTACTTTTAAAGATCCTGGCCACTGAGTGGTTCTGTTGATCTGCCAACTACATTTCTCACTCAATTATATCGAGCAGAATCCTGTATCTACAATCTTAGCCAGGAGCGGTGCAGAGGGACTAGGTGGAGATAAATTGATATTTAAGACTTCAGAATTATTTTTTTGTTGGAAGTAGACAGAGGAGAAATAACTAGGCTAAGATAACTTTTGATTTGATTTATTATTGTCACGTGTATTAGTATACGGTGAAAAGTATTGTTTCTTGCGCACTATACAGACCAAGCATATCGTTCATAGAGAAGGAAAGGAGAGGATGCAGAATGTGATGCTAGGGTTAGAGAAAGATCAACTTAATATAAGGTAGGTCCATTCAAAAGTCTGATGGCAGCAGGGAAGAAGCTGTTCTTGAGTTGGTTGGTACGTGATCTCGTACTTTTGTATCTCTAAATAATCATGTGACTTTGATAATTATCAAACATCAAAATATAGTCAATCCTCTGTCGTTTGGTTCAGTTCCCTAATTCTGTGTCCAAAATATATGCAATGAAGTGACACCAGGATTGTAATTATCCTCGTGTAACCAGCCCCTTGACATTGGCATGGGGCGGCACGGTGGCGCAGTGGTTAGCACTGCTGCCTCACAGCGTCAGGGACCCAGGTTCAATTCCAGCCTTGGGTCACTGTCTGTGTGGAGTTTGCATGTTCTCCCTGTGTCTGCGTGAGTTTCCTCCGGGTGCTCCGGTTTCCTCCCACAATCCAAAGATCGTACGGGTTAACTTGATTGGCCAGAGGAAAATTGACCCTCGTGTCAGGGGGATTAGCAGGGTAAATGTGTGGAGTTACAGGGATAGAGCCTGGGTGGGATTGTGGTCGGTGCAGACTCGATGGGCCGAATGGCCTCCTCCTGCACTGTAGGGGTTCTATGATTCATCTTGCTGGATTGATTTCTGGAGGCAAAGGTTTCACATTTATTAACGTGTGTGCGTGTGCGCATGTGATTACGATGTTGATTCCACTCGTTGTCATATTACAATTCAGGTAGGAGGAAGATTCATTTTACCAAATTGAAGGATAGGAGGTAACAAACACAATAAATCAGAATTATTTGTTTCAGTTCATTTAATAAAACTTCTTAATTTGTGGCAACTTTGCACATTTAAATGCATTAAAGCCATTTCTTAATGTGGCATTTTGATGGGTATTAACCTTTATCTTGTACTAAACAAACAGAAACTAGAGTGAGCCGAGCAATGGTTGTGACTCACTTAAAGGGTTCATCAAGTTTGTTGATTCTTTTTTTAATATATGGCTTCTGGTGATTTTTTTGATAAGTAGGGGCTGGGTCTAAGTTTAAATTGGCATGTTAACACGATGGGCTGTAGTGCCGAGTTGTTTTAGAGCTATTGATGTTGAGAATATGAGTTTCATATTTTGAATGCTGTGCAACAAATTCCATTTTGTTCTTTGAGAGGCAAAAGAACGAATGGTTACCTTTTTCCCAAGCTGGTGATAACAGGAAGAAGTCAGAGCATTTATTTTAGACCAGGAACGGTAATGATGCAATTTCAATAATGCATTGTTTGATTTGATTTTGATTTGATTTATTGTTGTCACATGTAGAAGTAAGTATATGGCGAAAAGTATTGTTTTTCGCGCGCTATACAAACAAAGCATACCGTACATAGAGAAGGAAAGGAGAGAGTGCAGAATGCAGTGTTACAGTCATAGCTAGGGTGTAGAGAAAGATCAGCTTAATATAAGATAGGTTCATTCAAAAGTCTGATGGCAGCAGGGAAGAAGCTGCTCTTGAGTCGGTTGGTACGTGACCTCAGACAGACGGCAGCACGGTGGCACAGTGGTTAGCATTGCTGCCTCACAGCGCCAGGGACCCGGGTTCAATTCCCGGCTTGGGTCACTGTCTGTATGGAGTCTGCACGTTCTACCCGTGTCTGCATGGGTTTCCTCCGGGTGCTCCGGTTTCCTCCCAGAGTCCGAAAGATGTGCTAGTTACGTGCATTGGCAATGCTAAATTCTCCCTCAGGGTACCCTAACAGGTGCTGGAGTGTGGCGACTAGGGGATTTTTACAGTAACTTCATTGCAGTGTCGATGTAAGCCTACGTATGACACTAATAAAATAAACCTAGAAACTTAAACATGTCCTCAGACTTTTGTATCTTTGTCCCAACGGAAGAAGGTGGAAGAGAGTATGTTCGGGGTACGTGGGCTCCTTGATTATTCTGGCTGCTTTTCCGAGGCAGCGGGAAGTGTAGACAGAGTCAATGGATGGGAGGCTTTGCGATGGGATGGATTCTTTGCGATTGCTAATTTGATATTTTTGGCATACAACATGCTATTTACTGTGCCAGCAATTCTTTTTCTATTGGCCCTTTGACCACATTGGGGAGACTTTTTTTTCTGAAAGCCACCCCTACTTTTGAGTGCAAGTAGCTGTTCACGAATACAGCCCTGGAATGTACAGTATTTTCCTGATGTGTGTGCAGCACCAGATCACGCAAATAGCAGGATTCCCCATCCTTTCTAAGGTTGATGGACTGTTGGCAGATCAGTTCAACATAAACGTTGCCATTTATTTGTGACATTTTGTGCCTAGTTAAGACTTTCCCAGGATTTAAGGAGCAGTGAAACAAAATGAACCTGACAGCTGTTTCAAGTGCCCAGCATTTTAGATTATGACTGATTTTAGCTCTTCTCATGCCATGGATTTGGTTTAATTTTTGTTTTTCTAAAGGATTATTATCCAGCTCTTTATTGCAAACCGTTTCATGTAACAAGTTTCTCCCCCACAGGCAGCAAGAGAATGAGAGTCTCCAAAAGTTCAATGGCCACTACCTGGGAAACACTTTCATTGCCTACTCAGAGGTGAACCAATTTTTTGTGCATCATCTCATTTGAAAATCAAAGCTGTTGACAGAGTGCTGTCCCAAAAGAAGTCACTGACTCGCTCCTGTATTGCTACAGTGACATTGGCACAATGATTAGCACTGCTGCCTCACAGTGCCAGGGACCCAGGTTCGATTCCTGGCTTGGGTCACTGTGTGGAGTCTGCACGTTCTTCCCGTATCTGCGTGGGTTTCCTCCCACAGAGTGAGAGACATCCTGGTTAGGTGCATTGGCCATGCTAAATTCTCCCTCAGTGTACCCTAAGAGGTGCTGGAGTGTGGCGACTAGGGATTTTCACAGTAACTTCATTGCAGTGTTAATGTAAACCTACTTGTGAAACTCATAAAAAGAAGTTTAAAACTTTAAACATTGCTTTAGCCACAGGCACTAGTTTTAATGGCAAACAGCCAATATATATGAACAGATATATGTACTCCATGTGTATGTTTACTTAAACATCTTAGACCATCCAGTAGCCAAGTAAAGGAAGCATTCACAATGATCAAAACACTCACATACTCTGTTGTCATCCTATCATTTATCAGCAAAATGTCAAACCCCACGTGCATAAGCTGTGTGAATAATAGTATTTAGACCACCTGCCCACCGACAGGGTCTGTTACTCATTTTTAGTTATGACGGGTAAACAGAAATGCAGTAAGCCACATTTAGATAATGGCTAATGCACTGGACAACACTTGCATTAGGAAAACATAAAATGACAATAAACACAAAATGAACCTGTTGTGATAGATTTCAAAGTAAATCTTAATGTATACAGGAAAAAAGTCCTGCATGGTTATCCGACAGGTCAATAAGAACAACTTGCATTTGTATAGTGCCTTTTAATGTGAGGTGTTTTACAAAAGCATCATCAAACAACGGTTGACACACGGCCACATAAAGGAGATATTCGGGCAGCTTGGCCAAAGAGGGAGGTTTTAAGGAACACCTTGGAGGAAGAGATGTAAAGAGAAGGAAATTCCAGAGCTTGGGGTACAGTCAGCTGAAGACCTGGCCACTAGTGGTGAAGAGATTAAAACCGAGGATGAACAAGAAACTGGAAATCCAGGAACACAGAGGTCTTGGGAGGTTTACAGAGCTGAAGGAGATTACACAGATGGGGAGGGATGAAGCCACAGAGGATTTGAAAACATGGAATGAACCTGCCCATTGAAACTGCTCTGTCATTCAATAAGATCTGGGCTGATCTGATTGTGGTCTTTTCTACCCCCATAACCCTTAGTTATCTTGCCAGTCAAGGATCTATCTAACTCGGCCTTGAATATACTCAGTGACGCATCTTCCACTGCTCTCTGGGGAAGAGAATACTAAACTCTAATGATCTTCTGAGAGAATAAAATCTTCCTTATCTCTGTCTTAACTGGGAGACAGCTTATTTTAAAACCGTACCCCCCTAGTTGTAGACTCCCCAAGGGAGAAACATCCTCCCAGCATCCACCCTGTGAAGTCCATTCAGAATCTCATATGTTTCAATTAGATCACCTCCTCGTTCTTCTAAACTCCGATGGGTATAGGCCTAACCTGCTCATCCTTTCCTCATAAGACAACCTCTTCATCAGGTGAGTGAATATTCTCTGAACTGCTTCCAATAGAGACTAAAACTGTAGTGAACCAGACGTGGGTTCACTGAGGCCTTGTACAGCTGTGCAAGACTTGCCTATCTTTACATCCCATTGCCCTTGCAACGAAGGCCAACATTCCTTTTGCCTTTCTAATTACTTACTGGTCTTCCATTCTAGCTTTTTATGATCCATGTGCCAGGACACCTAGATCCCTTCGTATCACAGATTTGCACAGTCTCTCTCCAGTTATAGAATATTTTGCTCTTCTACTCTTCCTATCAAATTCAGCCATACCAATGAAGGGATGGGTTGTTCCAAGCTGTTAACATAAAGGCTTCTCTTGCCATTCCACAAATTCCCTTTCAAATTGGTGAAAACTATAAACTGATTGCTTTCTTCTGCCTCACATGCCATCACAATTATTCTTGCATTTGGTGGATCACTCAATCCCGATTCATCCTGACAGCAAACCCTTTTGGTTTAATTATTTTTTAAGCTAGTAACGTTTTGAATTTTTCTACAGAGGGTTGCAGTTATGTCAACTCTGCAGCTGAAAAGTTGGTGACACCGCTCAGTGCTCCCAAGGTTGTACAAATTACTGCTGCTTGTTACAATTATGGCTTCATGTTTCATTGAACAACATGCAAGAAGAGCATGGCATACCACAAACACCCTGGTTTGTGCTAATAACTCAAATTTTGAGTACAGCTGAAAAAAAGAGACCTGTTGTTGAAGCTTTTCATCTTGCAGTCATCAGGACAGAATCAAGAGAATACCGAATCTCAAAGGGAACAGCAATATATCCCACAAGAGAAGATGATGCTGATTGGTAGAGACATTGTTATGGGCATTGTCCTGACCTTGGCAGACCGAACATGTCCACTCATTGTGCCTTTTTCAACCAAACAAATGCTTTGGGTCAGCCATTCCCTGGTTCATTCCCCATGGCAACACCTTAATCAATAGAGTTGACTTGCCTGATTAGAACTTAAACAAAAGCATGGCAGTTAATTGCTCCCTGGTGCATTCTCCATGGCAACCCCACCTCCAGAGTCTACTTACCAAACAATCAGCATCCTTTGCTCCCTTTGAAATTTGGTATTCTTGCAATTCTGTCCTGATGAGTGCAAGATAAAAAGCTTCGACAGCCTGTCTCTTTTTTTTACAATACTCAAGCTCTGTGCTACCAAGTGACTGGAATGATTGATTGTTATTCACTTAGCTATTACAGCACATATGCTGCACCTGGGTGAATTTTACTCCAATATTCCACAAGACTTTTGGAAATTGGAAATCTCAAACCACTCTCCAAACCATTCACCAAATGATATATTTTAATAGCTGACATGGGATCCCTCTCTTCCCACTTTCTAGGGAACTCACTGATAGAAAACCGAACTGCAGGTCTCGAATTACGCACAACTGTATCTCACAGAAACGGGCCATTTGGCCAACAGGTCTCTGTCAATGTAAGTGCAACACACAAGCCACCTCCCCCACCTTCTCAGCCATATCAACATATCATTCTATTCCTCTCCCCCTCCTGTAGTTGTGTAGCTTCTTCTTACCTGTATTCACAACCTGGTGATCAGCCTTGGAAATGAATGCTATGCGGCTGTATTGCTACAACTTACTGCAATGCATTAGGCAGAGATAGGACATCTCGTGGAGGTCGGTTTCACCAAAAACCTTTAGCTTGTCTCAGACTGTATCCATATCCAGAGACCTGTATTCATGCACATTGGGTAGGATCAAGATGCATGTTATCAATGTGTTCTTCTACCAGTCTGTCTGTGCATGCTTGCAAATTGTCTCATCTTGGCAGCTTCTACCGTGTCGTAGCTCTGCTCCTTTGGAATGATTTACCTGCTAAGTGCCTTAGAGCTGTTATTCTTGAGACAGTGGTATGCAAACTCTGGCTGACAATGACAACTGTCTGATCTAGGGCGGCACAGTGGTTAGCACTGCTGCCTCACAGCATCAGGAACCCGGGTTCAATTCCTGGCTTGGGTCACTGTCTGTGTGGAGTTTGTACATTCTCCTCGTGTCTGTGTGAGTTTCCTTTGGGTGCTCCGGTTTCCTCCCACAGTCTGAAAGACGTGCTGATTAAGTACATTGGCCATACTAAATTCTCCCTCAGTGTACCTGAACAGGTGCCGGAGAGTGGTGACTGGGGGATTTTCACAGCAACTTCATTGCAGTGTTAATGATTCTGTCCTGATGAGTGCAGAATGGGCGGCACGGTAGCACAATGATTAGCACTGCTGCTTCACAGCTCCAGGAACCGGGGTTCGATTCCCGGCTTGGGTCACTGTCTGTGTGGAGTTTGCACATTCTCCTCATGTCTGCGTGGGTTTCCTCCGGGTGCTCCGGTTTCCTCCCACAGTCCAAAGATGTGTGGGTTAGGTTGATTGGCCGTGCTAAAATTGCCCATTAGTGTGCTGAGATGCGTAGGTTAGAGGGCTTAGCGTGTAAATATATAGAGATATGGGGGTAGGGCCTGGGTGGGATTGTGGTCGATGGGCCAAATGGCCTCTTTCTGCACTGTAGGGTTTCTATGATTCTGTGAATGAAAAGCTTTGCCAGCCTGTCTCTTTTTCTGCAATACTCAAGCTCTGTGCTACCAAGTGACTGGAATGATTGATTGTTATTCACTTAGCTATTACAGCACATATGCTGCACCTGGGTGAATTTTACTCCAACATTCCACAAGACTTTGAGAAATTGGAAATCTCAAACCACTCTCCTGAATTTTATCTGCTAGCCCCAGTTACATGGAAACTTTATCAGCTGCAGATTTTCAGTTTTAAAATTGCAGGCACTCACCTGTGTGTTGCTTCACTAAACCATGGTAAATAATATGTAATAAAAGTATTAAAGATGCTGACCTGTAAACTCCTAGTAATAGAATATGAAAGCAAATTATTCATTTCCAGGGTTGGCTGACTTTGTGTTCTCTTCCTATTTTTGGAAGCAGGAGGAGAGGTACTGAAGATAAGGTTATTTACACTGACTGTGTTCAATAGAAGGGACGGCACCGTGATTAACCTCACAGTGCCTCACAGTGCCAGGGACCTGGGTTTGATTCCCGGCTCGGGTCACTGTCAATGTAAACCTACTTGTGACAGTAATAAATAAACTTTACTTTCCTCTTTGCAAACTTTATAAGGCAGAGGAGTTGCTTTTGGTTAGATTTGTTTGCATTGCAACTGGCTCATGGGATCACTTTTAAAGAGGAATAGTTGTCTCCCCTAAAAGTTAATGATGTAATTGTGGTCCATCCAGATTAACTCTACGAGATCCTATTTTGTGATTTCATTGATGCAGGCTTTGCTCAGGCAGGAGTGAATGTGAAGGGTCCTTATCGATGTCACTGACTGCTTCAACAGTTTGCTTTTAGTTAACATATAACCCGCATCTTTTCTGTTCCTAATCTTCCTTTTCCTTGTGATGGTGGCATTGATATTGGCCAAATGAAAAAACTAGAAATCAGCTTCCTTTTGAGATCATTTAGTTCCACTCGGAAGTGAGGGGACAATATTTATATTTAAAAGCAATTAATCACTGTTTGGAACTAGTTATATAATGCAGCTTTCTCAATGCAGCTCAGCAAGAGCAAGAACTAGATCAAACACATTGAGGATACCAAAGTTTGGCAGGTTTCTGGAGGATGTGTAGCTACAATGGTTGATGATCTTGGCTGGGATTCTCCTGGCCTGTTGCACTGCTGAACAACATTACACTGGTCACGAATCTCTCAAGTGCTTTTTTATTGTGCTATGCTGCCGGCCTCTCGTGTGGGAATAGCCGCCACCCCCCCCCCCCCCCCCCCCCCCCAACTTACTAGAATGAATCCCACTGAGGCACTCTGCAATGAGTGTCGAAGATTCATTCAGGTAAGTACACCCAAAAAACGGGTGGGAAATACTCCCGTTTTCCCGCCCTTTGGGCATTTAGTTTTGTCTTGGGAGATCTGAAAGATAGAAAACAGTGTATTTGATTGGCATGTGGAGATGAAAAGAAAGATCTCATTAAAAAAGAAAATCTCTGTGGATTGGCCTAATTTTAAGTTAGTAGGATGCCGTTTACTAACTGTGCAAAGCTAGATGGGCCGAGATCTTTCACATTCTGTGTTAAGACCTATGTTCAGGTCTTGCTGCATTTGGATGTGGACTGCTTCAGTAGTAACATAGTAACAGGTATAGACCATTCAGCCCCACGAGCATATTCTGCCATTGAGTTATATCCAGGCTAATCTGTATTTCAAATCCATTCACTCATCTTAGCTCAATTACCCTTGACACCATTACCTGATTAAAAATCTATCAATTCTCTACAGTTGCCCCAGCACTCTCAGTCATTGGGGGCAGAGAGTTCCAGATTTTCAGCATTACTTGTGTGAAAAATTGTCTTTTTATGAAATAGCCATCAAAGACCAACCAACGTACTGAATACAGTGAATATTGGGTATCGTTATGTGGTGATAAAGTACTGACTGAAACAGAACTGAAGCTATAAATGCACGCGTACTTGTTGGCTGGTGCAACATCAACGAGGATGTTTCAGAAGTGGATTTTGGCGCAGTTTTGACGCATAAAGATTGGCCAGCGATAAGTGCCACAAGATCATCTAATGCTATGGAAAGGAATTGAGCAAGTTGACAAAAAGCCACATGTGATGGATGGGAATAGTTTGAGCAATACATGTGTAGAGAAATAATGTTTGAGACTGACATGATGGCCTTGAGAAGAAAGATTTGCATTTCTATAGAGCCTTTCACAACCATGGGGCACCCTAAAGCACTTTTACATGTGATGAAACACATTAAGTGCAGTTATTGTTGTGGTGAAGGAAACATGGCTGACCATTGCACACAGCAAACAGCAATGATTGGAAGATCTGTTCTAGTAATATTTTTTGAGGTATAAATACCGCCAAGAACATGGGGTTAACTCACCTGCTGTCGTTTGAAATATTGCCATGGGAATTTTCACACCTGGGCCTCAGTTTTTGTTTCATTTGAAAGATGGCACCTCCCACAGTGCAGCAATCCCTCCGTTCTGTTTCAGCCTAGATTTTTATATTTAACTCTCTGAAGTGCAATTTGAATCAGAGAAGAGAGTGCTACCAGCTGAGCTGCTGCTGACACAAATACCCAGAGAGCTGAAGAATTCCTCTTTCTTCTCTGAAGTTGTTGCAAACAAATGCTGCACTGGTTGCAAAACGACATCTGGGGAATGCAAGTGAGTCACTTGCCTGTTTCAGTATTGAATCTCTACCAGAAGGTGAAGAGTTTGAGCCCCATTCCAGATAGCTCCAATGAACAGAGATTAAATTAAGGACCATCTAAAAGCCCCCATCATTCTTTACAGAGAGAGGGGACACTTTTTGTCCCTGGATATCAACAAAGTCAACTGTAGACATTGAGCAATGAGGAACCTGACGAGTGTATTATTAATAAGAGGCGTTCATGTGCCTTTAGTTGTTGGGAAACTCACCTTCTAGGAGATTCCTTTCAGCAAGTTCGACTTGATGCATAGGCCAGTATGGAATTGACAAAGAATGGTAACTGAGATGCAATTTTTCTCAGACTGGTGGAATTTGTCCAGCGACTTCTCTCAAATGCCCAGGTAAATCTGTGGCAGTTGTGTGCAGGTGTCAGTTAAAAGCATTGAGCATGGGACATGTAATATTGGTCAAGTAGAAGCTTTTGGGTAGGCATCCAATTATACTGTTTCTGCAGAACCTTAAACAAAACCACAGTGGTTGTAAATAACCAGTAAGGTGGCACAGTGGTTAGCACTGCTACCTCACAGCGCCAGGGACCCGGGTTTGATTCTGGCCTCGGGTCAGTACCTGTGTGGAGTTTGCACTTTCTCCCCGTGTCTGTGTGGGTTTCCTCCGGGTGCTCTGGTTTCCTCCCATAGTCCAAAGATACGTGGGTTAGGTTGATTGGCCATGATAAATTGACCTTCGCGTCAGTGAATTAGCAGGGTAACGGGAATATGGTTTGGGTCGGATTGTGGTCAGTGCAGAATCGATGGGCCGAATGGCCTCCTACTGCACTGTGGGGATCCTATAACCATAATTGGGTTCTCGAATGCTCAGTGCAGCCAGTGAACTCTGTACAATTTGAAGTGAAGGTAATTGCCTCCAGGCACCCGTGAGGATTAATCTGCCACCTCCGATGTTCCTTGGGATATGGGGGTAGGCGAGATGTCTCCAGGCTGGGGAAAGAAGCCTGTGGTTGACGTCAGGCTGATTTACTAACAATACAGTAGGCCAGTCACTGGATGATAACTTATGGAATGAGGTGTGGTGGGTTTGACAACACTTAAAGTACATTTTGGAAAAGCAGCAATACTTGAACTGAAATGCTCTTGAAACTGCAATTGTGATGTAAAAATGCAAGGATGGAGATTTCAGTTGCACTATGACCCACTTTTTCAAACTACAGAAGCAATGAGAAGGATAGTATATTGGCTTGTAAGGTCAAGAAACTGAGATTTTCTTTTAATGCAATTCTTTATTGCAGCCAAATTAAGTATGTAGCATTCATCATTTTCAAGAGAAAATAATAGTTGATTAGTTTTGAAAATAAAATTAAGATTTGTTGGCCTATCCCACGTATACATGAAAACATGGGGGTGAATGAAAAATGATATTTACTTTCTTGAAAATGAGAATAGCTTAAGTAAATGATTCTGTACACACAACTTTGTATTTACTAAAACACAAAGTCAATATTTGATTTGTTATGATACTTTTGCAATGATTTGATAAATGAAAAGCAAAACCACACAGGAAAGCTAAAAACCTCAGGTCACAAATGTTGGTGTTATTGAGGTGCACACTGGCTAGTTCTCTGCCTCCTCATAAAAGGATCCTTATTCTCCTCGTCTTCACCGCCACCAAAATCACCGTGAGGTCTGCTTTCAGCCATGTGGTTGGATTAACAGATGGTCATTCGTTTTTTACGTGTGACAGGAGGAGCTTATTCCATTCACCCCTGCCATGCACGCACACATACTGCACACGCACGCAACATGCATAAACATGATACTAATTGCCTTAACTGAATTGGTGCAACACTTATGTCAATGATCACTTTCAACTCCCCCCCTCTCCCATCTCTCATTTTTGTTTAATACTTGGATGAGGTTTTATCACTGGAAGGTCATTCCTACGTTAAAATTGCCACTGGTGAATTATTTCATTTCTGATGTTTAAATGCCTCTAATACAGCCATGACCTTGAGAATTGCTGTAAAGGTTATAATGTCCAGACTGGAATGGAGCTGTGATGAGAAGCTTTTGGTGGGTGGTCAGGCTTTTGCATTTGACCCATTTGAATTTTCTTCCCTCTTCTCACTCCCTACATGATTCACGGAAAGGTAGGAAAGTGCTTACGCTGAGACTAATAATCATTTGCCCACCTTATCTACTTCACACAAGCAGGAAATGTTATTTTTCCATTCTAAGGGATAGGATGGACCTGAAGAAACTGGGATTGTTCTTGAATTTTTGATTTGTTTTGTTATTGTCATGTGTAAAAGTATTGCGCGCTATACAGACAAAGCGTACCGTTCATAGAGAAAGAAAGAAGAGGGTGCAGAATGTAGTGTTACACTAATAGCTAAGGTGTAGAGAAGGATCAACTTAATCTAAGGTAGGTAGGTCCATTCAAAAGTCTGATGGCAGCAGGGAAGAAGCTGTTCTTGAGTTAGTTGGTATGTAACCTCAGACTTTTGAATCATTTTCCCGATGGAAGAAGGTGGAAGAGAGCATGTCCAGGGTGCGTGTGGTCCTTGATTATGCTGGCTGCTTTTCTGAGGCAGCGGGAAGTGTCGACAGTGTCAGTGGATGGGAGGCTGGTTGTGTGATGGACTGGGCTTCGTTCATAACTCTTTATGATTTCTTGTGGTCTTGGACAGAGCAGGAGCCATACCAAGCTGTGATATCAGCCAGAAAGGATGCTTTCTATGGTGCAGCTGTAAAAGTTGATGAGAGTCTTAGCAGACATGCCAAATTTCCTTAGCCTCCTGAGAAAGTAGAGGCATTGGTGGGCTTTCTTAACCATAGTGTTGGCATGGAGGACCAGAAACAGAAATGGTTAAAAGAAAATTTAATAGGAGGTGTCCAAATTATAAAGGGATTTGATAGAATAAATATGTTACCCTTTGCAGGAGAGGTAGTACCCAGGAGACACAGATTTCAGATAATTGGCTAAAAAAAACTAAGGAATTCTGGAATGCATCGCCTGAAAGATTGGTGGAAGCAGATTTAATTGTAATTTTCAAAACCAAATTGTATAAATACTTGAAAGGGAAAATTTGCAGGGCTCTGGGAAATTAAGGGGATGGGGAGGAATGGGATGAAGTGCATAACTCTTTCAAAGAGCTTGTACCAGTTGATTTGTGATGCAGAGTAACGGCAAGCATGTGGGTGCAATTCTCGTGCCAGCTGAGGTTATTGTTGAAGACCTGTCTTCTCAACCTGCCCCTTGCCTGAGGTGTGATGATCCTCAGGTTAAATTGCCACCAGTCAGCTTCCCCCCCCCCCTCACCAAAGGGGAGAGCAGCCAATGGTCATCTGGGACTATGACGACTTTACCTTTATAGACAGAATGGTTCGAATGGCCTTCTGTGCTGTGTCTATGATTTCTGCAAAGAAAGTAGTCAACTTTGCCAAATAGGACATTTATGAAGTTATGATTCCACCTCAGTAAAGGTGCAGGACGCCAGCTCAAAATCCTGTCTGTGGTTTATGTCTTAACAGGTAAGAAAAAAAGCCGGGGATTGAAGTTGTCGAAGGAGGTTTTCGAGCAGCCGCAGGCAAGCCCCACGTAAGTAACCACAATTTGCTGAAATTTGGGACTATTCAATATGAGGCAGGAGCGCAAAGTTATTAAAACCATAGAGCTTATGCAAGGTTGGGGTGACCCAGGTGAATAACTTTTCGAATAATATTTTGAAAAGATTATTTTATCAGAAATGGATGGCATTTCACCATTACTGTCATAAATGTGAAGGAAACAGCATGACCATCTCTGCTAACTGGCAAGTGGGATTGTTCTATGTAATATCTAATAAGATGATTATCATTTGGTAAGTAGATGTTCTTGCAAAACATGGTTTTTAATCTGGTACAGGAGGTAAGATCCTAACTGAAGGAAATAACCTAGGCAGGAATAAATTATTCCTTTGGTAATGGCAGTGTGTTGGTGAGAGTTGGGCTTGTGAGATGATTGCAACTAACTATGAAGCTCTTTGAGGTGGGATAGAGAGAGGGACGGAGGTAAAATTGGACTGCCATTGCTCGCAGTGTTGACTTGTATTTGTTAGTTAGAGAGTACGGTGACTGAGTGAATAGTCCTGGCATAGGTGCTAACCTGGCTGTTCAATGGTTCAAATCTTTGTTGGTTGTGTTTAAAACCCGATGTAGGGCAGAGAAATTATAGTTTAATTAATTCCGTTATAATTCAGGTCAGAAACTCAAGTGTTTTATGAAGTCCGCCTGTATCATAAATTTTGCAATTTGAATTTGGCTACGATAAGTATGAGATGTTTCACTTCAGGCATGATTCAAATGACCCACTCGGGAGCTTTAATCAAACAAAGTTCATTTAAGAATACAGTTAACATGTATAGAAAGAAAATTAACAATAATGTTTACCAATTACAAACAAAAAAACCATGATATTGTATAAATCTTAACAGCTAAATACCATTCTAACCAAACCAATCCCATAAAAAAACCCTTGTCACAGGTTTAACACAGAAAATACAAATGCTCATTTGATGCAGGAACTCAGTCCTTTGGTTAGATGCTGCAGCTCTCTTGATGCACACATAGAACAGCTTCCCAAAACAAAAGGGAGAGAGAGAATCTAGTCACTAGCTAGCAAACCACCAACAGCAGAATTTTTACTCCAGGAAGGCAAGGAGACTTGCTGCCAGCGAGCCAGCAGAATGTATAATCCCAGAGCGAGAGAGAGAAAACCTGCTGCCACTTGACAACCAGGACAGCTTCTGACTCTAAAACCAAAACTGAAAATGAATCCTTGGATTCTTCTGGGAAGGGACCACCTTGTCAATCAATCTTCCCCCTCACAATGCAAAAGGTCGTAAAATCCCAGAAGGTACCTGAAGCACAGAGTAAAAATAAACAAAAGCTCATTTAAGTAATTGAAGCAGCAATAAAAGGACTTCTAGCAGACAGCTGGTGCCACAATGAAACCAAAAGGCCAGCTTACAAACTGCAGAGAACATGATTGAAAACAAAAACATTTCTTAAAGGTACACTTGTGTCACAATTCATTCATTTAGAGCAGATTCTGACTTTTGGCATTTGATTTCTAGCTGATATGTTTGACAATCCCGTGTTTCTTTACTGTCTTATTTATTTTCTTGCCTCTTTGAGAGATTGTATTGAACTCCATATGATCGCAGTTTTAGTTTGAGGAAACTTATCTCCTGTGGAGAAATTGCTGCTGCTCAGATCCATCGCTGATTCAGGCTGATAATAATGAGAGAGCAGAGGGATTTTTTTTTGTCTGCTAATGCTTCAGTTTGAAGCTTTCTAATGTCAAGAGGGCATTGTACTAATTTATTGTATACTTGAGCAATTCCAAGCTGCTTTTTACAAAAACGGAAACAAGTGTTGAGTTCAGCGTGTGGGAAGACTGGATGTCTGGCATTGTTGAGCAGCGGGACGGATGTTTGATTCTTCCCACTTCATTCAGCCACTGGGTTTGATGTGGCGCAGAGAGACTCAACATGGGGAGAAAGATTAAACCAGGAGGTGATTCACTATCAGCTGACAGATGTGTGCCTCCAAGTACCCCGATCAAGACCAGCATTGAGGCTCACCTGCTTCTCAGGTGTTGGAAATAAAAGAAATTGTGGTTGGGGACAAGAGAGAGGGCAGTGAATCAGAGGATGAAATAACTTTCAAAATTGGCTTGCAACATCTCTCATTGTACCTACTGTGGAGAAACTGCAAAGATACTTTCAGATTGTTTCATTTTGCTGTGGACTCAGCTGATATGAAGGGGGCTTTGCCAAAGGGTCATCTGGATTCGCAACATCAGCTCTTTTCTCTCCTTCCAGATGCTGCCAGACCTGCTGAGATTTTCCAGCATTTTTTATTTTGGTTTCAGCTGATGTGACTTGGTTAACCTTATTCTCCTGCACTTCTTAGATCAGCTGATAATATTCCACCAAGTTTCAGCCATTACACACGTATGTTTTTGATCAGTGAATCAGAAATGCCATTTGGCCAGTAATATAGACCATTCATCTGACATTTCAGTGTCTTGGGATAATGCCCCTTTGGTCATGTTAGCCGTGAGAAGACAGGATGGCATGTGACCAATGCACATGTGGGAAGGAAGGACAGACCATTTATTCTATATATGAATGTTGCTCCAGCTTTGGATTTGCAACTACTGACACAAAACCAGTGTACAAAAGATATGGCTATTTTTACAAATGAAATAAATTCCTTCTTTCGTTAATATTTATCTTAATTTCTAGTGTTGATATTCGCAGTGATATGATGGATGTGACCACTTTTCTCAGATGGATTTATTACATGATCAGGGTACAGATCTTATTATGTCCCTCTGAAACCAGGAGTAGTAATGGTCAGTGATTTAATATTTAATAGACAATTCTAGAATTTCTCCAAAATTACTATGATGTCAAATATCATAAAGCTTGTAATGTGATTGGCCTCCCTCTTCAAAACAGCTTGAAGTTAAATTACACAAGAAAAGAATACATGTCATTTATTTTAAATCTTATTGAGACATATAGGATTCTTAGGGGGCTTAACATTCTGGGGTAGTGCCGGTTGATTGGAAAACGGCTAATGTTACGCCGCTGTTTAAAAAAGGAAGGAGACAAAAGGCGGGTAACTATAGGCCGGTCAGCTTAACGTCTGTAGTAGGGAAAATGCTGGAATCCATTATTAAAGAGGAGATAGCAGGGCATCTGGATAGAAATGGTTCGATCAATCAGACGCAGCATGGATTCATGAGGGGAAAGTCGTGCTTGACGAACATGTTGGATTTTTATGAAGATGTGACTAGGGCGGTTGATGGAGGAGAACCGGTGGATGCGGTGTTTTTGGATTTCCAAAAGGCGTTTGATAAGGTGCCCCATAAAAGGCTACTGAAGAAGATTAGGGCACACGGAGTTGGGGGTAGTGTGTTAAAGTGGATTGGGGACTGGCTATCCGACAGGAAGCAAAGAGTCGGAATAAATGGGTGTTTTTCCGGTTGGAGGAAGGTAACTAGTGGCGTGCCGCAGGGATCGGTACTCGGGCCGCAACTATTTACCATTTATATAGATGATCTGGAGGAGGGGACGGAGTGTAGGGTAACGAAGTTTGCAGACGACACAAAGATAAGTGGAAAAGTGAATCGTGTGGAGGACGGAGAAGATCTGCAGAGAGATTTGGACAGGCTGAGTGAGTGGGCGAGGATATGGCAAATGGAGTATAACGTTGATAAATGCGAGGTTATACACTTTGGAGGAAATAATAACAAATGGGATTACTATCTCAATGGAAACAAATTAAAACATGCTACCGTGCAAAGGGACCTGGGGGTCCTTGTGCATGAGACGCAAAAGCCCAGTCTGCAGGTACAACAGGTGATCAAGAAGGCAAATGGGATGTTGGCCTATATTGCGAAGGGGATAGAATATAAAAGCAGGGATGTCTTGATGCACCTGTACAGGGCATTGGTGAGGCCGCAGCTGGAATACTGTGTGCAGTATTGGTCCCCTTATATGAGGAAGGATATATTGGCATTGGAGGGAGTGCAGAGAAGGTTCACCAGGTTGATACCGGAGATGAGGGGTTTGGATTATGAGGAGAGGCTGAGGAGATTGGGTTTGTACTCGTTGGAGTTTAGAAGGATGAGGGGGGATCTTATGGAGACTTATAAGATAATGCGGGGGCTGGATAGGGTGGAGGCGGAGAGATTCTTTCCACTTAGTAAGGAAGTTAAAACTAGAGGACACAGCCTCAAAATAAAGGGGGGTCGGTTTAAGACAGAGTTGAGGAGGAACTTCTTCTCCCAGAGGGTGGTGAATCTCTGGAATTCTCTGCCCACTGAGGTGGTGGAGGCTACCTCGCTGAATATGTTTAAAGCGCGGATGGATGGATTCCTGATCGGTAAGGGAATTAAGGGTTATGGGGATCAGGCGGGTAAGTGGTACTGATCCACGTCAGATCAGCCATGATCTTATTGAATGGCGGGGCAGGCTCGAGGGGCTAGATGGCCTACTCCTGCTCCTATTTCTTATGTTCTTATGTTCTTAACAGGGTAGCTACTGAGAGGTTGTTTCCTCTTGTGGGAGAGTCTAGGACCATAGGGCATAATCTCAGAGTAATGGCTTGCCCATTGAAGATCGGGATGAGGAGGAATTTCTTCTCTGAGGGTATTGAATCTGTGGAAGTCTTTACCACAAAGGGCTGTACTGGCTGGGTTGTTAACCAAGTTCAAAGCTGAGATAGACAAACCTGTAATCAGGAAGGGAATCAAAGGTTAAGGGGATAAGGGGGGAAAGTGGAATTGAGGATTATCATATCACATCAGCCATGATCTCATTGAATGGCAGAGTAGACATGATGGGCCAAATGGCCTACTCCTGCTCCTACATCTTATGGTCTTAAATGTACATATGGATAGAATATGAGTCTTGTGCAGTCGTCATCAAAAATGCAGCTTGATGTGTATTTAGTCCAGATGTAGAGTTGCTTAAATTCAAAATAGCATCTAGAAAAATGTCATGAGGACAGCATTCCAGGAAATGTTCTGTTTTATGGGAAATCTGGTGCTATGTTTAGAGTTGCAAACGGGAGTTTAAAGAGTGGAAGAAATTGGATTCTTAGAGACCTTTTTTGCTTAGTTTTAATTTATCCTCACACAGATCTGAACTGGTTCCATTCGCAGTGACAGAGGTGCCATTAGACAACTGCCTCCCTCCTTCCTGCTCCAGTTCCAGTCAGATTGATTTTTATCAACAATTACATGATTACAATTATATAGTGCCTTTAATAGATTGAAATGTCCCAGATGCTTCACAGAAACATTATAAAACAGTGTGACACTAAGCCACAAAAGGAGATATGAGGAACATAGGACTTAGTAGCTGGAGTAGGCCATTCGGCCCTTTGAGCCTGTTCCACCATTCAGTAAGATTATGGTTGACCTGGTGTGACTGATCTGATTGTTGTCTCAGCTTTACTTTCCCATCTGCCCCTCGTAACCCTTAACTTCCTTGTCTAACAAAAATCAGTCTAACTCAACCTTGAATAAGTTTGAAGACCCAGTCTGAACTATTTATTGGAGAATTCCACAGATTAATAACCTGGGAGATAAAAATGCTCCTCATCTCACAGACGAATCATAGAATCCTACAGTGCAGAAGGAGGCCATTCGGCCCATCAAGTCTGCACCGACCACAATCCCACCCAGGCCCTATCCCCAAATCTCCATGCATTTACCCTAGCTAGTCCCCCGACACTAAGGGGCAGTTTAGCATGGCCAATCCACCTAACCCGCACATCTTTGGACTGTGGGAGGAAACCGGGGGAAACCCACGCAGACACTGGGAGAATGTACAAACTCCACACAGACAGTGACCCAAGCCAGGATTGAACCTAGGTCCCTGGCACTGTGAGGCAGCAGTGCTAACCACTGTGCCACCATGCCACTCTGTCTTAAAATGGAGACCTCTTTTATTCTTAAATTATGTCCCCTAGTTTTAGTCTCCCTCACAAGAGGAAATGTCATCTGGTTATCCATTCTATCAAGTCGCCTCAGGATATTGTATGTTTCAATAAGATCACCACTTATTCTTCTAAACTCCAATGCGTATAGTGTATATTGTGCTATGAACATATTTTATGTTTCTGGAGACTTCTGGGAAAACATGCAGCTCAAGTGCTGAGAGCAGGATAATAACAGCCTTTAGCTCGGAAGATGTTACTTTGTAGAATTAATGGACCTTTTTGTTTACTTAAATTCTCCTGGAACTTTATACTAAGTATGCAGAGTCATGTGAGTTTTTATTAGGTTGATTGACAGTGACAAAGCCATGTGGTTAATGGGAGGAGCTAAGCTTGCAGGAAAAAATAGTTTCATTTTCATTTTTAAACAAATATCAGTTGCTGCCTGGAGCTGGGAGGCAGAGAAAGCTCTCTCTCCCTCTCTCTCCAGAAGTTTTCAGAAAGCTTTAGGGCTGTTAACCCTAGTGAAAGCAAGCATATCTGTTTTAATAACTAATTATAAAGAGGGGTTTAAGTCTATAAGAAAAATATAGTGCTAAATTAGCAGTTAAGAATTGTTTCTTGTCATATTCAAGCATTGTTCAACTGCTATAGGTTAAGCTAATTCATTTGTTATAGTTAAACTGTGTTGCTTTGATAAAAGTTCCCTAGTTTGTCAGTAGAATCGCACCTAGAGTGAAACATCTTATCCTCACAATGGCAAAATAGAATAATTGTTGGGGTCTAGTCTGGCTTCATAATATACCTCGGGGTTTCTGATCTGGTGCCCTAACAATAGGCCCAATCTGTTCAACATTTTTTCATGAGATAAGCCTTTCATCCCAGGAATGAGTCAAGTGGACTGCTTCTAAAGCATTTGTATCCTTTTTCAAATTAGGTGATCAGAACTGTACACTGTACTTCAGATACCAATGCCCTGTACAGCTGCAGTAAAACTTCTCTACTTTTATATTCCATTTCTCTTGCAATAAATATCAACATTTCATTTGTCATTCTGATCACTTGCTGTATCTGCATACTAACTTTGTGATTCATCTACGAGGATACCCAAATCCTTCTGTACTGTCGAGCTCAGCAATCTTTCTCGATTTAAATAGTATATTGCTATTCTATTCTTCCTGCCAAAGTGGACAAGTTCACATTTACCTACGTTATACTCAAACTTTTGCCCACTCACTTTAACCTAAAATATATCCCTTTGCAGACTCTCTACCTCCTCTTGACAACTTATTTTCTTACCTATCTTGGTGTCATCGGCAAATTTAACTAACATACATTTATTTCCCTTCATCTAAGTTATTGGTACAGATTGCAAAAAGTTGAGAGCCCACAACTGATCCCTGTGGCACTCCACTAGTTACAGCTTATTAATCTGAAAAAGTGCCCATTTACCCCTACTCTCTGCTCCCTATTAGATAACCAAAATTTATCCATGCTAATATGTTATCACTTATACCATGAGTGGAATTCCCCCATTTCGGGATTACATCCCACGGCGGGGATGGGAATGTGGAGCATTTCTCGTTGTGGAGGCTGGCGGGAAAACACGCCAAATTTTCCAGCCCCTACTTCCTTAATTATGCAACTGGGTGTCTTATGCCATATTTGGTAGCAGACAGTCCTGGATGGCGCATAGTCTGCCATCACGCCTGGGCGCCATATTTAAAAGGTGCCCAACATTACTGACCCACTGTTGAAGAAAGTTGGATGACTTCCTGAGAAGGAAGATGGATGGATTTCCAGGGACATCCTGAGGTTGGAAGATGGACCCCCTCCAGGACACCTAACCTGGAAGGTCCACCTGCAGATGCAACCCCGAACCACTGCTGTGGTGTTCCAGAGTTGCGAGCTGCCTCCATCCCAAATTCCGTAATCAGCCCCAGGCATTGTTCAGGGGTGAGCCCCGATATCTGTACGCCATGTTGTTCCAAATGTGTTTCATGCCATGTTTTCCTGCCATCATTGAGGGAATCTGAGGGGTTCGGGTCTTCCCATCTGCATCCCATTAATGCGATGCAAATGCTGGCCTCTGGCAGGATTTATGACCTGCCATGGCGGGCACCAGTGGAGAATCCCACTGTAAATTCACACTGGCATGGTTTCTGGGCCTCCCACCATATCCTACCCCACGATTGCCATCAAATCGCACCCCCCCCTCCACTACCCCAGATGGGGACTTGGAAGAATTCCACTCGTGTATTCTTATCTTGTGTATCTTTTTTATTGGGAGCAGAAGCTTGCCCGAAGAGAGAGATTTTAAGAAGTATCTTACCCGGCACCAGGGACGCGGGTTTGATTCGCGGCTTGTGTCACTGTCTGTGCGGAGTCTGCACATTCTCCCTGTGTCTGCATGGGTTTCCTCTGGGTGCTCCGGTTTCCCCCCCACTGTCCAAAAGATGTGCTGGTTAGATGCATTGGCCATGCTAAATTCTCCCTCAGTGTACCCGAACAGATGCCGGAATGTGACAACTAGGGGATTTTCACAGTAACTTAATTGCAGTGTTAATGTAAGCCTACTTGTAGCACTAATAAATAAACTTTAAACTTAAAGTCAAGCACTCTTCTCCTGGTTTGAAAACAGCTTGGGTGTAAGCTTGGACTGTTGTCAGGGAGACGGATGGAATTGGTAGCTAAGGAACAGAGTTTGGAGTGGGGAATGAAAACAACAGCTTCCCATCATTTAATTAGAGGAAATTTCTGCCCATCCAGTATTGGATGTTGGGTAAGCAGTCTGATAATTTAGCAACAGTGGGGGAGTTGTGAGAGGTGGTTTCACCTTTGTTGCTTAGCTGATGGTCTGACAGAGCAGATCAATAGAATAAGAGTCAGTTGAGTACACAGGGTTGGTTTGGGGGGAGTTGCGGGTATGGGTGGCAGAGGGAGCAAGTTTCTCTCTCAAAGTACCATCCAGGCATTGAAAATGCTCATTGCCCTCGCTCTCCCCGGAACTCATCGGGCTTCTCTTGACTCTTGAGTAAGATTGCGTAGAAGATAAAGGAGATTTCCTTCAGTAAGAGAGACATTGCGTCAATATATTGATTTCTCCATGATTCTGCTGTTATGAAAGATGAGCCTGAGAAAAGTTGCATATTGTTAAAACCAGGAACTCGGTGTCGGGCCATCTTCTGATGCTCTGGCCATGTTTTTGATCAAAACAACTACTTGTATTTAGATGCTGCCTTTAACATGGACTAAAATGTTCCAAGAAGATTCACAGGCACTAAAAACTATTGATGCTGAGCCAGAGGAGATATTCAAAGGGGGAACCATAAGCTTGGTTAAAGAGGTGGATTTTAAGAAGAGTCTTCAGGAGGAAAGGTGGAGAAGTGGATTGGTTTTAGGAGGGAACTCTAGATGGGATCCCAGCAACCAATGGCTTAATGAAATGACAGGGGTGGGTGGAGCGATGGACAAAATGCAGTTTTGAAATGAAGAGCTCATGGCCCGCAGGCTGGATGCTGCAGTGCTGTAGGAGACTATAGAGTTGGGAAGGTGCGCACCTCGGAAGAGATTTAGGATGAGAATTGTAACTTGGAGCTGTTGTGGGACTTGGGGTTGGTTAATGATGGTGAGCAAAGCCAGGAGGGACTTGGCCATGATAAGGTGTGGGTGGCAGAGTGTTGGATGAGCTGAAGTTTATAGAAGTGGATGAATGGGAGCCAGACGTGGAGGCCACTGTGACACTTGTATCTGATAGTGGCAAATGGCAGAGGCTTTTCAACAGGAGGTTGGGTGAAGGCAGGCAATGTTACAGAGGTGAAAGTGAGTCACCTTTATGAGAGGGAACATGTGGAGCCAGAATCTTGGCTTAGAGTTGAATAGGGTACTAAGGTCGCAAACTGTATTTCGTTGTCCTGTTGTTAAAGTGCATATATTACAGAGGGCTTACATTTCATTACCTGAATCCCATTTGTGTAACTGCATTGCTGCAATTTTAGGAATTCTCGCATGTACAGATGAGGATATACACATGATAAGTATACTTGATGTGTTTGAAGCAGTACAATCTAAATGCTTGCTGGACATTTTGTTAATGAAGAAGTCAGGATGTAAGGATCCGATAGTTTGAAAAGCTCTCGTGGACATATTGTACACTGTGTTGATTTGCGGGCTGTTATTTTTTTAAACAAAAATTGTAAGAGATAAAAGTGACACCAGGTACACAGGATGTGGAGGTGCCGGCGTTGGACTGGGGTGGACACAGTAAGAAGTCTCACAACATCAGGTTAAAGTCCAACAGGTTTATTTGGAATCATGAGCTTTTGGAGCGCTGCTCCTTCATCAGGTGAGTGGGTACACAGGTGATGAATGCAAACCTTTTAATTCTGCAGAAATTTGATGCTGGGATGTTAAAAATAAATCTATTATAAATTTGATTAAGACCTAATGAAATAATTAACACTGCATAAATTAGAGGAGGCTTAGTTCCCTCGTGTCATATTGGTATCTTAGCACCTACTGGTGCTTCTCAGTCTCTCTTCTGTTTATCATATTCAACTGCTGGTTCAAGGCAATCTTGTTGTCTTAATCTTTCATTCAGTTCATGTCTGTTAAGTGCAGCTTTAAACCCAATTCCTCTTCAGTGATGTCACTGGAATGCAATGCCATAGTTACACCATTGTGTCCAAACTGTCTGCTCCCAAACTCTGACCATCCGTTCTGAAATAAGTGAGCCTGCATCACCACCCCCTCCACATTCCATTGCTCTGCCCCTTCACAATAGTTAGACTGACAGGACAATTCAGTTGAATATTCTTTTCATCCAAAACACGTCAATATCACTCATAAATCCTGTTGGGTAAAACATTTTGTTTTAAATGAACAATTGTTGCATAACGGTGCAACTGTACATTTACATTGTTGGCATTTATTTGAAGTAGATTAAGAGCAGTTTCTCTGAAATTATTTACCTATTCCTTATTGATAGCAATAATGTGGCGATGCTGGTGTTGGACTGGGGTGGGCACAGTAAGACGTCTCACAACACCAGGTTAAAGTCCAACAGGTTTATTTGGAATCATGAGCTTTCGGAGCGCTGCTCCTTCATCACCCGCTCACCTGATGATGGAGCAGTGCTCCGAAAGCTCGTGATTCCAAATAAACCTGCTGGACGTTAACCTGGTGTTGAGACTTCTTATTGATAGTTTACAGACATTACAGTCTCTGGATATTTGTGAGGAATCCTAAGTAGAGGTACCCTCTACAATTCCTTTGGGATGGAATGGCACTGTCACTGCATGATAGCTGATATTTCCATCAAGAGTTAGTCATGTGGTCCAGAGGAGGACAGCTGGATAAGGACAAGAGTGGGCAGCAACTTTTACACAGGAGCAATCTGCTCATGACACAACTGCAATGCTACTGATTGTCTTGCTGAATACTCCCAATTCCTACCCGTGTAGCTGAGCCCTCACAGACTCTCATTATAGTCTGTATGTTTAATGACTGTCCACTGCATGCCCCAGCACTGTGGAGAAGGAAATGAAAAGTCGTCGCATTGTGAACTCCTTTACCAGTGTTATCCTGTGAATGAGAGAACCATGCTGGAGTATACAATGCAACATAAGCTTGCGGGTCTGGTTGCTTTGTTGTTGCTCTTGAGTTTGTTAAGGACCAGGCCAGAAACTCCATAATATTTTACGAAGTTAGCCTACACCCTAATTTTTACATTTGATTTTGGCATTAGGGTGAGCATAAGGTGTTTCACTCCAAATATGATTCAAGTGACCCACTAGGAAGCTTTCATCAAAACAAACCTTATTTAATAACACAGCTATAATATAACAAAGAACTAGCATAACTTTTACCAATTAAAATACTTAAACATGACAAAGTATAATTCTTAACAGCTAGCTATCTCTAATGTTCCACTTTAGCAGTATCCCCACATAAACATAAATCCCTTCTTTAGAATCAGTTAGCACAGAAACCAAACACGGTTATGTGGTGCTAGATTTCCAGCCTTTTGACTCACTCTGGAGAGTGATCCAGACAGACCTCTGTTTTTCTAATTCTCGTGCAGCAATGTCCAGAGAGAGCTCCACCCCCAAACAGTAGAATCTCAGAGGAAAGACTTATTTCTTGGCAGATTCCAGTCTCCACTTCAGACAGAGCAAGAGATGTAGAGGAAGCAACCTCTCTAAAGATCCCAAAAAGCAGACTGCCTTGAATTCTCTGTGAAAGCCTAGCTATACCCAGTCATATGACCTTACCTATTAATCAACTTAATCAAGCCCTGCTCTGCAAATTCAGGAGAACACTAAAAATAACAAAACAGCATTAGTCTAGATTAAAGCAAATATTCTAGCAAATTATACTGCTGCAGTAACAATAGAGGATGTCAGCCATATACATAATGGCTCGAGTGCATAGAACAGACCCTGCACAAGAAATCTGACCAATACACATTTCTCAAAGGCACAATATTGTCGCAAGTTTAATTGCTGTCTTCAGTCATAACAACTGCTTTTCACTGAACTCACACCATCCCTCCCCTCTTCTCCCTCCTGTTGCCCAATATTTTCACTCAAAAGGCAAGGATGTGGAACAATGAGTCATGAAGATGAGAAAAGATTTTGATTAAAAGGTATTGTACAGTCTACATACACCGAGGATCTTGTCACAATAGAGTTCCTAGCGGAATGAACATAGTGACTCAGGAACTGAGCATAACATTTGCATGTATTTAAAAGGAGCTGCATATGTATTATTGCTATGCCAACCACAAACTGTAGTATCATGAGCTGGAATGTTGATGTGAAATGATAGAAACTCTGATTCAAAAATTATTACTTAATTTTAATCAGGGGTATTTTGATCTCCGCTTCCTGACTTGAGATTATGTCCCTGGGCATGTTAGTGTCTGATGACATCACTGTCAGTTTTTAAGGTGCAAGTCACAGATATACTTTGCAAATTGTCAGCTGCTTGTGGTGAATGTTTGTTTTATTAGTTACCGTTTTCCAACTATCCTGCAGCTTGTGTTCGGATTTTTGAAAGTAAATGTCATAATTTTTTTTAACACTGTAGTTGTGCATGTCACACTTTTTTGTTTTGCATTCTCTCTTTGCCATCAGTTTAAGACGCCAACCTGTTTTGGTGGGATCTCTGTCATCTCATTTTATGTCTATTTGTACCTGCTATTACCTAATGTGTCCCTCATCTTTGTTCTCCTCTCTCTATCTGATAGCGGCACCTTCTCATTTTCTCACTATGTTCAAATTGGCTGACAGAAAAAATGATTACACCTCAAAGGGTGTAAAGAACCTTTGGAGGGTGTCCTAGGGATGGGGCACTTTATAAATGCGAATCGTTCTTTGCTTCCATTTAACAAAAAGCCATGGGCAACTGAGGAAGTTAAATATAGTATTAACATGGAAGAAAAAGTCTACAATTCTGTGAAGATTAGTGGGAGGTCAGAAGATTGGTCAGGATTCAAAATGTGGAGATGCCGGCATTGGACTGGGGTAAACACAGTAAGAAGTTTTACAACACCAGGTTAAAGTCCAATAGGTTTATTTGGTAGCAAAAGCCACACAAGCTTTCGGAGCCCCAAGCCCCTTCTTCAGGTGAGTGGGAATTCCCACTCACCTGAAGAAGGGGCTTGGGGCGCCGAAAGCTTGTGTGGCTTTTGCTACCAAATAAACCTGTTGGACTTTAACCTGGTGTTGTAAAACTTCTTACAGAATTCAAAAACCAGCAAAGAATACTAAAAAAAGCAATAAGGGGGAAATCCACGCAGACACGGGGAGATTGTGCAAACTCCACACATTACAAAAAAACTTAATCTGTATTTTTGTACATTGTAAATGTACACTGATAACTTTTCTGTTTTAAAAGATGAGTTATATTATTTACAGGTAAACTGCTTAATTGCAATGAACGAAGTGTAAGTTTGTGTCAGCTGGAAAAGTTGGTATCTGTCAGGTTCAGATTCTCGTGCCTCTTTTCATTCAGCTTTTGCTGAGATTAGCATTATTCTTGCTCTGTGTTTGCACCAAGTCCCATTTCCCCTATCCCCCTGTCTTCATTGAACAACATTGTCTGCCAGTTAAACAGCACCTCAGTTTAAAAATTCTCATCCTGATTTTCAAATCCCGCCATGCAAATCCCTCCATATCTGTGTAATCTCCCCAGCACCTCTAACTCTGGCCTCTTGAGCATCTCCAATTTTAATCTCTCCACCAATAACAGCTGTATCTTCAACGGTCTAAGCTCTGGAATTCCCTCCCTATTCCTCTCCACCTCTCTGTCTCCGTCTCCTTTAGAACAATCCTGAAAAAATTGCTCTCTTTGGAAAGCTTTCGGTCATCTGCCCCAATATCTCCTCTGTGGCTTGGTGTTATATTTTGTGTTCTAATGTTCCTGTGAGGTACCTTGGGATGTTTCATTACGTACAAGGCGCTATATAAATGCACATCGTTCAACTGCTAAGTGCGATGCTCACCTCTGCCAAATATGTCTTGCTTTGGGAATCAAGAGGTCCAAACCTGCAGATCTGGGGCGAGATTCTCCGGCCTCCCAGTCGTATATTTCCCGCCAGCGGAACTTGGCTCATTGTTTGCTAGCGGTCCCACTGCTGTCAATGGGAATTCCCATTGATGTCAACCCACACCGCCAGGAAACCTGCAGGTGGGAGTGTGCGCTGCTGGCGGGACCAGAGAGTCCCACCGGTGTGAACGGCCAGAGAATTCTGGCCCTGTTCTTTTGCGCATGGTAGAAGTCAGAGGGCACGATCTTACTGTCTGTTCATGCCACGCTCCCACTGTAGGAAGGTCGGAGAACTTGGCACCCAGCCAAATCTCCATTCACTGCAGTAGGATGGGAAAATCCTGCCGGTGTGAACATTGGTAAGATTCCAGTCATAGAGCACAGAAACAGGTCCTTCGACCCATCAGGTCTATGCCAACCATCAAATACCAATGTATACTAATTCCATTTACCAGCACTGGGACAAGAAGAATAAAAGATTCCAACATTTCCGAGGCTAAAGGAATTTTCCTGTTTTGTAAGAAGTTTATATAGAGGAATCTAGAGAGTAGGTATTCAAAGCTCCACTCGGGCGCGTGAGGAGAACAGCCGCAAGAACTTTGAGGCCTCTTCTCATTGGAAAGGAGAGAGATACCCATCTCTTGTGTGCCTCTTTGTGGTCTGGTCAGCATGTGAGGCCAGAAGGCTTGGGAGCAAGTTTTAAAAGGGAAAACCAGAAATAATTAAGGCGAAAGTACAGCAAGTTGAATTGTATCTGTCTTTCCAGCTTTGCCTGAGGGGGTGGAATTGGAAAATTGACATCTGTTTGGATGTGGTGTAGCAACATTTCTGGAATGAAGAACAATCCCAGGCACTCGATTTATGCATGCTTCTCAGTGTTTCAATATATGAATAAAATGCAAGATCTGATTCCCCTGTTCTCCATCTAGTTTCTTTCCCTTTGGTAGTGGGGAGCTGGGGGATGGGGTGGAGTTATAGGTTGTAAGCCTCCATGCCTTGTAGTTAACTTCCAAAGGGGCATGAATATTCTCTACTTGAGAAAAGTGTTGTTGCAATTGTAATTGCAATAGGATGTTGGTGAGACTACATTTGGAGGGAGTATTGTGTCCAGTTTTGGTCTCCTTATTTGAGGAAGGATGTGGTGGCTTTGGAGGCAGTTCAGAGGAGGTTCACCAGATTGATTCCGGTGATGAAAGGGTTGACATATGAGGAGAGATTAAACAGTTTGGGCTCGTACACGCTGTAGAGGGAATCTGATCGAGGTATATAAAAGGGATTGATTAGGTAAACGTAGACCAAATGTGTCCCCTTCTGGGGCAATCTAGAGCAAGAGGTCGCAGGTATAGGTTGAGAGGCAGTGGATTTAACACTGAGATGAGGAGGAACTACTTCTCGCAGAGGGTGGTGAATTTGTGGAACTCGCTGCCCCAAAGCACGGTGGAGTCTGAATCACTAAATGGTTTCAAGAAGGAGATAAATATATTTCTCATAAAAATGGGTTAAAGGGATATGGGGAACAGGTACAGAGGTGGATTTGAGACCAGGGAGAAACCAGCCATGATCTGACTGAATGGCGGAGCAGCCTCGAAGGGCTGAATTGCCTACTTCTGCTCTTAATTCTTATGTTCCGATAATAAATGTAGCTACTGAGCCAGATTTGTCAAGTAATGCTAGCCCTGGCACTCAGACATGTAATGCTCAGAATTTACTGGTCAGACTGTTTGTTCCCTGCATATTTTTTCAGAAAAGCAGCAATAACGTCACTTTAGGATCACAGAGGCAGATAATGTGACCCATCATGTTTATGCTGCGTGTCTGGAAGAGTTATCCGTTTAGTCTCTGTCTCCGTTCCTTTCTCTGTAACCTTCTGAATTTTTATTTTCTCAATTATTTATCTTTTTTCAAAAAGAATCTATTGAGGCTCTGCTTTCAACATTGTTTTGGAAGGCCATTCTATGTTTTGCCACTTCCTAAAGTAACTTCTAACTAATCCCCATCTTTATTCTCAAGGTGATTTGTTTTCTTTTAACTTATGACCTCTTAATTCGAGAACTCCTTAAAACACTCACTTGCTAACCAGTGGAAATTACTTTGGTGACTTACTCAAAACCTTTCATACCTTTGATGGCCTTCTTCGTTCGAATGAAAAGCACCTCAGGTTCTCCTAGTTTAACAACTAGTCTTTTGGGAGAGCGGGGGGGGGGGGGGAAGGTGGCATGGTGGCACAGTGTTAGCACTGCTGCTTCACAGCGCCAGGGACCCAGGTTCCATTCCTGGCTTGGGTCACTGTCTGTGTGGAGTTTGCATGTTCTCCCCAAGTTTGTGTGGGTTTCCTCCGGGTGCTCTGGTTTCCTCCCAAAGTCCAAAGATATGCTGGTTCGGTTCATTGGCCATGCTAAATTGCCCCTTAGTGTCCCTGGATGCGTAGGTTAGAGGGATTAGCGGGTAAATATGTAGGGATATGGGGGTAGGGCCTGGGTGGGATTGTGGTTGGTGCAGACTCGATGGGCCAAATGGCCTCTTTCTGCACTGTAGGGTTTCTATGACGATGAAACTCGATGGGCCGAATGGCCTCCTTCTGCACTGTAGATATTCTATGACTCTATGAATACAGTACATTTCAGACATTTTACAAATGTTGCAAAGTTATTTTAAAAGTTGTCCACGTGGAAAAAGTTGCACTCCCGAGTACAACTGAGATATTCGCTGTATACATTCAGTGAGTCTGTTCTTTATTGGGCATTTATTGCTCTTGAACTGAATGGCTTACAAGGCCATTTAAGATTAAACCTTATTGTGTGTCTGGAGTCACCAGTAGGCCAGACCAAGTAAGATTTCCTTCCCTAAAGGACACCGATGAACCAGATGGGTTTTTACAAAAATCCATCCACGCTCATCATTAATTAGACTTTTAATTCCAGGTTTTGTTTTATTGAATTCAAATTTCGCCATCGTCCATGGTCGGATTCAAACTCGGATCCTCAGAGCATTACCCTGGGTATCTGGATTGCTAGTCCAGCGACAGCTTATGAGGAGAGACTGAATAGACTGGGACTATACTCATTGGAATTCAGAAGAATGAGGGGAGATCTTACAGAAACATATAAGATTATGAAGGGAATAGATAAGATAGAAGCAGGGAGGTTGTTTCCACTGGCGGGTGAAACTAGAACTAGGGGGCAGAGCCTCAAAATGAGGGGGAGCAGATTTTGGACTGAGTTGAGGAGGAAAGTCTTCACCCAAAGGGTTGTGAATCTGTGGAATTCCCTGCCCAGTGAAGCAGTTGAGGCTACCTCACTGAATGTTTTTAAGTAAAGGTAGATACATTTTTGAACAGTAAAGGGATTAAGGGTTATGGTGAGCGGGCGGATAAATGGAGCTGAGTCCACGAAAAGATCAACCATGATCTTATTGAATGGTGGAGCAGGCTCGAGGGGCCAGATGGCCTACTCCTGCTCCTAGTTCTTATGTTCTTATGTTCTTAATACCACTACACCACCATCTCCCCACCTTACCACCTAAGTGAAACTCTTCCACACAGTTTTATCCAGCCTGATGCTTGTGTGAAGATGTTCCCTCGCGTGTTGTCGGAAGTTCTCGAGTTTGTTTTCTGAAGAGGTCCAAGTGTGAGCTGAAATCCTTTTGTTTTCTCTCTACAGCCCACCTAGAGACCTGGATTCAAAGGCTTGCATTGCTATTGGTGAAAAGGTAAGAGTCATTACTCTCCACAACCTTACATGGGAATGTGATGTGTGGAAGGAATATGACGTAAAGCCCTTATTTTAAGATGTGATCTTATAGCAAAGCTCTCAGTGATAAGTTTCATGCTATCCATTTGTTTTGGAATTCTTGGCAACAAAATTTTAAGTTGTAACTGTGTGAAGTCTGAGACAACCGGGGGGGGGGTGGGGGGTTGTAGCTTCAAAGAAGTCACACCAAAAACAAGCCACAGGAACAATAGGGTTTATTGAAGAACTGTACTCCTCACACTCCAGCCCTCGAGTGGCTGCAGGGGCGGTTTCCTCGGCAGGTCAGCCCACACCCCGGGTCACTTGACCCATCCTCTTAAAGGGGCTGCGCCCCACATACATAACAGGAACAAATCATTTAAAGCAAAGTGAGTGAGCTGCCCTTTGTGCTGGGTAACAGGGTGGCATTGTCCCTTTAAGGATTTTAAAAATAGATGTTTCCTGAGCCACTGCTCCAATTTCATGAGGTAAATTGCAAACTGCTTGTTGTTCACTCAGATCAGAGACATGCAGGACAATGTTATTTTTGGGATTTGTTTATATTTGCAGCAGAAGATAAAAGAACAGGCAATTTTATAATGCAGAGACAGTCTGTCTCTGGTCTGCCTTCAGTCGGACAGGTCTATACCTCACTCCAGCTGGCTCCTACACTTTTATCCCATCAGTGGACTTGTTTACTGATCAGGGCACTGCTGATTTTTGACATTGTCATCCTCTGTCCTTGCATTGATAGAATTGTCCAGAGTAAAACCCCATAAAGGCTCGAATAACTGTATGAGAATGGGGGCCAGTTTTTAAAAAATTATTCATTCATGGGACATGGGCGTCGCTGGCTGGCCAACATTTATTGCCCATCCCCAGTTGCCCGAGGGCAGCTGAAAGTCAACCACATTGCTGTGGCTCTGGAGTCACATGTAGGCCAGACCAGGTAAGGATGGGAGATTTTCTTCCTTAACGAAACCAGATGGACTTTTCTGACAATCGACAATAGTTTCATGGTAATCAGTAGATTCTTAATTCCAGATTTTAAAAATTGAATTCAAATTCCACCATCTTCCATGGCGGATCATTTGCTGAGTTTCTGGATTAATAGTCTAATGATAATACCACCAGGCCATCTCCTCCCCATAACTTGAAGTTTTTGCAATGCTTGGTCAATGATTAGATGAGTATCAATGATACAGATGCCAAATCTTGGCAAACAAGTATGTTTTCTATCCAATCTTGCAAAAGCATGAATTTGATGCCCACAAGAAGATCAATCACTTTTTAAAAATGTTTTGGACAAAATTGCAGGGATTGTCCTCAAGGTAGAGCCATCCCTGCAGTATACCTTCCAAAGGGGCACCATTATAATTGATTAAACTTTTGATGCAGGTATATTTGTTGCTGTACTGGCTATATCCACTGGAGGGCAATGCACCACTGCTGCATAATCAAACATCAATATTCCCAGTCGCAGACTGTAGTTTTGGTCAGCTAGAAGTAGGCATCACTTCACTCAGTTTTTAAAATAATTTCTCTATTTATCCAAGGTAAAACTGGACTCTATTTTCCATTATTTAAAACAAATTCTGTGTACAAGTATAAGTGGCATGGTGGCACAGTGGTACTGCTACCTCACAGCACCAGGGACCCAGGTTCGATTCCCGGCTTGGGTCACTATCAGTGTGGAGTCTGCATATTCTCCCCGTGTCTGCGTGGGATTCCTCCCACAGTCTGAAAGAAGTGCTGGTTAGGTGCATTGGCCATGCTAAAATTCTCCCTCAGTGTACCCGAACAGGAGCCGGAGTGTGGCGACTAGGGGATTTTCACAGTAACTTCATTGCAATGAAAGCCTACTTGTGACACTAATAAATAAACATAAGCATGTGGTCTGCATGCTGGTTTACTGTGTATACCCACACCAGGGACAGAAATAAAGAACCCAGTGAGTTAATGGGCAGTCTAATTTTTTTAAAAATCCAATTCAATCAAATCCATTCCAATTCAGAGTCTCAACAAGTTGAGACATTCCCGATCCAAGCTGACAAGACAGGGCCCTCACCTCCTGTCTTGGGCTTGATCTACATGATCCAAGCTGATTGGAGCAGGCATTGCACCTCCTCCAAGGCTTGATCTCATTTGCATCTTAGCCAAAAGGCCGAGATGCCGCTTTTAAAAATTGCTTCAAATGAAGCTAAAATGTAACCTAATGACTTCAACCAAGTACAGCATGTCAATACTACACTGGATCTTAGCCAAAAGGCCAAGAAGCGATAAGTTAATGGGCAGTCTAATCCTTTACACAGACAAGGAGAACATTGCAGGGCTTATAGGGTTCCGAGCAATGGCCTTTAACTTGCATATCGATCAAGTGTAGTATCGACATGCTGTGCTTGGTTGAAGTTATTAGGTTACATTTTAGCTTCATTTGAAGCAAGTTTTAAAAGCGGCATCTCGGCCTTTTGGCTAAGGTGCAAGTGTGATCAAGCCTTGGAGGAGGTGCAATGCCTACTCCAATCAGCTTGGATCATGTAGATCAAGCCCAAGACAGGAGGTGAGAGCCCTGTCTTATCAGCTTGGATCGGAAATGTCGCAACTTGTTGAGACTCTGAATTGGACTGATTTGATTGAATTGGAATAAAAACAAAAAAAAAATCTGCGAAACGACTTTAACGTACAAATGTTGGAAGAAATTTAGAACTCTCTTTCGCAAAGATCAATTGAAGCTGATGGTCAAATTGCAGTTTTAAATCTGAGAGGAACTGATTTTTGTTTTCCAAAAATATTAAGGGATATGGGGCGGAGTTAGGCAGATTAACTGTGATTTAATTGAATGCTGGAACTGGCTTGAAGGCCTAAATGGCCAAGTCCTGTTTCTGCATTCCCATCAGAGGTTGAAATTCTCATGAGGTCTTTGCGCCCCTCTCTCCTGTCACTGTCGATTGGAGGGGGAAGTTGTTCCGGGGTGGTGTTGGTGGGGAGGGGGTCGCTATTTCAAAGATGGCAGCCAGGAATCTGATGCTTATGAAACATTTTGCTTTTGACCTGTTCACCTTGGAATCGAATGAGTTGGTGAGGATAGATTTGGTAGGATTTCATTAGATGAATTCTTGCAGAAACAGAATTTGTCTGAACCTGATGTTAGAAATTGTGCAGATGGCCTGTAATGTTGTGTGGTTGATTGATCTGAGAGAGAGAGTGATAACCATTGTGTCAGAATGTTCACTAACACATATTTTCACACTTTAATTGTTCGTGGGATTTCCGCTCCTGGGGACAATTTGGTCTTGTGCAAAAACTTTTACTTCCCCTCAGAATTGGCCCTGGTGTGTGCACAGTCACAAGTCACAACTGTGAGTTTGCATTGCAGAAGCCATTCGGCCCATCGAGCCTGCACTGACAACAATCCCACCGATCCCTGTAATCCCACATACTTACCGTCCGAAGCCCCCTGACACTAAGGGGCAATTTATCGCCAATCAACCTAACCCGCACATCTTTGGAGTGTGGGAGGAAACCGGAGCACCCGGAGGAAATCCACGCAGACTCCACACAGACAGTCACCCAAGCCTGGAATCGAACCCAGGTCACTGGTGCTGTGAAGCAGCAGTGCTAACCACTGAGCTACTGTGCCGCCCTCATGAACATCCTCAAAAGGCCATTTGCTTGTGGTGTTGGAATTCTCGGCCTTTTGGCTAAGATCAAGTGTAGTATGGTCGGCAGCCCATGGTCGGCCGCACTTGGTTGAGGTCATTAGGTTACGCTGAAGTTTCATATGAAGCAATTTTTTAAAGCGGCATCTCGGCCTTTTGGCTAAGATGCAAATGAGCTCAAGTCTTGGAGGAAGAACCTCCCCCTTCTCCAATCAGCTTGGCTCATGTAGATCAGGCCCAGGACAGGGTGGTTTGGTCGCTCGCCCTGTCTTGTCAGCCTGGATCTGAAATGTCTCAACTTGTTGAGACTCTGAATTGGATTTGATTTGATTGAATTGGAAAAGTATATTTAAAAAATCTGTAAGAGGATGGTACGGGCAATGAGGGAGGGGTAACAAATGTTGGCTTTTCCAGAAACACCCACATCTTGTGAATGAATAAATGAAGAAAAATTCCCCTGGTTTAGTGGGAAGATACCACAGGTATGGTATAGAGCAGTGATAGGAGACTTGGGCGAGTGAGTGGGCCGCATGGGTGGCCCTCCTTCACCTCAGGGGGGCCATAAGATTAAAATCAGCCTTGTTCGCTAACCATGACCCCTTGAATCAGATTAAATGCATTTAATATCGGCTGAATATTTCATAATGCGTTATAGAAAATGATCAATCATTTATATATTTATACAACTGTCATCAACCTCAAATGGTAAGCACTACAGAAATATCTACACTTTGACTGGATACAGAGGGAGCAGAGGGCTGTCAAAGTCAATGTTGTGTATCCAGCATGCACCTATCTTCACTTGCCTTTGCTCGATGTGCCTATCACTTCAGTAACGCTGGTAGGGAAAAAAAGCACACGGACAGCAATCAGTGGAATCTTGCTAACCCTGCGTTTGAACAACGGTCAGCAAAATGTGGGCCGCCGCACTCAGAACCTAGATGTGTCACATGTGGCTCCCCCAGGCCGCAGGCTGTCCACCACTGGTATGAAGGCAGAGGAGCTAAACTATCTCAAGCTTGACTGCAGCCAGAGGGCTGGGAAGGACCATTAGGCCTCAGGAGCCTGGGCTGGGAATCCTGGGTCCACTCCAGTGACATTGTGGATGTTGAATCAAGTCCTGACGCTCTCCATGGGAAAGGAACCAGGTGGTGCAAGTTCACAATGACTGAGAAAGAATTCTTGGCCCATCTCGATTCATTTGTCTAATGAGATCCGACCGTACCCTCCACCAACAATTGTTTTCTCTTAAAAAGCTGCTAGGGCTTTTTTCAACACTGAGCTATCCATTCATTCTCACCTCTCGCCTTCATGCTGGGGAATCCGATCTCAACAAATGTGAGATCCTTTGGGGGGAGAAACCTGCAGAAAAATATATTGTACACACACCACATGGCCAGAAATTGTCAATGCAGTCATGTGGTATTCTGTCTTTAATGTTCCTCCATTGGTAGAAATGAGTGACCTCTAGAGGGCAGCAGTGGTATATAAATACAATGTAAAGAGAATCAATAGTCCCACACACTAAAACGACCAAAGTTTAACGGCAGGTAGAAAATGTTTGGTGTACAGCTGCTTAAAGTAAATTCCAATCCCTGAGTATGAAAGATGTCTTCATCATCGTCTTACCAGTGATCCCTATTTGTTTTTCATTCATGGGACATGGGCACCACTGGCTGGCCAGCATTTATTATCGGGAGATGCCGGTGTTGGACTGGGGTAAGCACAGTAAGAAGTCTCACAATACCAGGTTAAAGTCCAACAGGTTTATTTGGTAGCACAAGCTTTTGGAGTGTTAACCTAGTGTTGTGAAACTTCTTACATTTATTGCCCATCCACAGTTGCCCTTTTTAAGAGGGCAGTTGAGAGTCAACCATATTGCTGTGGCTCTGGAGTCACATATAGGTTAGACCAGGTAGGGAAGCAGATTCCCTTCCCTAAAGGACATTAGTGAACCAGATGGGTTTTTCCGACAATCAACAATGATTTCACAGTCATCAGTAGATTCTTAATTCCGGGTTTGTTTTTTGTTGAATTCAAATTCCACCATCAGCCATGGCGGAATTCGAACCGGGTCCCCAGAACATCAGCTGAGTAACGGATTAATAGTCTAGTGATACCAGTAGTCCATTGCCTCCCTGACTGATTTAATTCTGTAGTACTTAGAAAGCAGAAACTGAAGTTGAGCTTTGGAATTGTTTTAATTAGAGTTGTTTAGTAGTACAGGACTTGAGAATTAGTTTTTTAAAAATGACATGTTGTCTTGCATTCATCAGGACTGAATTTGCAAGAATACCAATTGTAAAGGGAACAAAGATTTATACTTATGAGAAGAGAGTGTTGATGAACTGTGAGTGCTGATTGGTTGACAAGTGGACTCTGATTGGTACAATCAGAGAATGCTCCAGGGAGCAGTTAATTGCCAAGCTTTTGTGACAGTGGAGATGTGGAGCACTGTGGCTGGTATACCTTACAGGGAGAAGGAGTCCATCTCTCCCTCCTGTCCCTCGCTCCTCCTGCAGTTACTGCTGCTCTACCTGGAACTCATGTCTTCGCCCCATTCATCCTGTCGACCAAGGCAGGCTCCTAGCCAGACCAAGCACTCCCTTTCTCTTAGTCATTCCTATAAGGTGGAGTTGCATATTACATAAATAAACGAAAGGACATGAAGCTTTGGGGAGAGTGCAAAGAAGGTTCACCAGGATGTTGCCTGGTCTCGAGGGCTTTGACTATGAAGCGAGGTTGAACAAATTAGGATTGCTTTCATTGGAAAGACAGAGGTTGAGGGGAGACCTGATAGAGATCTACAAAATTATGAGAGGCATAGACAGGGTGGATAGTTAGGGGGCTTTTTCCCAGGGTGGAAGTGTCAATTACAAGGGGGCACAGGTTCAAGGTGAGAGAGGGAATTTTTAAGCAGATGTGCAGGGGAGGTTTTTCACGCAGAGAGTGTTGGGTGCCTGGAAAGCGATGCCAGAGGAGGTGGTGGAAGCAGGCGCATTAGCAACATTTAAAAGACATCTGGATGGGTACATGAATAGGGAGGGAATAGAGGGATATGGACTGAGTAAGGGTAGAAGGTTTTTTATTAGTTTAGTTAGGGATTCATGATCGGCACGGGCTTGGAGAGCCGAAGGGCCTGTTCCTGTGCTGTACTTTTCTTCATTCTTTCTTTGTAAAATACTGTGGATGCTGGAATCTGAATCAAGAACAGAGGAAGCTTCTTCAATGTGGTTTATTGTATTCATTGCTTCCAGTGCCGTCTCCCCTACATGAGGGAGACTAAGTGCAGACTGGGCGACTGCTTTGCGGAACACCTGCACTCATTTCGTAAGCATGACCCCAACCTTCCTGTTGCGTGCCATTTTAATTCAGCACCTAGTTCTCATGCCCATCCTTGGCCTGCTGCAGTATTCCAGTGAAGCCCAGCGCAGGCTGGAGGAACAGCAGCTCATCTTCCGGTTGCGAATGTTACAGCCCTAGGGATGTTGAGTTTGGCAACTTTAGATTTTGACCTTTCTACTATAGCTTAAGCCCCCCTTCTCTGTTAATTTTTTAATATTCCATTCATACAAAGCAAACCCCCCCCCACCCCCAGGCCATCTGCAGTTTATTTTGCTCTCTCATTCTCCCTCCATTCAGTTCCGATGATGGGTCCATGACTCGAATGTTAACTGTGTTTCTGTCCTGATGGATGCTGACAGACCTGCTGAGTTTGTTCAGCATCCTCTGTTCTTGTTGCAGTGAAACCCTCAGAGAATTTCCAGAATACATGTCGCTCGAGTGTTGGTGAAGTTTTGTTAAACTGCTCGATTTTAACTCTTAAGTGAATGGGTTTGAATAAACTAAAATCGGGCTCAAAATGTTCTAGAAATTCGGCACAGGCCCTCTTCACAGTTCCAGCAGCAATGACCATGAAATGTCACGTATTCCTGTAAGCGATGACTTTAAGTAGTGTTTAAAACTGACATCAATACTGTTTTTACTTCCAAGCAGCTGGATACTATTGAGAGGGCATATTGATTGGAGTGCGAGCCACCAAAATACTGTACAGTCTCTTTAATGAAAGTTAGTGGCCATTCCGTTATTTAATGATCCTCCCAGTGGCCATTCTTGGTGCGGATTTCATCGCTTGTACCAACCAAGGTGGCACCTTGCTCTAAATGTAGGCTTAACCAGTGCCTCAGCTCAAGACCCACCTTGGCCATCTCTTCATCCCTGCAGCATCTGAACAAAAATTATTCCCTTGATCTGCAGCCTGAAGGGCAATTTAATTCTAAACTCACCCACAGCAATTAACCCCTTCTGATCTTAGAAGCAAACCTGTTCACTGTAGTCATATATAGTGTATCACACAATACAAGACTTGTGTCCTGACCAATCATCTAACTTAGTGTGAGGAACATTGTGACAGCATCCGCTGACAGAACCTCGGTCGACACATTCATGTGTCCTATTCTGACATTGTTTTCTTGATTGCTAACTAGGAGCAGTCAGAAAATCTCACCTTATTTTTAAAGGCAAGATTATTTTGTTCATAATACTCCCTCAAAATTCTTTGTTTTTGATTACCCATTGCCCGCCAAGTAGATTTTTGAAAAACTTCTCAAACAATAGAGAATACAGTGAACCTTTGGCTGTTAATAAACTCTAGACACTGGTGGATTTATGTGGACAGACCATGTTATACCCAGTCAGCAGCATTGTAAGACACGGTCCAAAGATGTGCGGGTTAGGTGGATTGGTCATGCTGAATTGCCCCTTAGTGTTAGGGGGACCAGCTAGGGCAAATGCACGGGGTTTTGGGGATAGGACCTGGGTGGAATTGTGGTCAGTGCAGACTCGATGGGCTGAATGGCCTCCTTCTGCATTATATGATTCTATGTATAATATAATATAATGCTCCTATCCCCCCTGATCAGCTGGAGATGTATCCCCCTCCATGATACATTACCTTCTGTGGATTCATTGGCGTATCTTGTGCGCATTTGTATCTGTCTGAGTAGCTGGCTGGCAGGACTACGAGGTGAAATGTTTGTGTTGACAATCAAGTCCTCCACAGTGTGTACTGCTTTCGTTCACCTGTTCTGGTTGGCCCACTTATCAGAGAGCATTAAACCCAAGTCTTTGTTTCTGTAGAATTTTGAAGTGAAAGCTGATGACCTGGAGCCACTCTCGGAGTTGGGACGCGGTGCGTACGGGGTTGTGGAGAAGATGCGTCACACACCTAGTGGTACACTAATGGCTGTGAAGGTAAGGCCAGCTCACTGAATTGAGGCAAATCTCTGGGAGGACATTTTTGACCAATGTGTGACAGTTTAACCTCTGCCATGAGCAGTAACAGTAACTAGAGGCACTTTCATTTGGCCAGGTTACCCCTGTCATCCACTGAGAGAGAGAGAGAGGCACCTCTGTGCAACACTGCTTACGCAGTATGTCCAACTGGCTGTATTCCAGATTCCTGAGATATGGAGATCCAGGGCGGGATTTTATAGGCGTGCTTGCCTCAAAACTGGAAAATTCCACATGAGGTCAATGGACCTTTGCATGGTCCGCCAACCCCGTCCGCTACGATTCTCGTGGCGGTCGGGACGGGAAAAGTCCCCCCCCCCCACAACCTCAGAGTCTAAATATGTGACACCAAAGATAGGATTTTGGGCTCTAGGTGAAGGGGAACAGAGGCCGGCAATGTTAAAAACAGTACCTCTGGGCTAGCGTGCTGGTTCCCTGGCTCCATCCCATCCTGGGCCATTTGCTCAAAGGCTGGGGCAGTGCGGTGACTCACCTGCAAGTGGCAGATAGCCCATTAATGGCCACTTAATGCCTGTTGAATGAAGATGACTGGGATTTTTCAGTTCATGTCCAGGTCCCACGAGTGGCGGAGGAGAGTACAGCTGACTGGAGGCAAACTCTTGGTGGTAGCGTGTGGGGGCTCGCACTCCGGGTATGTGTAGTGGGCCAGAGTGTGGCAGCAGCCACAGACCACCCAGTGAAAAGCCCAATTCCCACCACCTCCACAATGAAGGTCAGGCTGCTGAATCTATTTATCACTTAACCTTTGAAGAAGGATGGAGCGGGAGAGGATGGGGAGCTCAGTCTGTCACTCAGTGCATCCTGTTGCTGCTGTCCAGCTAAATCGCTTCAAATTAACCCATCAGCCACCGCCCTCCATTGGACAATGGGCACGTCTTTTGGCCATTAATTGGCCACTCCAGGGAAAGTCCCAGGTAGGTGACCGTTTCCCACACAGCACGAGTTTCTGACCCTGATCAGAGGGTACAGAAGCCCGCATGGAAAATCCTGCCCATGACTCTTGTGTTCACTTTCATGGAACAGGCCTGCTTAATCTGACAGAAAGAACGGGAAATAAAATGACAATTGATGTTATGTCAAAGTATTGTGGATGCTGGTAATCTGAAATGAAAGAAGAAAATGCTGAATAACTTGGCAGGTCTGGCAGCATCTGTGCAGTGAGAAACAGAGCTTTTCCCCTCCGGGGTTGAGACATCTGTCAGTATCTCACTGACAAATCTGGCTGCCCTTCAGCGACAATACACTGGGGCGGCCACAACAAGGTGAGAGTGCGGCATGTGCCCCTCAGGTACAACACGTCATGGCCTCAAGAGCTGCCAGCCAATCAGATAGACCAGCGGCTACGTAGCCCCAGCCCCTGACGTCCCGAGAAGAAGGACGATGGATACTGGACTTCAGGTTAAACCCAAGGATTTTGGTTGAGGAGGGATTGAGGACCCTAACGAGGGGCATGGGAGTCGGGTTTTAGAGGCTGAGGGGGAGGCACAAAGGCAGGGCACCACCTTGGGGGAGGGAGGGTGGGCGTTATCCATGATGGGCATAGGGGAGCTTCCCAAAGGAAGGAACTCTTGGCCTTTCAACCTGACCTGTTTAAGATTGCCATCTGACCAACTACCTTTGCCTTCCCCGCCCAATGTATTATAGTGGCGGAGATGGAATGAAGCCCTTTTGTGACTTGAATTGGTGACTTGAGGGTCTTAATGAGCCTGAGGGTGGGTGGGCTGCCTGATATTCTATCCGCCTCCCATAATATTGGGGCCAGCTTAGAGGTGAATGGGAAAGATGGCTACCTGCTTTTTTTTAATATTCCCTCCCCACCCCCCCTACCCCCTCGCCTTCAAATACCCTAATTGAGGGCCATAAAATGCACCCCACGGTCACCAATTCAAACACGACAGGTTTCTACTAAATCAACAAATGAACAAATAACCTAGAATCAGTGGCATTGCTGGAGGGAGCTGTGCTGACGAGGAGAGCTTCTTACTCTTTGAATAGTGCAATGGGATCTTTTACATCCACCTGACCTGGTACACTTGGTTTCAAAACTTCACCTGGAAGACCACACTTCCAAAAATGTGTAGATTATTGTTCGTATCCATTGAAAGACTTGAACCTATATGTTTCAAACTTGGATTTGAGACTGCTACTAACTGAGCCAAGCTAACATGTTATTTTCTTCATTGGGTTAATGCTGCTGTTATTTCCTGCAGCTGGCCAGCCTGTGATATTTGTACTTCTGTAGGCAGTCGCTGTGTCTGGAAAACATTTCGCTCAGATGCTGGGAGAGCAGGATAATTACTCATTTTAGCCATGTAGTGTTTACTTAGGATAGAGCTAATGGATTTTTGTTTCTAGATGGAGATCTCCCCTGGGATTTTTATGAAAGGAATGGAAGGTGGGTTAAGGTAATCAGGGTCACGTGATGATGTGATTAATGAGGGGAAGGAGGTCTGTAGCTGAGAAACAGTATTTCAGTTCTGGCTGGGAATTGCTTGAAGACAGAGGTTTTCTGCAAGCTGTTCTCTCTCCACAAAATCTCTGAAAGCTTCAAGGCTGTCTCCATTAATTATAGCAAGTATATTTATCGTTGCTAACTGTATTTAATGTGGCTTTTGAGTCTGTAAGAGGAATGTTGCTTACTTGGAACTGAAACAGTGATAAGTTAGAAATTAGAGTTGTTTCCTCTTTTTTCAAAATATTGTTCAACTGTTAATAGTTAAGCTGCCTCTTTTGTTAGAATTATAGTTAAATACAATTATTAAATAAAGTTTGTTTTAGTATAAAATCCCTAATTTGTCAGTGGAATTACTCCTGGAATGAAGCATCCTATCCTCACTTATATGCCAAAAATAGGAAATTGTTGGCGTTCAGTCTGGCTTCATAAGATACCTTGGGATTCGGGTCCAGGACCCCAACAGTCATAACTGCAGGAATTCCTCGGGATAATGCCCTAGACCCAACCATCTTCAGCCGCTTCACCAATGACCTGCCTTCCATCCTAAGTTCAGAAATTCATAGAATAGAATTCATAGAATCCCTACAGTACAGAAAGAGGCCATTCGGCCCATCGAGTCTGCACCGACCACAATCCCACCCAGGCCCTACCTCCATATCCCTACATATTTTACCAACTAATCCCTCTAACCTACGCATCTCAGGACACTAAGGGACAATTTAGCATGGCCAATCAACCTAACCCGCACATCTTTGGACTGTGGGAGGAAACCGGAGCACCCGGAGGAAACACACGCAGACACGAGGAGAATGTGCAAACTCCACACAGACAGTGACCCAAGCCGGGAATCGAACCCAGGTCCCTGGAGCTGTGAAGCAGCAGTGCTAACCACTGTGGGAATGTTTGCTGATGATTGCGTAATGTTTAGTACCATTCGTGATTCCTCAGATACTGAAGCACCTGTACAATATCCAGGCTTGGGCTGACAAGTACCAAGTAACATTCGTGCCACACAAGTGTCAAACAATTACCATATACATCAAGACAGGATCTAACTGTCACCCCTTGATATTCAATATCATTACCATCACAGAATCCCCCCTATCAACAAAATGTAAACTGTACTATCTACATAAATACTGTGGCTACAAGGGCAGATCAAAGGTTAGCTCACCTCACAAAGCCTGTCCATCACTTACAATACACAAATCAGGAGTGCAATAGAATTCTCTCCACTTTCCTGGATGAATGCAGTCCAACAACACTGAAGATGCTCAACACCATCCAGGACAAAGCAATCTGCTTGATTTTTACCCCTCCACCACCGACAAACAGCGGCGGTCTTGTGTACCATCTACAAAAAACACTGCAGGAACACACCACAGTCCCTTAGGCAGCACCTTCCAAACCCACAACCACTACCACCTAGAAGGACAAGAGCAGCAGATACCTGGGGCTACCATCTGGAGGCTTCCCTCCAAGTCACTCGCCATCCTGACTTGGGAATGTGTTGTCTTTCTTTCACTTTCTCTGGGTCAAAATCCTGGAATTCCCTCCCTAACAGCACTGTGGGTGTACCTACACCTTAGGAACTGCAGCGGTTCAAGAAGGCAACTCGCTACCTGCTGAAGGTCAACTAGGGATGGAAAATAAATGTTCGCCTAGCTAGCAACGCTCACGTCCTGTGAGTCAATATTTTTTTTAAAAGCGAGCCTCCTTCTGACACTCTTCCCCATGCCTCCACTACTCTTGAGACTATTGCTTTGGCAGCGTAGAAAGACTACCACACAAGCCCTTGTCGGATGCTGCCATTTACCTGGAAGGATGAAGGTTTGGAGACACCAGCTGGCTGCAGTCCACTAGCCCTGCCCTTGGAGGCATCCACCTCCCTCCTCTCATCCCTGCCTCTGCCTGCAGCCAGTGGCAAATGGTACAGAATGAATGGGAACCCCGCACCTTGCTGGGATCTAAATGTCATGAGACCAACAAACCTGCTGTTGTGTGGGCTTGACCATAGGGAGAACACAACAGAAAGTCCAGTTGCTACATCATTATCAGGCTGTCCCTTTTGTTGGTCAGTTGTGTTGACCTTGAACTCCACCCACTTGAAATTACTCTACTCCCACGTTTTTAGGATCTCACTGACATCTAACCACTGAATCGTTCGCCATCAAACTATTACTCTTGAGACAAATGGTTCAGAGCGATGAGACTGGAGGAAACAGTCGAATGGGCTTCCGTACGGTGGCACAGTGGTTAGCACTGCTACCTCTCAGTGCCAGGGACCTGGGTTTCCTCCGGGTGCTCTGGTTTCCTCCCGCAGTCCGAAAGATGTGCTAGTTAGGTGTATTGGCTATGTTGAATCCTCCGTCAGTGTACCCAAACTGGTGCCAGAGTGTGGTGACCAGGGGATTTTCACAGTAACTTCATTGCAGTGTGAATGTAAGCCTACTTGTGCACTAATAAATAAACGAGGATCTGTTCCAGCTCCAATTCTTTTCATAGAATCCCAGTAGTGCAGAAGGAGGCCAGTTGGCCCATTGAGACTGTACCAACTGTCTGAAAGAACACTCTACCTAGGCCCACTCCCCTGCATTATACCAGTAACCTCATGCATTGATAATGGCCAATCCACCTAACCTGCACATCTTTGGACTGTGGGAGGGAACTGGGGCACCCGGAGGAAACCCACTCAGACAAGGGGAGAACGTGCAAACTCTACACAGACAGTGACCCAAGGCGGAAATTGAACCTGGGTCTCTGGAGCTGTGAGCTAGCAGTGCTAACCACTGTGCCACCGTACCGCTCTATTTTCAATCTCTGTATCAATGATCTGCCTCCAATCCAGTCTCGGAAGTTTATCTATGCTGATGATATCTGCTGTACCTCTCAGGCTCGGACATATTCTAGACTAAACATGTAACTAAACAATGATGTTGCAAAACTGGCCAACTCCGTGAGACCAGTGCTGGGCCAAGAGGGAACTCGACATGTTCTTGAATGGCAAGAGCCTGAATCATGAACAACATCCTGTTTATTTTGGTGTTGCCTTTGACCAAACACTGACATACAAAAACATCTGAACAAGACAGCAGCAAAGACTAACCTCCTCTGCAAACTTGCTGACTCTTCATGAGGTGTTCAAATCTTAAGGACCTCAGCTCTTGCCATTATCTGCTTAACTGCATTAATCTGGAATTAAGAATCTACTGATGACCGTGAAACCATTGTCGATTGTTGGAAAACCCATCTGGTTCACTAATTGTCTTTAGGGAAGGAAATCTGCCGTCCTTACCCAGTCTGGCATGCGTGAGACTGCGGAGCCACAGCAGTGTGGTTGACTCTCAACGGCCCTCCAAGGGCAACTATGGATGGGCAATTAAATGCCGGCCAGCCAGCGACACCCATGTCCCACAAATGAATTTTTAAAAAAAACTAAATAGCTGCTTTGCAATGCTTCCATGTCACTTTTCCTTCAACTTGATGTTTATCTCATCTGTTGTTGAAACAAGGTAAGTTTAATTGCATGGGAACACAGTTTAAGATGTTGGCTAAACCGACTAGGGTACAATGGATCCTATAGTGCCTTCACCCCATGGACAAAGGATGTGGCTTGTTCAATCGAGGCAGACTCTTTGGTAGGGAGGAGAAATTCTGTCATCACTTTTGCACATTCTCAATGAAACGATACTTGCTTTGTGTACACCTCATTATTTCCCTGTGATCCAGTAAATGGCCCTTTTTGCACATTGGCAGTAATTTGAATATATATTGTGTAGAATGTGCAGTGATTGCTGTGATATCAGGTGTTAATCTGAATGTAATTCTGTTCTCTCTAATATACAAGTTAATTCTCTTTCTCTCATCGTTGTTTATTAACTCGCACTTCATTCCAGACACATTTTATTGCCCTTTTCTGTGTCTGTATCCTTTTGTAAAATGTTATTGCGTTTAGTTGTGATCACAAGACTAATTTTTCACATTCTGTTACCCAAACTTGTCTTAAAAGAGGCAGCTCATAAAAGTTATTTATAGCAGGCAAAGTTAATTCAATAAATGATTAGTTTACTACAAACGCAGAGAAGCTGGAGGCTGCATTTCTAATTGAAGATAGTTGGCCTGTGCGGAAATTAAGCTATGCAGTGGCCTGGTGATCTTTCTGATGTTCCTTGACGCAAGGCCCAGCATTAACCCTACAACATGCCGTGTGTAATAGCCAGTATTGATTGTGCTGTTTATTGGTATGACCTCACGTTTAACTTGCTATCATCATAAGTTTGTTCCATTCACAACATAGATTCAGCCTTTTGATCCAGAATATTACTCCACTGGTTTGCTCAATCCATCATCTACTTGGCATTTGATGAAGGAGAAAGAGGATATCATGATGTATTTTGTTTTTGCCTGATGTGTCAACACTTGATGCGTTCAGTCCACTAATGCCTCCAACTTAAAATTCTTATCCCCCTCCCTACCTCAGCAAAATCCTTCAGTTCTACAACGCTGTGATAACACTGTATTCCTTGAATTCTGGCTTCTTCCATTTCCCTGGTTTTCTTTGCCGCACCGATAGCAGCCATCTGTTGGGCCCCGAAGGTCTCGAATCCCTATTTAAGGCTTCTACCTCTCATTCTTTCTTTAAGATGGTCCTTAAAATACTATCTCTTTGACAAAGCTTTTGATCATCTGTCATAGAATAGAATCTCTACAGTGCAGAAGGAGGCCATTTGGCCCATCGAGTCTGCACCGACACCACTCCCGCCTAGGCCCTATCCCCGTAATCCCATGTATTTACCCCGCTAATCTTCCTAACCTATATATCCTGGGACACTAAGTGGCACTTTAGCATGGCCAATCAACCTAACCCACACATCTTTGGAGTGTGGGAGGAAACCAGAGCAGCCAGAGGAAATCCACGCAGACACGGGGAGAATGTGCAAACTCCATACAGAGAGTAACCGAAGGCCGGAATTGAACCCGGGTCCCTGGCGCTGTGAGGCAGCAGTGCTGACCACTGTGCTACCCTTAGTATCTGTCCTAATACCTTCTCATGTGGTTCGGTGTATTTTATTGTGGTTGTCTTATTTTTGTTGTTCACTAGCAACTACAGCCGGCACTGATTGGCAAATTCAGTAAGATTTGCTGGTGTCGCTGTGTTGATGGGAAATTTATTCCTTTACCAAATTTGCCCATTTTTAAAAATCTGAAACCAGCAACAATATTTATAAAGGGACAGATCCAATTAAAATTCAACAATGTCAGTTTTTCCTTGAAGGCCTTCAGCAAATGTTACCCAATATTCTATGCCACTGGGTTCTGAATCATCTTTGCAATTCCCGTATCTCTGGAAATTGATCAGTCATTATTGCTATATCTATGGGTAGCACAGTGGTTAGCACTGCTGCCTAACAGCGCCAGGGACCTGGGTTCAATTCTGGCCTTGGGTCACTCTGTGAAGTTTGCACATTCTCCCTGTGTCTGCGTGTGTTTCCTCCGGGTGCTCTGGTTTCCTCCTATAGTCCAAAGATGTGTGTGTTAGGTTGCTTGGCCATGCTGAGGTCCCTCGACACCTCTGAGAATCTTCAACACTACATCTGAATTGGCTGCCGGTTGCTTCCAAGCAGGTAAACCTTCTGCCTCCCTGTCTTACCTCTAGAAACATGGTCTGGGGGCAGGGTAGAGACGGCAAACAGGCACAAAGGCCAGCACACCCATTTATTCATCTGCCTGCCTCCTACACATCCCCATTGGGGCTTAAATATTCAGCCCTTTAGTTGTAAAGGCATGCAAGTTTCATTTGTGTGAAAGGATGCTGAAGGCAATGCCACGCCCTTTCTTCCATTCGGGTTTGTAGTAATGATGTGCTCATTATATCGTAGAATAGAATCTTAGAATCCCTACGTGCTGAAGGAGGTCATTCAGCCCATCGTGCAACAATCCCACACAGGCCCTATCCCTTTAACCCCAGGTATTTGCCCTGCTAATCTCCCTGACCGTGTAGCTGCCGGGAGGCAGCCTCCAAAAAGCAGATCAAAGGCCTGGGCTACCAGATGGGCTTGGAGACATTCCCCGCCTGCCTAGCTTCAGCTGCACCTGCAGGTTACTTCATGAAGAAGCTCCTGTGGCCCGGTCGCTGAAGACATTTTTTATTTTAAGATTTAAAAAAAAAGTTGAGAGAGGGTCCCTCCATCTTGAGACGCATATCTGACAGCTGAAATGGCAGCTTGCTGCTCTGACAAAATTGAAGGGCCTTCCAGCTTGGAGAGCCTGTCTGCTGTCCTTAATTGGACAGTGAGCCTGCCCTCTGGCCAATTCATAGAATCCCTACAGAGCAGAAGGAAGCCATTCAGCCTGTCGAGCCTGCACCGGCAACAATCCCATCCAGACCTCATCCCTATAGCCCCACTTATTTACCCTGACATCAAGTGGCAATTTAGCATAGCCATTCGATCTAACCCGCACATCTTTGGACTGTGGGAGGAAATCGGAGCATCCGGAAGAAAGCTACGCAGACACGGAGCGAATGTGCAAACTCCACACAGACAGTCACCCGAGGCCGGAATTGAACCCGGGTCCCTGGCACTGTGAGGCAGCAGTGCTAACCACTGTCCCCATACTATGGGGGCTTCTGACCCCCGCTTGATCCTGACGACAGGATCCTGAAGCCCACATGAAAGTCCTGCCCGAGCTTTAACCTAAGTACTAACTTTTTGCCATGACTTTAGGTTTGTGGATCTTCTGGGTCTGAATTTAAATTTTGAAGTAAAAGTGAATGTTTGTCCTTGTGTTCTACCCTCCTTTAATAATAACACTTGTGTGTTCTAGCCTGGTCTTTAAGAGTTCTACATTTTGAAAGCTTGTTGTTAATTATCCAAAGCATTAGGAAAATGTAATACAGTGTGTCTGCAAAGGCTTAAATTCAAAGCTTTGATTGAAGTGAAATGAAGAGACAAATGACTAAAGCTGCAGGCAAAACATGCACATTTTCTGTGATGTCTCGGGCTAATTTTATGCAGATCAGATGACTTCACTCCTGATCTGTGTGAGAATGGATGGAAGGAAAATCTCTTGCTGACTGCTTCTAATGAAACCCTGATGGTCTCCAAATGCTCTATTCTCATCTCCCTCTCCCTCCACTTCTTTACTGGGGAAATGTTCAGGGGCCGGTTGAGCTGGCCAGCAGAGATCCTTGCTTCCAATCTTATGCCCTGGCTCGAATCTCACCATTTTCACCAGTTATATTTACTATGCATGGTTGTACAATGATATTGGTCACTGTCATAGTCATGTGGCCGCATTACTGAACTTGATAACTGACCTGCACATTTAAACCGGATTTATAAAAGGCAGAGCTAATGCAATACAGAGAACTTTTTTTGATGAAGACACAGGCAAGCTTTAAGAATGAATTGTTGATGTTCTGCAAAAATAATGTCATTTGTGCCATGTTAAAGCTGATTTTCTTTTTCTGATCTGCGTTGGATAAAATTTAAAGCTTATTTATTATTGTCACAGGTGGGCTTACATTAACACTGCAATGAAGTTACTGTGAAAATTCTCTAGTCGCCACACTCCGGCGTCTGTTTGGGTACACTGAGGGACAATTTAGCATGGCCAAAGCACTTAGCCAACATGTTTTTCAGACTGTGGGAGGAAACCGGAGCACCCAGACACGGGGAGAACGTGCAGTCTCTACACAGACAGTGACCCAAGCCGGGAATTGAACCCGGGTCCCTGGCGCTGTGAGGCAATAGTGCTAACCACCGTGCCACGGGTGAACTATTCAGTACAACCTGTCATGTGTGGCTTGATTAAGTTCCTATTAGCTGGCTCCTCAGAGGGTCTGAATTCATATCATGCAATGTATGATGTTCTTTAGTCTCTTTATATTAGCCTTTAATTTTAACTCGTCCATGCACAACCCCTTCCTAACACACAAACCACTGGGGTAAAGGAAAAATGGACTTGCATTTTTTGATTTGATTTATTATTGTCACATGTATTAATATACAGTAAAAAGTATTGTTTCTTGCGGGCTATACAGACAAAGCATACCGTTCATAGAGAAGGAAATGGGAGAGTGCAGAATGTAGTGTTACAGTCATAGCTAGAGCATAAAGAAAGAGGTAGATCCATTCAAAAGTCTGATGACAGCAGGGAAGAAGCTGCTCTTGAGTCGGTTTGTACGTGGCCTCAGACTTTTGTATCTTTTTCCCACAGAAGAAGGTGGAAGAGAGAATGTTTAGGATGCTTGGGGTCCTTAATTATGCTGGCTGGTTTGCCGAGGCAGCAGGTAGTGTAGACAGAGTCAATGGATGGGAGGCTGGTTTGCGTGATGGATTGGACTACATTCATGACCTTTTGTGGTTTCTTGTGGTCTTGGACAGAGCGGGAGCCATATCAAGCTGTGATACAACCAGAAAGAAGCTTTCTATGGTAAAAATTGGTGAGAGTCGTAGCTGATATGCCAAATTTCCTTAGTTTTCTGAGAAAGTAGAGGTGTTGGTGGGCTTTCTTAACTATAGTATCAGTATGGGGGGACCAGGACAGGCTGTTGGTGATCTGGACACCTAAACACTTGAAGCTTTCGACCATTTCTACTTTGTCCCCATTGATGTAGACAGGGACATGTTCTCCCCTACGCTTCCTGAAGTCGATGACTATCTCCTTCATATTTTTGACATTGAGGGGGAGATTATTGTCATCGCACTAGTTCACCTGACGTCTGTGCACCTCAGGAATACGTCACACGCATTACTTCTGAAACATTTTTTACATTGACTGTTGCATTTGTTAATGTAACTTTGGTGCACAGTCAGATCCAGTAAAACACAGTCAGGTGAATGAAGAGTCTTCTGTATGCTGAATATTGGGGGTGGTGTGTTGGGGACAGAATTGGGGAAAGGATAGGCAGAAAATGAAAGATGCCTTCGCCAGAAATCAACAGACAGAATCTCTGAATGGAAAGTTCAGATTCCATTCCTGTAAATTTAGTTGATAAATGGACTTGTTTCAGGCAGACGCTCCACTTTATTTATCCAAATTAAGAATTGTAATTTTTCAATTTCCATGAGTCATTGTAACAGAGTTTAGTTGTTTGCTGTTGTAATCATGACCTCTACTGTGAAGGCTGGGTTTTCAGTGGGTCAGTGTCACACTCTGTACGCAGCCATCAAACGCTGTTCTGATGCCGACTTGTACCAAGTGGTGAAACAACCTCATCCCCTCATGTCAGTCTCTTTATCTGGCTTTTTAATGGATGTTGCCTTACGCTGGTGAACTGTTAAGAAAACACAGATGTTCTGATAATGGAAAAAATTACGAGTGGGATAATCAAGACCATTCCAAGGTTTAGATCATTGAATTATGGAGCGAAAACAAAGGATGAGGGGTAAAAGTTAAAAAAGGGTGATGATTTAGGATTGTGTAGTAATGCTGAGACTGGACGAGGGGGCTATTTTGTGCAATATCAAGAGAGTAGGACCATCTTGTCTGATTGCCAAGAATTAAACTTGGAGGAATAGCATTACTTTGAGTTACTTTGAAGTAACGTTAACATGCTGAGGGAGTTGACTTGTCCCTAATTTGGCACATTAAGACAGTATAGGTTTGGATTAGAGGAAAAAGGATATTAAAATGGCCATACTAAAATGACAGTAAGTAGGATACCTTGAACAGCCTTTCTTCAGTCGTGTGATGTTACCTATTACAATGAAAGAGAAGCTCTCATTTCATGAGTCTAGCACACGGGCCTATGAGTCACATACACATAAGCGAAAGAGCAATTATTCGACTGAGTTTGTCCCATTCAACCATGTTGCAACTAGACAAGGTGACACCCTCCCTCATTCCATATTCCCCATTTGCTAACAGCTGAGCTATCTCCTGGACAGCCACAATATGGGAACAGGGTTACACTCTTTAGACCCTTGTGCCTTTCCACTGTTCAAGCCGATTGCAGCTGATCTGTATATCAACATTATTTACCTACCTTTGGTTCCTACCCTTTAACACCGTTCCCTAACAAAAATCTATTGACCCCAGTTTTGTGGGAGTGAGTTCTGGATTTTTGCTATCCTTTGTGATAATAAGTGTTTCCTAGTTTCATGTGCCTTGATCTCTGAATTCTAAACTTTTGTCATCTTATTCTGGATTCCATTTCCCCCTCTGAATGAAATAATTTTTCTGTATCTACCCTGCTGCATTCCTTAATCATTTAAAATATCTTGATTAGATCACGCATCAACCTTCCCAATTTAAGAACTTGTCCTCTTAAATTAACCTCTTAAACCCTGGTATTATTTTGGTGAACCTGTACCACTTCCAAGACCAATATATCTTTCTTGACATCTGACGATTAATAAAAAAAAACACACACAGAGGCAAACATAACAAATATCAAATTGTGGGAATTACCTCTCCAACCGACAAGGGGATCGAAAATGTGCTGAGGTGATGAGTATAGCATTCGACCTACCCTGGACTTGTTTTGATTCTCTTTTTGTAGGCTTTCTTCCTGCTTTGAAGGTATTAAGGGTTTTTTTTCACAAAATTCCCATGAATAAAACAAATCCAGTAATAGGTTGGGCACGAAAGAAGTGGTAGGAGAGTTTCTATCTGTTTGGAGCGATGGTCTAACATGTATTTGTAAACCCTTTATAAATGCTTCCATAGAACCATAGAATCCCTACAGTGCAGAAGGAGGCCATTCGGCCCATCAAGTTTGCACTGACTGTCCAACAGAGCATCTTACCCAAGCCTACATTATCCCCGCAACCCTTCTTATCTCCCCCACTAATCTCCCTAACCTACATATTTTGGGACACTAAGTGGCAATTTAACCTGGCCCATCCACCTACCAGCACATCTTTGGACTGTGGGAGGTAACCGGAGCACCCGGAGGAAACCCATGCAGACATGGGGAGAATGTACAGACGCCATACAGACAGTCACCCAAGGCCAGAATCGAACCTGGGCCCCTGGCGCTGTGAGGCAGCAGTGCTAACCACTGTGCCACCGTTTCCCCGGCGACAGGAAGTGCACAGAGAAAGTGAACACAGCTTTGCTCCAAGTTCACTGACTTCCTGACCCTCCTCAATGTCTCAGTCGGCAGACTTTGATTTTGGACTGTGAATTATGTGGTGAGCAAAGGAATAGCATCACTTTGAGTTACCAACGTATACAATGCAGTAAGTACTGTTAATGTTCTCAAAGAGGGAGTTGATTTGTTCTTAACTCGGCAAAGTAAGGTGGCAAAAGGAAACTTTTATCTTCGTGAATGTAGCACATGGGCCTAAGGATCATACACACGAGCAAAGGAACAATTGGTCTATTGTGATTGTTCCATTTAGCCACTTTAAAAGTAACTACTTGATGCAACTTTATATAGATTTGAAATGATTGAATACAAAGTGCATTAGCATGCTATATGACCTAACATGACATCCAGGAATTGCTGACTTACAGTGAAATTCATATGCAGTGAATAGTTTGTTTATATTATCTCTAATGCATGTGTGTGTTATTACATATCTATCTAAAGCTACTTCTTTCAGTTCACTTTGCTGTTAGTTCTGTATAATTGAATCTATGATAACAGTTGGATAGTGACCTTAGTTTTTAAAGTTTATTTATTAGTACCACAAGTAGGCTTACATTCACACTGCAATGAAGTTACTGTGAAAATCCCTTAGTCGCCACACTCCGGTGCTTGTTCGAGTACACTGAGGGAGAATTTAGCACGTCTTTCAGACTGGGAGGAAACCGGAGCACCTGGAGGAAACCCACGCAGACACAGAAGGTGTAAGCTCTGCACAGACAGTGACCCAAGTCGGGAATCGAACCTGGATCCCTGGCGCTGTGAGGCAGCAGTGCTAACCACTGTGCCATCATGCCACCTTGTGCTTGGCAATAAAGTTTTATGTGTGAATGTATAAGTCAACAGAATCATAGAATGCTACTGCATAGGAAGACACGATGGCACAGTGGTTAGCACTGCTGCCTCACAGCGCCAGGGACCCGGGTTCGTTTCTGGGTTTGGGTCACTGTCTATGCGGAGTCTGTATGTTCTCCCCGTGTCTGTGTGGGCTTCCTCCGGGTGCTCTGGTTTCCTCCCACAGTCTGAAAGACATGTTGGTTAGGTGCATTGGCCATGCTAAATTGTCCCTCTGTGTACCCGAACAGGCGCCAGGGTGTGGCGACTAGGGGATTTTCACGGTAACTTCATTGCAGTGTTAATGTAAGCCTACTTGTGACACTAATAAATAAACTTAAACACAGTAAGCAAGCCATTTGGCCCATCATCCATCCCTGTGCTGACACTTTGAAAGAACTACTCAGTTAGTCCCATCCACCTGCTTTTTCCACACAGCCCTGAAGATAACGACTTTGTTGTAACTCTTTAATTGGAATCCAGAAGAGACTTCACACAAAGATACAAATCACTCAATACAGGTGTATGTGAAGGAAGATGTCTTGAGTATTTTTCGCTTGGATTGCTTGGCTGGTCTGAAGTTATATGGTATTAAAATGCTATGGGGAAATTGTGTGTTTTGACCAACTAAGACACTGCAATGTGTGGCTGATTGACATTGGCCAATTATGGGTAGGATTTTCTGGTCCCGCCCACCATCAGGATCATCTGGTCCCGCCAAAAATCAATGGACTTTTGGCTGGGCCGCTGAATCTTCTGGAGCAGGTCCTGAAAATCCCGTCCATAATTGGCCAATGTCAAGACGTCATGCTAAAATCACCAATCCTGAGACTTTCCCTCTGCTTTTCGTTCCACTTGGTAATGCCCTAATGTCTTATCTTTTTCAGAGGATCCGTGCCACAGTGAATAGTCAAGAGCAGAAGAGGTTGCTGATGGACCTTGATATCTCCATGCGTACAGTAGACTGTCCCTTCACCGTTACCTTTTATGGAGCACTTTTTCGTGAGGTAATTCTGCTGACCTTGTGCTTTGGGGTTGTGGGGTGTGCGACTATCACATTTGCACGACATTTGTGATAAAGTACAAAAATTGCAATTGGAAGTTGTTAAATGGGTTGCCATGCTAAAGTGCCCCTTAGTGTCCAAAGATATGTAGGTTAGGTGGATTAGCCACGGTAAATGTGCAGGGTTATGGGGATAGGGCGGGGGTGGACCTGGGCAAGATGCTCTTTCGGAGAGTAGGCGCAGACTCGATGGGCCAAATGGCTTCCTTCTGCATTGCGAGGATTGTATGGTACTATGTAGAAACACCATGTTTGCAATAGAGACACTTCTTTTCAAGATATGACATTTTAACAATTATCACAACTGCCCATATTTGGTGTTGGGGAAAACAACCAAACTCGATCTTTTTTCTCTCTTCCTATTCGAGCCTTTCACAATGTGTCTATTTTGCAGCTTTCAATTTCCAGCATTATCCTATTTTAGTAGCTTTCTATTCCGTTCCATTCATTACTGTCTGTTTCCTGAGGTAGAATCAGAGGTTGTGGCTTTAATAAGAGCAGAGGATGCTGGAAAATCTCAGCAGGTCTGGCAGCACCTGTTAGGAGAGAAGGCAGAGTTAATGTTTCGAGTCCTTTGACTCTTTGTTTGTGGTCTTAATGTTTCTTAGTACTGTACAATCACAGAAATTATAATATAGGAGGAGGCCATTTGGCCCTCATGTCTGTACCGCCTTGTTGAAAGTGCGGGTGTGCTTAGCCAGATATCCATTGTCTATCTAAGGGGTTTATAAGATAAACTGTTGGAATAGGTCCCAGGTTGATGCCCAGCCTGGCAGCCATGTTTATTGGTGCAATCTGATGCCACAAGATGAGTCACATGATAAGGTAACCTGCGTTCTGTGTTTTTTGGAGAGGAAAGGAGATGGCCTCCTCTGCAATTGAAATTGTAAAATTTGTTGCATGCTCCCCAATAAAATTATTTTCCTGCTGGTTTTGAAATACAGTAATGTGCTTGAAACTTAAGTCAGGGGATTCCTTCTCTGGAGAGAACAGGGCGAACGTTTCAAGTCTGGATGACTTTTTGTCAGACTCTAGGGAAGGGTCATCCAGACTCGAAACATTAGCTTTATTCTCTCTCCACAGAGGCTGTCAGACCTGCTGAGATTTTTCCAGCATTTTCTGTTTTTGTTTCAAATTCCAGCATCCACAGTGATTTGTTTTTAATCAAGGGATTCCTAATTGTTAATTTTCAGGCAAGAAATAATGCTAACCACACAGAAATTGTATTCCCAGTTGTAGCTCTTTTTTTTTGTAAGGGTATTGTTTTAGTCACTTATTGAGTCTTCTTCAAACAAAGGGTTTGACTATATCCTGCTACCATTCCATAAATTCTCGAATTTCTTCCCTAAACCTTTTTGACTCTCTGGGCAGGATTTTACAACCTCGCTTGGGCAAGATTGTAGAATCCTGCCCGAGGCCAACGGAGATTTCCATTCTGTGAGCCTCACCCGTTCCGATTCCGAGGTGGGCAAGGAGGTAAAATTCCGGCCATATTTCTCTTTTTTCCATTGCATTATTTCTTAAAACCTATCTTTTTTGCCATGGTGTTAGTTATCTACCCTATTGCTTTGTGTGTGTTGATGTGTAATTTTGCTTTGTAACCTTTCTCTGAAGGTATAAAGTTTTGCTTCCCATTGGATAGTTGACTTTGCAGCTTGGTGGTATAAAACAAATTTCTAGTTGTCTAGCGGGGAGCGAGGGGTGGAGTTTACACATTGTTCCACGTGACTTGTCGAAATGGGCTGAAAAATGAATTTTGGCACCAAATCTTCAGCCTCTACCCATTTGAGGCTCTTCAGTTGCCACGGCCCTGATTTTACTGGCACGCCTCCCCGATATCAGGGTGGGCGAGGCTCGCAGAACGGCATTCTCTGTTGGCTTCGGGCGCGATCTTACGAGCCTCGGGCGGGCATGCCGGTATAATTCTGGCTCACATTTCAACTACAAAGCCAAGCAGAATGGACAGCGCTTTAAAATTCAAGCTTTCATTTAAGATCTTAATAGTTGTCGGCCACAATCCTGCAGGTATCCCAAGTTATTGACATCACTATACACCTTATTTCCTTTGATCAAGCTACAGTCTGGACGGCTTGCGCATGCACATGAAACTGATGAGGCTTTGTTTCGGATTCTTGCAGGGAGATGTGTGGATTTGCATGGAGCTAATGGACACTTCGCTGGACAAGTTCTATAAACAAGTGATAGACAAAGGAATGACTATCCCTGAAGACATTTTAGGAAAAATAGCAGTTTCTGTGAGTCTCTTTTTATTATCATTAACCCTTTCTGTGCTGTATTGTAACTGCACCTGCAGATTAAATTTAGTAATTAATAGGTGGCGATGCTGATGCTTAGTTTGAGGAAACCAGAAAGAACCATTTATAAATCACTCTCTTGTGTAAGTGCATCAAGTCTGTATCCTTTTCAGGTTGGAATTTTAATTTAAGGCAATGAAACATGACCCGATCTAAGTAATTAATGAAAAACTGACCCAATTATATATTTTATCTTCATCCAGCCTTTTCTGAGTCTTCACCTTTTTCATAAGTGTGATGATATTGTACCTTTAAGAAATGTATTTTAGTCATGTTTCGAGAAGTCCCTTCCATTTGATTGGAGCTATTGTGTCTCCCGGCATCCTGTATTGTTACTGCAACAGCGCAATTGTTTCTAATGGCTACAATTTTGGTTTTAATCTGAACTAATGCTGTTCTGCTACTTTCCCATGGGATTTTGTAGAGTGGGGCTTGATTGGGGTGATTTGCAGGGGATGCAAGGCAGGAAGCTTGGTTTATACTGAATATTCAAGCTCAGATGCTGCTTTTGCAGTTGAGAGAGAGCAGTGTCTCGCATCCCCCCCCCCCCCCCCCCCCCCCCCCGCTGCCTTCTGAAGTTGGTGACTGGAGTCTGCCAGAGATAAGTCTCGTTTTAGGTGGTTCTGCTGTTTGAGAGTGGATCTTTCTCTCAGAGTTGCTGTTTTGAAAGTTGCTGATGGGAGGGGATCTCATAGAAACATATAAAATTCCAACAGGGTTAGACAAGGTAGATTCAGAAAGAATGATCCCGATGGTGGGGGAGTCCAGAACTAGGGGTCATAGTTTGAGGATAAGCGGTAAACCTTTTAGAACAGAGATGAGGAGAAATTTCTTCACCCAGAGGGTGGTGAATGTATGGAATTCACAACCACAGGATGTAGTCGAGGCCAAAACATTGTCTGATTTCAAGAAGAAATTAGATATAGCTCTTGGGGCTAAAGGGATCAAGGGATATGGGGGGAAAGGGGGGGGGGAGGATCAGCCATGATCAAAATGAATGGCGGAGCAAGCTCGAAAGGCTGAATGGCCTACTCCTGCTTCTAGTTTCTATTTTCCTATGGATCGCTGTCCAGAAGTGTTAAAAAGCTGAAATCCAGTATCATGTGAGCATACTTGTTGTGCTAACCAATTCTGAAGAAGGGTGTATGTCTGTGGAGTAATGCTTTAAACTCACGTTGTTTTGTTTCTTAAAGACTTGATTAGTTGTAAGTATTCGCATTCCAACCATTATTCATGTAAATTGAGTTTGTGTCTTTATATGCCCTGTTTGTGAACAGAATTCCCACTCACCTGAAGAAGGGGCTTGGAGCTCCGAAAGCTTGTGTGGCTTTTGCTACCAAATAAACCTGTTGGACTTTAACCTGGTGTTGTTAAACTTCTTATTAAATTGGAACAACAGAGATAGCTAGCTGTTAAGAATTATACTTTGCCATGTCTAAATATTTTAATTGGTAAATGTTATGCTAATTATTTTTGTTATATTCTAACTGTTCTTAAAATAAATTTGTTTCGATAAAAGCTTCCTCATGGATCACTTGAATCATATCTTGAGTGAAACACCTGATGCTCACCCTAATGCCAAACTCAAATTCAATAGTTGAGGTCTAGGCTAACTGCATAATATACCTTGGAGTTTCTAGTCTGGGCCATAATATAAGTTAACTCTGTGCAGACTGAATTTAAATTAACTGTAACCCACAGTTTAAAAGACACATGGCGTCCCGGTATCCCTTTGTGTTCTTGTAGGTGACTTGTGCTGTGTTTGTTTTACAGATTGTGAAGGCCTTAGAGCATCTACACAGCAAGCTGTCCGTGATACATAGAGGTATGTGCCTGATATTACCTGCAATGTCCTCAACCATTTCATAGGTGTGTAATGGGGCAAGAGTGAAGTGGCGATAGTTTAATAAATTTGGGTCCAAAATGAGTTGTGCTGCTGAAGAGTTAAAATATCTAGCGTGACTGCTATCGTTCTAGTAACACTCTTGCTTTGTTTCCTGTGGGAGAGCTGGTAATGGTTTTGCCCCTTTCCAAATAGTGATATCATGCAGTTTTGCTCTTTCTTCCTTTTTAACACACGGCTGCCCAGTAACAGTCAATTTCTTTTGGTATTGTTACGAACCCCGATGATGTTATATGCGAGAATGTTCCAACTTGAAACACTGGTGTATATTTTTGATTTGATTTATTATTGTCACATATATTAGTATACAGTGGAAAGTACTGTTTCTTGTACGCTATACAGACAAAGCATACCATTCAGAAAGAAAGGAGAGAATGCAGTGTTACAGTCACAGATAGGGTGTAGAGAAAGATCAACTTAGTATGAGGTAGGTCCATTCAAAAGCCTGATGGCAGCAGGGAAGAAGCTGTTCTTGAGTCGGTTGGTACATGTTTTCACACTTTTGTATTTTTTTCGCGATGGAAGAAGGGGGAATAGGGTACGTCTGGGGTGCGTGGCATCCTTGATTATGCTGGCTGCTTTTCTGAGGCAGTGGGAAATGTAGACAGAGTCAATAAATGGGAGGCTGGTTTGTGTGATGGACTGGGCTACATTCACGAGCCTTTGTAGTTTCTTGCAGTCTTGGACAGAGAAGGAGCCATACCAAGCTGCAGATTAATGTGAGGAGCCACGTGTAAGCTAATGAGAAATCAGTCCAGTTTTAATATAAATAAATATTAGAGAGTATTTATTACAGGAAAAGAAGAAAAATATACGACGAGGAAGATTGTAAAATATTATGACACTTAAGTATATGAATGATTAAACACACACCGTTTCCCTGAGATTTTCTTTTATTCCCAAACTATATCCACATTGTCTGAACTCACTGAGAACTCACACCCTTTTCCCAAACAACATCTAGTAACTCTATAAGTGAAATCCAGCCCATAGTTATCAAACAATACAGCTTCAATGATCAAGTCTGGGAAACTGTCTCTTGTTGGTTCAGTGAAGGTGCAAACTTATGTCTTTAAGAACAATTTCTGCAATATGTCTTGGCTCTGAATCTTAGATGAAAATCTGACCTCTCTCTAGCCTTTCTGGCTGTTAGATAGAACTCACCTCTCGAGCTGAAGATGGAAACTAGTCTCTCTGGCTGTTGGATGTCTCTCAGGTAGTAGATATAAAACTGATCTGGTTCCCCCTCAGGGTGCTGGCAATTATACCCTTTAGCCTCTTTGATTTTTTTATTTTATGGATTTGCTTTCTGCATCTCTCAAATTCCTTGACTTTAGAAATTAGCATCTGTACACCTCCACTAATCTCTCAGTCATCTAGGTAAGCTGTTTCTACTGATGGGGCAATTTATATCTGATCTTGTCTAGAGGCCTGTTAACCTTGGTACTGGGCAAATCGCATCTCATTATGCCTTTAGAGTGCTGGCTATTGCTGTTGATAGGCAGATTTCTACCTGTTTCTGGGCAAACCGCACCATGGCTTCTTGCTACTGCTGTTGCTAGTCAGATTCCTGACATCAAAGACTTTTAATTGTTCACTTTAAATTACCTTCAGTAAAATCTAGTACAAGAGTTGCTCACTGTGTGAAATCCTGCTTCATAAAACCACAACAAAAAATAGAGACACCAAGGGGCTAAGAATGTAAATCTGCAGGCCCAATCTGGGTACAAAAAGGACTAATTTAAGGAACATAATTCCCTATGCCCCAAGGGGGCCTGAAATACATGTAACTGACAATTGGGTCAGGCAACTTTTCAGGTGGCTGTCTAAAATGGGTGTTGGGCCCCCTCGTGTTTGCGAATGATGAACGCTATTGACTATTTGAGGACCCTTACAAGAAATCAGGCTGCCCTGCCTTGCTCAGTTTTCTGGAACCTGGGTGTATTCTAATCAGTGGCTGCTCTGGACAGGTTAATTCTGTGCAGCCAAGAGGAACACCAGGGTGCCCCTTCCGACTCCACGGTACTTTTTTTGGTTTCAGTCAGCATCTTGCCAATCCCTGTTTTCTGGGGAATACAGGCGAGTGGAGGTTGCAGGGACATGACAGGCACCAGCAGTTCACTCTGAATGTTTGAATGAGGCCCGAGGACTCTTGGGTGATGAGATCATTTCCTGTGGCCATTTTATTGTATCAAAAACAGCATCAAGGAATTTCATTTTTGGTTAAATTTGCTCTCTCTAGTAGATCTATTGGTTTATATATACTAATGGCAGCAAAGCATCCCCTTCGATTTGAACAAGTTATGTTGTAATCTTACCAGGAAGGGTGGAAATGATGAGTTTTCATGCATTTCAATGCAATTGAGGTTGAGTAATCTCAAACACACTGAAACATCCTGTTTGTGTTATCTATGATTGTCTCAAATCATAATTTCTCCAAGATTGATCAACTAACCTTCTCTACTGCACTGACAGATAGTGTGGAACATGTGGCATTCTGTTCAGCTGGTGACTCATGCTTACAAACCTCATTTCCTGACTCCCCAAAGCTTGTCCGCCATCTACAAGGCACAAGTCAAGAGTGTGATGGAATATTCCCCACTTGCCTGGGTGAATGCAGCTCCAACCGCACTCAAGAAGCTTGACACCATCCAGGACAAAGCAGCCGCTTGATTGGCACCACATCCACAAGCATCCACTCCATCCACCACTGATGCTCAGTAGCAGCAGTGTGTACTAGCTACAAGATGCACTGCAGCAATTCACCAAAGATCCTTAGACAGCACCTTCCAAACGCACAACCTCTTCCATCTAGAAGGACAAGGGCAGCAGATACATGGGAACACCATCACCTGCAAGTTCCCATCCAAGCCACTCGCCATCCTGAATTAGACATATATTGCTATTCCTTTGCAGTTGCTGGGTCTAAATTCTGGAACTCCTTCCCTAACAGCATTATGGGTATACCTACACCTCAGGGATTGCAGTGTTTCAAGAAGGCAGCTCACCATCACCTTCGCAAGGGCAACTAGGGGTGGGCAATAAATGCTGGCCAGCCAGCAATGCCCATGTCCCATGAATGAATAAGTATGGATACTGTAAATATGAGCAAGCTATTTAACTTGGAGTATCAATGCCAGGTGTGAACTCAAAATTGCAATGGATTCAGCACTACCCAGCTATCTGTGGGCACTTTTGTTTCTGCAAAGACTACTTGATAGTAGAATTGTAGTTTATAACATTGAACATTGTAGATGATAACATTGAGAACATTCGGTGAACCTGTCAGGTAGCTGCTTCTGACCTTGAACCAAACTCAGGTCAGAGATCCCAACCCATCATCCCCATCACCAAAACTACCCCAACAACATACCAGAATGATTCACCTCACACAGTTCTGTGCTGAATTCCATCTACAGTCAGCCATTTCTCTTGCCTGTTCATATCTTCTTGAGGTCTATCATTACCTTCCTTACTCTTTAGTACAGTTCCAAGTTTCCTTCAGGTACCAGTGGTTATTGCATCACTTTGGTAAAAGAATCCTGAATTATGTAGAACAGATTGTCTAGTGTGTAAAATGAGTCTCTCTTGTTCTGTATTTCTCATGTGTCCTTATTAGCATGTCATATGCAGTGCATCTGTAAATCTTAACAAACTGGAATGTCTTTCATCTTTTTTCTAAAAACATCTCGAGTATAGCATGTTTCCATTGCAAACTCTTTTAAGCTCCTCTAGCTCTGGCTCAATCTGTTTTGACCAAATAGGGGTGTTGTATAACGATTGTACTTCCTTTCAGATGTGAAGCCATCCAATGTCCTGATTAATGTACAGGGCCAGGTTAAGATGTGTGACTTTGGCATTAGTGGCTACCTAGTGGATTCAGTAGCTAAAACCATGGATGCAGGCTGCAAGCCATACATGGCCGTAAGTACAAGTTCTTACACCTTCCAAACAACAATGTAATCAAGGCTCAGTTTGGTTTGGGGCTTTAGACCTGCAGTAATAGGCCTCTGGAGCGACCTGCTTTGAGCAGAAACTTAACTTCTCAGCCTGTATGTTTGATGTCAGAATTTGAATTTTTGAGAACATCTGATGATATCTTGTGTTTGGACTTTCCCGTAAAATTGCCAAAGTTAAAGAGTGTTTGTTACCTCAGGAACTTGTTGGATTGTCCAGCACAAAGTAGGAAGGTTGGGTGGGGAATGTACCCACAGAACAGGTGGTCATGTACTTACAATATGAATCATTTCTGATGGCGAGAATTAATAATTTAAAGCTTCTTTGTATGAAGTGGCAGCCCATTAGTTGCTCATCACAGAGGCCATTCTTCAATGAGGAGCTCAGATTGATTGTTGCCATCAGCCTATTTGCCTTTGGGAAAACATTAGCCTGGATTTTATGGACAGAGGGTCACCAGCTGGGAAATCGGGGCAACTTGGCCTTGGCTGGTAATGGGAGCCCCGACCATGTGCTGATTAACTGCCAGCTTCTGGATTCCTGTCTCGGGGACAAAGGGCCAACCATGTCCCGACTCCTCAATCGGAGGACAAGCAGCTCTTCAGCCCCAGCAGTGCCATCAGGAGTTGTGGCCACTGCTGGGATTGCAACCAGGCAGCAACAGAGCTGATGGGAAGTCCTGAACCACAGGTAAATGGGGTCAGGCCCTGGTGAGGGTGGGTGGGGGGGTGTTTGTGGTGTATAATAAAAATCTGGTATTAAAAGCCTATTGGTGACCATAAAACCATTGTTGATTGTCATTAAAAAAACCCATCTGGTTCTCTAATGTCCTTTTAGGGAAGGAAATCTGTCTTCCTTACCTGGTCTGGCCTACATGTGACTCCAGACCCACAGCAATGCGGTTGACTCTTAAATGCCCTCAGGGATGGGCAATAAATGCTGGCCCAGCCAGTGACACCGACATCCCATGAATGAACAAAAAAAAGGGGGTTGTTTCCAAGCAGGCAGCCATTCCCAGGGGCTGGTCCTCTTACGCCCCACACGGTGCCCCATCAGCAGTCCTTTAATTGGCCACTTTTGGGCTCCATTAGCTTTAGGGCAGGCGAGTTTCCCTGCCACTGGTTAAATGCCAGCAGCTGCAGGATGGCGATGGGCATGCCGGCACGCTCCCTGAAGCCCCATAACGAAACCCCATGCTGTCTGAGGTCATCGCCACATTCATGCATTTTCCAACCCATATCACTGAACACCATTCAAGAGTGAATCTGGTTGATCACTTTTCCCCCGCCCCACCTCCACTCCCTGGCCAGGATGGGTTGTGGCATTCTATGGAACAGATCAGCCTCAGACTTGGAACTGATATGTGACTCCTAGACCAGAGATCTAAAACCTGACAGATTTTTGGATGGAACTTGTGTTGGGGTTGCTCACACTGGTACTGCTCTTCTATCTGTTAAGGAGTGATGACCACTAAGCATTTCAAAAGTCCACATCATTTCATAATCAAAATTGCAACATGCAGAGTGAGTTGTTTTGCATGCTATTGGCCTACAGCAACAGAGCATTGGGTTTCTAGCTGGGAGTCTCGAATTGAAGTAGGTTTTGATAAGCTTTCATGACTTTGCCTCCAGTACAAGAGGAGGCACGTGCTATGTGGTAGAAATATTACCCACGCCAGCTACCATAGTAACCAAGAATGATGCACTAGGGTCAACAAATCTCCTGAGGAAAATCTTCTGGGGGATTGCTTTTGAAAATACATAGAAACATAGAAAAACTACAGCACAAAACAGGCCCTTCGGCCCCACAAGCTGTGCCGAACATATCCCTACCTTTTAGGCCTACCTATAACCCTCCATTCTATTAAGTCCCATGTATTTCAGTTCTCAGAAAAGGGGAGCCACTTTTTTAACAAGTGTTTTATGGCAGCCGCTTAAAAAATTTAATCTTGCATCAGAGCAGATCAATAAAAATTCCATGGGGCGAATTTTCCCATCCTGTCCTCCACCGGAATTGTAGCGGGCAGACAATGGAAAGGTCCATTGACCTTGGGTGGGATTTTCCGGATTCGGGACGAGCGCAGCTGAAAATCCCACCCCATGTTACCAATGGGAATTCTGACTTGTACGGCAATGATGTGACAATGCCATCTTTGTAGGAGACTTTGACGTAAGGAGCGGACTGAATTCCCGAGAAACAACAAAAGGCTTTCCTATCTTGCCTTATCGCTGGTCACAGGATGTAGCGTGGAGTATTTCTGCCAGGAAGATGTTCCTGTGTTATTCGATCAGGGATGTTGAATGTGGTTTCAAAAGGTGACTCCTCTGCTGAACTGTAAAACCTTGCCTCTTTTCTACAGCCAGAGAGAATTAACCCCGAGGTGAACCAGAAGGGCTACAGTGTCAAGTCTGACATCTGGAGTCTGGGAATCACCATGGTAAGTTTTTATCCCGGAGATGATTCAGCTTCTGACCTGAGATTTGTAAATGTATGGGTGGTTAAAAATAGGGCAGTTGATAACTGCATCCTGTGTTACTCAATCATTGTCTGAACTCCTGTATGAGTTTATTGCCTTGTTACGTTATTTTTAGGCAAATATTTATGGGCCTACAAAAAATAGACACAATTAAAAGCAATTACTGTCACTTAGTTATCGGATAATATGAGCACATTTTGACATCATTACAATGACCTGGTATGAGGAATAAGGAGACGTTTCACCCGTAAATGAGCTAACACGGTGTTCCAGGATGTGGTCTATCAAAGATCTGTCTCACTCTGCCTTGAATGAATTCAATGATACTGGGGGAGAGAATTCCACATGCTAATATCCCTCTGAGAGAAAGGCTTTCTCTTCAGCTCAGTCTTGGCACAGTGGTTAGCACTGCTGCCTCACAGCGCCAGGCACCCGGGTTCGATTCCCGGCTTTGTCACTGTCTGTGCGGAGTCTGCACATTCTCCCCGTGTCTGCGTGGACTTTCTCGGTGCTCTGGTTTCCTCCCACAGTCTGAAAGACGTGCTGGTTCAGTGCGTTGGCCATGCTAAATTCCCCCTCAGTGCACCCGAACAGGCGCTGGAGTGTGGCGGCGAGAGGATTTTCACAGTAACTTAATTAGTGTTAATGTAAGCTTACTTGTGACACTAATAAATGAACTTTAAAACTTTTGAACTTTAACTAGTTCTGGTCTCCCCCATAAGTGGAAACATCCTCCTGGTATTTTCCCGTTCAAGTCCCTTCAGAATTTTATAAATTGCAATAAGATCACCTCTCATTCTTCTAAAGTCTAATGGGCCCAACCTTTCTTCACAGGGTAAGCCCTTCATCCCATGAATGAGTCAGGTGAATCTTCTCTGAACTGCTTCTAATGCAATTATATATATTTTTTCTCAATAAGGAGAACAGAACTATACACAGTATTCTAGATGTGGTCTCACCAATACCCTGTACAGCTGTGGTAAAACATCACTACTTTTAAATTCTATCCTCCTTGCAATAAAGTGATACAATCGATTCACTTGATTGATACTCAACAGTAAGTGGGAGTTTTCACAGCCAACAATCAGGTTTCTTGGTCACATAGTGAGTGCATCGGGAATAAAAGTTGATCCACTGAAGAATAGAGTCATAAAGAATTTCTCGTTCCGAGAAACATCACAGAGCTACAAAGGTTCATGGGAATGGTGAATCAAGTAGCAAAACTTCTAAAACGCTGGAGAGAGCTCAATGATCCACCACGTCAGTTGTTAATCCAAGACAATGAAGTGTGTTAATAGAATCATAGAATCCTACAGTACAGAAGAAGGCCATTTGGCCCACCGAGTCTGTACCAACCACAATCCCACCCAGGCCCTATTCCCGTAACCCTCATTTACCCGGCTAATCCCCCTGACATGAGGGTCAATTTAGCATGGCCAATCAACCTAACCCGCACACCTTTGGAGTGTGGGAGGAAATTGGAGCACCCGGAGGAACCCACGCAGGCACAGGGAGAACGTGCAAACTCCACACAGAGAGCCAAGTTGGGGATCGAACCTCGGTCCCTAGCGGCAACAGTGCTAACTACTGTGCCACCGTGCTGAGAAAAAACACATTAGGACTCCTTCGAGAAAATCAAGGAGAGGTTGATGTCACCAGAGGTATTAGCACATTACGATCTGAAGTTACCTACAATAATAGCAGCAGGCACATCCTCTATAGGATTGGGGGTAGTACTTTTTCAGGGACAAAGAGATGGAAAACGCAGACCAATCTGTAACGGAGCATGTTCATTAACTGATACAGAGAAGAGATGAACAGTAAACAAAAAGGAAGCATTAGCAGCCGCATGGGCATGAGAGAAATTTGCTTTAAGGCCTGAATTCTCAGTCTCTCACACCCCACGACCGCTGACAGCGAGAACGGAAAATCTCTGTTCACAGCAGCGGGACTGGATAATTCCAGATGCGGACGAGGTCAGAGAATTCCAGCCTATGTCTTAGGTACACAAATTAGGATAAAAACAAACCATAAAACTTTAGTCACACTACTGGATTCAAAAGAGTTTGCAGTGATGCCATCAAGAATTCAAAGGTTTAAATTACAATTAATGAGGTTGATACTCATATGGTATATGGTCAAAGGAAATAGCAGAGAACAGCAGCTGCATTATCACACAGTGAAACAGGGAATCCAGGAAAATGTGATATTGAATTTATGGAGGAAGTTGAAGAGTTTCCTATAATGACAGTCCAGATATTACCAGCAACTACATAATGAGTCAGTGAAATCCAAGAGGCTCAAAAATCGGACAAGGAATGTAAGCATTTCACAGCATTTTGCCTTAGAGGATGGCCAACATATAAATACATAGTCCTATCTTAAAACCATACTTTGTGCAGAGATCACATCTGACAGTGAACAATGATTTACTGGTTTGTGATGATAGAATAGTAATCGCTTGAGCATTGACACTTAAGATCTTCCAAAGCCTTCCAAGGTCATTTAGGTATTACCAAATGCAGAACCAGAGCACGCTATTCCGTATGGTGAATGGACCTCTCAGTCATTGGAATCATACAATCCCTTCAGAGCAGAAGGAGGCTATTTGGCCCATCGAGTCTGCACCGACCACTATCTCACCCAGACGCTATCTCCTTAACCTCACCTATTTACCTTGGTAGCCCCCCATCCCCAACACGAAGGGGCAATTTAGCGAGACCAAACCACCTAACCCGCACAGCTTTGGAGTGTGGGAGGAAACCGGAGCACCCGGAGGAAACCCACACAGACACAGGGAGAATGTGCAAACTCCACACAGACAGTGATCGAAGACCAGAATTGAACCCAGGTCCCTGGTGCAGTGAGACAGCAGTGATAACCACTGTGCCACCAAAGAATGTTTTTCACATGTATCACATGTACAATTCACAAATGGGAATGAAAAGAGCCACTAATGCCACCTTTTTCTATAGGCCTTGGGAATGGCAAGGAATGGATTTATTTGAGCATACAGGGAAAATGTTCACAATAGGTAATAGATTAGTCCCCGAGGTGAACTGTGAAACAGTTACATGGTCAGATATTAGAAACTAGGTTAATGTCATTGAAAGAAATTTTCATAGTCCATGGGACTCCTGATATTGTGAAAACAGTTAATGGCCCACAATTTGCGAACAAGGTTTCAAAAGTTTATAGACTTCTTTGATTTCCTGGCTACTAGAGAGAGCTGTCAGAACTGTAAAGTCATTACTGAATAACATGAGGAATTTCAACTAGTGCTGTATAACTAGAGTTCTAGATCCTTGCCCTTGCAGAATCTTAATTTACACCCATTCAAGTAATAATCTGTGTTCCTATTATTGTTACCAAAGTGGATAACCTCACATATATTCACATTATACTGCATCTGCCATGTAGATGCCCATACACTCAGCCTGTCCAAATCACGCTGGAGCATCTCTGCATCCTCCTCATAGCTCACCCTCCCACCCAACTTTGTAGCAACTGCAAATTTGGAGATGATACATTCAGTTCCCTCTTCCAAATCATTAATATATAATGTGAACATTTGGGGTCCTAGTACAGATTCCTGAAGAACCCCACTCGACACTGACTGCCAATCAGAAAAAGACCCATTTATGCCAATTCTTTGCTTCCTATCTGCTAACCAGCTTTTTTTCCACCTCAAGACATTAACTGCAATCCCATGTCCTATAACTTTACATAATAGTCTGTATTGTGAGACCTTGTCGAAAGCCTTCTGAAAGTCTAAATAAACCACATTCACTGGTTCTCCTTGGTCAACTCTACTAGTAACAGCCTCAAAAAATTCCAATAGATTCGTCAAGCATGATTTTCCTTGTGTAAATCCATGCTGACTTTGTCTGATTATCACAGAACAAGAACATTATCAGGTCTTCGACTGGAAGAACAGGTTTGGATCAGAGATTTGTAAAAACAGGGGAGATACCAGCAGATCTGAGCGAGATCTTACCTTGTCCAAATGGAACCTGGCACTAAGAAGAAACTGAAGAGGTTTGATTGTGATTGAGCAACAGAGTGAAAAACAGAGAGCAGAGAGATCACGATCATCAGGAATGAAAGAAGACACTGGAGCAAGTGATCCCAAACCATTTACTAGTTTGAATTTTGTTCAACAGTGTCCAGTAGACCAGTAGTAGAATGAGAAGGACTTATTCCCTACAAGTGAGAGGTGAACAAAGTATGGTAGACTTGTAAAGGCAACACAACGTGTATCATTGTATGATAAGGTGAGAATCTCAAAGGAAAACAGAAAGAAGAGAGAGAACGTGGAGAGAGAAAGAAAAACAATATTCCCCTTAGAGAACAAAAGAGGCTACATTCTCTACGAGACTTAAACACTCAAATGTGCAGAATGACAAGAAGACTGAAGCATTGAGGAATGTCAGAGAATGCTGAAGTCTGAGCGGAGATGTATTAGAATGGAGTGTGCGAGACTAAGTCCTGTAGAAGGGTTCATTAGAATTTGTGTCCTCATAGAAGGAAGAGGCATATGCTCATGAGATTGGAGAGTCTAGGAGAAAGCAGCATGGAAAGAAGCTAGTGTTCCCATACTGTAAATTTGTTACAGTAGAGTTAGAGCATTTGCTGTTGGCAGTCCTTGGGCATTACTGAAACTACTGCAATAGTATATCTCCTGCTAGTCCTGCCTCTATATGTGCAACTGGTCTTTTCCCTTCACAGATGTTTACTCAATTTGGGTTGGAAATTATTTGGAGTTGGCTTGAAGGCCCAGCTGCCAAGAGAACAAGAGGCACCCACAGCTTCCCAAGGGAATGTGTTTGTTTTCTGGGAACATAGAGTTAGCAGGCAGAAATTTCAGCATGGAAGGAAGTGTTCTACATTTAAATAAAATTTGATGCTGAAATAATCGTCAGACTCAATCCCTGAATTCTCCTCCCATCTCCACCCCTCCCCGCCCCCGCCACAACCTGCAAATGTGCAAATGCAGCCATGCATGTTTTGAAACTATTTATGAGCACTTTACCGAACACAATGAGAAAATTACTTGACAGATTTTAAACCTAATTTTGACCCAAGCCAATTTCCACTGGACATTGCGGGCAAGGTCAGCATTTAAGACCCCTCCAATTTGCCCTTGAGAGAGTGGTGGTGAGCTGCTGCCTTGAACTGCACATCTGTGTACTGAAGGTTATCCCACAGTACAATTAAGTCGGGATCCCAGGATTTTGACCCTGTGACAATTTGTGGTACAAATATCATGCAATTAATGTTTTTATTACAGTGCCATTTACTCTCTCTATGCTATTTGCGATTTTGTTCTTCCTGAATTATTTCACCATTGTCTCTTATCAGCCCACAGCAGTATGAGGATTTCTTCAACGTTGTTAACTACCGTGGACCTTGAGATTAACACTGCCCATATGTGTGTTCTGTTTAGATTGAGATGGCGATCTTAAGATTCCCATATGATTCCTGGGGCACACCTTTTCAACAACTCAAACAGGTGGTGGAAGAGCCTTCTCCACAGCTTCCTGCTGACAGATTCTCGAAAGAGTTTGTTGACTTCAGTGCTCAGTGGTAAGAAGTTTTTTTATTTGTGTCACAAGTAGGCTTACATTCACACCGCAATGAAGTTACTGTGAAAATCCCCTAGTCACCACACTCCGGCACCTGTTTGGCCATTCTAAATTCTCCCTCGGTGTACCCAATGTGCCTAACCAGCACATCGTTTGGAGTGTGGGAGGAAACCAGAGCGACCGGAGGAAACACACACAGACACGGGGAGAACGTGCAGACTCCACAGACAGTGACCAAGCTGGGGATCGAACCCGTGCCCCTGGCGCTGTGAGGCAGCAGTGCTAACCACTGTGCCGCCCAAGATCAGTGAGCTGGAAATGTTGCCTCTCTTTCTGTGTTCACTAATTTCTGGAGTTTCAAAATGTTTTCCCAGCCTCCTTCCCTGGGGAAATAAAAAGTGAATTAATTAGCATCGGTCTAAGACGGAACTTTTTTTGTATTGGACTCCTTGCTCCTTCAAATAGTCCCATGGAGCCTTTAACTGCAGAACCACAACAGACCAATGTGGTCTTGGTTTAACATCTGACCAGAAGATTGGCACCCCCAGTAATGGTACTTACTCAGCACGTGCTGAGATATGCTGAAAGTGTATGTTGTGTATCATTATTCATAGCTGTTAAAAGAAATGACTTGATTACCACAGGTATGGCCTGTGCAAGCAGATATTTTTAAGGCAAAATTGGCAAGAGAATCAGGGAGGCAATGGCCTAGTGGTATTATCGCTAGACTATTAATCCAGACACTCAGCTAATGTTTTGGTACCGGGGTTCAAATCCCACCAGGGCAGATGGTGGAATTTGAATTTAATTTTTAAAATCTGGAATGAAGAATCTACTGATGACCATTGTCAATTGTCGGAAAAACCCTGTCGGTTCACTAATGTCCTTGAGGGAAGGAAATTTGCCGTCCTTACCTGGTCGGGCCTACTTGTGACTCCAGAGCCACAACAATGTGATTGACTCTCAACTGCCCTCCAAAGGCAACTAGAGATGGGGAATAAATGCAGGCCAGCCAGTGGCGCCCATGTCCCATGAATGAATAAAAAAGAAAGAAAATTGAAATGATTTTATAGTACACTGGGTTTAGTTTTAGATGGGCAGATGCCGTGGCTCCTTTAATATTGGAACAATCTTGCTTTGGTGCAATGAACATTCTTGTATTCGAAAATGTAACGTCTGTTCTCTGTGCAGTTTTGTTTTGGAGGTAACTTTTGGAAGCGGTTTATGGGTTATTTTATATCTCTCCTAAGGTCAACAAAGTTGGCAGGTTAACCCACAGTTTTTCAGGAGGATTTGTTTTATAGAGTTTCCTTTTTTATTTGCGCATTTAAGTACATTTTGGAAAGAGACAGATGCTGATGACTTAGCTGATGGTGTATTTTATATGTTCAAAGCAAGGGTTATAGTGGATTCATTAAATTCAAGATGCCTATTTTGACAAGTTCAAGCTCAAAATAGCATCTTTAAGTTAGCCTTTTATGCTAGCAGTGGAAAATATCAGCCCTCCCTTAAAGGTTGTCTGTATCTAATTTTCCTTTCAAGTAAGTTTGGAACATAATTTTGGGAACTTTCTTGATTTAATTTAATGACAAAAATTGCAGGAAGTCTGCCTGTTTTTTTGAAATTAGACAGCTTCCTGTATGAGTTACTTAAGAATTGCTGCAAAGATTCCTGTATAAGTTAACTCAAAAACAGCTTTTTCCCTGCTGCCATCAAACTTTTGAATGGACCTAGCTTGCATTAAGTTGATCTTTTTCTACACCCTAGCTATAACACTACATTCTGCACGCTCTTATTTCCTTCTCTATAAACGGTATGCTTTGTCTATGTAGGACGCAAGAAACAATACTTTTCACTGTATGCTAATACATGTGACAATAATAAATCAAATCAAAGTCACTAATTTTACTGCAAATGTAATTTCTTTTCCCCCAAGTTATATTTTTGGAACAGCACGTGGTTCAGAGGAAATACCAATACGCAGTACTGAGATTGACCCAGTGGAACTGTAGGAATATTCTAGTTCAGCTGGTCTTCCAACGGAAACTAACCGTGCGGGCGGCACGGTAGCACAGTGGGTAGCACAGTGGTTAGCACTGCTGCTTCACAGTTCCAGGGTCCCGGGTTCAATTCCCGGCTCGGGTCACTGTCTGTGTGGAGTTTGCACATTCTCCTCGTGTCTGCGTGGGTTTCCTCCGGGTGCTCCGGTTTCCTCCCACAGTCCAAAGATGTGCGGATTAGGTTGATTGGCCAGGTTAAAAATTGCCCCTTAGAGTCCTGAGATGTGTAGGTTAGAGGGATTAGTGGGTAAATATGTGAGGATAGGGCCTGGGTGGGATTGTGGTCGGTGCAGACGCGATGGGCCGAATGGCCTCCTTCTGCACTGTAGGGTTTCTATGATTTCTATGATTTGTAGGGTTACCATTAAGATAATACAACAATGTCAAGCCAGGGCAGGCTGTATTGGAGGGATGAATGTGACCATTCAGACTTTCAAATTGTCATAGCAGTGACCATTGCTGGAAAATGATCTGAGACTCAGCTTAATGGTGGAATCTCTGTTTGTGGCCGATACTGAACAGAGCAAACTGCTTCTTCACAGCAGTAGATTCAGGGAAATGAATCTGACTTGCTGACTGTGATAAAGGGCCAACGTTCTCCTGGGACCACATTTTCCATCGACAGGAGGATGTTCAAACTGATGACTGAGCTAAATTTTCTCTGTATCTGTTCAATTCATCTCAAATAACTCTTATGACTTTGAAATCATACTGTGGAATACTAGTGTACCCCTGTACTTCATGTATTTGTCTGAAAGCACATTCTCTAATATTTCCCTGAGACATTAACTAAGATGACAAAAGAACCTCAGATGAAGGCATGTTATGTGCTGGTAATCCAGATGTAATATCAGGATATCTTACTGTGCTTACCCCAGTCCAACGCCGGCATCTCCACATCATGTGCTGGTAACCCAGATGTAATATCAGGACCACTATCTCAAAGTTTGGACCATGTAGAGATTGCAGAGCTATTTGTCTTTTTACATAAATGAAGGCACAAGGAGAGCTTGCTCGTGTTGTAGTTCATGTTTGGCAGCTCCCAGCCCAATTGCAATCTCAGATTTCAAAATAATTTTTAAAAAATTACGAAGTACACTTATACAGCTGTATGACTGGTGCCACATTTTTGCAAAAAGGAATGGGTAAAATGAATAATTTGAACAGTAGATTGTACAAGGCGATGGCCTTGTGGTATTATCGCTAGACTATCAATTCAAAAGCTCATGTTCTGGGGACCTGGGTTCGAATCCTGCCACGGTAGATGGTGAAATTTCAGTTCAATCAAAGAAATCTGGAATTAAGAATCTAATGATGACCATGAAACCATTGTCGATTGTTGGAAAAACCCATCTGGGAATGAAAAGAGATGGCTTGATGGGCCAAACGACATTTTACTTTTCTACTTCTGTTATGAACATGAGTTCTCCAATATTCTCAGGGAGTTTTTTAAAGTTTATTTATTAGTGTCACTAGTCGACTTACATTAACACTGCAATGAAGTTACTGTGAAAATCCCCGAGTCGCCACACTCCGGCGCCTGTTCGGGTACTCTGAGGGAGAACTTGGCGTGGACAATGCAGCTAACCAGCACATCTTTCGGACTGTGGGAGGAAACCGGAGCACCCTGAGGAGAAACACACAGACATGGGGAGAACATGCAGATTCTGCACAGACAGTGACCCAAGCCGGGAATCGAACCTGGGTCCCTGGGGCTGTGAGGCTGCAGTGCTAACCACTGTGCCGCCCGCGCTGCAAGGATGTGGGGGAGCACGGTAACAAGTTGAAACCCAGAAATCCAAATGGTACAGAGCCCCTGGTGAGCTCAAAGGTAGTACCTCGTTATCATTTTCTTCTTCCCTTTCCCGCTGAAGATTGACAAGCCGGCAGGCTGCCAGTGGGAAAACAAGCGTCAGGAGGCTGCAGCCATTGAGGACATTCTCCTGTCATCGGGAGAGACCAGGCAATATGGAGAGAGTGAGGGGGAGATCGGGCAGCAGCGAGTAGTGGTTGCAGATGAACCGAATTATTCATGAATTGTGAAAGGTCATTAATCTAATATGTTAACTGTGTTTCACTCTTTACAGACGCAACCTGACCTGCTGAGCACTCCCAGCAATTTTCAGTTTTTATTTTAGATTTCCAGTACATACAGTATTTAAATGTTGTGTATTCATTTTTAATGATCAGCCCTCTTCATCCATTGTGTGGAGGGGGTGTGATTTAACATCAAGAGCAACCAGTCTGTCTCCTGCCAACCAAAGAGGGAAGACAAAACAATAAAATAAAATGTGAATGCAACCAAAATGTCCTGTGGAAATAACCAAATAAACTTATCTTGTTGATTTCCAAGAAGTAGCAAACTTGAAATGTGGGACTCGAATTGGTTCTTTTCCGATCCCAATGTGTAAACTAGTTCCTTCCCTGTCACCCAGAGGCATTTGCTGGCACCTACTCTATTATGGTCCTTCATGGTGTCACTTCTCCGACCTTGCCACATCGTTTCTTGATTGTGCTGGTCCCGGATAATAGCGTGCGAGCCTAAAAATCTGTCCCTTGTCCAGCACCAAGCAGTTTGCCAGTCTCCCAGCTCCTTCCTAATGCACAAACTGAGTCTGATCAGCATATTTAAATATGCAGAGCCCGTTCAAATCCCAGTGTACAAATTCACCAGCCTTCAGGCGGGGCACGATAGCGGCAAGAATCACGGGAGACCTGGTCATGACAGGGAGCTCGGAGGACACTGAAGTTGCCGGGTGGTCGGGGGCATGGCTGGGCGAGGTCCATCTGGCACACCGGTGGTGCCTGGCAGTGGCCACTGGACAGCCTGGCGTGCCAGTTGGGTACCACTAATGTGCCGGGTCAGTGCCGAGGGGGCGGGGCATTAGTGGGGACGATGACGGATGGTTGGGGGGGTGGGGGGTGCTATGCAGCGGGTTCTTTTACAATGAAAAGTAGAAAATGTGGCAACACTCAGCAGGCCTGGCAGCATCTGTGGAGAAGAAGCAGAGTTAACATTTCAGGTTAGGGCTAGTGTTTGTGACTTCAGTGGTGAATGAGTTAAAGGTGTTCCTGAGGTTTCAGCAAATGTACTTATTCCATTTAGTTGGGTTTGGCTGGCATCCAACCCTTCAACTGGAAGGAGCTGTGAGTGTAGCAGGAATGCAAGGTTCCAGCGTGCAGATCCCATACATTGTTCCGAAAGAAAGGCAGGTGCATCAAAATATTGGACCTATACTCTAACTGGCAACAGCACTGTCCATTGCATCAATCTAAATGGCAATCTCTTCAGTTATTGATATCAATTTATTATTGTCACATGTATTAGTATACAGTGAAAATTATTGTTTCTTGCGCACTCTTCAGACAAAGCATACTGTACATAGAGAATGATGTGGAGATGCTGGCGTTGGACTAGGATAGGCACAATAAGAGGTCCCACAACACCAGGTTAAAGTCCAACAAGTTTATTTGAAATCACGAGCTTTCAGAGCGCTGCTCCGTCATCATGGTGAAGGAGCAGCGCTCCGGAAGCTCGTGATTCCAAATAAAGCTGTGTGACTTTTACCTGGTGTTGTGAGACTTCTTGTTGTACATAGAAAGGGAAAGGAGAGAGTGCAGAATGTATTGTGTCAATAGAAAGCCCTTCATAATTCTAAGCTGAATGGGCAGTGAGCAAAGTAAACAACATAAAATGTCTTGCTCTATATTTGAAAAATGTTAAAACCTGCATGAATATTTTCCCCACCACTTTCAAAATGCGGAGGCGATGGCCTAGTGGTATTATCGTTAGACTATTAATCCAGAAACTCAGCTAATGTTCTGGGGACTCAGGTTCGCATCCCGCCATGGCAGGTGATGGAATTTGAATTCAATAAAAAACAAATCTGGAATGAAGAATCTACTGATGATCATGAAACCATTGTCGATTGTTGGAAAAACCAATCTGGTTCACTGATGTCCTTTAGGGAAGGAAATCTGCCATCCTTACCTGGTCTGGCCTATATATGACTTCAGAGCCAAGGCAATGTGGTTGACTTTCAATTGCTGTCTGAACTAGGGCAACTAGGGATGGGCAATAAATGCTGGCTAGCCAGCGATGCCCCATGTCCCACGGATGAATAATAAAAAATAACCTGATTGATGTGTTTCCAGTGCATGAAAGTTTGCTGACTATTTGTGAACTGATGCACAGTACCGAACAAAAATATGACTTTTAATGACCTCGGTCGCATAAAATTAATCCACTCCTGACTAACCTCCAGCGAAATTCAATTAAATCCTTGGAAGAAAAAGGACTAAATGCTTGTATTGAATAACAAAATAAAACATTGTGACTTGCTAGTTTAGGAACTGCCAACATGAGATGGTGCCTAGCAACACGCAATAGAACTTCAAAATAGCATTCCTCGATAAGCCATAAATGTGCTGAGCTGACTTCAGGGATATGGATTTGAGATTTACGCTTTTGAATAAATGAGAGAAAACAAAATGCAATTTTCTTGAGGCGTGTTTACACTCTCGAATCACCCTCCTTCGAAACAGGTAAGTTAATCAGTGCAGTTCAATCATAGACAGCAAAGCTCGGTCTGTACTCTTAAATTGAAGAACTCTTCAACTTGCGTTGCAAAATGGATTTCCACTTTTGAAACAAAAATGATAAGGTTACAAAGACCAAATTCTTCCAGCATTGCAAATTGCTCATTTGATCTTCTGAGACCATTCCTACTAAAAAAAAAATTCCGCGAACCTCAACTATTCCCAGTGGATGGAATCCAAAGCAAATAGTCTCTCCATCTTTCACTGGAAAATTGGATTCTGAAAATAAAGTCCCCACGCAGCACATTTTCCACAGAAATCTCAAAGCACAAATGAGTTATAGAGTTAGAGGTTTACAGCATGGAAACAGGCCCTCTGGCCCAACTTGTCCATGCCACCCAGTTGTTACCACTAAACTAGTCCCAATTGCCCACGTTTGGCCCATATCCCTCGATACCCATCTTACCTATGTAACTGTCTAAATGCTTTTTAAACAGTTAAAAGTTAGTGCAACATTTCATTGGTGGATAGCTGTGTCTCAATTGTTCAGAAGACAATAATCTTGATGCCACTGTTCGGTGGATTCTAAACGATATGAATGCATACAGCACCAGTGATGGGCTATCTATTTAGGCAACTTCCAACCTTTTATTATCATATGAAAGCAAAATTTGGCTGTTCCCAAACTGATGAATCAAGATTTATTTATTTTTTTATTCGTTCATGGAACATGAGCGTTGCTGGCTGGCCAGCACTTATTGCCCATCCCTAATTGCCTATGAACTGAGTGGTTTGCTAGGCCATTTCACAGGGCAGTTTCATATTAATTGACCATTCAAACAGCCTTTCTCCCACCTGGAGTTTTTTAGCTTTTCATGTAGGTCCTTGTCAGTCTTTTTTTCAACAAGTGGAAGGATTTGATTCATACTTGTGGAACACTCATTGCATTTCAGAATGTCTTTTGTGATCCTTCTTGGGATAAACAGTTTGAGAAGGTTTTGGAGTCAACACTGAAAGGTGCCAAGTTGCCTGTTCACATATCCCTTTTCTGAATGAAGGCTTTTTCAAAGTACTTTTTTTGGCAGACATTTGCTTTTCAAACAGTTGTCCTTAAAAAATCTATAAATCATGACTACACGTTTGTGACATCTTGTAGAAACTCTTGCTATTGTTTCTATATTTCTAGCCAACTTTCTCACATACTCTTACAGTCTAGGATTCTTATTTTTTGTGAAGAGAGCTTAGTTCTGCCATACTCAGCTCATGACTATATATTGGCCATTCAGAAAGTCCAAATGGAAGAGACGGCTAAGTATCCATTTGCTGTTATTTTGCATGGGGCTAGTAATTCCACCAGGGCATTGCCTTTGGCTTCAGAGATCCTGGATTAAGGATAGGAAGACCAACTGATGTTCCAGTCTGCCACTATTGAATAATTGGTGTGACAGTCGGCTGCAAGCAGAATCAAAGAACAATACAGCGCAGGAACAGGCTCTTCGGCCCTCCAAGCCTTCGCCAATCATTTTGTCCTATCTAGACCAACCGCCTGTATCCCTCTATTACATAAGAACATAAGAAATAGGAGCAGGAGTAGGCCATCTAGCCCCTCGAGCCTGCCCCGCCATTCAATAAGATCATGGCTGATCTGAAGTGGATCAGTTCCACTTACCCGCCTGATTCCCAGCCTGTTCATGTGTCTATCCAGATAAGTCTTAAATGACACTAATATATCTGCCTCAACCACCTCACTTGGCAACGCACTCCAGTCCACCACCATCCTCTGCGTAAAAAAAACTTCCCCTGCCCATCTCCACTGAACCTTTCCCCTCTTATCTTGAACTTGTGCCTTGTATTTGTCATTTCTGCTCTGGGGAAAAAGCTTCCAACTATTCACCCTATCAATACCCCTCATAATTTTATAAAATTCTGTCAGGTCGCCCTTCAGCCTCCATCTTTCCAGGGAAAAAAATCCCAGTTTATTCAATCTCTCCTCATAGCTAATACCCTCCATACCAGACAACATCCTGGTAAACCTTTTCTGTAATCTCTCCAAAGCCTCCACGTCCTTCTGGTACTGTGGTGACCAGAATTGGACACAGTATTCCAAATGTGGCCTAACCAACGTTTTATATAACTGTAATGTAATTTGCCAACTTTTAGACTTGGTGCCCTGTCCGATGAAGGCAAACATCCCATATGCTTCCTTCACCACCTTTTCCACCTGTGCTGCCATTTTTAAGGGTCTGTGGACCTGCATGCCCAGATCTCTCTCTGAATATGCTCCTGATGGTTCTGCCATTTATTTTATAATCAGGCTCATCTGCGGTGTACCCTTGCTTTAATAGGCTCCTGAGCCTTTATCGAGGTCTATAGGAATAATGGTCACGGGCTAGATAATGTTGCTTTGACTGGAACTCCACTCCAGCAAGGAGTCAGTGGTGTCAGGAGAAGGGAGACATTTGATGGGTATCAAAAGAAATTATTTTCTTCCTGAATTGCTGAGACGGACTCCTGTGCATCCTGCACAAACTAATAACCCTTCCTGATTGGACCGCAACTATTTAGAATGGCTTTCAGCTGTTCCGATAAAATGATGCCCATACCTTAATTCATTTAGAATTTATTGGGTGTTTTTTCACAATTGGATAAGGGAAAAATATCACAAAACTAAACAAGATACAATCAAAGGCAGTTTGGAGAATCGGAAACAAATAATTCCATAAAATAATTCCGATCGAGCTCAAAAGAATAAAGGTGCTTGAGGGTTGAGAAACACACAAAGATTGTTGGCATAATGTGGAATGTTTTTAAATAGACTGAGTTGTAACTATCTTAATGCATGTCAGCTCTGTAGTCACGCAGGGATTTGTGTTTTTTCTCCTGACACGCAAGTTCTGATTTGTTCTCTGGGTGCAGGAAGGGTGGATTCTCCTGGAGTTGTAGAGAGGGAATGTGCAATTTAGAAGTGTTTCACAATTGAGAAGAGAAATACTTGCAGTTTCTATAATTTAGACATGACATAAACCTATGTATACCCGAACACTGAATTTAAGGGTGTGGAATTGTCCAATCCCGTTTGCCCTGCCATTGTTGCCAGCGAGAATGGAGAATTTGGTGCTCTGCCAAAACTCCATTCACTGCAGCACGCCAGGAGAATGGGTAAGGTCAGAGATTTCTGGCATAAGAGTTCTTCATTCAATTCAAGGTGAATGTGGCTATATCTTGGCTTTGAAATACCTGCCCAAGTTTATTATTTTGTGGGGGTGGCACAGTGGTTAGCACTTCACAGCGCCAGGGATCCGGGTTCAAAACCGGCCTCAGTTCACTGTGCGGAATTTCCATGTTCTCCCCGTGTCTGCATGGGTTTCCTCCGGGTGCTCCGGTTTCCTCCCACAGTCTGAAGATGTGCGGATTAGGTGGATTGGCCATGCTTAATTGACCCCAGGCCAGAATTTTACCACCCTGGAATCTGATTGGGCGAGGGGCGGACAACAGGAAGGTCCATTGATCTTGGGCAGGATTTTGTGGTTTTTGAACGAGTGAAACCGTAAAAATCCTGCCCGTCGTGTCAGGAGGATTAGCAGGGTAAATATGTGGGGTTATGGGGATAGGGCGTGGGTGGGATTGTGGTCGGTGCAGACTCAATGGGTTGAATGGCCTCCTCATGCACTGTACGGATTCTATGAGATGGAATCCATTTACTGTGTTTGTCTTTTCCCATCGCTATACTGTAGTTATGTGGTCTTGTGAAGCCAGAATGGGCCACTGCACCAGTTATTGGCCTTCGCGATGCTGTTGCTACGGGAATCGATTTCTCTTGCTTGGCACATCATGATTCTGTGGAGAATAAGGGTCCACTTCAGAACTGCTGCAGATGCAACATGCTGCTCATAGGGTATCCTGTGAGTTCTGGTCACAAGCTAAACTACTTCTCGCAGAGGATGGTGAATTTGTGAAACTTGCTGCCCCATAGCGCAGTGGAGTCTGAATCATTAAACTGTTTCAAGAAGGAGATAGATATATTTCTGATTTTAAAAAAGCAGGTTAAAGGGATATGGGGGACAGGTAGGAAGGTGAGACCAGGAGGAGATCAGCCATGATCTTATTGAATGGCAGAGCAGGTTTGAAGCGCTGAATTGCCTACTTCTGCTCCTAATTCCTATGAACATGGCCATGCTTAATTGACTCTTAGGCCAGAATATTAATGCCCCACCCGTCACGGGAATCAGAGTGGGTGAGGAGCAGGCAATGGGAAGCTCCATTGATCTTGGGCGGGACTTTATGGTTTCGGGATGAGCGAGGCCATAAAAATCCGGTAGTATCAGGGGGATTAGCAGGGTAGATACGTGGGATTACGGGGATAGGGCCTGGGTGGGATTGTGGTCGGTGCAGACTCAATGGGTTGAATGGCCTCCTTCTGCACTGTAGGGTTCTATGAGATGTAATCCATCAGTGTGTTTGGCTATTCCTGTGGCTATACTGCAATTAGTTAATTAGTTCCTCTGTTGTTAAACTTGCCAGTTTAATTCTAAGTTAAGAGTCAAATTCAGGAAGCGATATATTAACTGACTGGGTGAGATGGAACATTTTCACAACTCGAGGATGCAGAAAGGGGGCGGTTACATCAAAATGTAATAATTTGTAATATATCCATCACTTCATTAAGTTTTATTCTTCCATCTAAAGACAATCAGGCCTTATTTTATCTGACCGAAAGCTGACAGAGTCAGCGGAGTGTAACGTTGGTCGGGGAGTAAACCTTCTCAGTTTCTGCTGTGGGTTAGGTTAAGATGATATTCTGACCTTTGTTATTTGTGAGTTTCTGTGGTTCGCTGTGGTCCAGTTGGCAGCATTGCTGCCATGCAGCAAAATAGCTGAAAGTGTACATTACTGATGACGTGAAAATGTTACTAATTTTAATCATGTTGGAATACTCTTTGCCTACCATTCTACAAAACTTTCAGAAGATGGAAGTAACTTTTTTTCCCCTTGTTCCAGGTTATTTACATTATAAAACCATATCTTCCTTTGTGGATTTGCTGCATTTCTTTGAACTGCAAACACTTTACTATTTCCTCCTTGAAGACTTCACTTCATTATAATACAAATATTATAAACTCTATTTTCTCTCCCCCTTCCTCCCCATGGCTGGTTGAACCTGCTGCAAGAATAATTGGTGTAGCAGATGCTCCCTCTTTTATGTCAGCACTGACCAGTCCTGATTGAATGACCCAACTGCAATGTCCAGGGCACTTCTTTCCCTATGGGTGGCACAGTGGTTAGCACTGCTGCCTCACAGCGCCAGGGATCCGGGTTTGATTCCTGGCTTGGGTCACTATCTGTGTGGAGTCTGCACATTCTCCCCATGTCTGCGTGGATTTCTTCTGGGTGGTCCGGTTTCCTCCCACCGTCCAAAAAACGCGCTGATTAGGTGCATTGGCCATAATAAATTATCCCTCAGTGTACCCAGGGGCGGCACGGTGGCTCAGTGGTTAGCACTGCTGCCTCACAGCGCCAGGGACCCGGGTTCAATTCCGGCCTTGGGTCACTGTATGAGCGGAGTTTGCACTTTCTCCCCGTGTCTGTGTGGGTTCCCTCCGGGTGCTCCGGTTTCCTCCCACAGTCCAAAGATGTGTGGGTTAGGTTGATTGGCCATGCTAAATTGACCTTAGTGTCGGGGGATTAGCAGGGTAAATGTGTGGGGTCACAGGAATAGGGCCTGGGTGGGATTGTGGTCGGTACAGACTCAATGGGCTGAATGGTCTCCTTCTGTAGTGTAGGGATTCTATCAAACAAGCACTGGAATGTGGCGACTAGGGGATTTTCACAGTAACTTAAATGCAGTGTTAATGTAAGCCTACTTGTAAGATAAATAAATGAACTTTAAAACTTTAAACATTTTCTTCATTGATCGGAAAAGAAATCTTCTCCAAGTAACATCATTGATTCAGAGTCTATTTAAGGCTTGAAGTAAAATATTTTATTTGCATTTTTCGCCAATGCTGGTTCCTTATGGTCATTGGAACATTCCTGAATAAAATTCTTTCTTAGACTTGTGTATCTATAATGGAGTAGGTCAGAAGACTGTAACTCCCATGATTTATTATTGACACATGTATTAGTATAGAGTGAAAAGTATTGTTTCTTGTGTATGCAGACAAAGCATACCGTTCATAAGAGAAGGAAAGGAGAGGGTGCAGAATGTAGTATTACAGTCATAGCTAGGGTGTAGAGCAAAATCAGCTTAATGCGAGGTAGGTTCATTCAAAAATTTGATGGCAGCAGGGAAGAAGTTGTTCTTGAGTCGGTTGGTACGTGATCTCAGACTTTTTTATCTTTTTTGCAACGAAAGAAGGTGGACGAGAGAATGTCCGGGGTGCATGTGGTCCTTAATTATGCTGGCTGCTTTTCCGAGGCAGCGGGAAGTGTAGACGGAGTCTGGTTTCCCAGAGGCTGGTTTGCATGATGGATTGGGCTACATTCATGACCTTTTGTAGTTTCTTGCAGTCTTGGGCAGAGCAGAAGCCATACCAAGCTGTGATACAACCAGAAAGAATGCTTTCTATGGTGTATCTGTAAAAGTTGGTGAGAGTCGTAGCTGACATGCCAAATTTCCTTAGCTTTTCTGTTTTTCTCTTTCTTTCCTCTACTTCTGTCCACTCTTGCTAACATTGAATCCATGCATGTTTAACTTGGCAAAATATGACCCCACAAATTATGCTGAAAACATTGACAATGTCACAATCCTTCCACCTAATTCTCTGTAAACAAGAGGTTGCTGAATTCGATTTAAATGCTGCTGAATTCAGAATCTTGTTGTGAAATTCTTCAGAGAAGGCAAGCCTTGTGACTGGAAATCTAACTTAGAAAAGGCAGTAGCTCACTGCCAGTTTTAACATCCGAGGTGAGTTCTAGATTGAACGTAACCTGTCCCATTGACGCCATGTCGTAAGATTTGAAAGTGTCGTAAAAAGTGTGGAAGATAAGATACTTTAAGAGGATTGAGGAATGAGCTCACACACAGCAAATGAAATTTGGTGCAGAAAAGTGAGAGATGATAAATTTTGATAGGAAGAATGGGGAAGCTAAATGTTACAATTTTAAAGGAGATACAAGTGGAGCGAGACCCTGAGGGTAACAGGACAGGTTAACAATGCTGTTAATAAATCATATGGGATCCCAGGTTTTCTAAAGAGAGGCACAGAATACATAAAACACTAATTTGTCCCCAGTTGGAATATTGTGTCCAATTCTGGGCACCACACTCTCGGAAGAACACAAAGGATTTGGAGAGGGTGCAGAAGAGATTTATTGGAATGGTTTCAGGGATAATTATGTGAATGGTGCAGAGAAGCTGAACTGTTCCCCTCAGCGCAGAGAAAGTTTAAGAGGAGATTTGGGTGGAGCATTTAAAATCACAATGAGTTTAAATTGAGTAAATAAAGCAAAGCTGTTTCTGATGGCTGAAAGGCTGACAGGGGAGGGCTTAGATTTAAGGTGATTGGCAAAAGAACCAGAAGGCGACATAGGAAAAAGGTTTTTATGCAGTGAGTGGTTAGGATTTGGAATGCATTGCCTGGTCGGCATTGATAGAGACACGTTCAATAGTAGCTTTCAAAAAAGAATAGAATAAATACTTGAGAGAATATCAGAGAAGTGGGCAAAGGGGTGGTGCGTCACACTAACTGGCTTGCTCTTTCTGGCACAGACTGGTGCTGTGCTGTTCAATAATTCTACAGTCCCCGCTCCTGCCAGTCACTGACCCAGAAACCTCAATGAAGTGCGGAGATCAGCAACATTCTTGTGCAGATCCTCTGCCTAAAATTAATGTCTGCTTTTCCAGCTCTAACTTCAGTGTGCTGCTTAAGCCCTAGGTGCTGACCATTGTAGTTATTCAGGATTTGAGACCGAGTCGACCCATCAAATCTAACTCAAACAATTTCACTAAAGTAACTTTCTGTATTTCTATTACAGCCTGAAGAAAAATTCCAAAGACAGACCAACTTATTCAGAACTTATGGTAAGGACCTACTCACTAATTCTTAAATGTATTACCCAATCTAGTGACTGGTTGCTATGTTGGACTTGTTTTGAATTTAGTTAGCTGATCGAGTTGAATGTAACAAGGCTGCCAAGCATCCCATATTCCATTTAACTGATGCATCAGTAGGGAATAACTGTCTACGTACTCCCACAGTCCTTAAAGACACTGTTGGGCCTCACCACAATAAAGATAAGTTTGTAAATAATACCTAACAGTTAATAGTTAACCTGAATGTGGAGTTGGAAGGTGCACTTTGCCAGTTTCTGCTCGGCTCACTCCCCTCCGAGTTTCTGTGCCTCTCCCTCCCATTCGCATCCACCCCTCCCTCCCAGGACTACTTGGACCTTTAATTAAAAATCCTCTTTACTGACCAGCTGCCTGAGGATGCCGAGCAGAGATCAGCAACTCACTGATCTGACTTAATAGCAGACCTGAGAACCTGTGTGCCTTAAGCCTTGTTTCTGATTTTTTTGATTTGATTTGATTTATTATTGTCACATGCATTAACATACAGTGAAAAGTATTGTTCCTTGCACGCTATACAGACAAAACATACCATTCATAAGGAAGGAAAGGAGAGAGTGCAGAATGTAGTGTTACAGTCATAGCTAGGATGTAGAGAAAGATCAACTTAGTGCAAGATAAATCCGTTCAAAAGTCTGACAGCAGCAGAAAAGAAACTGTTCTTGAGTTGGTTGGTACGTGACTTCAGACTTTTGTATCTTTTTCCTGATGGAAGAAGGTGGAAGAGAGAATGTCCGGGGTGCGTGTGGTCCTTAATTATGCTGGCTGCTTTTCCGAGGAAGTGTAGACAGAGTCAATGGATGGGAGGCTGGTTACCATCTGAATACTGGAGCATTTTGGGCCAATTTCTAGACCATTGTGCTCGTACACATAGAGTGAGTCTTCTTTAAAACATCATTATCTTTTTTTTTGGAATTTGTGTGGAGATCAAAGTAGGTAATTTGATTGGTGGGAGGGGAGCCCTGTGTGACCACTAGCTTTATTCATTTGCGCTTTGACAAAGGGTCATCTGGACTCGAAACGTCAGCTCTTTTCTCTCCTTACAGATGCTGCCAGACCTGCTGAGATTTTCCAGCATTTTCTTTTTTGGTTTCAGGTTCCAGCATTGCAGTAATTTGCTTTTATCCATAGCTTTATTCACTTGTTTGGGAATGGACCAGGTCTCAGATCAATTCTGTGCCAATCTGAGTTCCCGAATCCATTTTGCTTACTTGTTGACCCTCTCCTTCACCCGCATGGTTCCATGGTTGTATGGGAATTATGTCTGAAATGCAGCATCTGAAGGTGTTGGGCTGAGCACAAAATGGCAGTGATAACATCACCAGTGTGATTATATTTCCTGCAGTGCACACTGCTGTGTTTATAAGAGGTGTTTATTACTTCCTATTGCATGTGGTTCAGTGCAAAAAGTTCATTTCTGGTAATGACTAGCAGCTTTCTGTCAACTAATGATAAACCAGCTTCCTGTCCTGACGCCTTCTAGATATTCGAAAGGAAATTAATAGCATTAGGAATATTGTTGGTTAACAATGTGTTCTGAAGCGCACCCTCACAATTTGGGTTCCTTGTGCATTTCTGCTGATTCTTGATTCCATCCAGAAGTTAGCAATTTTGAATCGAAGCGCAGTTGTATTTGGCAGCTGTGCTTACAACCCAATGAGTTCTCTGGTTATTCTCTGGCAGTGTCTGGTGCAGTTGGTTAGGCAGTGGGTAGGACTGAGGGCATCATTGATTTTTTTTGCTTTGAAATTAAAACTCTTTAGGAATGGTGATGTGGCGAAAGCTAGTAAGGCAGTCTCATAGAGGTTTACAGCATGGAAACAGGCCCTTCGGCCCAACTTGTCCATGCCGCACTTTTTTTTAAACAACTAAGCCACTCCCAATTGTCTGCATTTGGCTCATATCCCTCTCTATCCATCTTATCCATGTAACTGTTTAAACGCTTTTTAAAAGACAAAATTGTACCCGCCTCTACTACTACCTCGGGCAGCTTGTTCCAGACACTCACCACCCACTGTGTGAAAAAATTGCCCCTCTGGACACTTTTGTATCTCTCCCCTCTCACCTTAAACCTATGCCCCCTAGTTTTTCCCTACCTTTGGGAAAAGATATTGACTTTCTAGCTGATCTAAGCCCCCTTATTTTATAGACCTCTATAAAATCACTCCTCAGCCTTCTATGCTCCAGAGAAAAAAGTCCCAGTCTATCAAGCCTCTCCTTATAACTCAAACCATCAAGTCCTGGTAGCATCCTAGTAAATCTCTTCTGAACTTTTTCTAGTTTAATAATGTCCTTTCGATAATAGGGTGACCAGAACTGTACACAGTATTCCAAGTGTGGCCTTACCAATGTTTTGTACAACTTCAACATGATGTCTCAACTCCTGTATTCAATGTTCTGAAAGATGAAACCGAGCATGCCAAATGCCTTCTTCACAACTCTGTCCATCTATGATTCCACTTTCAAGGAACTATGAACCTGTACCCCTAGGTCTCTTTGTTCTGTAACTCTCCCCAATGCCCTACCAGTGGCTTATGAGAGTCGCCTTTTGAGTCGCAGGAAACATTGTGCAAGGTGATGAGAGTTCTCCTTTGCTCTTTCTGTAAAACAAGTTAGCTTGGATGATCTGTTTTGTGTACTGACTGCACTTTTAGAATTTTCAATGTTGAACGTTGTTGAGTGCTGCAGAAGCAGTTCCTTGGACATTCCCTGTATTTGCCTCTTGTGAACAGTTGTAAAGAGTGGGCCAGAATCTGCTGTGAAGATAACTGAGGCCAACAATATTCACTATTATTAATGGATAAACTGCACAGCAACGTCAGCTGAGGCAAGGCATTGACTTGCATTTAAATGTGAATATCCAAAAGTTGCTGTCTTGAGTTACTCCACTCCTGCCACAGCTTGCTATTGTGCCTTGCTATTGTCGCCATAGCACCTCTCACGCTCTGTTTTTTTGGAACTTGCCGCATTTTTTTGGAACTTGCTAAGTCTACTCCTTACAAGTGCAAGTACCCTTTTAACAACGTAGTAAGTGTTAGTAGCTGCCACTCATCCTCCCTGACACAGAAAATTAATTATCACAAGTATGGAGACTCATTCAGGTCTCAAATTCTTCCATTGAAAACTATCGCACTTTTTTAAAAAAAGTTTTATTTTTCCTTTCAGTCTCTTTTTTTCTCTCTCCCTCTCTCTTAGCCCAATCTTTCCTTCTCTTGATTTCTCTTTCTGTTTGACATTCAATTCACTCCCTTTTAATTCACCCCCTTTTGCAGTCCTTCCTCCATTTGTTTCCTAATTTTTAAACCTCATTGGTTAAGGAGATACTCCATTGGTTGCCCTGTTAACTTCAGGTCCCAGATGCCCTGTTTTCTTCACTGCGCCATTGTCAATTCACACCTGTCACAACTTTGTGAATAATATGTTTTGAGCTGGAGTGTGCTGGGGAAGCCTAACTAGTGGCAAGCCTGGCCTTGTATCTTCCTGCCTCGCTAGTGGATTCTGACTACCTTGGCCAGCACATTACCCACAAGATCAGGCAGTTGATTGTCCTTTTTGATGATGTTGGTCACCTTGTTACTTAAATGGCCAGTTTGTAAAGAAGGAGGTCCCATTGCCTAACTTAGACAGCCCAACAGGGGTACCAATGCCTCAGTGTCACAACCAGAAAGGCAACTGTATCAGTGCTCTTGAGTTTTACACAGTTGCACAGTGGTTAGCACAGCTGCCTCACAGCTCCAGGGACCCGGGTTCGATTCCCTGCTTGGGTCACTGTCTGTGCGGAGTCTGCATGTTCTCCCCGTGTCTGCGTGGGTTTCCCCTGGGTGTTCCGGTTTCCTCCCACAGTCCGAAAGATGTGCTGGTTAGGTGCATTGGCCGTGCTATATTTTCCCTCAGTGTACCTGAACAGGTGCCGAGTGTGGCGACAAGGGGATTTTCACAGTAACTTCGCTGCAGTGTTAATGTATGTCTATTTGTGACGCTAATAAATAAACTCAAATTTAAGGAGAGAGTGACAGAGATACAGATTGCCCAATGAACCATGGAGCTCCTGTTACAGACATGCCAACTAAATCCTTGCACTCTTAACTCTCAAATGTCAGCCGGTGAACTTGAAATGAAACCCCACGTTTAAAAATGTTCAACCTGCCATGCTGAAGTTGCTCTCCGATGTCTTCTCCAGATGTACTAAACATTTTGTAACATGTTTTACACACTTTGTTGAGGAAGTGAATCTTTCTATGTCACCATTCCTTGTATCATGCAACAAAAAGATTACTGAACTTCTAGATAACTTATTAATTGCAAAATTAGTTCTTCCAAAGGAAGAAACTGTTTAAGATGTGGTGATTGCCCCTTAAAGGGCAACACAGCAGAAGAGGGTCACCTGGCTTGAGGGACCAATTGAGACTGAGAGTGGGTAATCACCCCAGAGAGTGGAGTCCTATCTTGGGCAGAAGACAGTCTGAAGACATGTAGGAACTCGTCAGAGCAGCTAATAGACTGCTCCAGGGCAGTGCGTGCGCGCATGCGTGCGTGCATGTGTGTGTGTCTGCCAGTCTCTGTCGAGTTTCTCTTTGTTAATAAATACCTTTTTTGTGTTTCTGACAAAGTCTGAGAGTGTGCATCATGACAGCATGGTGACACAGTGGTTAGCACTGCTGCCTCACTGAGCCAGAGACCCGGATTCGATTCCCGGCTTGGGTCACTGTCTGTGCGGAGTCTGCATGTTCTCCCTGTGTCTGCGTGGATTTCCTCTGGGTGTTCCGGTTTCCTCCCACAGTCTGAAAGACGTGCTGGTTAGGTGCATCGGCCATGCTAAATTCTCCCTCAGTGAACCCGATCAGGCGCCGGAGTGTGGCAACTGGGGGATTTTCACAGTAACTTCATTGCAGCGTTGATGTAAGCCTACTTGTGACACTAATAAATAAAGGGGAGGCAGTGACATAGTGGCATTGTCACTGGACTAGTAATCCAGAGATACAGAGCAAGATCTGGGGACCTGGGTTCAAATCCCAGCATGGCAGATGGTGAAATTTGAATTCAGTTTTAAAAATCTGGAATTAAAAGTCCAACGACAACCTTGAAATCATTGTCGATTATTCTAAAACCCACTAATGTCCTTTAGGGAAGGAAATCTTTCATCCTTCCCCGGTCTGGCCTACATTTGACTCCAGATCAATGTAGTTGACTCTTAAATGCCCTCTTGAATGGAGGGCAGTTAGGGAAGGGCAAATGAATACTGGCCCAGCCGGCGATGCTCACATCCTGTAAATGAATTTTTAAAAAACTTAAACTTTAGGTAAAGAACTGGAATTGATACAGAGCCATTTCATGATCTCAGGACGTCCCAGAGTGGTTTATAGCCAGTGAAGGCACTGAAGTGTAGTCACTGTTGTATTGCGGGAAATGTGGCATCTAATTTGCACATTGAAAAAGGGAACTGAGCTAGATGTTAAAATAAACAGGTTAAATTGGCGGAGGTAAGAACTTGGTTGGAGGATGCTGAATTTGTATAACATCACCAGCAGTGATTTCTACTCTCCGGATATTATTACAAAATAAGTAAACAAGATTTTTGTTTAGGAATTCCCAGCCAAGTGACTGGGAGTAGGAGAGGGAATCCACCTCAACTGAGAGAGGCTCGATTTTCCAAATTGTGTAGTTCTGTCGTTCTTTCGTTCCACGTGACTATTAACATTTTGCCAGAAAAATATTGTTGTCGATGTCACAGGTGATGATAAGCATGTTTTTTTTTTAATTAAAAAGAACACTGCGTGCTGGGAGGAAATAAATTGCTTTCAAAATATGTTGACATGTGGTCCCAAAGTGCAATGGCAAAATAGTTTCTGGAGACTTCTATGGTTTGAGGTTACATGGAGCCCAGCCCCTGGCGTGCGGTCGACGAAAGTAGTTTCTTATCTGAGGACCTTTCGTTTGAAAAGGAGTTTAGTCTATATTCCCTCTGCAACAGCAGAACTTTAGAAGCTGCAGAGGTGAGCCAGTCTCCCGTTCGCTATGTACACAGTAACAGGTCCAAAGCCATGTGAATCTTGCCTGCCAAACAGTTGAGAATGGCAGTCTGAGAGATTAGAAAAAGTTTCCTCTAAGGAGGCTAGATGCACAATAGCCCTAAGACTACATGACTGGTTATTTTAAAAGGGAGCTTAAGTTTGGGTAAGTACAAGGTGTCTTGGCTGCAGATCCTGACATAACTCTCGGACACTTTCCTGACTGTAGGATTCCATGATAATCCTTTGCCCAGAAATTTATTTGTCTATTTTCGTAGAGCAGGATGTCATACAACATACTTCCCTTAATACACAAATCTAGATGGATTGGTGCCGATTGTTGTTTGGGGATTGGAATGTTTAAGAGTGTGTTTTCAAACCAGTGGATTAATGGAATTGTTACAAACCATCTCCCACACACTGGAGCTTCCATTAAGCAGTGTATCTCCACTGTTCTGTATGAAGGGTAGAATCACTGCACACAGTGCTCGGGGAAATTCAGCTAGCTATTTGGGATTCCTCTAACACTTGTTTCTTACCAAATAATCTGTGAATTATTTAACGATTTTAACCATTTAATTATTTGCAGTAGAGTCCCAGTGCCTTCCACCGTCCTGTCTTATCCCAGATGGGTACTTATGTTGAGCAGATGGTGCTGACTATATGCCATTGCCATCCGGTGGCAGTTACAAGAGTGCTACTTACGCTGCATTATATGAGCAAAATATGAGAGTCATAGAGGTTTACAGCATGGAAACAGGCCCTTTGGCCCAACTTGTCCATGCCGTCCAGTTTTTACCATTTAAATTAGTCCCAATTGCCTGCGCTTGGCCCATATCCCTCTATACTCATCTTGCCCATATAACTGTCTAAATGTTTTTTCAAAGGCAACATTGTACCCACCTCTACTACTACCTCTGGCAGTTTGTTCCAGGCACTCACCACCCTCTGTGTGAAAAAATTGCCCCTCTGGATTCTCTTGTATCTCTCCCTGCTCACCTTAAATCTGTGTGCTCTAGTTTTAGACTCCCCTACCTTTGAAAAAAGCTTTTGACTATCTATCTTATTTATGCCCCTCATTATTTTATAGACCTCTATAAGATCACTCCTAAGCCTTCTACGCTCCAGGGAAAAAAGTCCCAGTCTATCCAGCCTTTCCTTATAACTCAAACCATCAAGTCCCGGTATCGTCCTAGTAAATCTTTTCTGCACTCTTTCTAGTTTAAATAATTTTTGATAATAGGGTGACCAGAACTGCACACAGTATTCCAAGTGTGGCCTTACCAATGTCTTGAACAACTTCAATAAGACGTCCCAACCCCTGTATTCAATGTTCTGATGTGGAGATGCCGGTGTTGGACTGGGGTAAACACAGTAAGAAGTTTAACAACACCAGGTTAAAGTCCAACAGGTTTATTTGGTAGGTTTATTTGTGTGGCTTTTGCTACCAAATAAACCTGTTGGACTTTAACTTGGTGTTGTTAAACTTCTTTCAATGTTCTGACCAATGAAGCCAAGCGTACCGAATGCCTTCTTCACCACTTTGTCCACCTGTGACTCCACTTTCAAGGAGCTATGAACATGTACCCCTAGATCTCTTTGGTCTATAACTCTCCCCAACGCCCTATCAGGAACTGAGTATTCTGGGCAGTTCAAGCAGCATTTAAACCACAAAATTAAGGTGCACTTTTAAATGTTTCCTGATGGGAAGTTCATATTGAGTTCTTCAGGACAAATGGTTGTCTTTTTAACAAAAAAGCATTTCATGGTATATGTTTGTAGAACCAGCCATCCCTCTGGTGTGAAAGGCCATCTTTCTGTAAGTTTACATTTGTCCGTCTTTAGAAATGGACTATTGGTCCTACTTCACTTGTTAATACTGTTTGCTTTCAGGTGATCCATGTTAACTTTTACATTAATGTACTAGAACTGTTTTCCACAAGACCAAATGCTAATTGTTACTTGCTCAAGAAAAATCATAGAATCCCAACAGTACAGAAGGAGATCATTCTGCCCATCGAGTCTGCACCAACCACAATCCCCAGGCCCTATTCCCACAATCCCACATATTTACCCTACTAATTCCCCTGACACTAGGGTAAATTTAACGTGGCCAATCAACCTAACCTGCACATCTTTGGAGTGTGGGAAGAAACTGGAGCACCCGGAGGAAACCCACGCAGACACGGGGAGAACATGCAAACTCCACACAGAAACATTATATTGTGCCATGGAAAGGGAGTTTTGTTTTCATTGTTTTAAATGACAGAAAACACATGAAACACCGAGAACTGTGTTTATTACACAGTGAAACATCTTCTCTGTTGACTCCCATCACCAATTTGATCTTGGAAAGGGCAAGAGAAGCTTAAGAAATGGAGGAACGATTGAATCTACATACAGCAGATTAAATTATGCAGCGTTACTTGAATCTCGGTGTTGTAACTGGAGACCTTCCAAAGATGTGCGGATTGGGTGGACTGCCCATGCCAAATTGACTCCTATTGTCAGGAGGATTAGTAGGATAAATATGTGGGGTTACGGGGATAGGGCCAGGGTGGGATTATTGTTGGTGCAGACTCAATAGGCCGAACGACACCTTTCTGCACTGTAGGGATTCTGTGATTCTAGGGACTCTGTGGAAACACGATGCCCCGGCCATTGGGTATAGTGGACAGATGGCGTTCATGTCGAGGTATCTGTTAAACTCAGTGGGGTCTTTTTTCATAAAATCAAATGTTAAAGTGTGATAATCAAAGATTTTGACCTTCATAGGATTAAGGATTCACAACATCTCTTCCTGACTACTTTTCTGTGGTGGATCGGTGACATAGTGGTTAGCACTGCAGCCTCACAGCGCCAGGGACCCGGGCTCAATTCTAGCATTGGGTGACTGTCTGTGTGGAGTTTGTATGTCCGGGTGCTCTGGTTTCCTCCCACAGTCCAAAGATGTGCGGGTTAGGTTGATTGGCCATGCCAAATTGACCCTAGTGTCAGGGCATTAGTGGGGTAAATATGTGGGGTTACAGGAATAGGGCCTGCGTGGGGTTGATATTGGTGCATACTCGATGGGCCGCATTGTAGGGATTCCCTATGATTCTATGATCTTTCTTGAGCAATTAACAATCAGCATTTGGTCTTGTGAAAAACAGTTCTAGTTTTCATTGAAAATCCATGTTAAGGGCACAAAGGCACATTAGCAACACGGAAGAGGCATCTGGATGGGTACATGAAAAGGGAGGGAATGGAGAGATACAGGCTGAGTAAGGGTAGAAGGTTTTTTTAGTTTAGTTAGGGCATCATGAACGGCACGGACTTGGAGGGTCAGAGGGCCTGTTCCTGTGTTGTACTTTTCTTGGGTCACTATCTGTGCAGAGTCTGCACATTCTCCCCGTGTCTGCGTGGGTTTCCTCCGGATGCTCCGGTTTCCTCCCACAGTCTGAAAGACGTGCTGGTTAGGTGCATTGGCCATGCTAAATTGTCCCTCAGTGTACCCGAACAGGCACCGGAGTCTGGCGACTGGGGGATTTTCACAGTAACTTCATTGCAGTGTTAATGTAATCCTACTTGTGACAACAAATAAGCTTTAAAACAAATTTGACACCAATAAATAAGTGGGGAGGCGATGACCTAGTGGTATTACCATTAGACTATTAATCCAGAAACTCAGCTAATGTTGTGGGGACTTGAGTTTGAATCCTGCCACGGCAGATGATGGAATTTGAATTCAATAAAAGAAATCTGGAATGAAGGATCTACTGATGACCATGAAACCATTGTCGATTGTTGGAAAAACCCACCTGGTTCACTCATGTCCTTTAAGAGAGGAAATCTGCCGTCCTTACCTGGTCTGGTCAACATGTGACTCCAGAGCCACAGCAATGTGGTTGACTCTCAACTGCCCTCCGAACAAGGGCAACTAGGAATGGGCAATAAAAGCTGGCCAGCCATCGACACCCACGTTCCACGAATGAATATAAAAGAAACTTTTAGACTTTGAAACTTTTCTTTGTTCTAAACCTGAATTGTCGAGTGGGCACCACTGGGGTAGACAGGGTCACATGGGAACATAGGATAAATTGAAGAGTAGATGTTATGTGATTTCTCGCTTGGACTTTAAAGAAAAAAATGAATAAAAAAGAGCTGATGAGAACACCGATTATAGTAATATTAATAAAGCAAAGGCCCAGCACTACTTTGCTTGAGCTCAGGTGAACTGATTGACTTCTTTTTAGTTCAGGATATCACTGATGCGGAGAAGTTAGTGGGCGGGAATTTCCGGCGGTGTTTGCCCCGAAACCGGAAAACCTGCTTGAGGTCAACGGACTTTTCCATGGTCCGCCCCTCACTCGCTACGACTCCTGTGGTGGGCGGAACGGGAACATTCACCCCAGTTGGGTTCAGCCTTGAAGCCATCTTGTATTGCAGCTCTTCACTTGAACAGAAATCTACCATAACTATTGCCAGGTCAAGATGAGAAAGTTTGCTAATCTTTCATTTACATAATGCAGAGCTACAAGCCCTAAGATGTATCCTTAGCTATTGATTCTTAATATGTAGAGACCAGCCCCTTTACCCACTGCCCTATAATGTACGACATATTCCTAGTAACTAGCTCATGCCATTCTCACCTACAATACTTTAAACTTTCAGCCTGAAGGTGCAGCTTTGCATCAAGATTTCACCAGCTGCTGTAGTGCTGGACTACGTTTTGTGTTATACACAGCATAACAGTGTCTTGGAGTGTCTTTAAAAAGCCTCAAAATTTAGACTTTTCACCTATAATTCCACCCCCTCCCCTCATAAATAAATCTATCATTTGAAGGAGATGCCCGAACCGTTAAGATGATTTGATGCATAATGTTGGACCACATAGGGCATTATGTACAATATTTTCAGGACCATGTTAAAGGCGCCCGTAACACAGGCATGTCATAGAATCATAAAATCATAGACTCCTATAGTGCAGGAGGGGGCCATTCGGCCCATCAAGTCTGCACCAACCACAATCCCACCCAGGCCTTATCCCTATTACACCATGCATTTACCTCAGCTAGTCCCCCTGACACTAAGGGGCAATTTAACATGGCCAATCCACCTAACCCGCATATCTTTGGCCTGTGGGAGGAAACCGGAGCACCCGGCGGAAACCCATGCAGACACAGGGAGAACGTGCGAACTCCAGACAGACAGTGACCCAAGCCTGGAATCGAACCCGAATCTCTGGCGCTGTGAGGCAGCAGTGCTAACCACTGTGCGACCGTGCCACCCTCCGGTATTGGAGTCAGCAGCAGAGGCTTTTCATTCACAATTAATCAGACTTAGTGGAATAGTGACTCTTAACATATGCTTTGTTATTCTGTGTCTGCACTGTCTGTTTCCCATTAATCTGCTGCTCATTGTAAATATTCTGATACGTCTTTACCTGTCACATGGCATCAGATAACATCAGGTTCTAGGCCATACTCACTTGGGGCGGGCAGCTTTATTCAATTTGGTCTTTAGCTTCACAGAAGTAATAAATACTATTCTACATTATTAGCAGGCAGTGGGATGGAATTCAAAGCAGCAGTCCAAATTTCAGTGTTCAAACGATCAGGACTTATTATTTTAACATTCAAACTGCTTGATTGAAGTCCCATTGTGTGTTACCCTATACAGTAAATTTAAATGGTTGGTAGTGCCAGCTTCAGTATGATTTGCATTGTAACTGCGTACTCTGATGATGTCTCCGTCAAAAACAGAGCTTCTGACATGTCTGCCTTTTTCCTTGACCAAGGTTCCCCCTCATCCCGACTGTGGTTGCCAGGGCACCAAATCGAGTCTAATCCTTCCCCCACACCTCTGCCCTCACCCCTTCCACTTCTTCCCAGAACCATGATAGGATCCCCCTTGTTCTCACTTTTCATCCTATCAATCTCAAAGATTAATCATCAGCCATTTACGCCAACTCCAGCATGATGCCACCATGAAGCACATCCCCCCCCACCACCACCACTGTCTGCATTCCGCTGGGACCACTCCCTCTGTGCAACCCTGATCCACTCCTCCAGTGAAGCCCAATGCAAACTGAATGATCTTCATCTCATCTTCCAATTAGGCACATTACAGTATTCTGGATTCAACATTGAGTTCAACAACTTTAGACTGTGACCTTTCTCCTCCAGCTTGACCCCTTTTCTTTAATCATTTCTTTTCCTCCCAAAATAGCCCATCCCCACAGGACAATCTGTCATTTGTTCTTAAGTTTTCTTTTCACTGAGTATTGATTTTTGTTCTTCCATTAGCGTATTCTGCTATCTTTCCAGCACCTTCTTTAGTTCTTAACACGGCCATTGACACTTCCTTTATCTTGGACTCTAAACATCTTTGTTTAAACAACCTGCCCTGGCCCACACCTATCCCTGACCTTCCATTTTGCTCCATCCCTACGTAAACAGTATAACATCCATCACATTTCTCCTCTTTAGCTCTGAAGAAGAGACATAAGGGCTCGGAAAAGTTAACCATTTCTCTCTCCACAGATGATGCCTGGCCAGCTGGGCTTTTCCAGCATTTTCTGTTTTTATTTCAGCTTTCCAGCATCTGCAGTATTTTGCTTTCATTCACTTGATAGTGATTGGCTGGATTCTAATGAAAGACATTGTTTTTTTTATGACAATGTGATATCCCAAAAATTATCAAATACATTGAAATAAATTTAACAACCTGTCTGATTACTTTTCCCAAAGGTAGGGGGGTCTAAAACTAGAGGGCATAGGTTTAAGGTGAGAGAGTAGAGATACTAAAGGGCCCAGAGGGGCAATTTTTTTCACTCGGTGGTGAGTGTCTGAAACGAGCTGCCGGAGGCAGTAGTAGAGGCAGGTACAATTTTGTCTTTTAAAAAGCATTTAGACAGTTACATGGATAAGATGGATGTTGAGTGATATGGGCCAAATACGGACAATTGGGACTAGCTTAGTGGTAAAAACTGGGCGGCATGGACCAGTTGGGCCGAAGAGCCTGTTTCCATGCTGTAAACCTCCATGACTCCACTGGTCCACCACCGTGGCAACTGTGCGACCACTCCTGCACAATAATGTGTTGCACATTGAGTTGTAGATCATCTGAAGCAGGTACTGCTTTGGAAAGAAGATGTCATCGTAATACCAGAGATGTTAACTTCTGGTGTTGCATGGGAGAGATAGGATTCTTTGTCATCAAGACCCCTTTTTTTGTGATATCCTCCCATCTCCACCCCTGGAAGTCTTGAATCTGATACTACAAGGTTACAAAGAATGGAACTCACTGGAAATTGGTTTTGCATTGGCCTTGTGAAATGATATGACTTGCCTAAAGAGGTAATTTACATTGCACCACCTATTGTTACTTCAGTGTTGCACTATTAGAATAATTTGCCCATAGTGGATGTGCTGATATTGAAGTTGGGGTTTGACTGTATTTCTGATCCACATGACCTGATTACTGATACAACAACACAGCCTCTGAGTGAGCAGTGAGGACTTAAGACTTTTCCAAAATCACTTTACACCTACGCTTTCTAATGAAAAGGCATCTGTTTCCTGATGTGCAATCAAGGCTGGCATGATAGCACAGTGGTTAGCAGTGCTGCCTCACAGCACCAGGGACTCTAGTTCGATTGTCGGCTTGGGTGACTGTGGAGTTTGTACGTTCTCCCCGTGTCTGCGTGGGTTCTCTCCGGGTGCTCCGGTTTCCTCCCACACTCCAAAGATGTGCAGGTTAGTTGGATTGGCCATGCTAAATTGCCCCTTAGCGTCCCAAGCTGTGTAGGTTAGATGGATTAGCAATGGTAAATGTGTAGGATCACGGGGATAGGTTAGGAGGGAAGAGGGCCTTGGTAAGATACTCTGTCAGAGAGTCAGTGCAGAGTCGACGGGCCAAATCCAAATGGTCTCCTCCTGCACTGCAGGGATTCTATGATTCTTTATAATTCTATGTTCACCATTAATCTCCCTGTTAGAATGTCACAGCTAACCTGAAAGTTAATATATCGAAAGGAAACCTTTAGCTATTTGGGTTGAAATTTTGGGTGTTCTGCTGGGTTAGTTGGATTCTTTTGAGCGTCTGTCATTGAAAATAGACATAAAAGCATTCCTTGAGCTCTAACCCCTGTGTTTCTCTGTTCTCTGTAGCAACATCCCTTCTTCACGCTGCACGAATCCAAAGAAACAGATGTGGCATCTTTTGTGAAGCTTATCTTGGGAGATTGAAAGGCTCCTGTGAAGTGCAACAGCTTTTGCCATTGGTCCATCTACACGTTCTGGATTCACAGGATATTTTCTGTCATTGTCGATGTCGAAAATATATCAAGAGTTTCAAAAGTAACTCTGGCCACTGGCAAGAACGGGATGGGGAAGGGGGGGGGGGGGGGGGGGGGGGGGAGGGGGGGGGGGAAGGGGAATCATTAGCAAACTTGTGCAGTTGAAAGAAAAGGTTCGGGCACCTGCTGCTCTAAATGTCTGAGTGGTGCAGTGGGAATCCTTCCACAAACCTTGGTCAAAGATTTTTGACTGTCTTGCAAAAACAAATAATTGGTAGTCGGTTCACTTTTTAATGAGTTGATTTGTTTTAATTTAAGTGGATAGTGGGTATTGTTCTCATAATTATCTGCACAGGCTCCCTGTGCGACTGTGATGAAGACTTGCATTGAGTCAGGCAAAGCGTCGGCCTCTTAAAGGCCACTAGCTCTCAAATTGTAGAATTTTAATGCAAGGCTGTACTGTGTGTGCAAGTGCGTGTGCGCGAGTTTTTAAATAGGTGCACTGAAAATTGTGTGACTGCGGGCAAACCAAGGGGTGCGCAGACAACCAGTTCAATTGGCAGGTGCTATGGTGGAGTCCGCCTTTGGCTTGACAGGTCTACCCACTCCTGGCTTACGTATGGTGTGGCTTTTGGTTGTATGTAAATACTGTGATGTAAATAAATGCTCACTTCCGTAAGTGTAACTCTGGACACACAGAAACAATGCCCCTCCCCTCCCCCAAACCCGTGCCCCGTGTTTCCTACTCTAGATTAGATCTAGTCAACATCTATTGAGTGACTGAGGCCGGGATTCTCCAACCTTGTTCGCCCTGCCAACGGGAGAATTTGGCACTCAGTCAAAACTCCATTCACTGCAGCGGGGCTGGAGAATCCCAGCCACGTGCGAGGTTGGAGAATTCCGGCCTGAATCTTTTCATATTTTTGCCTAGAGTACTAAATCTTGGAGTCACTAAAAGTAATAGCAAACATACCCTTGTAAAACGTAATTTATTTTTTAAAAGATTCAGATGTTAGTTTATCCAGTCTAATGTATGTCATGCACGTCCAATTAAGTTTTGCAAGTAGTATTTTATTAAGTGGTTAGGGTGAATATTGCATTTTTACATTAAGCTTGTGCAGGTCACCTTGTAATTCTGAGGTAGATTTAATGAGCCCATAATTTAGTTGCAGTTTTAAAAACGAAGATCCTTTTGAATTAATTTCTTTTTAAAGGTGAGAAGCAGAATGTTGCAAATTTCTGACCCACATTAGAGTACACCGTACAGGAAAGGTGGTCTTCTACTCAAAACCCAGCTGCTTTTTCTTTTCCCATTTATAATGGTATCAGTTAGCGGGATTTTCTGGTCCCACCCACCGGTGGGATTTACTGCTGCCGCCGAAATCAATGGACCTTTGGCTGACTCGCTGCATTTGCCGTGGCGGGATTCGCCATGCCGGGGCCGGCAAACCCCAGTGTCACCTTGGGCACAGATTCCATCTCCTAGACTGTGCAGGAAAGAAATATTTGAGTCAAGAACCACTTCCTTCAATCTTGACTTGCGATGCCTTGGCAGTTGACATCAGTGGAACTTATTGGCGAGTCCTGCGTGATGTGGGAATGATCCTTTCTTCTCCAATGAATGGAATGAGATGGGAAAGCTTATTCTCTCGGGAACTGCCCAAGTGTGAATTTTGCAGTAACTATGATTTTGAAATCTCTGTCTGTCGAAAATTGGAAACTCATATTACAGCTTCGAGCCAATTCTCAGAAGATTATTCTTTTCCTCCCATTTTCCTTCCCTCCTCTCTTGAAGGCAACTCCCAACTTAACCTGAGGTCAATAACCACAATTACTCCTGCTAGCCAAGTAGCTGTTATTTGATCCTGAGATTTTACACAGCATTCTTTCCTCCCACCGTCTAGTAAGAGGTATACTTTCCTCCCCCTGAGGGAAGAACTTTTGTGAGTTGCTATCGCAAACCACTTGTCCACATTCTGAATTTTCAGACGGGAATGAGCTGCTTTCTAGCAGTGTTGTTAATCCAACACTAATGTGCTGTTACTCATGAACCCAATGCTGAAGCCTTATGAGCGATGCTAAGGAGGAGCGCTGCAGACTCACCTATGCATCACATGGTCAGGGTTGACCATGTGATGCATAGGTGTCATATCAGCGATTTTCTATTTGGAATTGTAGTCCACTGCTGGAGGAGTTCTGGATGATGTATGTTTTCCAGCTACTGTTCTTCCTGATACAGGAGCTGGAAAGACCACTGGAAACTTTTGTGAAGAACATGTTGTTCTCAGCTCCATTCATCATCCCCCATTTGGTGATTGTCCGAAACTGCTACTTGTGCCAGCTCCATGGATTTCTTTGCTGCCCGAGAAACACAAATGTTTATCTTTTTTCTTGATGCTATTCTGGTCTTATTTGAAAATGACCATTTGCAGCAGTTCACCAGTGTTTCAAGAGCAGCACTTCCTGTCAGATATAGCAGCTTAAAATTCTGCAGTTGGTTGATATTCTTCCTTGAACAATTTTGAGATGTGCTACCCAAGAAAAGATATTCTTGTCTAGGGCAGTATTGAATAGATCTTTGAAGGTGCTACATCAAAACTAAAACTTCAGCAGAAATGAATTCTTGTTTTTATAAAAGGCAATGGTAGAAATGAAGATTTTTTAAAAATATATTAACTTCACTATTCACTGATTTCATTGGTGATCTTTGTCCCCACTTTGACTGAAGTAATATGCTTAATTACCTTATGTTATGGAATTTAGGTCATTTAAGAATTTAGGTCTGTGTGGAGTTTGCACATTCTCCCCGTGTCTGCGTGGGTTTCCTCCAGGTGCTCCGGTTTCCTCCCATAGTCCAAAGGTGTGCGGGTTAGGTTGATTGGCCAAGCTAAGTTGAACCTTAGTGTCAGGGGATTAGCAGGGTAAATGTGTGGGGTTACGGGAATAGGGCCTGGGTGGGATTGTGGCCAGTGCAGACTCAATGGGCCGAATGGCCTCCTTCTGCATTATAGGGATTCTATGATACCCTTCACTTCAGTCATTGGTGTTGTGCAAGAGTTGGTTAGCTAACTATTTGCAATACCTAAATTTGTCAGACTATTGTGACATTTTCTTTTAAATAGGATGACAGAAGATCAGGGCTAAAACATAGTTAGGTGCTGGTAATTTTAAACTCTGTCTTCTGTGTGTTAGGATACATCTAAAGCAAAAGACTAAATGGCATCTTATGGAAGGAATAGGGAGTTAATCTACTGGTAGGATTCTACTCTGACATGCAAAGAAATTAAATGCTCAGACAGCTGAATCAGGCTAGCCTTTTGCCATGGGTCTAGTTCTGTTCACGTGTCTTCAGGGGAAATGAGAGCACCCCTTGCTACTGACCACAACATTCAATCCACAGAGAGGAAACTTGGCATCCCTCTTTGAGTCCAAATATTCCTATAATTAAAACAAAGTTCTCTATGGATTAAATGTCTGGAGAGGTGAGCATATCAACCAACTCTTGGATTTCAATACACCAAATGTGAGCTCTAGTTGGTGTTGATTGTGAGGCTTGTTGATACACTGGCCCTTATCTTGCTTTCTAAAAAAACTTGAGTCTCCACTCGCCAGCCAAATGTATCGGGAAATACACTTCAATCCTAAGGTGCTATTTCCTATGCCTCAACCCTCTTTGTCCCAGTTTTGCCACCTGACCCTTACTCCTCACGAGGATGCAACAGTGATGTGGTTCATATGTTCACTCTTGACGATCTCTTCAATATTGATGATCTCTTCAATAGTGTGTAGTGTTTACAGCTATAATAATGATTGGATAGCAAATGAAATCCACTACAACTGGTTAAAAGTTTGACTGCTTTAAAGACTGGAGTGGTATTTCTATCCAGTTCCCTACCTCCATTTTGTGAATTCATGTTTAAGAATTGAATATCATTGATGATCTTTTGTGATCTTCATCAAATCAGTTAAATTACCATTTGATTGACCAGGTAATTGTAGGATTCAATAAGTGAACTTCTTTTGTGATTGAGAAACATGCTGAAGAATTCTAGGCTGAGAGTCCTGACCCCGTCACGGGAGGAACTGCCACAGGGGTTGCAGCAGGTCAGCCAAAAGCCCATTGGCTTTGAAAGGGGTGGCACCCTGGCGCTTTGGTTAGCACTGTTGCCTCACAGTGCCAGGGACCGGGTTCAATTCCGGCTTCGGGTGACTAGCTGTGTGGAGTTTGCACATTCTCCCTGTGTCTGCGTGGTTTCCTCCGGGTGCTCCGGTTTCCTCCCAAAGTCCAAAGGTGTGCAGATTAGGTTGATTGACTATGCTAAAATTGCCCATAGTGTTAGGGGGACGAGCTAGGGTAACTACATTGGGTTATAGGATTAGGGCCTGGGTGGGATTGTGGTGGGTGCAGGCTCGATGGGCCAAATGGCCTTCCTCTGCACTGTAGGGATTTTATGATGCAATGACTTTCAGCGGGACTGGAAGATCCCAGTAGCTGCGGGGCCGGAAAACTCTGATCCTGGAGTGCAAACAGGATACATACATTGAAGGACTTGATGGTTTGTCTTGCCTGTTGCCAGGACATGACAGTGAACCTGACACAAAAGGACAAGACAACGTTGTCAGTCTTTTTCTCTGAAAGGTTGTGCTTTGTTTAGCCTGACTCTTCCCGCTCTCCAGGCCCAATCCCTCTTGCAACATCGAACATTGATGCTGATGTTTGCTCTAGATCTTTGAGGCATGATTTTTTTTTACAACCCTGTAGATGTTTGTTGGATAAGTGAGACAGTAGAACTTTTCCTGTGCTGCTAAAACCCACCTAAGATTCAATCAGGTTTGATTCTAGTGCAAGCCCTTCTGACTGACTCTATATTTAGCAATTTCTGTAAGGGATAAGTTTAAACACATGCCGTCATCCCATTAGATACTGTAACCACATTGTGATCTCATCAGTCTCTTGACTTTAGATTTATTATTTAACATGTAGTTCAGGCTGATTAAAGTGAAAAGCTTTTCTAAACACTTAAATTGCTCTATGATTTTGCATGCGAGGTGAAAAGTAGGCAGCTCTCAGTTGATCTTGTTTCTCAGCCACTTTGGTGTGAGTGTGCGGGTGTGCATGTTTGTGGTGTAGGGTAAGCTTACTCATTTAACTGTACATGTAGGCAAATGTACTGCACAATTGTTTGGGTTGACTATATTTATCGCTGGTATATAATTTAACTTGATTTATTTGAAGTCTGGGAGGGTGTGTGTTGAGCGGGGGAAGTGAGAAGTAAAGCTGCTGTATTCCTTTCTGATGGTTACTTGTTTTCCCAGGGAGCGATTTTCCCATTTGCTTTGGACGGATGGTACTGTTCAGTTATCAGGAATTGATAGCTAGTAATCAGCTGTGTTCTGTTGATCATGACTGCACAACAATATTCACTTTGGTTTTGAATGTGGTTCCTGATCTGTGGTGCTGTACACCCATCACACCTGACGAGGAAGCCAAAATGAATATTGGTTGAAAATTGTGCCTGTAGTTATTTGACTGGGTGATGAGGTCATGTGGCACTGTTTCTCCACTTCTCAGCCACCTTCGTCACAAAGCGAGAAGTGTCTTACCTCAGTCAGGAGGGGATGTGTTTGAATGTCTCTTCCCACGTAGTGGACACTCTGTTTGCCTGCTGAGTGCGCTGCTGTTGTTGAAATGGTGAACTTTGCACCTTGCTCACCTGGCCTTCAATCTCCGGGAGACAGAGTGTGAGGGGGCAGCACGGGAGGATAAAGGCTTTACGGCAATGGGTGTTGTATAGTGCATAGAACATCGAATGTAATAGACCTTGGAGGGAAGGCCTTTGTTACACCTGAGCACTACACTGGAGAAGGGTAGGGTGGCAAATCAGAATTACTAACGCTTATAAAGCTATTTATTCAGGTCAGGGTAGAAGGATTGGAGTAATATTTTAATAATCTGAAATGATTTGAGAGCAGACTCATAGCTGAAAACTTGGTTTCTCATGCATTGATAACAGTTATTCAGTTGTTAGAGCACTGTGTGAGGAGTCCAATGTCTACTCATATGAATTGCCACTTGCAGCAGAGTGTTATGATAAAGGGTGGTGCAATGACTTGTAATGTTATTTAAAACACACTGATTATTTATTTATAATGTGGACTGACTGTTACTGCTACTCTCTGCTGATCAACTCAGCCTTTCTGTCACAAACGTTTCTTTCAAAGAAGTCCTCATCATTTCTCACTGAGCCCTGGGTGGGATGTTGGCCACAACGCTACCCAGACAAGACAAAAATATAATAATTCTCCCCCCTTTCCTCCATCTCCACAGAATAAAACTCATGACGCTACATCCCTGGAGGTTCAGACTGGCATCGTAACCACTTGATGAGATTATTCCCCCATGACTGCTCAGAACAGTTTCCTCCCACAGTCCAAAGATGTGCAGGTTAGCTTGATTGGCAATGTTAAATTACCCCTTAGTGTTAGGGGGATTAGTCGGGTAAATATGTGGGCTACGGGGATAGGGCCTGAGTGGGATTGTTGTCGGTGTAGACTCGATGGGCCAAATGGCCTCCTCCTGCACTGTAGGCTTCTATGAATAGGTTGTTCAATCCGGTAATTTTTGCTAAAGTTTGGAGGATGCACAATGTTGTTGTGGACCAAAAATTTCACAACTGCTTCTGAGTAAGAAGTCTAACAACACCAGGTTAAAGTCCAGCAGGTTTATTTGGTAGCAAAAGCCACAAGCTTTCGGAGCCCCAAGCCCCTTCTTCAGGTGAGTGAGGACTCGTGTGAACACAAGTCCTCATTCACCTGAAGAAGGGGCTTGGGGCTCCGAAAGCTTGTGGCTTTTGCTCCCAAATAAACCTGTTGGACTGTAACCTGGAGACTTCTTACTGTGTTTACCCCAGTCCAACGCCGGCATCTCCACATCATGACTAATATGAGTGGACAGGAGGCATATTTGTGACTTGGGAGCGAGGAAAACTACGTTTTTCTTTGAACCCAGGCTCCTGTACAACAATGCTGTGCTATGGTAAATCCCTCCAGTAGGTTACCTTGTAGAACACTGGTACCAATTGCCTCTAGTGTGGCAAGTGAATTAAAGGAGACACCAACCTTTCTTTTTGTAACTAAAACTACCTGGGTTGTAGGGCAAGCAATTTATTTATAGTTGCAATTGGTCCTCTGTCTGTACTATACAAGAGATACCCATTTGTCCATGGATGTTGAATAAACGTGGTATAAATTCTGTTAACATAACAATGGGTATCATCTTACTCCCATCAGCAGTTAATTGAGTAAGTGGATTTGGCATTGTGTCGATGCTAATATAAACTACATTATGGGTGTAGCCCAAGGCCTGTTAAATGAAGTATGTGTGAGTGAGATATTCATTAACATTAAAATGTATCTTGCAGGCAAACAGAAAGGGATACTGCAGCTTTAAAGGGGCGCATTCAAAAATGCAACATAAATTACTTCCATTTATTTGTTCAATCTTTTAATATTTGGAATGTTTGAGCTGTGTTTTTTTTTAAACTTTCTTGAGCTTTTAATGTGTTTTTAGACCCATGATTTCTGACTGGTTGAAACTGGTGCTGCAAAGAGAAGTCCTGTATTTGACAAGCGATTAGTTCTGTTTCAAACGTATTGTCCCACGTTCAAGGCTGAGGATTTGGGCCCACTGAACTCGAGCTCGTTCCTCCTTTCGGTGTGTGCGTGTGTGTTTCAGCGACCCCACCCCCCCACAATCCCCCCAAATCACCGATGCTCTGCACTGCTTATTTTAATTTGGAAAGGACTGAATTTATTTCGGCCCCAACAAAGTGACAGGATGCTATCTAGTCCTGGCTTTATCCACTGCGTTGAAGTGCCATTTTAATGTCGGGTCCTTCAATCGCTACTTTTGTGTGTATTTTGGCTATTTATAAAATGCGGCTTCGAGGTAAACAGAAGCTTCCTTCAACTCCCGACCAGCTAACAACCTCCCCTCCCACTCCCCCGCCCATGGCCCAACACCCATACCAAAATTGTCTAGTTTGAAACATAACTTCTGGCGGCATGTACAAAGAGAAAAGTATCTTTTGACTTTGAATTGTTCTGATTTGACCAGATTCCAATCTACACAAAGTGGATTGGTCCGATCTGAATCACTTCAATGGCCCCATTCCCCATTACGCATTAGTATTGAGTCAAGTATTTTGAGATAAATTGCCTACCAATCTTTTCCTCAGATAACGGTTTGATTATGCACACTCTAGTACAAGGCAGCAATGATTTAATTGTGTTTTGGATTTTCCAATGCTCTTTTTCTGTATACGGTACTTGCCCCAGTGATGGGTGGTTTGTGGATTGTACAATAAGAAGTCTAACAACACCAGGTTAAAGTCCAACAGGTTTATCTGGTAGCAAACGCCACTCAACACACAGTGGCGTTTGCTACCAAATAAACCTGTTGGACTTTAACCTGGTGTTGTTAGACTTCTTACTGTGTTTACCCCAGTCCAACGCCGGCATCTCCACATCATTGTGGATTGTAACCAGAACACTAGTCACATATCACTCAAATGTGGCGCTATTTTTCCATGTGGGGTTTCTGTGCGTGGCTGTTGCCCGCATGGTTTGAACAAAGGACAGGCAACTCTCGGCAGTCATGAATGTTCTTTGTTGTCGCACAGTTCACAACTAGAACTGTGAATATTTGAATCGGGCAGATACTTGACGCAAGGGAGCTGATCCAATTCAGCCATTGAGTCAAATTAAACTTTGGAATTGCATTGCAACAAGACAAAGAAGCTCTGTAGTGCAGCCTACAGTCTTCGTTCAGTTTCCACCGTAGATCTGAAAATGCCATTTGTTGCTAACCGTTCAATCCTAAACTTGACTTTGTATTTGAATTTTTAAACTTGTATTCAACTATTTTGTCAACTTGATGCTTTTACAACTGTAGAACTTCAAACCATCAGATGAAAATGTTGTTGCATCTCCATTACAAATGCCATTGTTAAATACTTCATCAGGTACTGTACCAGGGTGTTTTCAAAAGAGATGGTCAAGTCTTGAAATGGAAGAGAAACCAAAAACATAACAGCCATGGGTCTTTTTTTGAGCATTCCCCTTAGAGTATGTTCCGCTGGTGTCTAAGACATTTTTATCTAAGACAGTTTTATCTTTAATCTGTGTTCTGGATGTGCTATTTACCTCGCTATACTCAAAGGGATGAGCATGCAATATGCGAATATACTGTTTGGACTCGTATGCAAATGACTTTCGCTTGAAGTTGATATTGAAATGAGGTGCCTGTTTTATTACTTGAAGGTACAATGGGCTTGCTGCCACTTACGGGATATGCTAATGTGCTGGAAGAGGCTGCAGCATAGTGAACTATGAACCAGCCAGTCAGTCCCGAGTCCCATGTTATCCTGTATAGAGAGAAGACAAATTTTTGATGATACTGAACATACTAGAACTTTCCGTAAGGAGTTTGGAGGAGAGGTGTGAGTGATCTCTTGCGGTTTCACTGCCACATCCCCCGATGTTAATGAGTTAGCAGGCAGATTTTGCTATGTTAACTGGATGATGATGCCAAGCCAAGTCCAATGGGGATGGCTGGAAATTTCACGAACTTAACGCATGTTTTCTCTATCATTAACCACTTACACTACTTGTAGGGAAAGACTTTTATTCTTAACGGTATATTAAGTTGCCATCGTTTTTATGGAGGATGAAATGGATTTATAAAATCGTCTTTGTTCCAGCAGTCAATTCAAACATTTTGTACAAGTAAAATCCTGCTAATACGTAGGATGTTGAAAATTCACTTGCATGTTTAATAATGCATATAATTCGGTGTCCACACTTTAAAAGAAGCTAAAACTAAGGCAATTCAGGCTTCCTGCCATTTTTTAAAAAGTCTGCTATTCCTATATTTTTTATAGCACTCAGCTGCCTTGTGTCTGAGCCAGGGTACAAACTATTGTTAAGATATAGGATTACTGGTTGTGAAGACTCCCCGTCTGATTTAACCTTTTGTCCGATGGGTCCTCATTTACATCTTGATTTATTCTGAAAGGCCAAATGGAATTTCCTGAGCTTGCCAACAAGTGAAAGGAGAGAAATGATTGGGATGTCACTGGGCGGCACAGTGGTTAGCACTGCTGCCTTACAGTGCCAGGCACGTGGGTTTGATTCCAGCCTTGGGTGACTGTCTGTGTGGAGTTTGCACGTTCTCCCCGTGTCTGCATGGGTTTCCTCCACGTGCTCCAGTTTCCTCCCACAGTCCAAAGATGTGTAGGTTAGGTTGATTGGCCATGCTAAGTTACCCTTTAGTGTCCCAAGATGTATAAGTTAGGGGAATTAGTGGAGTAAATATGTGGGGTTACAGGGATAGGGTCTGGTAAGATGCTCTATTGGAAAGTCGGTGCAGACTTGATGAGCCAAATGATCTCCTTCTCCACTGCGGGGATTCCATGATATCGGATGGGCTTGTGTGTTGGTAGTGCCAGGTTCTGAGTCTAACCTGCGGACATGTTGATCTGCCTACCTTGTGAGAGGCTTTATTATCCTTAATCTGACCTGTGTTATTCTGCTGCTCTGGCTGTTGGGAGAGGTCTTTAGTAGCACGTTTTATATATTTTTCACCCTTCTTAAATAAGCAAAATAGTCACCGAGCAGTAAAGTGGTCCTTCAGCTGATCACTGACTTCACACAAGGAAGTGCAACTCCTCTGGTTTCAGTGTGAAAAAGAGAAAGGCATTTCCTTTGTGATTTAATAACCAAAGAGACAGTGCAAACTTGGTTTTGACCAATTGCTTCTCTGTCGTTAAGTTGTAACACCACTTGCGTTCATCCATAAGTCTGCCAACAGTTTAAGCAAAATGATAGATTGGCCCAGAATTTCCTGAAAGGTTTCAGCACAACTGTGACACAAGAGCAGCACTGTGCCATTTTCTTCAGATGAGCAAATTCACACGGAATGGTTTTCCGCTGGTTTTATAGTGAAATATTGGCACGGCATTGCTCCCGAAAGGGTGAAACCCTCTGTCGCTCGTTTACCTAACGGTTGCCTCCATGTGAAAGACTAGCTCACACAGGTTTCCTGAACTTATGCGCAGGTACAGATCCACGCACAAAAAACATAAGGCCCGAATCACTGTTATTTGACACAGCTAAGTTTTCTGGAGTTTCGGATAGAGATTTCCTTTGCTTTTCTTTTGACTTTAACCAAAGTGCCAGCGGTCCCAGTGCACCTGAAATTGTTTGGAACCTCTGTCCTTTCCCTTGGGCTTTCAGAAGTAATAAAATGCCTTTCCAGTGGCCATACACCTGTGTAGTGGTGGAAAGACCCAGGGAACAGCCATAGGGCAGCACGGCGGCACAGTGGTTAGCAGTGCTTCCTCATAGCACCACGGACCCGGGTTTGATTCCCGTCTTGGCTCACTGTCTGTGCGGAGTCTGCACGTTCTCTCCCCCCGTGTCTGCATGGGTTTCCTCCGGATGCTCCGGTTTCCTCCCACTGTCCAAAGATGTGCTGGTTAGGTGCATCGGCAATGCTAAATTCTCCCTCAGTGTACCCAAACAGGTGCCAGAATTTGGCGACTAGGGGATTTTCATAGTAACTTCATTGCAGTGTTAATGTAAGCCTACTTGTGACACTGATAAGTAAACTTAAACTTTAAAACAGCAGTAGCAGGAGGCTCAGCAAGTGAGACAACCTGGCAGAATTCAGCTGTTCACTCACTTTCACACCTTTAGATGGCATTAAATTTGCACTTGTTACGATGGTTGTTTCAATTTGCCATATGGTAATTAACCCGACAGGAAGTTTCTGTGCAAGTTCCCATCAGCAAGCATGGAAACCAGCAAAACAGCATTAATCTCAGTGCAAATTCTGCACAGGTGTGATTCAGGAAATTCCAGGCCATCATGTTGTAATCTGTGAGTGAATTAACATGGACAGTGTTGAATACCGAGGGGTAGTGTTTCCTGCAAACTTGTACTGGTTCAGTCAGCACAATGTGGTTCAAGTCAGCCAAAAGATCAAGGAATTTTAAGCATAGGTTATTGTTAAATTTCTGTTATCCTTAACACTGGATTAAAAAAGCATTTGGCCCAAAGCAAACCATGAGTACATGCCCCGAGATTGAAACAGTGAGGATGAAGAGTTTCTGCCGGTTGCAGTCTTCTTCAAATTGAGCTCATTGTCTTAGGAATTAGTTGGTGCGTTTTAAATGTTTTTGTGCGTTTAAAAATATTTATTAAGGAATTGAATAGAGTACACCAATAAAACTAGTAAATGGTTCAGTATAGTTTTATTAAGCCATTTTTAGTGATTTTAAAAATCAGGCTATTCACAAGATTAGAACTTCTTTTGGAAAAAAAATGCATATTTTCAGTTATATTAATAAAAACCGACCAGGTTACCACTCTTAAATACGCCAATGATTTTTTGTTTAATTCACCAGAAAGATGCCTATTACATTCCGTTACACTGCTCACTTGCACTGTGATGGAAGCTTTTAAATTTATGATTAAGCAAATTAATTTTAGCGGAGGGTTGAACTGGAAACTAACCAGTGCAATTTGCGCTCAAAGCAGAAACATGATTCCCAAGTGTTAACAAGGCCACCCGAAGTATCGAACACTAAACTGAATCTGCTTCAAAACAGCCAGAAGATGGTGCTGCAAGAACAAGGACGGTATTGTCCAGTTAAGCATTGTCTAGTGAGTTCACTAAAAACCTGTTCTGAGTTAGACGTCTCTGTAGACTTCAAGTACCCTGCTTTGCACCCTGGCACAGGTTTAAAATCCCAGGTTCTGTGCTTGGGAGAGAGAACTCTTGGTTAAAATGCAAAAAAAATTGCAAAGACTTTCAGTAAAATAAATGGCAAATCAATAAAAGTGTGTTTTATATGGTCAACCAAAAGCCTTTTTTTATAGGCCTAATAGACTAATAAAAGCAAAGGATAATATCGAGAAATTAAATTGGTCTGCCTTACATATTATTCACTAACAAAAAACAAGGTCTGAAATTTCCACTCCGTAATGACTTGATTGAAATGGAATCTCCTAAAAATGGTAGTAGGACTGTAAATAGTCCATTACTGTAGACCTTTTTTAAAGGGTCATATTTTCTCCAGGTTTTGTAAACCAATTCTGTGATCGAAACAGATGTACATGTTTTTTTAAATCCTCTCTCTCAATGGCCTTTCCAGTATTTATATGGACAATGAAATGATTAATTCTTGCAATACGAAAAGCTACAGAACCTTCCCTTGGCTTATTAATCCTGATGTGACGCTGGTTTCTAACCCTTCACCCAGGCTCACTATGCTGCAGGTTCCTATTCATTGACCTTTGATCCACTGAGCAGCAGCCCAAGACCCTGCTCAGTGGCGATTTGTTCATCATATCCTAATGTTGCTGTAAGATGTTTGTAAAGAATTATTACTGATTTTGGAAAACAAATATATATTCAGGTTGCTCATTCTAATTGTGTGCAATTGTACTGATTTAACTCAATAAAGAGGTATTTTTCCACAATATACCACCCATTTTGGAGTTGTATTTCACAATGCAATTACCTGCACAGTAACAAAACATTGAGATACGGGCAAATTACTGCAATGCTGGAATCTGAAACAAAAACAGCAAACGCTGGAAAATCTCAGTTGGTCTGACAGCATCTGTAGAGAGAGAATAGAGCCAATGTTTTGTGTCTGGATGACCCTTCACGGTGGCACAGTGGTTGGCACTGCTGCCTCACAGCGTCAGGGACCTGGGTTCAATTACCAGTTTAGGTCACTGTCTGTGTGGAGTTTGCACGTTCTCCCTGTGTCTGTGGGTTTCTCTGGATGCTCCAGTTTCCTCCCACAGTCCAAAGATGTGCTGGTTATGTGCATTGGCCATGCTAAATTCTGCCTCGGTGTATCCAAACAGGCCCCGGAGTGTTTCGACTAGGGTATTTTCACAGTAACTTCATTGCTATGTGAATGTAAGCCTACTTGTGACTAATAAATAAACTTTTTTTAACGTCGGCTAAAGTGGTTCCATATCCCTAGCTATGACTGTAACACCATATTCTGCACTCCCTCCTTTCTTTCTCTATGAACGATATGCTTTGTCTGTACAGCAGTATGAATGTAAGCCTACTTGTGACTAATAAATAAACTTAACTTTAACCATTCATCAGAGCTCAATGACAGCTCTGATAAAGGGTCATCCAGACTCAAAACATTGGCTCTATTCTCTCTCTACAGATACTGTCAGATCTGCTGAGATTTTCCAGCAATTTCTGTTCTTGTTACAAAACATTGGTGCTTGATGAGTATGAAAAATATTCATTTTCGTATCACAGTAAGAATATTTGGACCTTGACACTATGCTAGTACCAAATTGCTTGTGACATTTCTCTGAAATTGCTCTTTTTTTAATGGACAAATGAACATCTTTGAAATAAATGGGCTAACACTTCGATTAAAATAACAATGGGAGGAAGTTCACAGAATGTGTACCCATTGTTATTTCTTGGGTGGGAGGAGCGTGCAGTTTATCCAGCCCTGTTAGTCCACAGTTCGCTACATTTAGTTTAAAAGTTTGATTCACTTATCAATATGGCCAATTATTTATATCTGCTACTGGACCCAGGGTAAAAGAGACTCTAAGCAGGCTTCTTTCAATAAACTCAAAATAATTCATTATAAAGCAAAACCAGCCTCCCATCCATTGACTCTGGCTACACTTCCCGCTGCCTCGGCAAAGCAGCCAGCATAATTAAGGACCCCACGGACCCCGGACATACTCTCTTCCACCTTCTTCCATCGGGAAAAAGATACAAAAGTCTGAGGTCACGTACCAACTGACTCAAGAACAACTTCTTCCCTGCTGTTTCAGACTTTTGGATGGACCTACCTTGCATTAAGTTGATCTTTCTCTACACCCCAGCTATGACTGTAACACTACATTCTGCACTCTCTCCTTTCCTTCTCTGTGAACAGTATGCTTTGTATAGCGCGCAAGAAACAATACTTTTCACTGTATACCAATACATGTGACAAAAATAAATCAAATCAAAACTTTTTTAAAGCAACTTGTAAAACTGGTTAACGTGCAATTTGTAATTCAGCAAGATAACTATTTACCCACTTTTAAAATTCCAACACGCAAAATACAAAACAAAGGACAAGACAAATAAGGGGCAGGACTTTGCGGCTGCGCTCATCCCGAAACTGGGAAAATCATGCCCGAGGACAACAGACCTTTCCATGGGCCACCCCTCGCCCGCTATGATTCCTGTGGCAGGTGGAAAGGGAAAATTCACCCTAAGGTCTCTGCAGAGGTTGGCATAAGGAGCCACTTTTTTTTAAAAAGGAAAAGTTTGAGACGGTCTTGACACTGTTGATCTGCTATTGTAGTTGTCTGTAATTTCTTCGTAAAGGATCTTTGGTGAAACACATTTTCTTAACTCCCACTGGTCACCACTTTGCCAGCTTTCCATACAGATAAGTTATTCTGAGATGAAAATTGTCTGCAGAAGGTGAGCAGCTGCTCTGGACTGCAGGCAACACAGACGCAGAGAGGGAGAGGAGCATCTTCCTTCACAGTTTTCTCAAAGCACACACCACACAACTGAGTTTAAAACAAAATCTTCAGAGAAAACTTCCCCAAGGCCAAGTATTTTCAGCCAATCAGCAAGAACCCATGGTCTAGCAACTGCCGTGTTTTATGTTAACTCAAATATCTCCGGGTTTTTTGATGATCATCTAGCTGAGGTCATGTGATTTCTTGGAAGAAAACACAGCTTGCTCATAGACCAAAGTGAACTTGTTCCTTTTTTAAAAAAAAAGTCCAAATATTGTCCAAAGAATTTAATATTCTTCAAAAAGCACATAGCTCCTGGAGACATGGGGCAGAATTCTTCTGTTGTTCATGTCCCGCTGGCACTGCCAGTGAGAATAGAGAATTTGGCGCTCAGTTAAATCTCCATTCAGTAGCTGGGACCAGAGAATCTGAATCATGAGCTCCTAAAGTAATATGTCACACGTTGTGACTTCAAGGTTGAAAGATTTGATTTGCAGGTATGTTTTCAAATCCCATTTGCTATGGAAATGTCCTACGTCCAGCAGTGCTCAGCACCAGTCACTGGAGTTACCATAGAAATCTTTATCATGTCACAAAATAGACTGAACAGATCTCAGTTATGGATACCACCTCTTGTGAAATTATTCAGTGCAAATGCCACAATGAAAAGTGGTTGAAAGCTTTCATTTGAATCACATTATTCCACATGCATGTGGTCACGGTCATAACTTGCGCTTGAATGCTTTTCAATCCAAAAGCATTATTTACAAGTGACTCAGTACTGTGCAGCGTAAACCTGGCTGATAAGCCCAGTTTCTTCCGGGTGCTCCGGTTTCCTCCCACAGTCCAAAGACGTGCGGGTTAGGTGGATTGGCTATGCTAAATTGCCCCTTAGTGTCCCAAGATGTTTAGGTTGGGGGGTGATTAGCAGGGTAAATATATGGGTTACAGGGTTAGGGCGTGGGTAATATGCTCTGTCAGAGGATAAATGTAGATGGGCCTCCTTCAGCACTGCAGGGATTCTATAATTCTGTGACAATGGTGAATTTTGTCAACAATGGGCCCTTTGCTCTGCTGAGTTGCAATGGGAAAACACTACTAATGGGATGCCAATCAATTTCCAGAAACACGGTCCTTATACAAAAAAATTGAATCATTACTGAATGCTTTTTTCCCAGAGAACTGTTAGAATGTGCAACTTGCCACCACATGGGTAGTTAAGTCGTAGTTGAGTCAATATAGCATAGCTAGCTTACCCTTGAATGCATTTAAGTACATGGAGGAGAAAGGAATAGAAGGATTTGCTTCTATTGAGATGACGTAGGGGAGGAAGTGGCCATGTGGAGCATCAACACTAGAATAGATCAATTCGGCTGGATGCCTTGACCCATGCAATAAATTACATGGATGGTTCTAGAATCCTTCTGAAGTTGGTGGAATCAAAGAATCCCTACAGTGTAGAAGGAGGCCATTCGGCCCCTTGAGCCTGCACCGACAGCAATCCCAATTAAACATGGCCAATCAACCTAACTCACACATCTTTGGAGTGTGGAAGGAAACCATTCTGAGCAGTCACGGGGGAATAATCTCATGAAGTGGTTACGATGCCAGTCTGAACCTCCAGGGATGTAGCGTCATGAATTTTATTCTGTGGAGATGGGGGAAGGGGGGAGAATTATTATATTTTTATTTTGTCTGGTAGTGTTGTGGCCAACATCCCACCCTGGGCCCAGTGAGAAATGATGAGGACTTCTTTGAAAGAGAGTAAGACATCGCACAACTTCTCACAACAGGTTAAAGTACAACAGGTTTATTTGGAATCACGAGCTTTGCATTAGTGACAGAATGGCAGAGTTGTTCAGCAGAGAGTAGCAGTAACAGTCAGTCCACATTATAGATAAATAATCAGTTTGTTATGGAAAACATTACAAGTCATTGCACCACCCTTTATCATAAGACTCTGCTGCAAGTGGCAATTCAGCTTCCAATATGAGTAGACATTGGACTCCTCACACAGTGCCCTAACAACTGAATCCAGTGGATGTTATCAGTGCCTAAGAAGCCAAGATTTCAGTTATGAGTCTGCTCTCAAATCATTTCAGATTATTAAAATATTACTCCAATCCTTCTGCCCTGACCTGAATAAATAGCTTTATAATTGTTTGTAATTCTTATTTACCACCCCACCTTTCCCCAGTGTAGTGCTCAGGTGTAACAAAGACCTTCCCTCTGAGGTCTATTACATTAGATGGTCTAAGCACTATACAACACTCATTGTCATAAGGCCTTTATCCCCCCATGCTGCCAGCTCCCACTCTCATTGTGATTCTGTCTCCCAGAGATCAAAGGACAGGCGAGCAGGGTGCAAAGGGTATGGACATTGTTGAAATGTTATCCTGTGATCACTTCTGGTTTTGCACAGATTCACCAAGTTTATCCTCAAAAAACCCATCAGGGAAGAGCCAAACAGGGAACTTAAAACAGTTCCCTGCTTTGACTTTCTTCTTCGTTTTGTTGAATAACTTCAAATCATGGAGGATCATTCTGCTAAATAATTTGCACAAAGATTAAACAACCAATTAGAATTGATTCATCACTTCTATTTTGAGCTCAAAGATGGAGGCTTAGTAATGGACTCACAGCAAGATTGAGATTGCCTCCCAGTGTCAACGTTCACAGCAGTGGACCTGATGAGCAAGTGGACCATGCAAGATTGGTCAATCTGCATTATTAGGACATGGCTGGTGAGATGGGGTTGCTAATCATGCCCGAAGTAATAATGTACCAGTCACTATGTATTTAGTTGTATTGATTTGATTTTGATTTGATTTGTTTTAATTTATTATTGTCACATGTATTAGTATACAGTGAAAAGTATTGTTTCTTGCGCACTATACAGACAAAGCATACCGTTCATAGAGAAGGAAACGAGAGAGTGCAGAATGTCGTGTAACAGTCATAGCTAGGGTGTAGAGAAAGATCACGAGGTAGGTCCATTCAATCGTCTGAAACAGCAGGGAAGAAGCTGTTCTTGAATCAGTTGGTACGTGTCCTCTGACTTCTGTATCTTTTTCCCGACGGAAGAAGGTGGAAGAGAGAATGTCCGGGGTACATGGGGTCCTTGATTATGCTGGCTGCTTTGCCGAGGCAGATGGATGTGTAGACAGTGTCAATGGGTGGGAAGCTGGTTTGAATGATGGACTGGGCTTTGTTCACAACAGAGCAGGAGCCATACGAACCTGTGATACAACTAGAAAGAATGATTTCTATGGTGCATCTGTAATAGTTGGTGAGAACCGTAGCTGACATGCCAAATTTCCTTATTCTTCTGAGAAAGTAGAGGCATTGGTGGGCTTTCTTAACAATAGTGTCGGCATGGAGGGACCAGGACAGGTTGTTGATGATCTGGATACCTAAAAACTTGAAGCTCTCGACCATTTCTACTATGTTCCCATTGATGTAGACAGGGGCGTGTCCTCCACTACGCTTCCTAAAGTTGATGACTATCTCCTTCATTTTGTTGACATTGAGGGAGAGATTATTGTCGTCTCAACAGTTCACCAGATCCATACTCCATGTCGTCATTGTTTGAGATCCAACCCACTATGGTTGTGTCATCAGCAAACTTGAAAATTGAGTTGGAGGGGAATTTGATCACACAGTGATAGGTGTATAATGAGTATAGTAAGGGGCTGAGAACACAGCCTTGTAAGGTATTGGTGTTGAGGATGATCGTGGAGGGGGTGTTGCTGCCTATCCTTATTGATTGCAGTCTGTGGGTTAGGAATTTCAGGATCCAGTTGCAGAGGGAGGAGCCACACCCCTGGCCATGGAGTTTGGGAATGAGTTTCATAGGAATAATGGTGTTGAAGGCTGAGCTGTAGTTGATAAATAGGAGTCTGACATGGGTGTCTTTGTTACCTGGTTTGTTAATATCTTTGTTATTGATTGAGGGGTTGCCAGCACCCAGTGAGTCTGTGGAGGCACGTGAGAAAGGAATGTTGTTGCTTTCCTTCTTACTAGCAGCCTCGAGTGATCCCTTTAAAGATTGTTGGTCTGGCTACCATTTGTCTGAGAAAACTGGCCACTGCATGCATGGTTCACACCAGTTAGTCACTATCCAATGGGCCTGGTAGGAGGCTGGGCCTCCATTTCGCTGAGGCATTGAGTCTAACGGCAGCTCAGGTGAGACCCATAGATAACCACAGAGCACACTCTACATCGGACCATTCAGCTTGAAAAATTGGGGCTGTGTAGCCAGATGTCTTGGCCATAAAAATCTGATGAAGGAGTATATCAGCATTGGGGAAGTGGGTGGGAGTGTGACTGTAATAAGTCTCCGGAGGCAGAAGTCCCTTTATGCTTTTATTTACAATTGCCTTTATTTACAGTGCCTTTATTTACAAAATCCCTTTATTTACAATTCCAACAGCAGTACACAGAATGCTATCAGTCAGCAGTCTACCTTCGGGAGTGCCAGAGGAACTGACATGCCCAGTTAAATACAAGGAAAAGACTCCCTGATTGGCCTATCAATTGACTCTTTAATCAGGGAGTTCATATTCAAATAGGCCAACCTCAATGGCCTGATTGAAGTCATTACAGTGACAAAAGTGAACTACTCGGGCAACATGGAGCAATTCAGTATTGTTAAACAATATTATCACAGTTAAATACAAAATGGAAAATGTTCCATTCCTACACTGTGATCCCCTGAACCTCAGCAAGCACATGTTTGACCAGAATAAAAATACAAAAATTTGGCATGCAGCATATTTTAGCTGCTATTGTAGATTGGTTTCATCAGATAAATAAACTTGGCGCTGCGCTCTGATTATATCTGAAGAGTTTTTGAAGCAGTGAGTTAGAAACAGCAAATGGACGTCCCTGTTCCGAAATGTCCAATTTGAACTGGGTGCTGACTTTCTCAGTCAGCAAGCTACTGCTCTTGTTGGACAAGATTCGACTGTGAGGCCCACACACACTGGATTCTACTTGGCCTTTTATTTCTTCTTAAAAGGCAAATACCAGAAAACTTTAATTTGACAACCCTTTAAGGCATTTGGCACAGCGAATACAGTGGCCCCAATTGCATAATTGCCCCGCAAGGCTATTTGAAAAATGCAGGTGAATTATAAAGTGCTTTGAAAATAATTTGCTTGTTTTGCATGTTGCTGGGTTGTGCGAGGCCTCACTCACGTAGGCATTTGCATTCTTTCCATCAACAGGCCGTATTGGGAAATTTAAAATCTTGGTTAGCCCACGGTAATTGTAATGTTTGTACCACAGTCTGTTCCGTGGTTAACTGCGCAGAAAAGAGATTTGGGGAGCGGGGGAATGGGGAGGCAGTGGGAAAGTCAGCCTTTTGGAGTTACACATCTTCGGTGCTTCGTAAAATCATGTCTTCATGAGCGATGAAAGAAAGACAAGAGTAGAGAGAAGGATAAAGCAAACTGACACAGCCTTCGATCACAAGCGGCAGTTGCAGCTAACCAGATATTAGCACCCTTCTTGAGGAAGTGGCACCTCCGCTAGCTCCTGCCTGTTTTAATTTCAATATATGGAATTTATGGTCCTGAAACAGGTCTAAAATTGGGCCTAACTGGTCTATGTGAATGTTTATGCTCCATGCCAACTTCCTTGGCATGGAGCGGCATTGTGACACAGTGGTTAACACTGGTGCCTCACAGCGCCAGGGACCTGGGTTCGATTCCCAGCTTGGGTTACTGTCTGTGTGGAGTCTGCACCTTCTCCCCGTATCTGCACGGGTTTCCTCCGGGTGCTCCAGTTTCCTCCCACTATCCAAAGGACGTGCTGGTTAGGTGCATTGGCCATGCTAAATTCTCCCTCCGTGTACCCGATCAGGTGCCGGAGTGCAGTGACTAGGAGATTTTCACAGTAACTTCACTGCAGTGTTAATATAAGCCTACTTGTGACACTAATAAATAAACTTAAAACTTAAACTTCCACTCTACTTTGTGACACTGGTTATACAGGATGGTGGGTATTAAATGTCATGCATCTGAGGGCAGCTTGAGCTATATGTTAGTCTTATTTAATTAGTCTTATTTAACTTTTGTAACAGTTAGCGTGTTACTAAATGTTTTTGAACAAAGGCCAGTGAGATGCCTTTTAGAATAAGAAGTTAAAAAACCTTGACCCTTGATAACAGAATCCTAACTTGGGTATTGATATATGAATTGGAGGATGCTGATTATGGAAAATGAGGGATGAGGCAGCAGTGATGAGGAATGGGGGGATGAACAATGAGCTACTTTGGCAATAGATGTAGTTACATCCCCAATGCCTTGAACAACAACTTATCGACATGACAGTAGGCTGTATCATCTACAAGACGCAGCAACTTGTCAACGCTCCTTTAGCAGCACCTTCCAAACCTATAATCTCCACCTAAAAGAACTAGATGCATTGGGAACACCATCACTTGCAAGTTCTCCTTCAAGTGGCATACCATTCCTGTAGAATAAAGGGTTAACTCTAATAAGTGCATACTGAGCATGTGCAATGTCACAGTGATGCCACTCATCGAGAGAAAATGTCTGAGTAGCATCTCAGGGCAGCTTTAGCTATATGTCAGTCTTATTTAACCTTTGTAAATAGCGTGTTAATACATGTTTTTGAACTACTCCAGTGAGAACTCTTCTAAAATAAGAAGCTAACGTTTTCTTGACCCTTGATAACAGAATCCTAATTTGGAACAATATCATTGCTCTGTCAGTGTCACTGGGTCAAATCCTGAAACTCCCTTGCTAACAGCATGGTGGGTGTACCTACACAGCATGAACTGCAGCGGCTCAAGAAAGTGGCTCACTACCACCCTCTCAAATGCGTTTAGGAATGGACAATAAGTGCTGGCCTTGACATTGCTCACATTCTGTGAATAATTGAAAGCCACACAAAAAAAATTCACACTGTGTGTTTAGTGCCTGCGTGCAGAAGTTTTGGTTTTGATTTGATTTATTGTTGTCACATGTATCGGGATACAGTGAAAAGTATTGTTTCTTGCGGTCTATAAAGACAAAGCATACCATTCATAGAATACATAGGGGAGAAGGAAAGGAGAGGGTGCAGAATAAAGTGTTACAGTCCGAGCTAGGGTGTAGAGAAAGATCAATTTAATATATGGTAGGCCCATACAAACGTCTAATGACTTAGGGTGATTACATTGGATGTTGAGGCTCAAACTGATTCTGAAGCAAAACTAAGTGAGATTTCCTTCTCTGACTCAGGCTGCATTCGCAGTGTGACTGCAGAATCAATACATGGTGAAATGGTTTAAAACAATTAACACTGTTGTTGCATGAATACATCCTTGCACCTATATAGTGAAGCAAAGGAAACTCACTTTGTTACTAAAAACTAATAATTTCCAAGAATTTACCATTTTGAATGTAAAATAACACCAGGTTATATATTGCCTTTGTTCAACAGGTGGCAAAAGATTAAATGAATTGTAGAATACATTCTGTGCTGTGCCTCCTGCTCACACCAGCACCTCAGCTGCGTTCTGCTTTCAGAGCTGCACATCTTGTACCGAGCAGGGATCAAGATACAATGTGGAGATTGACAGTGATTCGCTTGATTACATGAGACATGAATAAAATAAACCATTCAGAGTAAATGTTGGTGACGACCCTGAAGTAATTTCAGCGGAAATTTAATGAGCGATTTAGGATTTTCAATGCAGCCTTCAGTGAGTGCAACAGGGACACCTTATTCAGGTACAAAATGTACAATTCACTTCTACATAAAGCTCGACAGGTTGTCATATTCACCATTTGAAATGTTAATCCGGTGGAATATTTTGGACCGGTGCATTTTTGACCTGCTCCATTTTAATGAGACTATTCGCAAGATCATATAATATTGTATGTACTGATATGAAAGGACAACTTAATAATAAACGTCTACTCCAATGTTTTCTCCCCAGAATGTAAAAGCCATTTTTGAAAAGGGTTTGTATATTCCTGTAACCAGCACACACTGAATGACTTTTGCAGATTTCAACATATGCATCCTTTCAATCTAATAGCTCAGATATTCAGTAATATTTCTCCATAAACATTTCTAATATTGAATTTGCAAAGTGGAGTTAGGAAAATGTAACTAGCCACAGGGCATTGTGTAGTCTACAGCAATCTGACCACGCTTAAAAAAATTCATAACTGTAATTGCTTCAGACTGTGCTTTTATACTGCATTTACTGATTTGCTACCTCCTCATACTTCTAGAGAAACATGAGTTGACAGTTATCCTGTCGTGTCTATTCCTTGGTGTACTCTGTTTTTGACATTTATTTTTATTTATTAGTGTCACAAGTAGGCTTACATTAACACTGCAATGAAGTTACTGTGAGAATCTCCTAGTTGTCACACTCCAGTGCCTGTTCGGATACACTGAGGGAGAATTTAGCAAGGTCAATGCATCTAACCAGCACGCCTAGTACTAAGAACTATGATGCTGTTGCCATTACAGAGACTTGGTTAAGGGAAGGACAGGATTGGCAGCTTAATGTCGCAGGATACAGATGTTTCAGGCGGGATAGAGGGGGATGTCAAAGGAGTGGGGGAGTTACACTACTGGTTAAGGAGAATATCACAGCTGTACAGCGGGAGGACACCTCGGCGGGCTCATACAGCGAGGCAATATGGGTAGAGCTCAGGAATAGGAAGGGCGTAGTCACAATGTTGGGGGTTTACTATAGGCCACGCAACTGCCAGTGGGAGATAGAGGAACAGATATGTAGGCAGATTTTGACAAGATGTAAAAGGGTTGTTGTGGTGGGAGATTTTAACTTCCCCTATATTGACTGGGACTCACTTAGTGCTAGGGGCGTGGATGGGACAGAGTTTGTAAGGAGCATCCAGGAGGGCTTCTTGCAACAGTATGCAGATAGTCCAATTAGGGAAGGGACTATACTGGACCTGGTATTGGGGAATGAGCCCGGCCAGGTGGTCGATGTTTCAGTAGGGGAGCAGTTTGGGAACAGTGACCACAATTCAGTAAGCTTTAAGGTACTGATGGATAAAGATAAGTGTAGTCCTCAAGTTAAGTGCTAAATTGGGGGAAGGCGAATTACAACAGTATTAGGCAGGAACTGAAGAATGTAGATTGGGGGCAGATGTTTGAGGGCAAATCAACACCTGGCATGTGTGAGGCTTTCAAGTGTAAGTTGATAGGGATTCAGGACCGGCACATTCCTGTAAGGATGAAGGATAAGTATGGCAAGTTTTGGGAACCTTTGATAAAGAGAGATATTGTGAGCCTAGTCAAAGAGAAAAAGGAAGTGTTTGTCAAAGCTAGGAGGCTGGGAACACAAGAAGCAAGTGTGGAATACAAGGAAAGTAGAAAGAAACTTAAGCAAGGAGTAGGGAGGGCTAAAAGGACTCACAAATTGGTCAGCAGGATTAAGGAAAATCCCAAGGCTTTTTATCCATATGTAAAGAGCAAGAGGGTAGCCAGGGTGGCCCACTCAAGGACAAGGGAGGGAATCTATGCGTGGAGCCCGAGGAAATGGGCGAGGTATTAAATGAGTACTTTGCGTCAGTATTCACCAAAGAGAAGGACTTGGTGGATGATGAGTCTGGGAAAGGGTGTGTAGATAGTTTGAGTTATGTTGAGATCAAAAAGGAGGAGGTATTGGGGTTCTTGAGAAACATTAAGGTAGACAAGTCCCCAGGGCCTGATGGGATATACCCCAGAATACTGAGAGAGGCAAGGGAGGAAATTGCTGGGGCCTTGAGAGAAATCTTTGTATCTTCACTTGGTCCCAGAGGATTGGAGAACAGCCAATGTTGTTCCTTTGTTTAAGAAGGATAGCAAGAATAATCCAGGTAATTACAGGCCGGTGAGCCTTATATCAGTGGTTGGGAAATTATTGGAGAGGATTCTTCGAGACAGGATTTATTCCCACTTGGAACTAAGTGGACATATTAGTGAGAGGCAACATGGTTTTGTGAAGGGGAGGTCATGTCTCACGAATTTGATCGTGTTTTTTGAGGAAGTGACAAAGATGATTGATGAGGGTAGGGCAGTGGATGTTGTCTACATGGACTTCAGTGAGGACTTTGACAAGGTCCATCATGGCAGACTGATGCAGAAGGTGAAGTCGCATGGGATCAGAGGTGAGCTGGCAAGGTGGATACAAAACTGGCTCGATCAAAGAAGATAGAGGGTAACAGTGGAAGGGTGCGTTTCTGAATGGAGGGCTGTGACAAGTGGCGTTCCTCAGGGATCAGTGCTGGGACCTTTTCTGTTTGTAATATATATAAATGATTTGGAGGAAAATGTAATTGGTTTGATTAGAAAGTTTGCGGACGACACAAAGGTTGGTGGATTTGCGGATAGCGATGAGGACCATCAGAGGATAAATCAGTTGAAGACTTGGGCGGAGAGATAACAGATGGAGTTTAATCCGGACAAATGTGAGGTAATGCATTTTGGAAGGTCTAATACAGATAGGAAATATATAGTAAATGGTAGAGCCCTTAGGAGTATTGATAGGCAAAGGGATCTGGGTGTACAGGTACACAGGTCACTGAAAGTGGCAATGCAGGTGGAGAAGGTAGTCAAGAAGGCATATGGCATGCTTGCCTTCATCAGCCGGGGAATTGAGTTTAAAAATTGGCAAGTCATGTTGCAGCTTTATAGAACCTTAGTGAGGCCGCACTTGGAATATAGTGTTCAATTCTGGTCGCCACATTACCAGAAGGATGTGGAGGCTTTGGAGAGGGTACAGAAAAGATTTACCAGGATGTTGCCTGGTATGGAGGGCATTAGCTATGAGGAGAGGTTGAAGAAAATTGCTTTGTTCTCACAGGAACGACGGAGGTTGAGGGGCGACCTGATAGAAGTCTACAAGATTATGAGAGGCATGGACAGAGTGGATAGTCAGAAGCTTTTTCCCAGGGTGGAAGAGTCAATTACTAGGGGGCACAGGTTTAAGGTGCGAGGGGCAATGTTTAAAGGAGATGTTCGAGGCAGATTTTTTACACAGAGGGTGGTGGGTGCCTGGAACTCGTTGCCGGGGGAGGTAATGGAAGCGGATACGGGAGTGACTTTTAAGGGGTGTCTTGACATACATGAATAGGATGGGAATAGAGGGATATGGTCCCCGGGAGGGTAGGGGGTTTTAGTTAAGTCAGGCAGCATGGTGGGGGCAGGCTTGGAGGGCCGTTGGTTACTGTAGATTAGATTGTAATAAGTGTAGCTTGCTTGTTTTATCAAGCAGAGCTGGAATTAAAAATAAACTTTTGATAAAATTATTCAATAGGATTTTTGTGTACCATTTAATTAATGGACTATTAAATTGATTGTGCTTATTACTCTGTTGCATTTGTGATATGGCTGAAAACAATAGTTTCCTTTACAGAGCTCTGGTGCGCATTGTTGAATGAATTTACAGAGTCTTGCTCACTGGCTTCCCAATTCTGCTGAGATTTTTGAAAGCAAGATGTGAGATATGTAATAAACAAAATGTTAGTTGTGATAACAGAGTACAAAGTGCCTGGATTAAACGGGACTCATCCAAGGACCTGAGGGAGATTCTAGGAATTATTTTCGGGTCTTATTGATGCGAATGTGTGGTGGAGAATTCGATGTACAATGTAACAGTAATTTCAGAAACAGAGAGTCAGCCAATACAAGTAATTAAGCTCAGTTTGTTTTACATCTGTAGTTGGGAAAATTTTTAAGTCTTTAATTAAAGGATGAAATTGTTGCATATTTAGATAAAGAGAAAATAATTGGAAGCTGCCAGCATACTGTATTTTTTTCTCTCCTCCTAGCCCAAGCCACTGAGAATTTTAAAACACACCAGCTGTTATCTTGGTTGACATAACATTGTGTAGCAGAAATTGGACCTGCTGGCCCACCTGATAGGCTATCGTCACAACCAGGTTAAAAGCTAAGTTTATTTATTATTCACAAGTAAGGCTTACATTAACACTGCAATGAAGTTACTGTGAAATCCCCCCCCCCTAATTCACTGGGCTTTTGGCTACGTTTTTTGGCTACGTTTTTTCTATGTTTCTATGGTCTAGAAGGTAGGGATATGTCCGGCACAACTTGTGAGGCCGAAGGGCCTGTTTTGTGCTGTAGTTTTTCTATGTTTCTATGTTTCTAAAATCTTGATAGCAATCTAACAGACTATCTGGCATACTTTTAAGCATTTATTTTAGAATTGAAATAGTTGGTCTTTCACTTGTTATAGTTATACCACAGCCAGTGTGAAGCCTAACGAGTGCGGAATGGTAAAGGTTCAAGTGCTAGGGGCCGGAATCTTACCACGGTTCATGCCGGAGGGATTTTCCCATCCCGCCGCAGTGAATGGGTATTTGGCTGGCTGCCAAATTCTCCAACCTCACTGCAGCCAGAGTGTGGTATGAACGGGTGGAAAGATCACACCTGAAATTTGGGCATTGCTGCTAAGTCTCTTGGAGAGGTGGTGGCGAGTCACTGCTTTGAACCCTTGTGGTGACATACAACACAGTGTCGTTAGTTGGGGTGTTCCAATATTTTAACTCATCGGCAGTGGCCTTTTCGCTAAGATCAAGTGTAGTTTTGGCATTCTGCACTTGATTGAAGTCATGAGGTTACATTGAGGCTTCATTTGAAGCAATTTTTAAAGCGGCATCTCGGCCTTTTGGCTAAGATGCAAATGAGATCAAGCCTTGGAGGAGGTGCAATGCTTGCTCCAATCAGCTTGGATCATGTAGATCAAGCCCAAGGCAGGAAGCGGTCAGCTTGGATCTGGAATGCCTCACTTGTTGAGACTTTGAATTGGACTTTGATTGGATTGAATTGGATATAAACAAAAAAAAATCGGCAATGGAGAGATCCTGTGAAGGAAATATCTGAACAGGCGGGTACGATTGTTACGTATTTAGGATATTATAAAGTGAGAAAGTGGACACATATTCAAGTATAGCCATTTTTACCCAAAAGCCTTAAACTACATACATGACCAGCACTTGCTGACAGCTTTGGTTTGAATAGGTGTTAAACAGACCTCATCTGTCCCTTATATAAATAACACTATGGCTTTCCAAGTTCTCTTCGCACTAAGCAAAGATAAGAAAAAGCTTCGTAGTCATTTTAAAAGGAACTTTCAAAACTTTTATGGTATTATCTCCTTATTTATTCAGGAGTCATTCTTGAGTCTTACCTCAGCAAATTAGAAAAACAGACTTTAAAAAACTACGATAAAAAGTTTAAAATCACTTCCAGCAAAATAGTAAATGCACTAGTGGTAATTTACCAAATTTCGCTGGACTCTGGAGTGGTTCCCGCAGATTGGAAAACAGCAAATGTGAGGCCACTGTTTAAAAAAGGAGGTAGACAAAAGGCAGGTAACTATAGGCCGGTTAGCTTAACTTCTGTAATAGGGAAAATGCTTGAATCTATCATCAAGGAAGAAATAGCGAGACATCTGGATATAAATTGTCCCATTGGTAAGATGCAGCATGGGTTCATGAAGGGAAGGTCATATTTGACTAATTTGGTGGAATTCTTTGAGAACATTACATGTGCAGTGGACAATGGGGAACCTCTGGATATGGTGTATCTGGATTTCCAGAAGGCATTTGACAAGGTGCCGCACCAAAGACTGCTACATAAGATAAAGGTGCACAGTGTTACAGGTAATGTATTAGCATGGATAGAGGATTGGTTAACTAACAGAAAGCAAAGAGTGAGGGTAAATGGGTGTTTTTCTGGTTGGCGATCAGTGACTAGTGGTGTGCCTCAGGGATCAGTGTTGGGACTGCAATTGTTTACGATTTATATAGATGATTTGGAGTTGGGGACCAAGTGTAGTGTGTCAAAATTCGCAGATGACACTAAGATGGGTGGCAGAGCAAAGTGTGCAGAGGATGCTGAAAGTCTGCAAAGGGATACAGATAGTCTAAGTGAGTGGGCGAGGGTCTGGCAGATGGAGTACAATGTTGATAAATGTGAGGTCATCCATTTTGGTAGGAATAACAGTAAAATGGACTATTATTTAAAAGGTACAAAATTGCAGCATGCTGCTGTGCAGAGGGACCTGGGTGTCCTTGTGCAAGAATCTCAAGGAGTTGGTTTGCAGGTGCAGCAAATAATTAAGAAGGCAAATTAAATTTTGTCCTTCATTGCTGGAGGGATGGAGTTTAAAAACAGCGAAGTTATGTTGCAGCTGTATAAGGTGCTGGTGAGGCCACACCTGGAGTACTGTGTACAGTTTTGGTCTCCTTACTTGAGAAAGGATATACTGGCACTGGAGGGGATGCAGAGGAGATTCACTAGGTTGATTCCAGAGTTGAGAGTGTTGGCTTATGAGGAGAGACTGAGTAGACTGGGGCTATACTCATTGGAATTCAGAAGAATGAGGGGAGATCTTATAGAAACATGTAAGGTTATGAAGAGAATAGATAAGATAGAAGCAGGGAAGTTGTTTCCACTGGCGGGTGAAACTAGAACTAGGGGTCATAGCCTCAAAATAAGGGAAAGCAGATTTAGGACTGAGTTGAGGAGGAACTTCTTCACACAAAGGGTTGTGAATCTGTGGAATTCCCTGCCCAGTGAAACAGTTGAGGCTACCTCATTGAATGTTTTTAAGGCAAGGGTAGATAAATTTTTGAACAGTAAAGGAATTAAGGGTTATGGTGAGCGGGCAGGTAAGTGGAGCTGAGTCCACGAAAAGATCAGCCATGATCTTATTGAATGGCAGAGCAGGCACGATGGGCCGAATGGCCTCCTTCTGCACTGTAGGGATTCTATGAAATATATTAAGCAGATATTTAAGAACATGATCCTTTAGGGAGGCTTGGTTCACTTTCTCAGAGCCAAAGTAAGTATCTGTGTGGAGCTGCTGCCTTGAATGCAGGTGAGGCTGATAGTTGAGAGAGTGCTCCTAGTTTAAGTTAGCCTATATTTGGTGCTAGAGTTATAACCCACTTCCTCATGGAGGATACGTGTTTGCAACACTTTGTTGAGGAAGCTTAATTAGCTCGTTACTCCAGTGCATGTTTTGTTTTGTTTGTTGCATGTCATTTTTTTGAAACATGGTGAGCGATGAGTCAAATAGCACCTGAGATCTCTCCACCTTGGCAAGTTCTATTGCACTGTTGTGAATTTATTGTGCATTTTACATACCGTATGCACGACCTTGCATTTTTCCACGTTGAACTTAATTTGCCACAGATCAACCCAAATACAAATCCTGCTGCCTCACTTCATAAAATGGTAGTTGCTTTTTCTAATCCACAATCTGCCACAGCCTGGTGTTAACTATGAAATTAAATACCTTGTATTAAAAATTGCAATGCCACATTATTTGTACCAGCACACAAACCATTCTAGCAATGAACTCGCGGAACACTCCTTCTCTCTCCTCCCTCCATTACAACAATATTTTGCTTCATTCCCTTTTACCTGATTGCCGACTGGAAAACTGCAGCTGTGCAGAATGATTGGATAGACTGGGATTGTTCACCTTGGAACAGAGGAGGCTGAGGGGAGATTTGATTGAGATGTACAAAATTGTGAGGGACCTGGATAGAGTGGGTGGGAATCATAGAATCCCTACAGTGCAGAAGGAGGCCATTCAGACCATTGAGTTTTCACCGACCACAATCCCACCCAAGCCCTACCCCCACAACTCCGTGCATTTACCCTAGCTAGTCCCTCTGGCACTAAGGGGCAATTTTTAGCATGGCCAATCCACCTAACCCACACCTCTTTGGACCATGGGAGGAAACTGGACCACCTGGAGGAAACCCACGCAGACACGGGGAGAATGTGCAAACTCCAGACAGACAGTGGCCCAAGCTGGTAATTGAACCCGGGTCCCTGGTGCTCTGAGGCAGCAGTGCTCACCATTGTGCAAATGTGCCAATTAGCAGCGAGGTCAGTGACTTGGGGACATAGATTTAAAATGATTGATAGAGTGATTAGAGGGGAGATGAGGAAATAAATTTTCACCGAGAGGATTGTAGGGGTCTGGAACTCACTGCCTGGAAGAGTAGTAGAGGCAGAAGCCCACAACTCATTTAAAAGGTATCTAGATATACACCTGACGTACCGTGAGGATTATGGACCAAATGCTGGACAGTGGGATTAGGTTAGCTGGCTTGTTTTTCAGCTGGCAGAGACACAATGGGCCAAATGGCCTTTTTCGGTGCTGTAAACATTCTATGATTGTAAGATAATAGGGCTATTGTGTCGCTGGTTGAAGTAGGCGGTGAAATGGTTTGAAGACAGTCAGAGACTTTCCCAAAGGGAGAATGGATTGAAGAACTTGGTGCAAAGGGTAGTCCATCAAAAGGATTGGACTTGTTGGACCTGATTTTTTTTCCAACTGTATTAAAAAATATTACTATCCTTATGAAGCTGCCTCAAGTTAAAAACATCCCTAACAATCATTTGTTTTTAGGACAAATGAATTGTCCTTTACAATGAGTGCCCCAATAAAATAGCATTTCATGAATCAGTTTATATAATGTGGAATGGCAATGATATTCCTATTAATGAAAACACTGAATCAATAAAATAGATAAAGAGATTAATCATTGCTTAAAATAGAAGACTGATTGTTAATAAATATCTTGGAACATTTACTTACGCCTACTGAGTACTGTTAATTAGTTAATCAAGATTGAGAGGAGCTTAAATATTTTACAAATTTGATTCATCCTGGATGGACTGATTACATTGAAGAAATCAGAGCTTTCAGGTTGAATAATTGAGGCAAATAGAAATGTTTATCCTGGATTTATTATTTGAACAGGTTGGAGGAACAATCCACAGATAGCACATCTAGACAATCTGTACAAGTTAAGAATTGTCCAACTGAGACAAGGCTATATATTTGTCAGTTTTTATGGCGCTCGCAGATTCCAAATTTTTGGACTCTTCGCCCGTTACATAAGAACATAAGAAATAGGAGCAGGAGTAGGCCATCTAGCCCCTCGAGCCTGCCCCGCCATTCAATAAGATCATGGCTGATCTGAAGTGGATCAGTTCCACTTACCCACCTGATCCCCATAACCCCTAATTCCCTTACCGATCAGGAATCCATCTATCCGTGATTTAAACATATTCAACGAGGTAGCCTCCACCACTTCAGTGGGCAGAAAATTCCAGAGATTCACCACCCTCTGAGAGAAGAAGTTCCTCCTCAATTCTGTCCTAAACTGACCCCCTTTATTTTGAGGCTGTGCCCTTTAGTTCTAGCTTCCTTTCTAAGTGGAAAGAATCTCTCCACCTCTACCCTATCCAGCCCCTTCATTATCTTATAGGTCTCTATAAGATCCCCCCTCAGCCTTCTAAATTCCAACGAATACAAACCCAATCTGCTCAGTCTCTCCTCATAATCAACACCCCTCATCTCTGGTATCAACCTGGTGAACCTTCTCTGCACTCCCTCCAAGGCCAATATATCCTTCCGCAAATAAGGGGACCAATACTGCACACAGTATTCCAGCTGCGGCCTCACCAATGCCCTGTACAGATGCAGCAAGACATCTCTGCTCTTATATTCTATCCCCTTTGCGATATAGGCCAACATCCCACTTGCCTTCTTGATCACCTATTGCACCTGCAGACTGGGTTTTTGCGTCTCATGCACAAGGACCCCCAGGTCCCTCTGCACAGCAGCATGTTGTAATTTCTTTCCATTTAGATAATAATCCAATTTGCTATTATTTCTTCCAAAGTGAATGACCTCGCATTTGTCAACGTTATACTCCATCTGCCAGATCCTCGCCCACTCACTCAGCCTGTCCAAATCTCTCTGCAGACCTTCTACGCCCTCCACACGATTCACTTTTCCACTTATCTTTGTGTCGTCTGCAAACTTTGTTACCCTACACTCAGTCCCCTCCTCCAGATCGTCTATATAAATGGTAAATAGTTGAGGCCCCAGTACCGATCCCTGCGGCACGCCACTAGTCACCATCTGCCAACCAGAAAAGCACCCATTTATTCCGACTCTCTGCTTCCTGTCGGATGGCCAATCCACAATCCACGCTAACACCCTACCCCCAACTCCGTGTGACCCAATCTTCTTCAGCAACCTTTTGTGAGGTACCTTATCAAACGCCTTTTGGAAATCCAAAAACACCGCATCCACCGGTTCCCCTCCATCAACCGCACTAGTGACATCTTCATAAAAATCCAACAAGTTCGTCAAGCATTCATCCCCTCATGAATCCATGCTGAGTCTGCTTAATCGAACCATTCTTATCCAGCTAGCCTGCTATTTCTTCTTTAATGATGGATTCCAGCATTTTCCCAACTACAGACGTTAAGCTAACCGGCCTGTAGTTACCCGCCTTTTGTCTATTTCCTTTTTTAAACAGCGGCGTAACATTAGCCGTTTTCCAATCCGTTGGCACTACCCCAGAATGGAACGAATTTTGATAAATAACCACTAACGCATCCGCTATTATCTCTGACATTTCTTTCAGTACCCTGGGATGCATTCCATCCGGGCCCGGGGACTTGTCCACCTTCAGTCCCGTTAGTCTTCCAAGCACTGCCTCCCTGGTAACATTAATTGTATTGAGTACCTCTCCTCCTACCAACCCTCTATCGTTAATATTCGGTAAACTATTTGTGTCTTCCACCGTGAAGACCGACACAAAATACTTATTTAAAGTTTCAGCCATTTCCTCATTTCCCACTATTAAATCCCCCCTCTCATCCTCCAAGGGTCCAACATTCACTCTTGCCACTCTATTCCTTTTTATATATTTGTAAAAATTTCACACTTTCAGATCCACACTTACTTTTCTAGATCACAAGTCTGGATTTTCTGATTCCAGATCCTCAGTCTGGATTCTCTGATTCCGGATTATCAGTCCAGATTCTCTGATTCCAGATTGTCAGTCCAGATTCTCTGATTTTAGATCCTCAGTCTGAATTCTCTGATTCCAGATCAGCAGTCCAGATTCACTGATTCTAGATCCTCAGTCTAGATTCTCTGATTCCAGATCCTCAGTCTGAATTCTCTGATTCCAGATCAGCAGTCCAGATTCACTGATTCCAGATCCTCAGTCTGAATTCTCTGATTCTAGATCAGCAGTCTAGATTCTCTGATTCCAGATCCTCAGTCTGAATTCTCTGATTCCAGATCAGCAGTCCAGATTCTCTGATTCTAGATCCTCAGTCTAGATTCTCTGATTCTAGATCATCAGTCAGGATTCTCTGATTCTAGATTCTCAGTCTGGAATCTCTGATTCTAGATCCTTGGACTAGATTCTCTGATTCTAGATCCTCAGTCTGAATTCTCTGATTCCAGATCAGCAGTCCAGATTCACTGATTCCAGATCCTTTGTCTAGATTCTCTGATTCCAGGTCCTTGGCCTGGATTCTCTGATTCCAGATCCTTGGTCTAGATTCTCTGATTCCAGGCCCTCAGTCTGGATTCTCTGATTCCAAGTGTTCTGATTCCAGGCTTCTGTCTTTCTGTTTGTTTCACTAACCGAAGTTATCCATCAGATTCTGACAGGTTCTGTTGAATGCAAATGATTGTAAAATATATCTTTTATGAAAATTAAACTTTGTGTAGAATCATGAGTCCAAGTCTTTCGCCTGACAGGACATGAAAGGGGAGGCGATCAGCCCCAGAAGGCAATTTCACACCAGCTGGCCAATTAACATGAAATGTATTCTGGGAAAGGCTCAATGTTGCCAGGAAAAGTGCAGACACCGAAAAAGGGGATGTGTGGTCTTACACTTTTAATGTTCTCTCTCAGGGGACAGCCATTCTGGAGCTGTCTCAGCAAACTGCAGATCTGCAAAAGATACTTGGCAATGGTGAAACCCTGCAAAGACTGTCTAGGCAGCACAGTCCCCAGGGACCTTTTTAATTTTATTTGAACTCTGACATTTCATCCTACCCTGGATGAGGTTCGAGCTGAAATGTAAAGGCCGCTGGCCACTTGGCCTGTCCGACATTCATGAAAGCAGATGGGCTGCATAAGGTTGCATTCAATTGGCCCATTCACTGCTTGAGGTCGGTGGGCATGTTAATGATTCTTGTGCAAGGCCACCAACCAAAATATTGCACAAGTGCGAGAGGTCATCAGGATTCGCACCCGACGTCATCTCACCTGGTTTCACGTGCTTCCAGGATTGGAATTCCAACCATTATCTTGCAATTTTGTCTTTGTCTATATATGCCGTGTTTGTGAAACCTACGTCTCCACTCACCTGATGAAGGAGCAGCGCTCGTGATTCCAAATAAACCTGTTGGATTTTAACCTGGTGTGGTTAGACTTCTAACTGTGCCAGTCCAGCGCCAGCATCTCCACATCATGGCTACACTCCGGGTGAAAAGATGTTTCCTCATCTCCCATCTAATCCTTCTCCCAGTCATCTTACCTCTCTGCGAACTGAAATAGATTCTTCCCACCTGCTCTACCCTCACAATCTGTGCACCTCAATCAAATCTCCCCCTAGTTTCCTCTGACACAAGGGGATCAACTCCAGTCTTTCCTCCTCGCTGCAACTTTCCAGTGCTGGTAGCATTCTCATAAATCTCCTCTCTACCTTCTCTAATGAAGTTACATCCTCTCTGTAAAGGCATGACCACAACTGTATGCAGTTCTTACGTTATGGCCTAACTTGTGTTTTATACAGCTCCAGCGTAACGTACCTGCTCATACATTTTATGGCTTGGCTAATAAAGGAAAGTATTCCATATGCCTTCTTAATCACCTCATCCACCTGTCTGCTACCTTTAGGGATGCATTCTGCATTCTGAGGGCCCTCATTTCCTCTACACCTCTCAGAATCCTCTCATAGAAACATAGAAGACAGGAGCAGGAGGAGGCCATTTGGCCCTTCGAGCCTGCTCCGCCATTCATCACGATCATGGCTGATTGTCCAACCCAATAGCCTAATCCTGCTTTCTCCCCATAACCTTTGATCCCATTCGCCCCATGTGCTATTTCTAGCCACCCCCTGAATACATTCAATATTTTGGCATCAACTACTTCCAATGGTAATGAATTCCACAGGCTCATCACTCTTTGGGTGAAGAAGTGTCTCCTCATCTCCATCCTAAATGGTCTACCCTCAGCATAGTAAGAACAAATTGGATGGAACTAGCGAGAGAAGACAACATTTAAAGTTTATTTATTAGTTACAAGTAAGGCTTACCTTAACACTGCAATGAAGTTGCTGTGAAATTCCCCAAGTCGCCACAGTCTGGAACCTGTTCGGGACAATGCACCTAAACAGCACCTCTTTCAGAATGTGGGAGGAAACTGGAGCACCCGGAGGAAACTCACGCAGACACAGGGAGAATGTGCAAACTCCACACAGGCAGTGACCCAATCGGGGAATCGAACCCGGGTCCCTAGCGCTGTGAAGCAGCAATGCTAACCACTGTGCTGTCCCTTAATTTGATGATTATTTTAATGGACAACAAATCACCGGCTGGACGTGTGCAACTTTGTAGAACTATTTATACTCAATAGTTGTAATTTAAAGTGCAGTGCAAACAGTAAAAATGACCCACCTACCAGCAGCAACGTTATAGCATCGCTACAGTCATAACTAACGCAGGGAGGAACATCTGCCTGAGTCATCTAATAATCAACAGTGGAAGTCAGGAGAATAAAGTCTCTTTACGTTTGTCTATTACGTTTGTCCGTAGTTCCTAACTCACAAGTCGCACATGGCAATCTGCAACTGTTTTCTGTTAGTGCATGAACAGAATAGAAGGGCCCTGACAAAGAACCAGAACAAAATAATTTACCCCAAATAGTTGTGATAGTAATTCAGATTTGAACCATCTGCTGTTCCTTGCCTTTGAACTGCTCTCCCTGCATTCCAGTTTATCAGCTGCATTTCTGCTTTGCAATGCTGCTGCAAAATGTCACAGGATTCAGAAAAAAACATATCAAATGTGCTTGTATCACAGAAAGAAAAAGTTCTCAAGAGTTCCTGTGAGTTGGGGGCACCTAAGATCACTGTGGGATGTGGTTGATGTGGAAGGCTTGTCTGTGCATTGTGATGGCTGAGATCTCCAGCCTTCTTAATAATCTGGACCAGAAGATGAAAACTGAACTAAGCTACTGAGCGAGTGCTTCGATAAATGTCATCACTTCACTCTGTCCGTGAGATTGCAGTCTGATTTGAGCCATTCACTACTTATGCTGATACTAAATTCTGACGCATGGTGACACAATGGTTATGATGTGGAGATGCCGGCGTTGGACTGGGGTAAGCACAGTAAGAAGTCTCACAACACCAGGTTAAAGTCCAACACCAGGTTAAAGTCCAACAGGTTTATTTGGTAGCAAATACCATAAGCTTTCGGAGCAATGCTCCTTCGTCAGATGGAGTGGTCTCTGTTCTCAAACAGGGCACAGACACAGAAATCAAATTACAGAATACTGATTAGAATGCAAATCTCTACAGCCAGCCAGGTCTTAAATGCACAGACAATGTGGGTGGAGGGAGCATTCAACACAGGTTAAAGAGATGTGTATTGTCTCCAGACAGTACAGCTTGTGAAATTGTGCAAGTCCAGGAGTCAAGCTGTGGGGGTTACTGATAATGTGACATAAATCCAACATCCCGGTTTAGGCCGTCCTCATGTGTGCGGAACTTGGCTATCAGTTTCTGCTCAGTGACTCTGCGCTGTCGTGTGTCGTGAAGGCCGCCTTGGAGAACGCTTACCTGAAGATCCAAGGCTGAATGCCCGTGACTGCTGAAGTGCTCCCCCACAGGAAGAGAACAGTCTTGCCTGGTGATTGTCGAGCGGTGTTCATTCATCCGTTGTCGTAGCGTCTGCATGGTTTCCCCAATGTACCATGCCTCGGGACATCCTTTCTTGCAGCGTATCAGGTAGACAACGTTGGCCGAGTTGCAAGAGAACAGTCTCTCAAAGTCCACAATGGTTAGCACTGCTGCCTCATAGCGCCAGGGACCTGGGTTCGCTTCCTGGCTTGGGTCACTGCCTATGTGGAGTCTGCAATTTCTCCCCGTGTCTGCCTGGGTTTCCTGTGGGTGCTCTGGTTTCCTCCCACAGTCTGAAAGACGTGCTGGTTAGGTGCATTGACCATGCTAAATTCTCCCTCAGTATACCTGAACGGGTGCTGGAGTGAGGCGACGAGGGGAATTTCACAGTAACTTTATTGCAGTGTTAATGTAAGCCTACTTGTGACACTAATAAATAAACTTGAACTTAGGAAGTATAGCTTGCTGTCAGGACTGCAAGCCATAACATTGCTGAAAGTTATTTTTCTATAACTATTTCATTTGTTTGGGAAAATTCCATCCCTTGTGGAAGAGGGTACAAAAAACTTCCCCCCAATTTAGCAAATTCCTAAAACCTTTGTGAATAGGGAGGTAGATCAGGTTCCTTCATAAAAATTGCTGGTAGATCAAAGACAATTCTAAGTGCAAATCAGAATTATTAATTTTGCCACCAAGAGTGTATTTAGCTGAGTTTTAAATCCATTCTGAATTAACAGTGACAAAAGTTCTGAAGTTCAGATAATTTTATTTAGAGGATAGATTTTCCTCTCTGGTGCCCATATATAAGAGTTTGGAAGGATAAAAGCATTTATTGCAAATTTGGGCACAATCTGTCCAGTACCAAACAGCTCATATTAAAGTAATTCTGTGCTCCCAGTGTCAAGTTGCTGTTGTATGTTTTGCAGGTCCTATTTCTGACCTATGTTTTCATGCAGCCCAGCTTCCTTTTTTGGAGCTCAAAATTAGTGTGCAACTGCTTTCTTTTCCCAGATTCCCACTCAGAAGTCAACCTTCCTAGGGCAGGGGTCCAATCCCCAACCCTGGGGTAGAGGACAGATTCCTGATTGCCAATCCCTGAGCTAGGGGCACTCTTACTATTGGTGAACATCTAATCCAATGTAAAAATCAAACTTAGTGAGCTAGAGGGAAAGGACCTTGGCCTCTTGGCCCACAAGCAGTGCTGTAAAAGGGCATGCCTTCCCCCTGAAGCTGTTCTCGCCTCCTTTGAGCTGTTGTGTTTCCCGAGGTCTTGTAAATACAACTGACCACTGATGAAGTTGCAAAACTGATTCAGTCTACCTCCTAGGAGTGGGTTGATTATCTGCCCCCATTTCCACTTTTGCTAAACCCGGGACAGGTTGGGTTTGGGTTGGTTTTGAGATTTTTTAAAATTTTACCATCTGACCCGAGATCAACCCATCCATTTTAAGAATTAAAATTCAGCCCACTGAGTCTGCCACAGATGGTTGTATCCATTCTGATTTTCAATTGACACCTTGGAGTGAATTTGATGCCGCATACTCTTCGTAATCACCTAAAACAAGACAGTCAATTCCTCCCAGGGCGTTGGCAGGGGGTCTGACATCTAGTCTGATGCAGGAGATGAAATATGATAATTATCTAAACCACTTGATATAAGGATGAGTGTTCCCAAGAATATTGGTAAGGAAAAAGGGAGTTTACATTGAGAGAGTATGTAGAAAGATACAGTTTAATATACATAGAGTTGGATTTTATGTTTATTGGTGGGATGAGGGATGTGGAATGGAAAGTGAATGATCTGCTTACACTCATCCCCCACCATCTCAACGTGGTGAATCAAAAATCGGTTGGCCGGTTTGTGGCCGTCTGGTGCGAAGGTGGCTCATTAGAGTGTGAATGGAAGGACCGCACTCAATTTGGGAATCTGGGCTGGGACATTTATAGAATCTGTACAGTGCAGAAGGAGGCCATTTGGCCCATCGAGTCTGCGCCGACCACAATCCCACCCAGGCCCTATCCCCGTAACCCCACATATTTACTCCGCGAATCCCTTGACACTAGGTCAATTTAGCATGGCCAATCAACCTAACCCGCACATCTTTGGACTGTAGGAAGAAAGTGGAGCACCCGGAGGAAACCCATGCAGACAGAGGGAGAATGTGCAAACTCCACACAGACAGTGACCCGAGGCTGGAATTGAACCCAGGTCTCTGGCTCTGTGAGGCAGCAGTGCTAATCACTGTGCCCCTGTGCCGCCACATTCTGCGGCAGACGGGTCTTGCCCATTAACAGGAAGGTGGAACACAGCTACTGCTGAAAGGCTCTTGCCCTCTCAATCTATCTTTATTATCAAAAAGTTAAAATAACATACAGATACTGCAATCCTTGCCAACAGAATCATTCATCCATGGCCCTGGTGACAGGACTTTCCCATTCTTGTACCACTTCACCATAGCTGCTGTAGTATACTCCCGAACATTTTCACACTCGACACCCGAAAAATGGAGCGGGCAATGAAAAAATTGCAGATGATTGTGTCGCTAGATTTGTCAATAAATTTGACAGTTTGTTAATTTGTCATTTCAAAACTGCAGTCTGATTTCTGATCCCCAGGTCTGCTCGCCTTCCATAACTTCAGGGACTGACATGATGGGTGGGAGCCTGGCTCGTCCCAAAACCATAAAATCCCGCCCGAGGTCAACAGACCTTTCCATGCTCCACCCCTCGCCCGCTCCAATTCCCATGGTAGGTGGGGCGGCAAAATTCCGGCCGATGGCTTTGTACTGCTGACCCAATACCATCATGCCCTATTTTACGGTTGTCATTTGCACAGAGTGGGGGTGATGGGAGAAGTGATGGTGGTGGTAGTGGGAGTAGGTGGGGGGGAGGGGAGGGAGGAGGTGGGTGCAGTGGGGGGTGCTGGTGGAGAGTAGCCCACTAGGTTTGCGCTGTCACATCCATAGCGCCAACGGACTCATCTTAGGATTCACGAACTCTGTAGGTTCATAGACAGTTCTTCACAGAAGCAAATCTGCACCTTTCTCTACACCCTAGCTATGACTGTAATACTATATTCTGCACCCTCTCCTTTCCTTCTCTATGAACGGTATACTTTGTCTGTACAGCATGCAAGAAACAGTACTTTTCACTGTATACATGTCAATAATAAATCAAATCAAATAAGACCATGAGACTACAAGATACAGGAGCAGAATCAGGCCACTCGACCCATTGAGTCCGCTCTGCCATTTGATCATGGCTGATACGTTTCTCAATCCCATTCTCCTGCCTTTTTGCCATAACCTTTACCCCTTTTACGAATCAAGAACCAATCCATCTTTCTATTAAATACACTCATAAGAGCATAATGTGTCTTTTAGCATATCTGCTGTAACTGTTGAAGAAATGAATGAGAAAGTTGAAATGCCAGCGATGCACTGGAAACAGGGTTTCATTTCTGACAAATAGCCGCCTGGCCACACAGGGGCAGCAAAATACACAACTTCAAAAGGATCCCATTTACTGAATAAGCAGCAAAATGGAGCAGAAAAGCAAAGCAACAAGGAATCCAATCTCTTTGTGTGATTCTCAATGAGGGGGGGAGCAGAGGTCGAGGCCTGAAAGCTAAGATAATCTGAAGAAACAGCTTAATGAAGAAAGAGTCTTGCTAGATTCAGATTTGGATACATTTTGGACGTTTATTTCTTTTTCAATGGTGAAGTGGAAACTTGGATCTGAGACAAGTTTTCACTTTCATACTTAAAATATTTGACAAGGTATTTTGCTATGGGGGATGTGGCGGCTGAGATTCAATAGATCTGAGCAGGGCAAATTCGGATCAAGCCAGATAATACTTCCAAATCCAAGTGAAGATCTTTTTGGATTTACATGTCATCTGTGGCCAGATGAAGGAAATTCTGTGCTTTTATTAAACACAATTGCAACGTCTCAGCAAAGTGTTTATTACTGGATTGCCCTTTGTGATAAACCGATCGGAGGGAAGGGGGGTTACTCGTAGTTTCGATTTGGCGCACGTTTGACGGGAGGCCAATCCCATGCTATTTGTAAAAAGAACTTTATAAGTCAATGCTGAGTGAGTGCACATTGAAGGAAGGAAATGCACGTTATTAGCAAGCACCATCTATTTAATATAGTATAAACATCTTAATTATGCACACATTACTTCTTTGATGATCCTGAGGGCGTTGGAGTCAGATCTTAGCAGGTGAAAGGTGTGGGTCTGCTTGATCAGCATAAGTGAGTATTGAGACCCACAACTGGGTACGGTTTGTTGTTAGGGAGGATAACGATGTTTACTGAACATTAGAACATAGAACATAGAACATAGAACAGTACAGCACAGAACAGGCCCTTCGGCCCACGATGTTGTACCGAGCTTTATCTGAAACCAAGATCAAGCTATCCCACTCCCTATCATCCTGGTGTGCTCCATGTGCCCATCCAATAACCGCTTAAATGTTCCTAAAGTGTCTGACTCCACTATCACTGCAGGCAGTCCATTCCACACCCCACATTCTTTGCTAAAATGTCAAGGATTCTGTACATCTGCGTGTAAAGCGATAAATATGCAAACTAATGATTGAAAAAATGCTGAATTGTATTGGTTGAAAGTTCACACCAAACTGTAATGCTATTGGTGTTTCAACTAGCATGTATTGGCTGCAAAATCATAGAATCCTACGGTGCAGAAGGAGGCCATTCGGCCCATTGAGCCTGCACTGACCACAATCCATGCATCTCCATCCCCTATCCCCATGCATTTACCCTAGCTAACCCCCTGACATTAAGGGGCAATTTAACCAATCCACCTAACCCGCACATCTTTGGTCTGTGGGAGGACCAGATCACTCAGAGGAAACTCACACAGACACAAGGAGAATGTGCAAACTCCACACAGACAGTAACCCAAGCCAGGATTTGAATCTGGGACCCTGGCACTGTGAGTTACCAGTGCTAACCACTGTGCCACCATGCAGCCCTTGAAAATGCATGAATTGAAACTGTTTTACGGAAGCTGGTCAGGACATCATAGTGAGACCCAGTGTGTTGTTCTCCTTGTGCACAAGCTATAAAGGCATAGTTTTTGAGTACTCACCGTACATCGTCTAGTTAATTTTCGACAATCCCTACTTCCTAATGCCATGCTTTTGCCCATTTGTGTTCATTTTTTCCCATTAGAAACTCTTAAGACCACATTCATAAAGGAAGCTGCATGTGCAAATTTGTCACTTTGTAATTGCACTCTGTTGCATCTCCCAGCTCATCAGTATGTACTATCCAACACCTTCTATGATCCGACCAATTATACAACCCAAATTGTTTTCTTCTTTAATCGTGAACAATAATATAAAATCAAAGCACTAAACAAAGAAAATAGCAGAGTGTATAACTTTTGAATAGGGTGCAAAGCAAGGAAGGTAATGGTCTAGTGGTATTATCACTAGGCTATTAATCCAGAAACTCAGCTAATGTTCTGGGGACTCAGGTTTGAATCCTGCCACAGCAGAAGGTGGAATTTGAATTCAATAAAGCAAATCTGGAATTAAAACTCTACTGATGAAACAATTGTTGGAAAAATCCACCTGGTTCACTAATGTCCTTTTGGGAAGGAAATCTGCCGTCATTCCTGGTCTGATCTATATGTGACTCCAATGTGGTTGACTCTCAACTGCCCTCTGAAATGTTCGAGCAAACCACTTAGTTGTATAAGGGCAACTAGAGGTGGGCAGTAAATGCTGGCCAGCCAGTGGTGCCCATGTCCCATGACTGAATAAAAAGAAAATTCTATATGCATGCTTTGATCCAATTTTCCCTTTAAACTACAGATGGTCTTTACATCACTTGTACAATATCACAGGCCACTGACCAGAATTTGCAGCCCCCCAAAGATCTTTTGTTGGATCCCTCTGCATTGAATTTACAATCTACAATGTTTCTGATGTTCCCTTGCGCTCTGTGTTGTGCTCTTAACGTTTTTTATATTCTTGGCCAATGTGCAACCTTTCTATTTGCAAAATTTATGAGATTCAAAAGAGTTTAAGGTATGGAACAGAGCATGACTACAAAAACAGGAAAGGGATTATTGCAGATTCAGTATAAATGGAATCACTAAGCTTAATTTTCTACCAAAATGTGTTTGGTGAGTTGCAAATAAACAATGCGGTATGTCAAACTAGTCAATAAACTTCAAAGTTTTATCACTTTAAATGTAGTTGGAATTGGACTTCCAGATTTCAATTAGTTTAATTTATTCACTAAGGTTTGTAACTATACCAAATATAGTATATTAATGAGTAGCTATTATAGGAGGGACCACAAGTCTTTACTGTCAATATAATGTTTAGATGCAAAAGTATGTACCAGACTTATATTACTGTCAATGAACAATAGTGTGTTTCGATGAAATCAGACAATGGAAAAGCTATGAATCATTTTTTATTGTAGACAATGTACCAATGACATACATTTATGTGGTGTAATGCCTCATGTTTTGATTTGTGTTTCACTTCAGTGCTTGTCAAACACATGTGTAATTTTTCTTCAAAAACTGTCAAAGTGCTGATGAATAGTAAAATAAGTTTTTAATCCTCACTTTTTCCTATTCTCATAATTGTGCTTGCATTCCAATATCCACATCCTAGGTGCATGTCTTTCATGTGGCTGTGGAAGTCTCCAAACAGTGAACCAAAATGACCGGTACTAAATAAAATAAATGACAAAATTTATACTCCAGCATTTTATCACAAATCTGTAGTTAAAAAACAATATGTGAATAGACTGCTCCAAGGGGTGGCACGGTGGTTAGCACTGCTGCCTCACAGCGCCAGGGATTCAATTTCTGACCCGGGTACCTGTCTGTGTGGAGTTTGCACCTTCTCCCCGTGTCTGCGTGGGTTTCTCTGGGTGCTCCTGTTTCCTCCCACAGAGCAAAGATGTGCGGGTTAGATTGATTGGCCATGGAAAATTGCCCCTTAGTGTCAGGGGACTGGCAGGGTAGATATGGGGGTTACGAGGATAGGGTCTGTGTGGGATTATAGTCAGTGCAGGCTTGATGACCTTCTTCTGCACTGTTGGGATTCTGTGAATCTATAATATAATCTTTGAGTACTGGATTAGTTTTGTAATGTGAAGGTGGAGAGCTGTTTCAGCACAGAACATACTGAACTATACAATGTTCATGCTATTACTGGCGTTATTTTTACCATATCCATTTTACAATTATTATATTTTTAGCAAATCACTGCTATGGGAATTACATCTGGTGTAGGAATTGCACCCAGATTTTATAGCAATAATTGTACCTGAGCTGTTGCAAATGTTCTTTTGTACAATGCCCTCCAGAGTATTGTATTGTATTCTAAATGTAAAGGGTAAGATTCATTGTTGGGTCAGAGTAGAGGGAGCATGTTTATGATCTACTTGAACTGGGAGTTTTTGATACTGATACGGGGTAACAAAATTAACAAAAACATCCTCCCAGTCCTGGCATCCTCCACTTTGACCAGCACATAAGGTGACACTGCTGCCTCACAGCGCTAGGGAGCTGGGTTTGATTCGCAGCTTGGGTCACTGCCTGTGCAGAGTCTGCATGTTCTCCCCGTGTCTGCGTGGGTTTCCTCTGGGTGCTCTGGTTTCCTCCCACAGTCCCAAAGACATGCTGGTTAGGTGCATTGGCAATGCTAAATTCTCCCTCAGTGTACCCAAACAGGCGCCGGTGGATAGTGACTAGGGGATTTTCACAGTAACTTCATTGTAATGTTAATGTAAACCAACATGTGACACGAATAAATAAATTTTTTAAACAAAACAGTTTTTAAAAGGGGAAAATATCCTAACTGAATAGTGATAGAAAGGACACCATAGAAATTATGGCAGGATTAGGCAAAGCAGCTACGATTTGACATCACTCAAACAGATATCTGGTTATCATCACATTGCAACTTGCGGATGCTGCATTTCTTACATTACAGCAAGTGATTCACTTTGAAAATAGCTAATTGGTTGCGGAGCCCTGAGATTGTGAAAGGCACAATGTGGACAATCAAAGTGATCAAATTTAGATTATGATGTAACTTGAAGGAAAGAAGGAACTTTAATTTATGTGAAGATGAGTGATTACGTGGGCAGAGACATTGATCATTCAACATAAGAAGTTTATTTACACATTTGCGAGACAAATTGATCTTATCTGAATACAACAGTTGTTACTTTTTGTGAAAAGGAGAAATATGTAACATTGTGTTGTAATGGGGGAGGTTGCGGTCTAGTGGTATTATCACTAGGCTATTAATCCAGAAATTTAGCTAATGTTTTGGTGATTCAGGTTCGAATCCCGCCATGGCAGATGGCGGAATTTGAATTTAGTAAAAAATATCTGGAATTAAAAATCTACTGATGACCATGAAACCATTGTTGGAAAAACCCATCTAGTTCACTGATGTCCTTTAGGGAAGGAAATGTGCTAGGGGGCATAGCCTCAAAATAAGGGGAAGCAGATTTAGGACTCAGTTGAGGAGGAACTTCTTCACACAAAAGTTTATGAATCTATGGAATTCCCTGCCCAGTGAAGCAGTTGAGGCTACCTCATTGAATGTTTTTAAGGCAAGGATAGATACATTTTTGAACAGTAAAGGAATTAAGGGTTATGGTGAGCAGGTGGGAAGTGGAGCTGAGTCCACGAAAAGATCAGCCATGATCTTATTGAATGGCGGAGCAGGCTTGAGGGGCCAGATGGCCTACTCCTGCTCCTAGTTCTTATGTTCTTACTTTTTTTACCTGGGTTGGTCTACATGTGACTCCAGATCCACAGCAATGTGGTTGACTCTCTGAAATGGCCTCGCCAGCCACTCAATTTCAGGGGCAACTAGGGATGGGTAATAAATGCTAATGTGGAGATGCCGGCGTTGGACTGGGGTAAACACAGTAAGAAGTCTAACAACACCAGATTAAAGTCCAACAGGTTTATTTGGTAGCAAATGCCACTAGCTTTCGGAGCGTGCTGCTCCTTTGTCAGGTACCTGCAGCACGCTCCGAAAGCTAGTGGCGTTTGCTACCAAATAAACCTGTTGGACTTTAATCTGGTGTTGTTAGACTTCTTACTAATAAATGCTGAACAGCCTGTGACGTCCATGTCCCATAAATTAATTTTTTTAAAAATTCAATTATAGGGGACATTGCTGAAGATTTCCTCTTTTCATGACTTGTAGTTGAAATGATGAACACAGGTGTGGGATTTGTGCTCGGTGGTGATGAATAACTGTGGTTTGGTTTGCTCCTGTCCTGGCAACAGGTTAAATCTGGCACCAAATCAAGGGGATCTTTTGACATGTGACAGCTGTGGTGTCAGCAAGCAGGTAAGGAACCAATCACACCAAAGTATTCATACACCTCAAATCAAGAAATTAAAAGCACTAAATATCCTTCACTTTTAATTTAAATTTTTAGGTAGTGAGACAAACAATTACGATTGGATTAAAATAGAAGCTAAAATAAATGTTCTTAAAAAAAATGATTTTTGTTTTCATCGTTATGATGAAATTGGATGTTCCACAAATATAAAATCAGTTTCTCAGCAAGATCAGGAAGGTCACTGAGCCGTTTTTGCGATGTTAATATATTGTTGAAAACCCTGGCTGAAATTTAACAGCTCCTCCCACTGGTGGGATCTTCCAGTCCCAGCGATGGGATCTTCCAGTCCCGCTGGTGGGATTTTCCAGTCTCACCAGCTGGATCTTCCAGTCTCACCAGTGGGATCTTCCAGTCCCACTGACGGGATCTTCCAGTCCCACTGGCGGAATCTTCCAGTTTCACCGGTGGGATCTTCCAGTCCCACTGGCAGAATCTTCCAGTACCACTGGTGGGATCTTCCAGTCACACCAATCGAATCTTCCAGTCCCACTGGTGGGATCTTCCAGTTCCACCGGTCAATGGACGTTTTTAATGGCTCGCTGCATCCCCTGCGGGACAACCTGGCACAGTGGGGCTGGAAATTCCTGTTACATCTCATGGGTTTTTACAAGCAGACTAACAACATGGAATTGGAAATATTTACCAAATCACGATTGCAATGGAGCTTGTAATCAGTGGGAACCTCCGCAAGTGCCCACTTATGAAGGAACATAGACTAACTGGGCAGAATCTTCACAGACACATGGAGACAGTTTTAAAGGCAGTAAGATTGGGGGCAAGGGTTGGGTTGCTGCCCTGACACATTCCCGCCATTGGCAATTTTGCTGGAGGCAGGTTAACATTGATGCCACTACCCTGTCCCCTGCCACTACCCTCCTCACCCCTGCCCGACCCTCAGCTGTGGCAGGGTTGCTGATCAGTGCCCAATCGGAGAAACTGTGAGCAGGGCTCTTGTTGGCATCTGAGCGGACTCCCTTTGAGTGCTGAGTTTGGCAGCTCCATGGGGGTGGTCTCCTGATAACAGCCCAGGGACCCATCGGAACTGGAGACCTGATGCCCAATGCCAGGGCTGTGGGGATGAATGGGCCCATTCGCAGCCAAAACAAATCCTCCAGAGGAGTTGCCCTCTAATCTGATGACCTTCTAGCTTTGGGCTTGTTTATTTTTGGAATTTACTCACCCTTCAGAGTGCACCTCCTTTTGAAGCACCCTCAGCCTCGCCTTTCTGCCTGAGGAATATATCTACCTTTCCTGTTAAGGTTTACAGCTCTGGGTCCTCTGGTTGGACCCAGAGCCTCAGGAACCCACCTGCCACTGCTCTTAGTTTTGACAGCAAACATGGAGAAGCCCACTTAGGAGGCCACCAGATGGGGCGGCACGGTGGCACGGTGGTTAGCATTGCTGCCTCACAGCGCCAGGGACCCGGGTTCAATTCCGGCCTCGGGACACTGTTTGTGTGGAGTCTGCATGTTCTCCCCGTGTCTGTGTGGGGGTGCTCTGGTTTCCTCCCACTGTCCAAAGATGTGCGGGTTAGGTTGATTGGCCATGCTAAATTGATCCTAGTGTCAGGGGATTAGCAGGGTAAATATGTGGGGTTATGGGAATAGGGTGGGATTGTGGTCGGTGCAGACTTGATGGGCCGAATGGCCTCTTCTGCACTGTAGGGATCCTGTAAGTTTGTGGTGGAGAATGCAGACCGCTGCGGATTCAGGACCCCGAAACTGATCCAACTCATGAGAATAAACCACCAAAAGAAGATTCCACCCACTGACAGCAGCCCCTGGGTTTCCGGCTCATTTACACATGTACAAAACCTCCAATGGAACAAGAATGGCAAATGCTGACAGTTTGGCCACGATTACCTCTGCAAGATACAGGTCACATTTTTCACATAGCTGTGTATAACTTTGATATGAATAAAGACAGACACAAACTTCCCTAGGATCCCTTAACAAAACTGCCTGTCAATTTGGGAATTTTCTGACCTGAACCCAGCCACATTCCAGTCAGGTTGATAGCTAAGCAAATTGCTATTGGGATATTTTAATAACATTTGATATAATAAAGGGACACAATGGCAGGAATTCATTCAGTGGGGGGATAAACATTAAATTTCCTGTACTTTTTCACACAGTCCTGTGCAGAGAGAAAAAAAAACTATCGACGTGACCCTGAATCAAAATTCCAAAACAGAAGGCGGACCAATGGTGACAAAGCAAGTTAGCAGACCGTGGATTACAAATAATAAATGCAGCCCCGATGTAGCTAACAAAGTGACCTGACTTTATTTACATGTTATAAATAATGAACAAGAAATGCTCCCAACATCTACAAGCATGCCAGAAATGAGCATTTATTTGCCTTTGTTATGGAAAAAAAGCTTATTTATGTTGCTTTTGGTCAGCACCTGTTTCCACAATATATATCTATTGTCATGAAATTGTGTTCGCAGCCACCTGCCAGTGCTGACGCATTTTGTTTTGACGCACATCCTTGCCCCAACACTTACTCTGAGCCCCCCGTCCACAGTAAATCACTTGATGCGTATTTTTAGCTTTTGGCTGTGAACACTTCCCACTTGACATTGAGCTCGAAATATTGTCTGATTTCCACAAAGCCTAAATGATGACCAAGTCTTCCTTCCTCCCGACATGAAAGGGCGCCCAGGCCGACCCAGAAGCCAGCTTGTATTGGGAAGCAGTCGTCACGTGTCAGAGGAGAAGTTTACTTGCTCTTCTCTGAGAGTTACGGGGCTCGAGAAGACACGCAGGAATTGTTTGATGTGTTTTACCCACTTTGCGAACTCAATAACTGCTACTCATCCGGTTGAGTGAGAGATTTGTGAATGGAGTCAGACAACTCGGGAAGGAAGACTGTCATACTCAGTGCTGAATTTTCCCATTCTGTCTAATGAGAGAGCTTTGGTTACCACCACTGTGCCATTATCACAGCAAGCTGAATATTGACTGATAAACCCATTTTTAAAAAAAACTTAAATTACATTAAATTAAGTTAACATATTCCAATGTTCACCAATGCTGGCCATGTAATCACAACTCTCCTACAGTTTGTTACTTCCATGTTGCAACAATTCTGCAGCAGAAAAGATAGTTTTTCCAGTTTGCTGTTATGCCTCGATATTGTTAATACTTATGAAAGAATGAGACAGTTCTTTTTCCATTGTGTACGAATGTACATGATGGAATCAAAGGGTAAAGTTTTCATTTTGGATCTTCATAGAATCATGGAATCCCTACAGTGCAGAAGGAGGCCATTCGGCTCATCGAGTTTGCACTGAGTCTCTAACAGAGTATCCTACCAAGTCCTCTCCCCCACCCTATCCCATAGCCCCACACATTTTCCATAGCTAATCCATCTAACCTACATATCTTGGGACTCTAAGGGGCAATTTAGCATGGCCAATCCATCTGACCCGCAAATCTTTGCACTTTGGAAATCACAGCACCCGGAGGAAACCCATGCAAACATGGATAGAAAGTGCAAACTCCACATAGACTGTCACCCAAGGCCGGAATTGAAGCCAGGTCTCAGGCATTGTGAGGCAGCAGTGCTAACCACTGTGCTGCCGTGCCTGTTATGCAGGCTGGCATTTTTCTGTGCCATGTTCTAAGAGCAGTGGAAATGACTATTAAATCTAAACACACAGAAAGAGCTGTGTCAAACACTTTATTTTATCCGACAGTGCATCTTTAAAAGAGTTCAGCTCCTCAGTTAACAGCCAGGGTCCGAAAAAGCTGAAGATCAGCTGGAAAATTGGGAATTTCCAAGGCATCTTCAGTCTTCTGCTGCGTCTGGATACACCCAATGAGATAACATCATTAATCTGTTTAATGGAAGAAAGATGAAAACATAAGGAAGTGACAGTTTGTTACGAGCCATCCAGCAAGTTTTGAAACAAAAAAAAATACTAGAAAACGCAGCAGGTCTGGCAGCATCCGTGGAGATAGAAGCAAAGTTAAATTTTTCAAGGCCAATGTGACTCGTCTTTGGGAATCAAGTTTTGAACGTTACTGAATTAAGAGAAGGATGCTCACCTCACTGAGAAGGGAAAGAATTGTGCATAACCATGTGATGGAGAGGCAATGGCTGAGCGGTATTATCGCTAGACTATTAATCCAGAAACTCAGCTAATGTTCTGGGGACCCGAGTTCGAATCCCACCACGGAAGAGGTGGAATTTGAATTCAATCAAAAAAATCTGGAATTAAGAATCTACTGATGACCATGAAACCATTGTTGATTGTTGGAAAAACCCATCTGGTTCACCAATGTCCTACCCGGTCTGGCCTACATGTGACTCCAGAGGTAGAGCAATGTGGTTGACTCTCAATTGCCCTCCAAGGGCAACTAGGGATGGGCAATAAATGCTGGCCAGCCAGTGACGCCCATGTCCCATGAATGAATAAAAAATGTTAACTTTTCGAGGCCAATGTGATTCACCTTTGGGCATCAAACTTTGAATATTACTGATTTAAAAGAAGGATGCTCACCTCAAGGAGAAGTGAAGGAGTTTTGCATAACCATATGTTGCACAAGTAACATAATCATGTACCATGATGATGCAAGAGTGTAGCTACTCTAATGCGTATTTATTTATGAAACAGTAGAAAAAGTTCAGCATTTTAATAACAATGATAATCCATCAACAGTGGCACAGTGGTTAACACTGCTGCCTCACAGTGCCAGGGACTGGGGTTCAAATTCCAGCCTCGGGTCACTGTCTGTGGGGAGTTTGCACATTCTCCCCGTATCTGCATGGGTTTCCCTCAGGTGCTCCAGTTTCCTCCCAAAGTCTAAAGACGTGTGGGTTAGGTTGATTGGCCATGCTAAATTAACCCTTAGTATCAGGGGACTAGCAGGGTAAATATGTGGGGTTACGGGGATAGGGCCTGGGTTGGATTGTGGTCGGTGCAGACTCGATGGGCCAAATGGCCTCCTTCTATACTGTTGGGATTCTATGATCAACTGAGTTGCATGACTAGAAATCAAAACTAAAATTAAATTCTTGCTAGAAAATGAATATTTGCAGAGATTTAGATGAAGACAATGTACTTTTATTCTACCGTCTTGCCGCAGTAATGTTTTATGACAGTTCTCCTCTCTTAAAAACAAATTTGCTTTCCATCCGTGATATTATGAGGCATATCCTTGTTTATAAATAACATCCTGGTCAGATAGTAATGTCAGAGTACCAGTCAGCAGGATAGCAATAATTGAAGAGTGCAGAATTCGGAAGAGAACAGTGTCATTTTTTGGCTCCCAGAAGTGTCACAGGAAGTAATTTGATATTTTCCACAGGGGAAAATGTTTTTTTGTTTATCATAACATTAATTTTTTTTCATTCGGCTTTGGGATGTTGTCATTGCATAACAAAGAAAAAAAGGCCATTGCTTTTATTAAATAACATCCTGCATGCAAAGGTTGTGAGAGACAATGCGTGGAGATTCATTCCCACTGATCATTTGACTCCAACACTGTACAGTAATAAAATGGAAAAAAAATGACTTGCATGATCACCGGACATCACAAAATGCTTTACAACCAATGACGTAGTTTTGAAGTTACTGTTCTAATATAGGGAATATGGTCGCTAATTTGTGCCGAGCATACACTCACAAAGAGCAATATAACATAACAAAGTTTTAAGTTTATTTATTTGTGTCACAAGTAGGCTTACATTAACACTGCAATGAAGTTACTGTGAAAATCCCCTAGTCGGCGCACTCTGGCACCTGTTCGGGTACAGTGAGGGAAAATTTATCATGGCCAATGCACCTAACCTGCACATCTTTCAGACTGTTGGAGGAAACCGGAGCACCTGGAGGAAATCCACGCAGACAACGTGCTGACTCCGCACAGGCAGTGACCCAAACCAGGAATCGAACCTGGGTCCCTGGCTCTGTGAGGCAGCGGTGCTAACCACTGTGCCACCGTGCCAACAATACAACATCTGAAGCACAAAAATACTTAACCTGGATTATTATTCGTAATTGAACAAAAATACTAAAGCAATATGAAGCAGAAAAGTTAATGGGTGGGATTTTCCATTATTTTGGCTGTGTAATGTTTGGTGAGAAAAGCAGTGTGTAACCTGCCGTGGTGGCCTGGGTGGTGGCATTGGCGAGTTCTCGTGCTGTATTTTTAGGCACTTTGAAAAAAGTTTTGGCATCAATTTCACACCACGCCCTTGGCAGGCTGACTTCACCCATCCTGGTATCACTTGAGCTCTTCAATCAGGAGAGGGCGCTGCATTTAAACACATCCCAAGCACGTCTTCCAAGTCAGTCAAGGGGATAGCTGCTCGGAAGGCAGCCCTGAGGTTTCCTGAAGGAATACTCACCAGAATGCTGGATGAGGTGGAGGTGAGGAGGGTCACACCATACCCGCAGGCTGGCAGAAGATCAACCAGCAAGGTCACCAAATCCGCACGATAGGCGGTGAGAGCATTGGCAAGCACCAGCTTCCTGCATAAGAGAGCAGGCATCTAGTGCAGGAAGAAGATGAATGACCTCCTGTATGCAGCCAGGGTAAGTCACTCTTCACATTTCACAACACTCACCCACTCGCCCACCATTACTTGTCCATTGGGAACTCACTCACTGTCACCTCACAGGGCCCCACTACTCAACCTCCCACAACCCCCCTCATCTCCCCTGCAGCTCCTCTCTGGATCACAACCCACCTCCCACTCGCCAACCATGCGTGCCATCCTCACCATCTGACCTGGCATGTGCCCTGTTTACACTCTCCCCATCTGTCTCCTTGCAGGTCAAGCTGGCTCACAATAAAAAGGAGACAACACAGACGGGCAGATGCGTGCCCGAACTGAGAATCTTCTTGCCATTTGAGGGGAGAATCCTTCAGCGTGCCGTACAGGAAGAAGGCCACTCATGCGCTGAGGGTGAGGTGGGTGCAAGAGCAAAAAGTGAGGAGCCACAACATAATCATTCATCTGGTCAGCCTCAGGTGAGTTTTCTCCCTCCGATCCTTATGCCTTTGCCATGCAAGTCAACACTCCTCCCTTGCAGTAAAACCAGTGGAGCAGTCTGGTTCATCCAGAAGTGTGGCTTTGGAGGTCAACCAGGAGAGCAACTCCTTAAGTTAAGACGGGAAAGAATTAATGGGAACCTGAGGAGCAACGTTTTTACATGGAGGGTGGTACGAATGTGGAATGAGCTGCTGGAGGGAGTGGTTGAGGCAGGGACATTGACAATATTTAAAAGGGATTTGGACAGATACACGGATAGGATAGGTTTAGACGGATATGGGCCAAATGCAGGCAAATGGGGTTAGCTTAGATGGGCATTTTTGTCGGCATGGACCAAAGGGCCTGTCTCTGTGCCATACATTCTATGATCTATGATTCTAATGTATTGTCAGATGTTGCCATCGAAGAGGCATCATAGCTGTCCCTCCACACTTGTAACTACAAAGGCAAAGTTGGGAACATCAGAAAGAGATGTCAGCTTCACTCCTCAGATTGCAAGGTTGACTGGAGGAGTCCCTTTGTAGTTACAGCAACTGAGGGATGACCGAGTCCAGAGGAACATCATTTGACTGGGGTTCTGTAGAATTCTGGCCTCCAGGAGTCCTCTGAATGCGGGATCCCTAGGATGTACCAGCCTCCACCTGCTGTGGATCATCAGAAGTGACGTGCTCACCAGTTAGTGACCAGAGGCCTGTTTAGTACTAATTCCTACTGAGGTGTACAGCTCTGCGCCAAGGAGGGTGTTGGTGTCCAAGGAGACCATGCCAACACGGCAAAGCAACCAGGCCAACACTGCAAGGGTGGCGGCTACAGTGGAGACCTTGGTGTAGGATGTACACTCAATGGCAGGGGATATTCAATGCATAGTTCAGACCATGAACTCCACAGTTTGCGGTATGAACTTTATGGTACAGGACATGGTGAAGACACTTGTGGGCATCTATGAGTGCCAGTGCCAGAGGATGGTGGAGCTTCTTGATCTCACTCCAGTTCCCCCTCCATCTCAAGGAGGAATCCAGGACCCCCTACCTCCCATAGGGAGAATTCTTTGAGGAGGTAGCTAAGTGTGTAGATGAAGGTAGAGCAGTTGATGTCGTATACATGGATTTTAGTAAGGCGTTTGATAAGGTTCCCCATGGCCGGCTCATGAAGAAAGTAAGGAGGTGTGGGATAGAGGGAAATTTGGCCAATTGGATAAGTAACTGGCTATCTCATAGAAGACATAGAAGGGTGCTGGTGGACGGAAAATTTTCAGACTGGAGACCAGTTACCAGTGGTGTACCACAGGGATTAGTGCTGGGTCCTCTGCTATTTGTGATTTTTATCAATGACTTGGAGGAGGGGGCTGAAGGGTGGGTCAGTAAATTTGCTGATGACACAAAGATTGGTGGAGTAGTGGATGAGGCGGAGGGCTGTTGTAGGCTGCAAAGAGACATTGATAGGATGCAGAGCTGGGCTGAAAAATGGCAGATGGAGTTTAACCCTGATAAGTGCGAGGTGATTCATTTTGGTAGGACAAATTTGAATGCGGATTACAGGGTCAACGGCAGAGTTCTGAGGAATGTGGAGGAACAGAGAGATCTTGGGGTTCATATCCACAGATCTCTGAAGGTTGCCACTCAAGTGGATAGAGCCATGAAGAAGGCCTATAGTGTGTTAGCGTTTATTAACAGGGGGTTTGAGTTTAAGAGCATACCTCCTATGCTGCAACTGTACAGGACCTTGGTGAGACCACATTTGGAATATTGTGTGCAGTTCTGGTCACCTCACTATAAGAAGGATGTGGAAGCATTGGAGAGAGTGCAGAGGAGATTTACCAGGATGCTGCCTGGTTTGGAGGGTAGGTCTTATGAGGAAAGGTTGAGGGAGCTAGGGCTTTTCTCTTTAGAGCGGAGGAGGATGAGAGGCGACTTAATAGAGGTTTATAAGATGATGAGGGGGATAGATAGAGTGGAGGTTCAGAGACTATTTCCTCGGGTGGATGTAGCTGTTACTAGGGGGCATAACTATAAGGTTCATGGTGGGAGATATAGGAGGGATGTCCGACGTAGGTTCTTTACTCAGAGAGTGGTTGGGGTGTGGAATGGACTGCCTCCTGTGATAGTGGAGTTGGACACTTTAGGAACTTTCAAGCGGTTATTGGATAGGCACATGGAGCACACCAGAATGATAGGGAGTGGGATAGCTTGATCTTGGTTTTGGATACAGCTCGGCACAACATCGAGGGCTGAAGGGCCTGTACTGTGCTGTACTGTTCTATGTTCTATGTAGAAACTGGTACATAGCCTGGTGTCTTTCCACCCAGAAGATCCTGGGGATACTCAGCACATCTGACTCCTCCCTTCTGGTGACCGACACAGCTCCATCAATCCACACACTTTGAGGAGGGCAGCACCACCATATCTGTGCTGCCCGAGAGCAGCTCAGGGCCCTTCGGGTCTTGGCCCTCAGGAGGCTGCCTGTTTTTTATTCATTCGTGGGACATGGGCATCGCTGGCTGGCCAGCATTTATTGCCCATCTCTAGTTGCCCTTGAGAAGGTGGTGGTGAGCTGCTTTCTTGAATCGCTACAGTCCATGTTCAGTGAGTTGGCCCACAATGCAGTTAGGAAGGGAATTCCAGGATTTTAACCCAGCGACTGTGAAGAAACAGCAATATATTTCCAAGTCAGGATGATGAGTGGCTTAGAGGAGAACCTGCAGATGGTGGTGTTCCCATGTATCTGCTGCCCTTGTCTTTCTAAATGGAAGTAGTCGAGGGTTTGGAAGGTCCTGTCTAAGGATCTTTGGTGAATTGTTGCAATGCATCTTGTAGATAGTACACACTGCTGCTACTGAGCGTCAGTAGTGGAGGGATTAAATGTTTGTAGATGTGGTGCCAATCAAGTGGGCTGCTTTGTCTTGGATGGTGTCAAGCTTCCTGAGTGTTGTTGGAGCTGCATCCATCCAGGCAAGTGGGGAATCTTCCATCACACTCCTGACTTGTGCCTTGTAGATGGTGGATAGGCTCTGGGGAGTCAGGAGGTGAGTTACTTGCTGCAGTATTCCTAGCTTCTGACCTGGTCTTGTAGCCACTGTGTTTATGTGGTGAATCCAGTTGAGTTTCTGGTCAATGGTAACCCCAAGGATGTTGACAGTGGGGGATTCAGTGATGGTTACGCCATTGAATGTTAAGGGGCGGTGGTTAGTGTATCTTTTATTGGTAATGGTCATTGCCTAGTATTTGTGTGGCGTGAATGTTACTTGCCACTTGTCAACCTAAGTCTGGATATTGTCCAGATCTTGTTGCATTTGAACATGGACTGCTTCAGTATCTGAGGAGTCGTGAATGGTACTGAACATTGTGCAATCATCGGCGAACATCCACACTTCTGACCTTATGATGGAGGGAAGGTCATTGATGAAGCAGCTGAAGATTTTTGGACACTACCCTGAGGGACTCCTGCAGAGATGTTCTGGAGCTGAGATGACTGACCCTCCACAACCATAACCATCTTCCTATGTACCAGATATGACTCCAACCAGCGGAGAGTTTGCCTCCTGATACCCATTGATTCCAGTTTCGCCAGGGCTCCTTGATGCTACACTCGGTCGAATGCAGCCTTGATGTCAAGGGCAGTCATTCTCACCTCACCTCTGGAGTTCAGCTCTTTTGCCTGCCAAGGTAATCTCAGATAACAGGGAGTAGGCTACCTCCACCTCAGCTGTGGATCCTGGGGAAACATGAAGACCTAGCGACAGGAGGTAGGAAGGTAAAGATGTTATAGTTGCACAGTGTGGGCATGGGTGTTGTTAGCCACTTGTAGACAGCAAACATTTATATAAGTATGTTAAATTCCTGAACCTTCTTAGCATTGCCCTGCTCTTATTCCATTGCTCCACAACCTGCCACATACACAGCTTTGTACATCTAACACATAAAAGTCGGATGCTAACCAACAGCGCTGTCTCCGTCTCACGTCTGCCTAGATGTGAGCCCACTGGTTGGCCTTCTGATAGGACACAGCCACACCAGTGTCAGCTTGGCCACAAGGAGAGACCCCCCTCCCCCATTCAAACCAATCATTTGGGAAAATCTGATCCCAGCATAATGAACTCAGTGCTACACCCTTTTGTGAGCATTTCCTCTGGCACCACTGACTAAGGAGGAACCTGTATCAAGACAGATGGCTCAGTCTGCGTATCATCGTGCTGATATTACCCTGGTCACTGAGAGTTCGTGACCTACCTTCAATCAGGCAGGAGTCCAACGTTCGCAGTAGATGCTTGAGGATCAATGATCTGCCCTCACTGAAAGTCAACATCATCCTCTTCCATCATATGGACCATAGCGGACTGCACACTCCCCATGACAGGAGCAATATCAGTGCTGCTACCACACAGACAGGAACAGCCACCACCACTGATGGGACCAGTGAAGGGCAGCATGGTGGCACAATGGTTAGCACTACTGCCTCACAGCTCCAGGGACCTGGGTTTGATTCCTGGCTTGGGTCACTGTCTGTGTGGAGTTTGCACATTCTCCCCGTGTCTGTGCGGGTTTCCTCCTGGTGCTTCTGTTTCCTCCCGCAGTCCAAAGATGTGTGGGTTAGGTGGATTGGCCATGCTAAATTGACCCTTAGTGTCTCAGGATGTGTAGGTTAGAGCGATTAGTGGGGTAAATATGTGGGGTTCGGGGATAGGGCCTGGGTGGGATGGTTGTCGGTGCAGATTCAATGGACCGCATTGTCTCCTTCTACACTGTAGGGATTTTATCACCTCAGTGTCCACCCTAGTCCTGGTCATCAATGAAGTAGGAAGCAATCAGGGCATCCTAAAATCCCCTCCGCAGTCCAGCCCTCACCATTGCTGGGGTCAAACACAGGCACAAAATCTTGGGCAATGTCTAGTTGAGGAGAATTTCCTGCTTCTTAATTGGGACACCAAGACACTTCATTTATTTTTCTTGTGTTCTCTATTTAATGGCAGCACAAAATGTTATGGGCCTAAGTTTATTGGAAACTTGCGTCACTGTAATGTAATACCTATGACGTATTATAGTGCAGAAAGCACAGGAAATTAAGGCATGAGTGACTTACATCGTTGCGTTCAATGCGCCATAATTAGCTTAAAAATCACTCACTGAGAAAGTTAAACAGTTGATCATCATGGCTCTGCACTCTCCTCCCAGTAAAAGCAATGGGGAGATCGAGTTTGCTGAAGTAACACTGCTGTGATTGCCAGGGCCATTTATACTTTAGCGGAAAGGCACTAAAGGGCTCGACATGCTTGGTGGTATCACTGGATTTGTAGTTGACTGTTTCAATTGAGAAATAGGTGCGTTGTCTTTTGTTAGGCGCTTCTAAAAAATAATTCAGTGGAGCAGTCCTGACAGTGTTCAGGTTCACTGGTGTAAAGTGCAGAGCAACAGAAATTATTTATATCTGTTGGGAGAAGGTTACAGGTTCAGAGCCTTAAACTGCCATCTGAATCTGACGTGTTTTATTATGTATTTCAGACTGTTGATCCTGTGTGCTGCGAATGTGGTAGCCATGATAATATGGTAGACAGTGATCACAATGTGCTCATTTACACCTTGTTAAAACCCAAGTAGTAAATCATACATCATACTGGGATTACAGACTGATTGAGCAATTGGAGACTAAAGAGCTCTGGTTTCCCTGTTATTTTCATGATCTCAATAGGACGGGACGTGGTCATTGATTCATCGAATGAACTAACCAGACAGATATTAAAGCTGACCTCAAGGCAAATCAGCTCTCTATAGCTTAAATTGGTGTTTGTTTCTGCCTGTCAGTTTTACCTTTGAACATCCACTTAGGACACTTCCGTATCTGAGCAGATCTCAGCCTGGTGGGACTTCCCGAGCACCATGGCACCAGCTGTGGCAGATTCCAATTACTTTATCAGAAAATTGGAGTGTAACTTTTGTCACTGGAGAATTGGGAGAGTAGAATGGTCTAACTTAGTAGAATGGTGTTAAGGTGCTTCATGGAATTGCAAAGAGCCAACATTAACATAAACCCAATTGAAGTTAACATAGGACAGGTGACCGAAAGTTTGGTCAAAGAGAGAACTTTGTGTAGCATTTTAAAGGAGGACAGAAAGATAGACGCGGTTTAGTTCCCTGTTAAGAAAACCTGAGCCTTCAGGAACTCCATTGTAAACATGGGTTTGTTTTTGCTTCTCCTCAAAGTAGAAAGCACCCTCTGCAATGTGAAATGCTGTTGGGATGTTAGGGGTGGCACAGTAACTTCAATGCAGTGTTAATGTAAGCCTACTTATGACTATTAATAAATAATAATGTATGGTGCGCGCCTAGATAGCTGTAAAATAAGTCACCATTCAGACAGTGAACCAAACGCAGTTGTTATGGGTGAATTGACATTTAAACATTATTTGTGGTGACTTGGTTGAAAATGCAGTGCTGAAGAGTAAAGCCAGTAGCTGCAGAGAGAAATTGCTGTGTCACGGTGTGGGGGCAGCAACCTGCCTTGTGACAAGGAAAAAAAAGCCAAAATCCATCAAAACTTTTCATCAAATTCAAACTTGCTTTTGACTCCAAGCACGGATCACTTTAGGTCATCCTTAATGCTGCATGGTGCAGTTTGGTGCAAGTTGTTCTGCAGAACAACCTTGATAAAAATTAACACCATCAGACAGATGTCAAATAACACAAGAGATATTTTACATCCAAAGACCTTTACATCCATAGCAAGCTGTACTAGCCCCAGTTAGGAAACAATGGGTGGGATTGTTTCCATGGTCCGCTCCTCGCCCACTCCGATTTCCGTGGTGGGTGGGCCCGTAAAAGTTCGGCAAATATTTGTACACACTTCTTTGATTTTTGTTTGTGTTACATACTTATGCAGCGATGGTTATCACTGTGGAATGTGCACTGCAATTTGTATAATCTTACTTCTGACTCCATTCTGACTCGGGTGGCACGGTGGCACAGTGGTTAGCAGTGCTGCCTCACAAGCACCAGGGACCTGGGTTCGATTCCTAGCTTGGGTCACAGTCCAAAGATGTGCAGATTAGATGAAGTAGCCATGCTAAATTCTCCCTCAGTATACGCGAACAGGCGCTGGAGTGTGGCGACTAGGGGATTTTCACAGTAATTTCATTGCAGTGTGAATGTAAGCCTACTTGTGACTAATAAATAAACTTTAATTAAGTTAACTCTGACTGGAATAAGTAAATTACAGTACAAAGTTGTGCTTCCTTCTGTGGTTATTGAAATTACTGGGAGGGGAGGGGGGGCGGTGTTACAAAGACAAAGTTTGAAGGTGGCAAAAAGAAAGCTGGTAAAAAGCATTTGTGACCCTTGGCTTTACAGAGGAATAAGAGTGCAAAAAGAAGAGTTAATCTAAACCTTTATAAGTTATTGGTTAGACCTCGGCTTGAATTTCCAATTCTGGGCATTACACTTTAGGAAGGAGTCAAGGCCTTGGAGAGGGTGCAGATGAGATTTAATATTATGACAGCAGGAAAGAGACTTCAGTTATTGGAGGGACAAGAGAAACCTTTGTAAAGGCAGTTTAAATACCAGGAAAAGACGTTTTCTAGACTTGATCAACAGCCCTGTATTTTGTGGTAACTATAAGCTGGATTTGACTTAGAGATTTAGTTATTTGGATATTGTTTGGGAAAGGGAAGTCGTACTAAGTTCAGGCATCATAGATGTATTTTGGAACAAGAGGCAATTTCTCTATAAACTGTGTGTGGTGTTTAGTTATTCATGTCTTGGAGTATTGTAGTCCTTTTCATTGCATATTTTTCTTTCAAGTTAATCAATATTCTTTGATAATTGTTTATATGGCGACTAGACTGGGTTTTACATGACACCTCACAATATTCCAAACAAAACCTACACGCCATCACGGACCGGTGTTTCAAGTTGGGACACCCTCTCAGGTAACATCAGTGTGTTTCATGACAGAATATATAGGGGTAAGTTGTTTCCATTTTCTGGCATGGGGGGAGAACAGGATTGCTAACCAGAGGACCCAGCTTTGAGGCAAATGAGCCAGAAGCATGATGAAGATTTTTTTTACGAATCAAGTTCTTATGGTCTGCAATGTATTGGCTGAAGGGGTGGTTGAAACAGATCCAATAATAACTTTCAAAGGGGAATGGGGTAAATACTTGAAGGGGGAAAAAATGCAGGATTATAAGTTACGAGCACGGGAATGGAATTAATTGGATAACTCTTTCAAAGAGATGGCACAGGCAAGGTGGGTGGAATGATCTCCTTCTGTGTTCTATGATTCCAATAACAGTGACTGAGAGAAGAAGTAGCCAAACACACTGAATGACAGACATCTTTAAAGATCAGCTGGAGCTAAGTTCTCAGTCAGGAGTTCAATACTCTGCCAGCAGAATTATTGGGCTGGTTAAACCACAGAATAATTCTCTTTCTTCCATGCGTCAAAGTAAATGTTTTTAAAAAATGTTAATCTGGTTGTATTAATCATTTGGAGCCGTGCATCTACATCTGAACAATAATGAAATTAAGCAACAAGGCAGATAGATTCTTTGCCCATGTAACAGACTAATTTGTGTGATGTAATTGTATTTTGTCAACACTCAGAAAGTAATTGATGAAAAGGCCACTGTGGGAGTTGAGTGGCACAGTACACTGTTCTTTCACCTCCAGGACTTGCGTTTAAATCTAGCCCAGATTTCCAGTTTCTCTCCTTTTCTTTTTAACTCTTAATGGCTCTCTGTGAAATGAGACTGTGCTGTCGCTGGAGTGATCAATTGTCCATTGTTGACAGTTCCTGACAGGTTGGTACAGGTTGGACGACCAAGGCAACCTTACACACAGATGCTGCAGGAGGGCTTCTGTGGGAAATGGAAAAACTCACCCCAGCTCTCTTTTTAACCTCTGATTTAAAGGAAGCTGATGAGTTGAGGGAGCGTGTTGGAAATGATCCAATGGGACCAAAATGGTCTATTGGCCAGCACAGATTTCTATTACCTTAAGCACACAAATTAAAACACACATTGAGGTGATGTTAGTTATAGAATCTGTGATACTTTTAACAATAATATTGTACAGCATAGGATAAAAACAAATTACTGTGGATGCTGGAATCTCAAACCAAAAGAGAAAATGCTGGAAAATCTCAGCGGGTCTGGCAGCATCTGTAAGGAGAGAAAAGAGCTGATGTTTCGAGTCCAGATGACCCTTTGTCAAAGCTTCAGCTTTTTTCTCTCCTTACAGATGCTGCCAGACCTGCTGAGATTTTCCAGCGTTTTCTCTTTTGTACAGCATAGATTGGGGCAGCACAGTGGCACAGTGGTTCGTACGGCTGCCTCACAGCGCCAGGGACCCGGGTTCAATTCCCACCTTGGGTGACTGTTTGTGTGGAGTTTGCATATTCTCCCTGTGTCAGTGTGGGTTTCCTCCGGGTGCTCCGGTTTCCTCCCACAGTCCAAAGATGTGCAAGTTAGGTTGATTGGCCATGATAAATTGCCCCTTAGTTTCAGGGGGATTAGCAGGGTAAATACACGGGGTTATGGGGATAGAGCCTAGGTGGGATTGTGGCCAATGCAGGCTCGATGGGTCGAATGGCCTCTTCCTGCATTGTAAGGATTCTATGATTCTATACGGGTAAAGGGAAACCGGATAAGTATATGCAGGAGAAAAAAAGTAGAAGGTTATGTTGATAAGAGTGGGAGGAACTTGTTTGGGACATAAACAGATGGATCGGTTGGGCTTACTAGCCTGTATCTGAGTTGTATGTTGTTTGCAATTCTATGCAATACTAAACACATCTTCAATTTCTATTGAATTTACAATTCCAGGTGTGAGGCCAGTTGGCAATATTCGTCTCTCACTTAGTGTAATGCACAAGGGTTTCATTGATTTATTAAGTATTATTGCAACTATCAGAAGTCAAAACCAGTTCTCATTTCTTGGTTTTCAGTCAATGTAAACGAATATTCCCAAATCCACATTTGACTTCCATTCCGCTTTGGAAGCATTTTGTGGCATGCTTTTGACTCAGTTTCAGGTTCTGTGAATGAATTTTCACAGAGCCATTATTTGGAATAGATGACGAATAAGGCTGGAATATCCTGGCAAGGTTCCACCACTCACAGGATGGTGTTTATGAATTAGATCCTGTTTTCTTCCTCTTTACAAAAGTGCCGCTCCTTTCCAGGTGCTTCTCTTTGTGTTGATCCCGGCAACACTTAAGACCGAAAGGGGCTTCCTTTAGCTGTGTGAAAAAAGCAGCTAAAAAACTAGGAACAAGAGGAAAAGGGCTGAAGCAGGTTAGAGGTCACTTGGCACACCTGTGCTTAAGTTTTCATGAACTTCATGTGGGAGAATGGTGTTGGTTCAGGTCAAGGCACTGTGTTAGGGTAAGGTTACAGGAAAAGCGATTGTTGCCCTTTGAAGTACTTAATCTTTAATTAATCTAAAATTGTCCCTGTGTCGCTAGGATGTTCAGTGTGTGGTTTAAAATAGCAGGATGACGAGTATTCAGTATTCATGACCTAGCGATGTGTCCATGCATTTCCATATTTTAAGCATCATAGCAAAATAGAGATAAATGTTCTGTTCCACGCTCCAACCTTTTGGTAACAATTTAATGGTATCTGGGGTTGTCTGTTATTACCATACACTGTGTTATGCAACTCCACGTTTTGACAATTTGAGAAATATGTGTGCTATATCCGGCAATTAAGCTGTTGTTTTTTTGGCACACCATTTGAATGGGAATCTCAGCTGTGGGTTGTGTTGCAACTCTCTTTATTCTTTCACAGGACATGGGCGTCACTGGCAAGGTCAGCACTGTTGCCCATCCCCAATTGCCCTTGAACTGAGAGGCTTGCTGGGGTCATTTCAGAGGGTTAAGAGTCAACCACATTGCTGCGGGGATCTGGAGTCACATGGAGGCCAGACTGGGTAAGGACGGCAGGTTTCCTTCCCTAAAGGACATTGGATAACCAGATTGTTTTTTTTAAATGACAATTGATGATAGTTTCACAGTCATCATTACTGAAACTAGCTTTCAGTTCCACCTTTATTAATTGAATTTAAAGTTTCACCAGTTGCCATGGTGGGATTTGAACCGATGTCCACAGAGCATCAGCCTGGGCCTCTAGATTACTAGTTCAATGATGTTACCGCTCTGCCACTCATTCAGAATGGAGCATTGCTGATTTGGAAATGTAAGGTAAGACGATGTATAGTTACAGAAAGGTTGGAAGCAAATGTTTGTGCTTGACGGTGTGTCTGGGTCAAATTTCTACATGGAAAAGAACCATAATGAATGTGCTGCATCTGAAAGAGTTAGAGCCTGGAAGATCCATTATTGTATGTTGACTGTCCCTAACGCGCAGCATAAGCTATATAGGATACTGAATTAATAATAATGGATTACCTATGTTATTTCCTGAGAGTTTTTTTAATATCCATTTGTGGGACATGGGTATCGCTGGCTGGCCTGCATTTATTGCCCATTCCTAGTTGCCCGAGGGCAATTGAGAGTCAACCACATTGCTGTGACTCTGGAATGACATGTAGGCCAGACTAGGTAAGGACGGCAGATTTCCTTCCCTAAAGGACATTAGTGAACCAGATGGGTTTTTCCAACAATGATTTCATGGTCACCAGTAGGTTCTTAATTCCAGATTTTTTTTTATTGAGTTCAAATTCCACCAGGATTTGCACCCGGGTCCCCAGAACATTAGTTGAGTTTCTGACTTAAGGATCTAGTGATAATGCCACAAGGCCATCGCCTCCCATATGTGTAACTCACACTGGTCGGAGGCATAAATGTATCACAGTGATCTTTCTCAGCTCTGAAATCAACAATGTCGCCAGAAGCTTTTTTTCACATTTTATTCACCAGTTAGCTCCTTTATTTTTCTGAAAGTGATGCCACATTTTGAAGGATGGTCCATTAGTGGTGGCATCACAAGATACCTACTTTATTTGCTCCAGGGATGTGAGCATCATTGGCATTTGTTGCCCATCCCTAACTGCCCCTGAGAGTCACACCTAGGTCAGATTTCATTCTCGAAAGGACGTTCGTGAACCAAATAGGTTTTACCAAGACTAGCTTTCAATTCCAGATTTTTTGTCTAATATAACTTAAATTCCACCAGTGTAGCAAGCCACACAGTTCAAGGGCATTAGGGATGACCAACAAATGCTGATCTTGCCAGTAATGTCCACTTCCGATTTATTTTTATTTATTAGTGTCACAAGTAGGCTTACATTAACACTGCAATGAAGCTACTGTGAAAACCCCCTAGTCGCCCACTCTGGAACCTGGTCCGGTACACTGAGGGAGAATTTAGCATGGCCAATGCACCTAACCAACACATCTTTCGGACTGTGGGGGGAAAATGGAGCACCAGAGAAAACCCACACAGACATGGGAAGAACGTGCAGACTCTGTACAGACCGTGACCCAAGTCAGGAATCGAACCTAGGTCCTAGTGCTGTGAGGCAGCAGTGCCAACCATTGTGCCACCATGCCACCCTCCCATGAAAGAATAGATAACTTTCCAACCCTCTATGGTGTAAAGCATTTTCTGATCTTCCATTTAACTCTTTATGTGATCCCCTTAATTTTGAGTGCACTCTTTACTGCGTTGCCAGGCAGTATCTTATAAGCCTTTATGATTGTGAATACCTCTATTCAGTGATTCTCATTTAATCTTTTCATCACCAAGAAAAGGAGTTCTAAATTCTCCAACTCTCTTTTCATTCCTGTAATCGCACAACCTGCTAACATTTGTGTCCAGACGTCATTTGATACGGCACATGTTGATGTGACAGAAGGAACTCAGAAGGGGGGAAATGGTATTCAAGTTCATGCCTGTTCTCACTCAGTGACTACACTTGTGTTTTTTCCAATAATTTAGTCACTGGAGAGCAATCGGGAACATAGTTGACATTTGCACTGTAGCATTCTCCAATTTCGGTTACTGAAACCAACTGTAGCAACCCTGGTATTTGGGGTCAGATTTGGAAAATGACTTGTAAATTTCCTATTCTTTCTGCCTCAGTGCTTAATTAGGCAATGCATTAGTCCAGTGAACTATCAGGAGCTACAGTTTTCTTGTTATATAGTCTGCCCTTCTAGATAGAACTATGAAGTCAATCTGAAAAGGGGAAGTGTTATATAATTTTATTCGATTGGTATGTGATAGTCATAGATCGTCCCTTCACTCATTCATTATCCAACATATTCAAGATATATTACCCTCAGTATTTTTAATAATGCCCTTTCCTACATCATAAAGTGAAGGTTAAGGAAGTTCGGCATATCCGCAATGATTCTCACCAATTTTTACAGATGCATCATAGAAAACATTCTTTCCAGATGTATCACAGCTTGGTATGGCTCCTGCTCCGATTAAAACTGCAAGAAACTACAAAGGGTTGTGAAAGTAGCCCAGTCCATCATACAAACCAGCCTCCCATCCATTGACACTGTCTACACTTCCTGATGTCTCAGCAAAGCAGCCAGCATAATCAAGGACCCCACGTACCCCGGACATATTCTCTTCCATCTTCTTCCGTCAGGAAAAAGATACAGAAGTCTGAGATCACTTATCAACTGACTCAAGAACAGCTTCTTCCCTGCTGCCATCAGACCTTTGAATGGCCCTATCTTGTATTAAGTTGACCTTTCTCTACATCTTAGCTTGACTGTAACACTATATTCTGTATCCTCTCCTTTCCTTCTCCCCTATGTAATCTATGAATGGTCTGCTTTGTCTGTAAAGCACGCAAGAGCCAATACTTTTCACTGTACACTAATACATGTGACAATAATAAATCAAATTAAATCAAAAGAATTTTACCCGTTTTGTCAATAACTGGCACATTCAATTCACCATGATATTGGCTGGCTGTTTTTGACAAATAGAGGCAAGGTACAAATGTGACCAACATTTTAAGATGAATCGCCGAAAACAGATGATGAATTCTTGCAGTAATGAACCTCTTAACTTGTGTTTATATGTACACGGGTTGTACAATGCTACCTCCGGGTAATCTGTTGATTATAACATTGTTTAACATAAACAGAAAAACCATGACCATCCGTTTGGTGTTGAACTAAGTGACCCCAGTAGACGCTGGCATGCTCTACCTGATGCATAATGTAATTTGCTGTGCATTTTGTTTCTGATGGTGATACTAGCATTGAGAAGATCAAGCTCATTCAAATGATTCCACTTTATTCTAACCAGTAAACAGCATTGCTATAACACGGTCCAGAATTCATGAGGTGTCATCCATTATTGGAACACTCAGTGACTTGTCACATTGCTAAAACCAAATTCTGCCAGTTTCCAGTGCGTCCTGCCAATTCCATTGAATTGGAGATCATGTTTCAAACAAAAGTTTGGTTCTGGCCCTATTTGCTCACGGCAGTTAAATGAAAACTGCTTGTCTTTGCTGTCCCAGGGCCAAGGCATCAACTCCTGACTGGCCAATTAATCACTCTTCGAATACTAAAAAAATGCAAGTCTGTTTTTATTCAACTGACACAATCTAGCTGACACAAAATAGTTTGAAGGGTCTTTCTGACATGACCCTTTAAGGGATATATCTTGCATGACAGTTTGAAGGACTTAGTTGATGCACCAGTTGAAAATATCCATATTACATGACAATTTGAAGAAATGATCTTGCGTGCTAAATGCAAATCATTGATTCGACTATGATTTGGCAGAATCCTTTAGGTATGAGGGTGCAAAGAGAGTTACTAAAATTGTACCATGGATGAGAGGTTTTTATTGTGATGAAAGATTCGAGAAACTGCATTCTTCTCATTCGCATAGCAAACATTAAAAGGACATCGGATCCGATTGTGGATGGTTTTGATGAGGTAAAATAGGCATTAATTATTTTCACTGATTGGTGAATTTCTAACCAGGGGCATAAATTTTCCATCATCAAAAAAATGCAACGAGAGTGGAATGTTCTTCATCTGTAAATGCTTTGCAATGATGGTAAGCACACGGCCAGCTTCAATGTGTACACCAATGATGCATATCCTCACTGTTCAGTTATCATTAACTCCAAGAGTGTGCTATCCTATATGACTGCCTGTTTGACATCAAGTCCTGAACCAGCAAGAATGTTTTGGACATTGATATCCAAAATTGATAGTCACCTGTTGTCCCCTTTAAGGGGTGATCTGCTGAGAGGGTCACGTGAACTGGGTAACCAATCAGGGACCAGGGTGGGTGATCACCCTAGCAAGTGCGGGCTTCTGTATCTGTTCCTGGAAGCGGGTTGGCAGCCATGAGGTTGCAAGCCTTTGCATTATAGTTATATGTAAATAAACAGAGCAGTTGTTACTTTCCTAACTGGTGAACAGGAATTATTAAACATGTTTACTTGTTCCTTGTGAAAATGTCACACCTTCATCAGCTACCAGCCTCCTAACTCCCTTGCCCCACCCCTCCCACATATATGTACATGCAATGCGGCAGATGGACAGCACGGTGGCACAGTGGTTAGCACTGCTGCCTCACAACGCCAGGGACCCGGGTTCAATTCTGGTTTCGGATAACTGTCTATGTGGGGTTTGCACGTGGGCTTCCTCTGGGTGCTCCGGTTTCCTCCCACATTCTGAAGATGTTCAGGTTAGGTGGATTGGCCATGCTAAATTGTCCCTTAGTGTTAGGGGGACCACAGGGTAAATACTTGGGATTATGGGATGGGGCCTGGGTGGGATTGTGCTCAGTACAGACTCGATGGGTTGAATGGCCTCCTTCTGCACTGTAGGGATTCTATGATTCAATGATCTAAATGTAAAAATATTGATAGATCAATATTGTCACACGATCCAATGTCCAGGTGATCCTTAATGTTTTAAGATAGAACCTGTACTTTTCCACGATGGCCTTTCAGTGTCTGGCTGTGCTATATAGAATTGTACAAAATACAGAACAAAAGAGATGCTTGTTGAGTATTATCAGAGTTAAATAATCTAAAAGGCAATAGCAAACTATTGTAAAGGTTATGTACATAATGGGGAAGGAGGTGGGTGAGGCCTTTCCCAAGCCGATGACATGCATGGATGACTTGTGTTGTGACATGAGCTTTATTTGATTTGATTTGATTTATTATTGTCACATGTATTAACATACAGTGAAAAGTATTGTTTCTTGCGCACTATACAGACAAAGCATACCATTCATAGAGAAGGAAAGGAGAGAGTGCAGAATGTAGTGCTACAGTCATAGCTAGGGTGTAGAGAAAGATCAACTTTACTGTTGCCGCTGAAAATCCTGAGAAGTCCGGTGAGTAAAACTGTCACATTATAAGGTCACAAGCAACTTTGAAAGAATGGACTGCTATATTCAAGAAACATCCCTTGAGCACCTAATTTACATTCTAAAAATTATTGGACAACCCCAAAGGGGTTAATTTTATATACGGAAGAAAACACACAGAAGCATTGGAAATAACTGCTAAAAAAGAAACACTCAACAGATCAGTCAGCATTTGTGAAGAGAGATTGTTATCCTTAAGCTATTGATCAGTTTAATGCCATGAAATATATACAATGCTTTTGAACTTTTCAAAGCTAGCTGCTGGAAGTACATAAGAGAAATAACACAGAAATGACTATCACAAAGCATTCTCAGCTCAGCCTAACAAAGGGAAATAAATGTGTATTCTTGTATTTTTGATGTAGTCACGTAAATACTTATCTCTCATTTTATTCTCTTGCTTTCATGTTCTTGCATTAGATTACTGCAGCAAGCTCTTTATACAGGCAGTGAATTATGACACGATTCTTGTGAACCACATAATTATTTTTCACAATTGTTTACACCTTTAGGAAACATCCAGATAATGGGAGGATTGTCTCTTAAAACAGTGGCCAAAGCAAGGTTAAGCTACTAATATTAGCAGCAGTAGTTTCCAAGCACAGAGCTCTGGGACTTTAATAAGACTCGGAGAGTATGCTATAGAAAGTGACAGGTTGGATGTATCGGCTTTTGAAAGTGTATAGTGACGTGGAATGGCCGATGTTATGCAGTCCAGGATATGAAGCTACCTTCTTATACATCCAGAGATGTTACATGTGTTTAAGTTTAAGTATTAATAGCTGCTCCAGTTTCCTCCCACACTCCAAAGATGTGTAGGTTAGGTTGATGCTAAAAAAGAGTGCTGCTTAGTGTTAGGGGGATTAGCAGGGTAAATAGGTGGGGTTACGGGAATCAGGCCTAGGGGAGATTGTTGTCGGTGCAGGCTCGATGGAACAAATGGCCTCCTTCTGTACTGTAGGGATTCAATGATTTTCAGTGGTATTTTTAATCATTCAACACTGATACAATAAAAGGCTGTGCTATGCAGAGGGACACGAGACAGATTAGGAGGATGATTTTGACAGCTTATTATGACCTGCACCTAAAGAAAAAGTTCAGACATGCACAAACAATGAACACTTTCTGATGTCTTCATCTGATTGCCAGTCCAATAAAGCAACAAATTCCAATAATGTTGCCTTGCGGGATATAACAGATGAAGTGGTGTCTTTAACGTAGTCAGTGGAAAGTAAATTGTGGGAGAAAAAGGAAAGCAAAGTGTATGAGTTGTTAAACCCGGCAAAGCGTGTATGCGGTATCCTGTTCAAAACTTCCTGCTTTAGTCAGTTCGGTAAACAACTTTTAGAAAACGTGTTGAAATCCTACCAGGCAAAATATTGTAAACATGTAGCCTTGAGGCTTAAGTGTCCGGCAGTGAATTGCTCACCACACAAGCTTTTCCTATTCAGGTCAAGGAAGGTCATCCCTCTCCCCGTTAACTCAGTAACTGCTCCACTGCGGATTGTGAGAAGACTTAACCACGCAGAATTACAAACAAGCACTATCACCATTTACTTATTTTTCTGAAGCTGCGTAGCCCCTTGGCATTCATTTAAGTTTGTGATGTTTGCAGTTACCATTGCTTCGTCACAGTTGGGTCAGAAGACTAGAATTTGCTATTTAACATCATCATCGCAAGTCTTTCAGGAGAAAGTCCACCACCTTGTCAAGGTAACTGGGAATGGGACATAAATTCTGGTCTTGACAGTGTCATCCAGATCCTCAGAACAAATTAAAAAAAACAGAAATAAACTGGGCTGGATGCTACAGAAAGCCCTTTTGAGGGATTTCTTTCTCGGACCTTTTTGTTATTAGAATTAAGCAGTAGCGTGCAAGCCACCAAATAGTGCTCCTCAGCTGCCCCCAGCAAACCCCATTGCCCTTGTAACCAATCTGGAGGCGGGAGCGCTAGTACAGATGGAGAAGCGCAAGATGGCGTGTCTTACAAACCTCCACCAGGCAAGGAGCAAGATTCAATTGTGCCCTTCCCAAATTGGAAGGCTGGTTCACGGGAACTCAGGAAACTATTTTGAAGTGAACTGAAAAATCAGACATTGGCAGCAAGTAGCCAATCCTCCACTTCTTAGTCAACAATGCTGCAGTTGTGTAGCCTGAATCTGGTTTTGAGCCCAATCCTGGACTAATATGTGGAGTAGAAAGTTTCACTCTGCTTCAGATCAGGTCTTCACAACCAACTTACACACCCCAAGTTTGGTTTGAAACTGAAATCCGTGTGGTGATTAGACAGAGAGGGGAGCACTGGTTCCAAGAATCTGATCTATATTACAACAAAGGATGCTATCTAATACATGATACTACTGAAAGCAAAAGCAAATTAAAAATAAGCACTGGGTGTGTTTTGTATCATCACATTCATAGATTAATGCTTTCCCTCCGCTATACCGTTACATTTTCATTATAGTAGACTGGATTTGCATTTCAAAATGTGTTACAAATAGATAATTCAGTTTAACAGCTGGGTCTTAAAAACAGACGTGCGAGCTGTACTTAAGGAAATGAAGGGCGTAGCACCTGTTTAAGGACTTTCCCACTAAATTGGCTGGGCCTGCACTGGGTGAGAAGCGGCCACCAACATAAAAGTAAGCCATTGTTCTTTAAAGTTTGATGTGGAGCCAAGAGGAGCAGGAGTGCTTCGTTCCCAGCTCCAAAGCATCCCCTCGGCCACTCCTGCACCCCATTTAACCTTCCCTACACATTGTCCTCCCCTGATCTTATCATGGGTTGCTGCTGATGAGCTGAACAACCCAGAATTCACCTTCTTCAAATGGGCAAGCTGCCTTTGGTGTTGGTAGTTTGCCCAAATAATTGTCACATGAATCGCAACGTCCAATTCTAGGCAGACTTTGGGCCTCCCCAATGGGGTTAGTTACACACCTAAAACCAGGCCATACTCTTCAACCTTTGCACAATTGGAATTGCTTAGCCTTGAAATTTGAACGCGTTCTACAATCACAAGATTTGCCGACTGCACCTTTTACAACTAGACAAATGATTGGAGGACAGCCATTCCCTGGTTCATTCCCCGTGGCTATGCCTTGGTTAATCAGAGTCAATCTGCCTGATTCAAAAATGAGCAAACTTAGTAGTTAACTGTTCCTAGTTACATTCCCCATGGCAAGCGTACTAAGGTACACCAACATTCTCCTCTCATGCAGTGTAAACTGTTGTTCCCTTTACTATTGGTAAATCTGTCCTGATGAGTGCAAGATGAAAAGCTTCGATAGAATGGCTGGAATTTCCTGGCCAATCACGCCGGCACAGTTTTCTGGTCCTGTCGATGGCGCACCCCGGCTACATGTTTCCCCACTGCGTGGGGTGCAGTCAATGGGAAATCCAATTGACCGCGGTGGAACCAGAAGATCCCGCCTCTAGCAAATGGCGCTACGCCTCCTGCCGCGAGGAACACAAAGCAGGGAGGCCAGAAAATCCACCGCCATGTCTCTTTTTTCAGCAATACTCAAGTTCTGTGCTATTAACTGACTATTAGTTCCACAATCATTACAACCCCATCCAATAAACAGCTTTGGTCATGCCATCTACATAGAATTGAGCCTTATGTACCTTACGTACCTACATAAAATGCTAATTGAAGCATCACCAAGAAATGGATTTCTGCAAAATATTAAAGAAGTATTTAATGCACAGAAATAGGTTATTTAACCCAACAGATCCATATCAGTGTTAATGTTCCATATGAGACTTCTCCCACACTCCCTCGTCTAACTTCAACATATCCTTGTGTTCCTTTCTATCTCATGTGCTTATCTAGCTTTCCCTCTATGCTGCTCTCATCAAAAAAGTTCCCCGAATGAAGCAGCAAATTAGTTAGAGCTAAAGATCGTAGGATGGGAAAATAGCAGTCAAAAAATGAAAGTCCAATTGCATTCTTTCAAGTTATACTAACTAGTCTTTATTACTTTATTAGTGAACGCACAACAAAATATTTAAGTGGAGCGAAATAATGACACTTATTTTTGAACGTGGTGAAATAAAATCTGTGAATGAGGATAACTATGGCCAGACATTGTATAGGGAATAGACTGAAGGCTAGAGGGTGTGACCCGAGCCCTTTCAGATGGATACAATTACAGACTTGTGTGACTTCAGATCAGAGAATAGCATGTCAGTTGTTGAGAAGTCTCAGTGTTTTGAGAAACGGCGCAGCTCTAGGAAAATTGGCAGAAAATTTTAATGGCAGTATTAACAGATGCCCCAAAGAGGAAATTGCAACATATGGCGCCGTTTTTTGATCAGGCAAATTTTATAAGTTCAAAGTGGCCCTTCGAACAAAGGTAACAAAATTGGACAGATATATGAACCCCACATATGGTAACATTTTAGTGGTAAACAATCCAAGCCTTTTCAGCTGATGGAAACAAATTTGGGCTGAATTATATAGAGTGGAGGAATCTATGGTTGAGATATTTTTGTCAGCATTGTTAACCCTTTATTCTTCCGTTTTAAAAAATCTCTTTCAGATCCCATTGCCATTTATCCTTGCTTCCTCATTCAGCCAAATTTTGATTTGATTTATGATCGTCACATGTATTAGTATATAGCAAAAAGTATTGTGTCTTGTGCGCTATACAAACAAAGCATACTGTTCATAGAGAAGGAACGAAGAGGGTGCAGAATGTAGTGTTACAGTCATGTCTAGGGCGTAGAGAAAGATCAACTTAATAAGAGGTAGGTTCATTCAAAAGTCTGATGGCAGCAGGGAAGTAGCTGTTCTTGAGTCAGTTGGTACATGACCTCAGACTTTTATATTGTTTTTCCTATGGAAGAAGGTGGAAGAGAGTATGTCCAGGGTGCGTGGGGTCCTTGATTATGCTGGCTTCTTTTCTGAGGGAGCGGGAAATGTAGACAGAGTCAATGGATGGGAGGCTGGTTTGTGTGATGGACTGGGCTTTGTTCACGATCATTTGTAGTTTTTTGCAGTCTTGGACAGAGCAGGAACCATACCAAGCTATTCCAACCAGAAAGGATGCTTTCTATGGCGCATCTGTAAAAATTGGTGAGAATCGAGGCGGACATGCCAGATTTCCTTAGGCTCCTGTGATAGTAGAAGCATTGGTGGGCTTTCCTAACTATAGCATCAGTGTGGAGGGACCACGACAGGTTGTTGGTGATCTGGACACCCAGAAACTTGAAGTTATCGACGATTTGCACTTCATTCCCGGTGATGTAGACAGGGGCGTGTCCTCCACTATGCTTCCTGAAGTCGATGACTATCTCCTTCATTTTACTGACATTGAGGGAGATATTATGGTCGCCACACCAATTCACCAGATTCTCTCTCTCTTTCCAGTACTCTGCCTTGTCATTGTTTGAGATCTGATCCAGTACAGTGATGTCATTAGCAAACTTGAAAATTGAGTTGGAGGGAAATTTGGCCACACATTCATAGGTACATATTGGTATAGTAAGGCTGAATGGTGGAGCCACATCTTTTCTCATAGTTACTACTGATACTACTTTGGTTAACAGTCCTTTAAATGAGTTGTCTATTGTCAAGTTGATAATCAAAATGGCTACCAAGTTGATGAGTGTTATGACTGGGTGAGGAGGAATGAACTGGTTCCCCATTATTCAACCCTCTTGATTCATCACAACAAAGGTATTTTAAAAGTTTATTTTCCCTGTAAATGCCTTTCCCAATCAAAATGTATTTACTTTTTAATAAGAAGCCAACCAAAACAGGTTTTCCTGAGTCAAAGAAAGAGTAAAGGGCGCTTACAGTAAAAGAATAAGTACATTAGTTATGAAACCCCCCCAAAAAAGATATGACTCCACATCCCACAGATATCATGTATCAGAAGTAAGAAAAGTTAGAATCCAAATAGAAGTTAAAAGACTATGATTAAATTCTTTGCTTGTTGTTGAGGTATAAATCATTGAATGTTGTGGCCATTTGAGTTAGCTGGTTTTCATGGTCCCCAAATATTGCCTGCTTTGGAGTAGGCTGTCTTCCCTTTTCCCTTTACAAATTGGATTCTTCGGGGGGTGGGGGGGGGGGGGGGGGGGTGAGGGGAGGGGTTGGGGAGGGGGATGTGTTGTAACTTGAGTTTAAGCCCGGGCACGGTGTCTGAAATCACTTCTGGTACCTCATCTTTAGTGGACTCAACACTGTGGACGTTGTTGAAGTTTAGGATTTGAATTTCATCATTTCATTTACCAGTGGATAACTCAGCCTAGAACTCAGCCTAGATTTCACTGCTTGTTTCCATATGAGTTCCCTGCTTTGTATAGAATCATAGAATCCTACAATGTAGAAGAAGGCCATTCGGCCCATTGAGTCTGCATCGATCACAATCCCATCCGGGCCCTATCCCCACACCACTATGCATTTCCCCTAGCTAATCCCCCTGACACTAAGGGGCAATTTAGCATGGCTAATTCACCTAACCCACACATCTTTGGACTGTGGAAGGAAACTGGAGCACCCGGAGGAAACCCACGCAGACATGGGGAGAACATGCAAACTCCACACAGGAGCCAGGAATCGAATCTGGGTCCCTGGCGCTGTGAGGCAGCAGCGTTAACCACTGTGCCACCCTGCCACCCTACCTTCTCCTCTTTTCCTCATTTGGGGAAGGAGCGTTCCTCTAACCTGTCCCATGTCTCCTGCAACACTATTGCCCTCAGGTGGTTACTCAGCTCCTGCTGTACTTGTTGCTCTTCAACCAACTAGGGTCTCAGTCTTTCTCAGTCTATTTGGGAACCTCCCTGATTTCTATTTAAACCCACAATGAAGCTATCTGCCAAACAGGTTATTGGCTCATTAGAACCCTTTTTCTCGGAAATAGGTATTGTCCTAAACTGTTCCATGTCCACTGAAACACTATTGTCCCCAAGTGGATGTTCTACACTCTTCAGCCTCTTCAACTGGGTGAGGCATCTCCCTCACTATCTTCTATTCTGTTTGGAAACTCCCTTTGTCCTGTTTATATCTGCCATGAAACTGTTGCCATACAGGTCACTGCCCTCTTCTTCTTTTCCTTCTTAACCTTTACAGGCCCCTCACGAATCTCTTTTATTTCTGTGCTCCAGCTTTGGCCCTTTTCATTTCCTCAGTTTCTATCTTGGCTTTGTATTTCTGCTGACCTGGCTTCGGTCCGTTTAACTGCAAACGGCCCTCCAGCTATCTCCTTACCTGCTGTGGGACCTCCCTAGTCCCTATTTAATTCTGAGAAAAATGTATCTGCCAACCCAATTTCCAGAACATTCTTTTTGTCTGTTTTAAATTCCATTGGTCCTTCCTGGATCTCCTTTAACTCTACAAGCCTAACCTTAAATGCAAGCAGCTGTTTCTTGGCAACTCCAACCCTCACAGTTTATATGGCCCCCTTTTGGTCTTCTGACCATTCTCCAGCTCTCTGCACTTCACTCGGCTTCTCTGATCCCACCAGGTCATTGCGGGGGACCAGATCAACCCCATCCATGGGGATGATTCCTGAGACCACTGGGCCTGACAAAAGGTTGCAATCTTGGTTGCTTTAGGGGGCCTGGGCATACACGCACCTTTAACATCCTTTACCAACACCTTGGTACTTACTGCACTCTCTGGTGGAAAACCCATGCCTTTTTCCAGCCGCATTTCCTTCAGTATCACGATACATTTACTTGCCATGCTCTGGGGAAAAGTAGCCACTTTTCTTCCAGATATGAAATCCTTGAAATTCTTGGATTTTTAAAAATTCACCCTCAGTGGTACGTCTAGAGCAATGTAATACAGCAGTCAGAGCCTTAGCCCGGTCTACTACACCCTCTGACTGACTCCCATTTCCTGCCTGATTAATCTCATGGGTTTTTCTTGTAACTTCCAGTAGTTAGCATGAAGATGATCTGGTAATTCTTTTTGGGGGCGGCATGGTGGCACTGCTGCCTCACAGCGCCAGGGACTCGGGTTCAATTCCGGCTTCGGGTGGCTGTGTGGAGTTTGCACGTTCTCCCCGTGTCTGCGTGGGTTTCCTCCAGGTGCCCCGAAGGAAACACTCTAAAGGTGTGCGGATTAGGTTGAATGGCCATGGAAATTGCCCCTTAGTGCCAGGCGGACTAGCAGGGTAGATATGTGGGGATATGGGGATAAGGTCTGGGTGGGATTGTGATCAGTGCAGGCTCGATGGGCCAAATCACCTTCTTCTGCATTGCAGGGATTCTATGATTCTATCGGCAGTTAAAATGAACTGCTTCCTGGCTCCACTTCTGTGTTCAGCACCGTTCTGGCCTGAGGAGGTCCCCTTGCATTTCCAGCTCTACCTTCTCTCCCATGGGTACTCAGTTTCCTATCACTCCCCTGCCTTCTATCCATTTCAGGTGTTTGGGTGACTAGGGAAGGGTTTTCTTTGGGATGAGTGTTTGTGGATCAGCTCATAATCATCAGCAATCATTGTTCCCTGTGGCCCCTATTACTCTCTCTTTTTCCGTGTGTTCTTATTGAGAAAGTTACAGAGTTTTTAAACTCAGAGAGGAGAATTATTTCATGAAAGTTTGTCCAGGTAGTCTCCATTTTAAGAGCCCATGCAACTGGTCAAAAATGAGTTGCCTTGTAAACCTTTCAAACTCCAGGTACATCTGGTCAGGATGTTTCCTGAGAGATTTGAAAAATTTTTTAAAAATTCATTCATGGGACATGGGCGTCACTGGCTGGCCAGCATTTATTGCCCATCTCTAGTTGCCCTTGGAGGGCAGTTGAGAATCAACATCATTGCTGAGTCTCTGGAGTCACATGTTTGCCAGACTGTCGAAGGAAAACAAAAGAAAGAATGCTGGAAAATCTCAGCAGGTCTGGCAGCATCTGTAAGGAGAGAAAGCTGACAAAGTGTTGCCTGGACTCGAAACGTCAGCTCTTTTCTCTCCTTACAGATGCTGCCAGACCTGCTGAGATTTTCCAGCATTTTCTCTTTTAGTTTCAGATTCCAGCATCTGCAGTAATTTGCTTTTATCCATTGTGTAAGGACGGCAGATTTCCTTCCCTAAAGGACATTCGTGAACCAGATGGGTTTTTCCGACAATCGACAATGGTTTCATGGTCACCAGTAGATTCTTGATTCCAGATATTTTTTGTTGAATTCAAATTCCACCACCTGCCGTGGCAGGATTTGAACCCTGGTCCCTAGAACATCAGCTGAGTTTCTGGGTTAATAGTCTAGCAATAATGCCACTGGGCCATCGCCTCCTCTTTTCATACATTACATCTCTGGCACTAACTAGTACACCCTTAAAATAGCCACTTTTGCTGCTTCGCAGTCAATGGGAGTAAACTTCATGAGCTTTTTCTGAAAGTTTATGTTGCAACAGCAGGGACCAGTGCTGAACTGGCTGCTCTAACTACTGTACCAGCTGTTCAAAAGAGATAAAGAAAGTGTCCACCTCTTTGTCATCAAACCTAGGGATTAAATGGGTAAACTTGAATACTGTAAAGTGCTTTTGGACATCACAGAATCATAGGATCCCCACCGTGCGGAAGGAAGCTATTGAGTCCATTGAGTCTGCACCGATTCTCTGATGGAGCATTTTACCCAGGTCCAGCCCCCACCCTATTCCCTTAACCTAACACATCTTGGGACGCTAAGGGACAATTTAGCATGGCTAATCCACCTACCTTGCACATCTTTGGGCTGTGGGAGAAATAGATAGAATCATAGATAGAATCACTGCAGTGCAGATGAACATAAGAACATAAGAAATAGGAGCAGGAGTAGGCCATCTAGCCCCTCGTGCCTGCCCCGCCATTCAATAAGATCATGGCTGATCTGAAGTGGATCAGTTCCACTTACCCGCCTGATCCCCATAACCCCTAATTCCCTTACCGATCAGGAATCCGTCTATCCGTGATTTAAACATATTCAACGAGGTAGCCTCCACCACTTCAGTGGGCAGAGAATTCCAGAGATTCACCACCCTCTGAGAGAAGAAGTTCCTCCTCAACTCTGTCCTAAACTGACCCCCCTTTATTTTGAGGCTGTGCCCTCTAGTTCTAGCTTCCATTCTAATTGGAAAGAATCTCTCCACGTCTACCCTATCCAGCCCCTTCATTATCTTATAGGTCTCTATAAGATCCCCCCTCAGCCTTCTAAATTCCAACGAGTACAAACCCAATCTGCTCAGTCTCTCCTCATAATCAACACCCCTCATCTCCGGTATCAACCTGGTGAACCTTCTCTGCACTCCCTCCAAGGCCAATATATCCTTCCGCAAATGAGGGGACCAATACTGCACACAGTATTCCAGCTGCGGCCTCACCAATGCCCTGTACAGATGCAGCAAGACATCTCTGCTTTTATATTCTATCCCCCTTGCGATATAGGCCAACATCCCATTTGCCTTCTTGATCACCTGTTGCACATGCAGACTGGGTTTTTGTGTCTCATGCACAAGGACCCCCAGGCCCCCTTGCACAGTAGCATGTTGCAATTTTTTCCCATTTAGATAATAATCCAATTTGCTATTATTTCCTCCAAAGTGAATAACCTCGCATTTGTCAACGTTATACTCCATCTGCCAGATCCTCGCCCACTCACTCAGCCTGTCCAAATCTCTCTGCAGACCTTCTACGCCCTCCACACGATTCACTTTTCCACTTATCTTTGTGTCGTCTGCAAACTTTGTTACCCTGCACTCAGTCTCCAGATCGTCTATATAAATGGTAAATAGTTGAGGCCCCAGTACCGATCCCTGCAGCACGCCACTAGTTACCATCTGCCAACCAGAAAAGCACCCATTTATTCCAACTCTCTGCTTCCTTTCGGATAGCCAATCCCCAATCCATGCTAACACCCTACCCCCAACTCCATGTGACCCAATCTTCTTCAGTGATCTTTTGTGAGGCACCTTATCAAACACCTTTTGGAAATCCAAAAACACCGCATCCACCGGTTCCCCTCCGTCAACCGCACTAGTCACATCTTCATAAAAATCCAACAAGTTCGTCAAGCACGACTTTCCCCTCATGAATCCATGCTGCGTCTGCTTAATCGAACCATTCTTATCCAGATGGAGGCCATTCGACCCATCGAATCTGCACCAACCACAATCCCACCCAGGCCCTATCCCCACAACGCCATGCATTTCCCTAGCTAGTCTCTAAAGGGCAATTTAGCACAGCCAATCCACCTAACCTGCACATCTTTAGACTGTGGGAGGAAACCGGAGCACCCAGAGGAAACCCACGCAGACACGGGGAGAACATGCAACCTCCACACAGACAGTGACCCGAGCCGGGAATCGAACCCGGATCCCTAGCTCTGTGAGGCAGCGGTTCTAACCACTGTGCTACCGTGCCACCTATTGAGGAAGCAGGAGCACCCGGAGGAAACCCACCCAGACAAGGGGAGAGTGTGCAAACTCCACACAGACAGTGACCCAATGCCTCAGTCCTTAAGTCTGAGCTAGGGATGCCTTCAAGGGATACAGTGGGATCCCTCCACTCAGTTCGAGCTGGTTTAATTTAAACTCCTTTTGCTTTTCTCTTTCATTTTCCTGGAATTCTCAATCTTATCTCTGTTCCCTTGCCTCTCTCTCTTTTTCCCTTTTTCTGAAATTCCAGTTCCAAATTTCCACTGGTCCAATTTAATCTATCCATTTCAGTGTCCTCAATTTCCACCTCGAGATGTTTGGCTATTCCTTTCAATGTTTCTAGTTTTCTGGCTTTTGGGTGAAATTCTCATTCTAAGTGCCCTAGCTCAGAAACGTTTGATACATTTCAAGATAACAGAACTCAGCAGGGTTTGGGGTTATTTCACTTTCCACAGAGGATTTTGAGTGTCTGTTGGGCATATCTACTTGGTTATTGCTTTGACAGAATTATAGCTGATTAACATCCAGCACTATGCATTTTAATGCCTTCCTTTCTGGAGCCCCTTTTTGAGGTAGATCCTGTCACCCTCCAAGTGTGAAATTCCATGCAATATGTCATGGCAGTTCTTCAGTCCAATCCATGTAAGACCTTGCAAGAAAAATGGTCAACTTAATGCCTAGAAATCAGCTGACTGGTGGCAGCTATCTTTGGTCAGTGTCTGTTTTGTATTTTTTTATAAACAGGTCCACTTCAAACAGTTCAATATGTTTATGGTTGGCTGGTGAAGTTATAGATAGATCTCAGTCGCAATTTCGTATCGTGCTGACAAGAGTCCCTCAGTAATGATGAAATATGCTTGTGTGAATGTCGCAGAGGTAACAATTTAATCTTTTAATGATACACGCATAACCTGGGGTTGATTGTCTTTCAGGGTGAACCTTGCTAGCAGGACTTCTCAATGTTTTGATTGGCTGTGTTGCAATTTTGCTTCGCTCCTGAATGGCCAATCACAGAGTTAACCTGAATATTTAGACTTGTGACTCATTTCGAAGGCAAAAAAATTATATAACAAATGTTGCCAAATCATTGCTGGCTGTTATACAGGAAGAAACTTCCCTGATGGCACGGTTCATTACAGCAGGTCATAAAACACCTGAGAAAACCAGTGTTATTGCAGGGCTGATAAATAAGGTTGTAGTTCCAGCCACGCTGTGTGATAAACTGCACATCATGCTGGAGTGGAGAGTTAGGGAGTTTAATTCTGGAATAGCCATCTCTTCAGCCAGTGTTCATCTAAATATTCTTCCAGTGGAACCTGTTGAGAAGAGATACTCACACCTGCTCAATTGTCTATGAGACAAACCCAAACGGTCCCACCTTTCATTGCTTTGATCAGTTCCATTTCATCCTAGTGTCAATCGTAACCTGACTATTAGCGTCAACACAAATAGATAGCAGAAGAAGGTAAAGCATGACTGAATGAATGAAAGAAACAAGTTTGCACCACAGTTTAGAATACAGTTCATTTACAGATGCTTCAATCACAATGGTATTGTTTGGTCTGTTGATATATTTACTTTGTAAATATATAGGCATATGGTGTTGTTTAAACATCTAAATTTTACAGTAGTCTGGAATTAGTGGTTTGGCAGCAATGTTGAATGGCAACCATCTCACACTGCAGTGGCTGCTGGCTCTAACGTTCTGCCAATGCTCCAGTGTTCCTGTCGCAGTTGCTTAATTTCAAGGAAAAAAGGTGAATATTTTCCCTTTCTTATGTGACCCCACATAGCCCCCCCCCCCCTGCCCCCTCCACCCCCCACCGTTTAGCTTGAAGGAAAGATCTGTCCAGCAGAGATTTCAGCTGCAGTTGTTATAAATTCGATTCACAAGTGCCAACAGCCAACATCACTGCATGTATTTGATTTGTCGGATTTTGAATGGGAAGGGTGGATTACGTTTGGCTGGTGCATTCCTCCTTGCTTTCTCACGCAGAAGTGAAAAGTGAACATTTTTCCTGTTGTGTTCTCAACCATGCAGAGTCATCATCTCTGGTTGTCAGGAGGATTTGACAGACCCACCAATAGACTAAAGTCGGGAAGTTCGGGTCATTGTTTACTTAACCTGGTTCTTATCTCATGACACAATCACCTACCTTTTTTTAAAAGTTTATTTATTAGTGTCACAAGTAGGCTTACATTAACACTGTAATGAAGTTACTGTGAAAATCCCGTGGTCGCCACACTCCGGCACCTGTTCTTGTACACTGAGGGAGAATTTAGCACCGAAATTAGCACCTAACCAGCACGTCTTTCAAACTGTGGGAGGAAACCGGAGCACCCGGAGGAAACCCACGCAGACATGGGGAGAATGTGCAGACTCCGCACAGACAGTGACCCAAGCCAGGAATCGATCCCTGGCGCTGTGAGGCAGCAATGCTAACCACCCTGCCTTTGTTCTGTTTTATTGAATGGAAAATTATAGAAGTTAAAGAAAAGAACCGTTAAAGATGACAAAATATGTTTAAAATGTATATGAAGGTGATTTCATATCATTTTTTAAATGTGTTACCAATATTTAATCATAGTTTTGAAGTAAATCTCTCCCCTCACTGGCTTTTGTGGCAATTATTTTAAATGTATATCCTATGGATGAAATAATCTCATATTCCATCACACTTTGTTCCACTTCCATCTCAGAGTTTGTGTGTTCTGGAGTCAGAATGGGACTGGGTGACATTTTGACATCTGTGGTCAATATCAGCTTTATCACAACCTTGGTTTGATCGTCCCTATGAACTAGCACAGTGGTTCTGCCAGGGAAGGAAAAACCTTTTACTTGCTACGGGTTTTTAAAGTGGGCCTTAAATAGCTGGGGTAACTTTCATAGAAATCATAGAAACCCTACAGTGCAGAAGGAGGCCATTCGGCCCATCGAGTCTGCACCGACCACAATCCCACCCAGGCCCTACCCCCACATATTTTACCCGCTAATCCCTCTAACCTACACATCCCAGGACTCTAAGGGGCAATTTTTAACCTGGCCAATCAACCTAACCCGCACATCTTTGGACTGTGGGAGGAAACCGGAGCACCCGGAGGAAACCCACGCAGACACGAGGAGAATGTGCAAACTCCACACAGACAGTGACCCGAGCCGGGAATCGAACCCGGGACCCTGGAGCTGTGAAGCAACAGTGCTAACCACTGTGCTACCGTGCCGCCCTAATGACTTTATGAGTCTTGGCTGCCAGTGGGGCATCTCGGCGAGCATTACGGTTTCGCTCACAGTGAGTTTGCACTGTGTGGATTTCACTATTAGCTGGATATCTTAGTTAAATAAGTTAAATGAAGTAAGGATTATTTCATGGTGCAAATACCTCTTAGAAATCATAGAATCCTACAGCACAGAAGGAGGCCATTTGGCCCATCGAGTCTGCACCGATTACAATCCCACCCAGGCCTTATCCCCATAACCCCATGCATTTACCCCAGCTAGATCCCCTGACACTAAGGGACAATTTAGCATGGCCAATCAACCTAAACTCTTGGGGTTAACAAGTTTTATTACATTTTCTAATAATAAAATTGGATTGAGCTGGACAGAGACAGATTTAAGAAAAGAAAGTCAAGTTATTAATGCAGAATAAAGTAAAATGACAAATTACGAAACAGCAACACAGAGGTGTTTCAAGGTGAATTTGAGTTGAATAAGTGTGCCCTGCATGCTCATTGTAATCACCTTGTTGTCATAGAAGCACTACAGTGTAGAAGGAGACTATTCTGCCCATTGAGTATGCACCTAATCTCGAACAGAGTATCTTACCCAAGCCCTCTCCTCTAACCTATCCCTGCAACTCCACACATTTACCATGGTCAATCCACGTAACCTGCACATCTTTGGAGTGTGAGAGGAATCTGGAGCACCCAGAGGAAACCCACGCTGACACGGGGAGAAGGTGCAAACTCCACACAGACAGTCACCCTAGGCTGGAATTGAGCCCGTGTCCCTGGCGCTGTGAGGCAGCAGTACTAACCACTGTCCCACTGTGCCATGTTGCCAAACAAATTCAAATCTGTCTTCCTTGACAAGACCAGAGTCATTGAGAAGAGGTTTCTTGTCAAGTAGAGATTAATATTAAGCATTTACAGATCTGCCATTTCTCTCCAACATTGCACCAGTTGTCATTTTCCAACTAAACATGTGTGCATCCAGTTCCATAGTTTCTGCCAATCCTGCTCTATCCTTGACTGTTTTGTCCACTCTTTGGTTGGGAAGAACTTTGGCCTATTGTTGGTGATGATGAAAGGAGGGCTGAACGTTACTTTAGATTTTTGAAGGTTATGACCAAATATGCTCCACACCTGGTTTGAATGTTTTCAGTAGGAATTCTAAATGACTGCACAGCAAGCCAGTTATTGGGAAGTAACACTTGTGAATGCTGAAAGACATTTAAACCCCTGAAGCAGTGCAGGGAAGCTTTGATCAGTTGCAATTGCAGGAATTTTACTGATGCGGGCGGCACGGTGGCGCAGTGGTTAGCACTGCTGCCTCACAGTGCCAGGGACCCGGGTTCAATCATGGCCTCGGGTGACTGTGTGGAGTTTGCACTTTCTCCCCGTATATGCGTGGGTTTCCTCCGGGCGCTCTGGTTACCTCCCACAGTCCAAAGATGTGAGGGTTAGGTAGATTGGCCATGCTAAATTGCCCTTTAGCAGGATTAGCAGGGTAAAAATGTGGGGTTACGGACATAGGGCCTGGGTGGGATTGTTGTCGGTGCAGACTCGATGGGGCGTATGGGCTCCTTCTGTGCTGTAGTGATTCTATGATTCCATGATAGCCAGGCTGTGGAAGCCTGAATGAGAGGGAGAAGGAGTGAGATGTGATGTACTCGAGTGTCCTCACCTCTTTGGTCAGTATACAATTGGAGACTGGCCACAGACACAATGTTATCCATGCAGAACATACTGCAAAGTCTAACAAAGTCTCGAGCTGGATCTACACATCACTGACAAATGATTGCACTGGAGTCTTCCAATGGACATTTAAGAACTCTTGTGCCATACACAGCAGAATTTGCAGAGCATAAAAATAGTACTAGCATCGCCCACAGATGTGGATACTGCTTAAAAAGAAATTTTAGAGTCAAATCCTATGGATACTTAGCTGACTTCTGGATCCTGGGAAAATGTGAGAAACAACCACAAGGAAGAGTTTCACAGACCTGGATACCTGGAGCAGGCTTGAAGGGTTGAATGGCCTACTCCTGCTTCTATTTTAAACTCCAGCTCTTACACAGATTGATTGAACATGTTAGGCTTGTGCCCTGAGACAGAGACACACTCTCATAGATACAGATAAAGCAGCTGCCTTGAAGGGCGAAATCGCATCACACCCATCAAACATCCCACACATATGGCATACGGGTAATCCCCTGGCTGATTCAGGTGTGCCGGGGCATGGAAAAGTAAACTACATGGAGGCCCAGGGCTGGTACGTTCCCAATGGCTTCCAGTGAAACCCTGCAGCCAACCATCATCGTTACTGCTTCCAAGAGGCAATCACTTCGAAAAAATAGAAAACAATCCTGATATTTTTTTCACCGAAGAGATGCCAAAAGTCAATTTCTTATAGATTCTGTGGCTGGGGTCAGCTGGCTGAATGCAGATTAGAGATCGAGGGTGGAATTCTCCCATTTTCAGGCTATGTGCTCCCATTGGCGTGAAAACGGGAATGTTTCCTACTGACGCGGGGGTCATCCCTCAGGGGGATTCACTTACCTGATGGATGCAAGCTTATACATCCTGCGAATCACCCTGGCCAGCCCTGTTATTCAGTGATTGGGGCAGATGGTAATTTCAAGCAGCTCAGTGATCAACATCTTCATTCTTACCTGGCAGCTGTGAAAACTTTGAAGTGGCCTGGTCACTTTAATCTCCATGCCCTCTGGACACTTAGCAGGCTTTTCAATCATAGCAGCAACCCATTCTGCAGCAGGGATTTCCCTTTCTCTCTGTCAAAAGCTGCAGGTATGACCTTTGAAGTCCTCTGACAGAGAGGAGATAGCAATTTCACTGGCAGCAGGGGGAGGTGTTGCCTTCTCCACAGCTATTAACTCAGCCCCAATTCAAAGGGAATAAGTGGTCTGCAGAAGAGGAAGTGAAACCACTCAACCCCTTTGAAGAAACCACAATGGAAGTGAGAGAGGGATTCAAAGCATTTGAGCTTTATATGAAGGCTCAGAGATGTTAAATAAAAGCTGTGTGAATACATTGGGGCTGAGTGAACAACTGTGGAGAAGGGTTCCCCCCCAGTGAAACTGACATCTCCTCCAGCTTCTGACAGAGGTAATGGGAAAATCCTTGTGACAGAATGGGGTGCTGCTGTGATTCAGAAGCTTGGAAGATGTCCAGGGGGCATTGGAGATTAAAGTGACCAGGCCACTTCAAAGGTTTCATAGCTGACAGGCAGGAATGAAGATGTTGAGCACAGAGCTGTTTGAAATCACCATGCCAGGGGTGATCTTCACGTCTGCCAAGGCTAGAAGGGACAGTCCAGCCATGAGACCCCCATCTTGGGGGAGAGTGGCGAGGTCAACCGTTGCCCCCAGCCTGAACCCACCCTTTGGAGACTCTCCGTCTGTCGCCTGGCAGTGGCAGAGGGGCAAATGGCCACTAAGCTTAGCTCCTCGAATCCCCTTGGGGTCCATCACACCAGCTTCACGCTGGTCATTACAAGCACCAAAGCCCACCGGGTGCACTTCCCGCTGGGGAGGTGTGTGAATTTTGGATGCTGCTGTATGGGGGTCCATCCTGCTAATGACATTGCAATGAGGGCTTTTGAATAATAATTGGGTTGCTGTCTGCTCTGGATGGGAACCCAGTCGGTGCCTGCCGGGTGGGTTGAGTGAATCACGATTGCCTTCACAATCAGCGGGAATCCTGAATTTTCGCTGATGTTCCAGTCAGTGAGGTATCAGCTATCTGACGATACTGGAGAATTCTTCCTCAAACCTTTCGGCCTGTTTTATTTAATGTTACATGACCAGGGTGGCACGGTGACACAGCGGTTATCGCTGCTGCCTCACAGCGCCAGGGACCAAGGTTCAATTTCGGCCTCGGCTGACTGTCTTTGTGGAGTTTGCTTGTTCTCCCCATGTCTGCATGGGTTTCCCCTGGGTGTTCCGGTTCCCTCCCACACTCCAAAGATGTGCGGGTTAGGTTGATTGGCCATGCTAAATTGCCCCTTACCGTCAGGGGGACTAGCAGGGTTACTACGTGGGGTTAAGAGGATAGGGTCTGGGTGGGATTGTGGTCGGTGCAGACTTGATGGGCTGAATGGCCTCCTTCTGCTCTGTAGGGATTCTATGAGGAAAGAAGCTGAAATAAGAAAATGTCACATATTAAATGTGCAGAAACGTGTAATGTATGGATTCTTGTTCTGCATTATTTCCTCTTTAGGAACATCATTCATTCTTCAATAAAAATGCACAGTAATCCTTCAATTGAACTGTGTCATGATATTCAGTATGGACATGTCAATAGATGTTTTTACACCGCAGTTTTACCGTTCAGAGTCTATGTTCACATTCTCCTGAGGCATCGCACTGTAGTATTATATAATCATCCTTATTTTCTCCAGAAGACTCTGTTGTGTCTGCAGGATTGATGCTGGGAGGCACAGAGGCTGACAAACTAAAGGAGCTTTATTAATGAGACGTGTTTGATCAGGCTGCTTCTTCACTCTGCCCAGTTACCCGCGCTAGCGATCGCTGACGTCTCTCCCGGTGACGACACGCACATTTTATTACACAACACTCAGCACAGCTTCAGTGTTGCTTCTCCGAACTCAGTACAAATACATAACAGACTCAGGCCTAACACACGACTGGCAGCTATTAAATGTGGAAGTTGTTTTGCAGGTGCTTTGGCAACGGGAGTATGGGAAAGTGAGAATGAGGCCAAGCATCCTCAATCACGCGAGTTGCGTGTGACTTAGCAGCTAAATGCCAACATTCACCACTGCTACCCTTTTCAAAAAGCACTCCGAGAGCAGCCTAATCTGTCTTTAATCTGCTCCCGGCACAATACAAATGTTTCAAATAAACTGCAGCACGACAGTGCCACTGCTCAGCATTGCTGGGCTCAATAACAAGTGCAGGAGGCAGTTTTTTTTAGAAAAGCTGCCATTGTTTCAGAAATGATTTGATTTGTGTCGAGCTAAAGGATTGGGCTGCAAAAAGCTGCCTAAAGAAAAAGAAGAAAATAAGCTGCATTTCTATAGCGGCCTTCATGATCTCAGAATGCTCCAAAGCCCTTTATACAGCCAACACAATGCTTTCTGAAGTGCAGTCATGACTGTAGTGCAGGAAAGGCGGCAGCCAATTTCTGCACAGCAAGATTCAACAATGTGATAATTGCCTGTTTTAACGATGTTAATTGAAGGGTAAGTATTGGCCAGAATAGAGAGAACACCCCTCCAAAATAGTGCCATGGAATCTTTTAGTAAAATTGCTTTTCTCTTTAAGGTCACTGTGGACTGATAGCTCTTCCAACAAACAACATCCAAAATATAAGCCGACAAATACAAACAGGTTCGACTCTCCATAAACTCCCTGTGCCAAGTTTCTTATCTAAGATCTTTCAGCCTTCTTGGCTGACAGATTGTTCACTTAAGTATGTATTAGGCTCAAGCCTGCAAATTTGTTCCTTGTTATTCGGGTCAGACAAAGAAGTTACATTATAAAACAATTATTTCCAGATTTTGATATGATATCTTTATAAAGCGAGATTTCTGATTTGAATTGAAAATGCAGGAGAGAAACATAATACAGCAAACTGAGACTTTAAATGAGCACATGAAAGGAACAATTACAGTGATTTGGGGGCACATTATTCTTTTCTGTGGAAAAGATTAATAGCCCATGTTTGTAGATTATAGTAAGTGCCAATCAAAGTAGAGGCTGAGCTAGATTCCCTTGCGGGTGATTTCATAAAATGCAAATTCATTAGTGTGAGTTACAACATATTTGTAGCAATATTCCATTCACACCCTTCAAGCAACTCCAACTTGTGTTTTCACTGTCCCTTTCAGAGCACTGTGTACCTTCTACATGATGCACCACAGCAACTCACAAAGGCTCCTCAGCAGCACCTTGTTAATGTACAGCTTCCATCGCCTAGAAGGACAAAGGCAGCAGATGCATGGGGACATTCCCAATTAGCCACACATCACCCTGATTGGGAACTATTGTTTCCATTTCTTTACTGTTGCTGGGTTTCATGTAGTTTTGGCAAAATGGCAATGAAACTGTGCACACACTTCTCATAGAATAGAATGGAATTGCTACAATGCAGAATGAGGCCATTCAGCCCATCGAGTCTGCACTGACAGCAATCCCACCCAGGCCCTATCCCTGTCACCCCACATGTTTACCCCGCTTATCCCTCTATCCTACACATCCCCAGACACTAAGGGGCAATTTAGCATGGCCAATCAACCTAACCTGCACATCTTTGGAGTGTGGGAGGAAACACATGCAGACACGGAGAGAATGTGCAAGCTGGGAATCGAACCCAGGTCCCTGGAGCTGTGAGGCAGCAGTGCTAACCATTGTGCCATCATGCTGCCCTCACCAAACGAGAGCTTGGTAGGGGTTTTTGGAGTCTAGGTCATAAGTATTCAGAGTTGGCAGATCATGATGTGAATCAGTGTGTAATGATAATTTGACACCATTTTCGACCTCGCTACTCTTGTCACTTGTACCTCCTACAGCTGAACATGCTTTCAGTAGTAGGGAGGAGCTCACCTGCAAACCCACCAGCTTTATTCAAAGAGATCAACAATTTGCAGGTGACAAGAGGACCTCTCCTCATCAGTCCAGCTCCTGCATCAGATCTTCAGCGCTGCATTGGAAAACCTGAAAGCCTGCTCTTTGCCATTGTGTGTCAGCTTTGCTCTTCTTGTAGGTCCACAAGTCTGCAATGACTTCCAACACCTCCCGCAGCCAGAATGCATTTTGCCTCTAATAGGTACAGTCTGGCTGTATGTAGTAGAGGCTTACTGTAACTGGTGATGTTATAATATACCTTTAGAGGATAGCAGCATGCCACTATTAAAAGGGAAATGTGTCATATGATCCAGTCTCAGTCTCACTTTGGCCTATGAGCAGAGCACACAGCTCTGGAGCTGATGACTTCAAGCATTCAATCAACGTATGCATGTTCTCATGAGCCTAGTCAAAACAAATGAACATACAACATGTTTCCCCAATCCCTTTTGAGTGATTAGTGTTTTTATATAATTTAAAAAAACACTAGCCTCACACAAACGTTGGGCCCCATGCTGAGATGTGCAGCCATCCAACAATGCATTTAACTGCACGCTATCATTTCGATTATCGGGCGGATGAGGTTGTCTGCTGTCTGGGTGGGAGTTGTTCCCATAGCACAATACACCTCGCTTGAATTCGATGACTATGGAATTGTTAGCCCATGCTGTTACATTCAATCTGTTGAAAAACTGAAATATAACCATTTACTTATCATTTGATTATCTAGCTGTGTAATGTTTAACACAGATGTGGATTATCTTCACAAATGGTACAAAATCTCACTTTAACTCAGCCATCCAGAAAATTGGAGCACCTGGATCCTCAACTATCAGTCCCAAGTAAGCACACCTCCTGCGTGTGCTTATTTGTATGAAGATCATGTAGAATTTGCATTTGCTGCCCATTGGCAAAAATTAAAATCAACCCCTTTGAGATCATAATTACTCTAGTCATGCTTTTAATTAACTGTCATATGACACCCCAGGTTCCATTAAGTCCTCATCTCTACCTTCACTCTGTATAAAATAATAGTTTGGTAATATTTAAAAATTCTTTTATATTTCAGTATATTACCAAATCCTGTTACTATGCATTCTGGTTAGGATGGCAAATTAACTCATTCAGATACTCTCTTTAAACTAGGGAGTTTTAGTTCCATAATATGGTTATATTAAGGTTGGAGTCAAACATTGCCAATATCAGCAATGAATGAATCAACATGCTTGTGTGAAATTTCTTTTTCAATTTGTCAAAGCCAGTAACCTGCTTAATTTAAGTGGGAGAAACAGTGAACAAATAAACCTTACCATCATCATGGGTCACCAATATTGTACTCTCCATGAATCGGGAACATTTATTGAACATTTGAACTTGCTTTCCTTATTGAGAGCATTAGTGGTTTTTCGACATTAGCTGTTTGTTGCACTAATACCTTACAATCTTGCTCTTCCTTCAAATAACTAACAACAGCTCTGGATTAGAGTCATGACTCCCCTTTTGTTCTTCCAGGCCTCCAAAGGTTTTTCTTCATTGATCTCAATGGACTTCAACAAGAATATTTTCCATAATCCTGCACATTTCCCAAGGCCAATCCACCTAACCTATACATCTTTGGACACTAAGGGGCAATTTAGCATGGCCAATCCACCTAACCCGCACATCTTTGGACTGTGGGAGAAAACTGGAGCACCTGGAGGAAACCCACGCAGACATGGGGAGAATGTGCAAACTCCACACAGAGAATCACTTGAGGCCAAAATTGAAACGGGGTCCCTGGCACTGAGGCAGCAGTGCTAAACATTGTGCCACCGTGCCGCCAATTTGAACAAATGTATTTGAATAATGCAAAAAAAAGTTATGGACATAATGAGCAAGGAAGGAATTTTATGTATAACCGAGCTCTGTACGGACAGTCTCAGGGTAGAAACTTTCATTGTAAAAATGCTTAGCGCCAGATCTCAATTTTCCCTGGTGGATTTGAACCACTTCCTTCCAACTCAGACCGAGCTGTTTTCTCAGCTACGTTATCAGGCAAATTCAGCCAGAAATTCCAAGCTTTGACTCAGATTGTTCAGCTGCCCGAGATGTATGTATGGATCTAAGATTTTAATGATGCGAGTATGCTTTGGGATTGAATGTTATGTGTAGAATGCTGCTTCCCTCAAGCCCTTTGCTATCCATTTCCTCAGCATTGCCAACCATTTGACTTGTTGACATACGTGATGCTACTTGGCAAATCTTGTCCATGAGATAAATGCTGATTTGCACGGATTTGGCCCCAAACCACTTCTCACACCTGCGACTGTTGAGTCGGCCTTGCACGCGAGGCAAAGCGCACCGTGACGACAAACCGCACTGACTTCATTGGAGGCTGTGTGCTGTCAGCCGCAGAACAGCCTACATGCACGCCAAAGACAATCACAAGTACTTACCTAGAACACAGCCGAAAAGTGGAAGTGACAGCATAATTAGCAAGAAAACAACTAACAGCTAACATATTTTTGTGTTAAAATCATTCACAGCTTTTATGTGGGAGGTGATAATTGCACAATTAAGGTCTCCACAACAAAGCGAAAGCCTTGAGCTATATGACTGAGTGCATACTGGTTCCAAATCGCCTGGTAGAGAGATCTTTTCTCCCTGTAGGGCATGTTGAATTGAACAAATTGATCAGCGGGGGTGCTGCCTATTTTAGAAAAAAAGTGGTTGGCTGACAAAACCCGATAGAGTGCAAAAAATTAAAAAGAAAGTTACCATTGCCAAATGCCTTTGATTCTTGGCTCATAACTGGTGGCTGGCAGGCGGAGTGCGCCCACTGCTCATATGTTCTCACCATCATGGAGCCTATCCACCATTGTGAAGCCAGGATTCACCTCAGGGGCCAAACTCGTGCTCTATGACAGCTCAGCCTTTTGGGCAGGCGGGTAATCAGCTGGCTTCTACAAGGGGCAGGTTAGTCCCAGGTTAATCCATTGACTCTGTCTACACTTCCCGCTGCCTTGGAAAAGCAGCCAGCATAAGCAAGGACCCCACACACTCTGGACATACTCTCTTCCAGCTTTTCCCGATGAGAAAAAGATACAAAAGTCTGAGATCATGTACCAACCAACTCAAGAACAGCTTCTTCCCTGCTACCATTAGACTTTTGAATGGACCTACCTTGCATTAAGTTGATCTTTCTCTATACCCTAGCTATGATTGTAACACTACGTTCTGCACTTCTCCTTTCCTTCTCTATGAACGGTATGCTTTGTCTGTTTAGCGCACAAGAAACAATACTTTTCACTGTATACTAATACATGTAACAATAATAAATCAAATCAAATCAAATCAAAATCAGGAGGGGAACATTCCTGAGGCAGGAAGAGGATGCAGTTTTGTGGGTCCAGAAAGGAACACTCCTGTTTCTACCGTCACTACAACAATAACATCTGAAAAAAAGACCTCCGGCTGCGCTTGCCCCAAGACCGGAAAATCCCGCCCCAGGTCAATGGACTTTGCATGGTCCTGTCTTGCCTGCTACGATTCCTGTGGTGGGCGGGATGGGAAAATTCTGCCCCATCAGTGGAACTCAGTATTTCTCTTTATACTTATTTTTAACCTTAAGATTTTCATCAGGGTCCTATTTATATCACTGCTATCCAAATGGCACATTACAAATGGACCCTGATGTTAATAAACTGCTGGAACTTGGCCCTCTAAGTTGATGTGACCTGAACTATAGGATAGTTTTTATACTTGGTAATGTTATCCTAAGGCACATTTATCCGAGGTTTGACTTGTCAATTTTGCACATTAAGGCTAACACAACTTTTGATTACCCATTGGTTTTAAAGTTTAAGTTTATTAATTTATTGTTGCAAGTAGGCTTACATTAACACTGTAATGAGGTTACTGTGAAATTCCTTTAGTCGTCACACTCTGGCGCCTGTTCAGGTACATTGAGGGAGAATTTAGCATGGCCAATCCACCTAACCAGCACATCTTTCAGACTGTGGGACGAAACCAGAGCATCCGGAGGAAACCCACGGGGAGAACAAGCAGACTCCGCACAGATAGTGACCCAAGCCGGGAATCGAACCCGGGTCCCTGGGGCTGCGAAGCAGCAGTACTAACCATTGTGTCACTGGTGCAGTTTGTTATATAATGTCACTAATATCCTTTAAGGAAGGAAATCTGCCGCCCTTACCCGGTCTGGCCTACATGTGACTCCAAAGCCACAGCAATGTGGTTGACACTCAACTGCCCTTGGGCAACTAAGGATGGGCAGTAAATGCTGGCCAGCCAGTGACGCCCATGTCCCATGAATGAATAAAAAAAATATAGATGCCTCCACATTAAACATTTTGTTTAACTGGAACTATCATTTTCATTTCTGAATATGTGCTTCTCCCGATAACGTTCTTTTCACATTCAGAGGAGTGGTAGGTTCAGTTGCTTTGGGCAGACATTGTTGATTCAGAGCCTAAATTATTTGGTGTTTCTGTTACCTCGTTGAGCTGCCTGGGAGGATTGATTGTACTTGCATTCCAGGACTATGGGACCTGCAGACAAAATTAGTGAACCGTTGTATGCTGAGAGTTTCACAGCAGTAGGCTTTGCCATGGCTTTCTGTATCTGTGGATACACATCGTTTAGAATTTTTAGGGTAGTTTGTTGGCATCTGCCCTTGCGTCAATAACGAATAATGAATAATGAATTAATAACCAATAATGAAACATCACCAACTTTCTCAGGGCAGGTCATTTGTATCTTGGCAAACACTTCAGATAGTCAGATTACATTTACCTTCTCCTTGAAAAAGTTCATTTATTAGTTACAAGTAGGTTTACATTAACACTGCAGTGAAGTTACTGTGAAAATCCTCTAATTGCCAGATTCCGGCACCAGGAACACTGAGGGAGAATTTAGCATGGCCAACACACCTAACAAGCACATCTTTCAGACTGTGGGAGGAAGCCAGAGCACCCGGAGGAAACCCACGCAGACCCAGGGAGAACGTGCAGACTCCACACAGACAGTGACCCAAGCCAGGAATTGAACCTGGGTCCCTGGTGCTGTGAGATAGCAGTGCTAACCGCTGTGTTACCGTGCCACCCTGAGATTGACTGTGTAAAACATTTGTTCACCACGTAGTCTCATCGTGCACGTCATTATCATTTTCTGCTTTGTCAATATATAATTTTGTTGAAAATGTTCAGGTAAGGAATTCTGATTATCTTAATCATGTAACTGTAAGATAGTTGTATTAGATTTAGGTTGTAATAGTTAGAGACTTGAGGGAGCCTTGTTCCTAAGCATGTAGGAATATTATATTTTGAAACAAAACTATAATGCAACATAAATAAGTTAAAGTAGCAACGGTTCAACTTATTAAACATTTAAATTGTGAAAGAGCTGTAGCTATACAATCTGGCTAACACCACAAGGTTTTGAGTTGGTAAGACTCGCAACAACTTTGAAACATTTGAGAGTATCCAGTTTCACTCCCAGTTTCACGCCTCTACTTTCTCAGAAGATTAAGGAAATTTGGCATGTCAACTATGACTCTCACCAGCTTTTACAGATGCACCATAGAAAGCATTCTTTCTGGTTGTATCACAGCTTGGTATGGCCCCTGCTCTACCCAAGACCGCAAGGAACTGCAAAAGGTCATGAATGTAGCCCAATCCATCACGCAAACCAGCCTCCCATCCATTGATTCTGTCAACACTTCCCGCTGCCTCGGCGAAGCAGCCAGCATAATTAAGGACCCCACGCACCCCGGACATACTCTCTTCCACCTTCTTCCATCAGGAAAAAGATACAAAAGTCTGAGGTCATGTACCAACCGACTCAAGAACAGATTCTCCCCTGCTGCTGTCAGACTTTTGAATGGACTTACCTTGCATTATGCTGATCTTTCTCTACACCGTAGCTATGACTGCAACATCAAATTCTGCACTTTCTCGTTTCCTTCTCTATGAATGGTATGCTTTGTCTGTATGACGCGCAAGAAACAATATTTTTCACTGAATGTTAATACATGTGACAATAATAAATCAAATCAAAAGATTATTCAAAACTCTATGCTCCATGTCTACTTTTGAATGTATTAAAACACCCCCTTAAAATGTATGCGATCCAGAATGTTTTTCTGGAATATTCCGAGCAGCCAACTGTACTATTAGTTCATGAGATAACACACGCCATGCCTAATCCCAATCCCTCCTGATGCAATTCCATAAAACATAGGGCCATCAGAATGTCACCTTTCCTCATAGAACTCCAAAAACATGCTTGATTCAACAAGGTTTCAAGCTTTTACGTCCTAATTAATCTACAAAGTTTTCATGGAAAACCAGTTATTACAAAATAAAAGCTTTACTCTGAAGTGGAAGGGGAGCCTGCAAAAGTAGTTCGCTTGGTGTAATCAAATTAATTGAGCATCATTCTATCTGTTGTTTCAGCCCTTTACGTGACCACAAAACTGAAGGTTCTGTTACTGGATTGTTAGATACACAATAAGATGCTATTGGACAACAGCAGGGATTTCAGGTATTCTGTCAGACATTCTTGGAATTGAAATTGAAGTTGATTGGAAGCATTTTATCAAAAGCCTACAACAATTAAATCTAAAAGATCCCAGGAAAGAAAACAACATTAGTACAGATTGGTTGCGTGAGGCAGCTGATAAAAGTTTATACTGTACCACCACAATTTATAAAGAAGAACTTCTGATGAATATCAGTTTGGGGGGACGGGGGGGGGGGGGGGGCGGGGGGGGGGGGCGGTGGGGGGGTGTTTTGGAGGGGTACTTAGCAATTTCAAACTTGTACTCAACTCTTTGTGTCTGAAACTTTCAAATATAACTAACCCTCAGAGAGTGTATTTAAAAAGGGATTGAACTAAAAAGGGATCAATGGTATTTCTTATGAAATATGCCTGTTTTATATTTATTTTTATTTACATGGGATTGCTGGCAGTTGATTCATATGTAAACAGGCAGGATTTTCCGGCCGTGCCCACCCCAGAACCTGAAAATCCTGCCCAAGTCATGGAATCACATAGTGCAGAAGGAGGCCATTTGGCCCATCGAGTCTGCACCGACCAAATCCCACCCAGGCCCTATCCCCATAACCGCATGCATTTACTCTCGCTAGTCCCCCTGACACTAAAGGCAATTTAGAATGGCCAATCAACCTAACTCGCACATCTTTGAGAGTGTGAGGAAACCGGAGCACCTGGATGAAACCCACGCAGCCACGGGGAGAACAATGGACCTTTGCATGGTCCACCCCAACGCCCCCCTGCCCACTAAAATTCCCATGGCGGGTGGAATGGGGAAATTAGATAGACAGTTTCTTATGGAGAAAATGCCCTTATTTAAACTGTGCCGTTCTATTTTAGGATATTTGTAAATAAGGCCAATATGTGATGTTTGAAGAAATAGTTGGAAAGCAGCTACATTGCTTTGGGCCCAACCTGTTACACAATGCTCAGGTAATACATAATATCAGAACATAATATGGAATTGGGAGATCATGTACTGTAGACCATCTCAGATATTCGGGGAAATATGGAGGATGTGAATTGTATACAGTACTCCTTGATTTTGAATAACTTTCAAATCTCTCAAATTACTTTTCCCTGTGGAGAACAACTTCAGCTTCTCCAATCTATCACCTAACTGAAGTCCCTCATCCCTGGGACCATTCATGTTGGGTGGACGTTTCCGGCCGTTCATGCCAGCGGGATTCTCTGGTCGCGCTGCAGTGAACGGAGATTTGGCTAAGCGTCAAATTCTCCATCCTCGCCTGCAGCAGCGGCAGGGCGTGAATGGCCAGAAAATTCCGGCCGTAATCTTTTTTAGCATTCGCTCTGATATTTCACATCTTTGCTGAAGTGTGGTACCCAGCAATGGACACAATCCTCCAGTTGTGGCTGAATTAGTGGTTCATAGAGATTCACTAGAACCTCCTTGCTATTGCACTCTAAGACTCTGGCTGGGATTTTCCAGTCCCGCCAATGTCAGGTGTAATGATGGGTGGGCTGGAACAATGTGGCAGGAACTGAAAAATCAATTTGACACCAACGTCTTTGTGTTCATGCTTTTGGCCTTTTTTGCTAGCCTGTGCCAGTTACCTCTGTCTTAGACATTCTTGAAAAGTATCAATGAGCCATCCAGCCAAGCAGTCAGCTCAACGTCAGTCAGCGTTTCTATGGGACTTAATAGGATGGAGGGTCATAGGTAGGCCTAAAAGGTAGGGATATCTTCGGCACAACTTGTGGGGCTGAAGGGCCTGTTTGTGCTGTAGTTTTTCTATATTTCTATGTAACCCGCTGAGCCAGGCTCACTAACTGCTGCTCCTCACCTTTCTCCTGTAATCATCTCCCAGAATGGTCTTCTTAAAGGTAGCTCTCTAATTTCCGCACACTCTGCAGATGGCTCCATTGTACACTACTCTGATGGATACCGCACATGAGCTGACCCAGAAATTTCAGGTGTTAACCAGATTGGGAGGTGGTGGCACAGGGGAATTGTCACAGGAGTAGTAATCCAGAGGCCAAAGATAATGCTCTGGGGACGAAATGCTAAGTTGTTGTTGTATGGGAATCCTCAGCGCCAGCACTAGCACACAGCCAGCATTTAATCTCCAACTACTGGAATTGGACTTGACCTCCTGACCTTCTTCGTAGAAGCCAGGAAGTGACCAACTGAGCCAAGCTGATGTTATATTAATGGGAAAAAAAACCCTTCGCTGTTCTTGATGGCATAAAATGAATTCTTTATGGACATTGCATAATTCAGCCTTGACTTCCTTTTTTTGTCTTTTGCAAACCTTTGTGTATCTTTAAATAGGATATGACAACATGACAAAAAGCTGTTATAAATCAACTTTCTAAATGGCCAGAGAGATCCATATGATTTGTGCAGTGTAATTGAACCTTTCCCTGCAAGCCTCACACCCATCTTCTTTTCATTATCCTGTAACTAAATAGACACTCTGGGACTGTTTGAGATGCATCAAAATAAAGAATCAGTTGCAAAATTTTACAAGTGTATTTCTAGAAAAAAGATCTGGCTCTTTTGGGGCTCTTAAAGAACACGAGGCACAGAGCTTCAAATATTTGTGTTCCTTCCTTGACCTGAAACTGTGTCTGGAATCAAATCTCTGGAGTATATAGATAGCTGCACCAGACGGAACCAATATTAAATTCTGCGTTGTGGAACTCTTCCCTGGCTCATACAAGTTATGGCTGGTTGGTAACTGGTAAATGTGGGTAATATAGCACAAGACGGGGAACATTTAATGAGCAGGATATTTCCAACACAGTGACTACACTTCAAAACTTCTCCTTTGGTTTGTTAAAAAGAGCTTTGGGCTGGGCTGATGTTAAGAAAAAAGTGCAAGTCTCTCTTTACAAAACTGTTTGACACTATGAACTGCTGCTTTTAAACCATCTCTCCAAACTATTTAAACTCATAAACCACTTATACAACACAGATGCATTGTCCAACTAAATTTTATCACCATTATATCATATTTTAACCAGCATACTTAATGCTCTAGTGCAGCCTGTGTTTCTGCAGATATTTTGTGGTATGGTTCTCTTTTACTCCCATTTATCACTAAGCGCAGTTAAAGTGCTGAATAGAGATTTATTCAGAAGTTTCTGTTGAACATCTCACCATGTTGGGTAACGTTCAGAGCTCAGTGTGACCACATATCTGAACTTATGCCTTGCTCACTGATACTTCAACCTACTCTGCCATCCCTCTCTGCTGTTCCTTTAAAATAAAATAGCAACATCTATCAGTTTAAAAAGATACTTTCACAACACTAACAACAACATGCATTTTTATAGCATCTCCAACTTAGTAAAACATCCTAATGTGCTTCACTGGAAGGTTAAAATTTGACACTGAGACACATAGGAGACATTAGGACAGGTGATCAAAAGCTTGGTTAAAGATGAAGGTCTTAAGGAGTGCCTTAAAGGACAGAGAGAGGTAAAGAGGTTTAAGGAGTGAATTCCAGAGTTAAGGACTGAGTTCGCTGAAGACATGGCCACCAATAGTTGGAGCAATTAAAGTCAAGAATGTGCAAAAAGGTCTGAATTAGAGTAGCACAGGGATCTTGGATGCTTGCAGGTCTGGAGAAGGTTACAGAATTAGGGAGGGGTGAAGCTGCAGGGGGATTTGAAAGCAAAGATGAATATTTTAAGATGGAGGTGTTGCCATTCTGGGAGTTGGTGTAGGTCAGTGAGAAAAGAGGTGAATAGGACCCACTGTGAACTAAGACATGAGCAGCAGAGTTATTGATAACCTCAGGTTTATATAGGGTGGAAAATGGGAAACTATCTGTGCAAGTGTTGGGATACTCATGCTTAAAGGAAAGAAAGACACGCATGTGAGTTTCAGTGGCTGAGGCAAAGGCAGAATTGGATACCAATTCAAAACAGCTAAATCTGAGATAATTAAGCAGATAAAAGATTGGTAATATCTAGTGTTTTCAGTTGTTAGAAATCGGAAAAACTCATTTTGCTTTGATGTATTTCTCAGATGGGTCGGACAGCTCAGCAATGTTGGAAATTTTCTGTGCCTTCCACTCAAGGCGTGCTCTCTAGCTGTGCAGTGGGTGGCCATGAAATTTCACCTGAAACATACAAGTGGTCCGACTCCATAAGTGCTTGTAGAATCTCTACCCCATTTCACCAAGGGTATTCTGAGAGAAAATTCAAGGCCGAAATAGAAGACTCAGGTTTTTAAAGCCATCCATTTTTTTTCCATCTATATTAGTTATTAAAGTGACTGTGGTTTTTCGATGAATTTTCACAATTAGATGACTCAAACCCTGATCTCCATTCGAATCTCCATTCCCAGTCCCCTGTTGACTTGTTGAAAGGTTACATGGCATTTTCTGTTTCCTTTTGAATTGAATTGGCTGAAAGATGGAAGGATGGCTGGATCATTTTACTAAACTCACCACACAAACTGGCATTAATTGAGCATGATTAAATTGTAAGAAGTCTCATAACACCAGGTTAAGGTTTATTTGGGCCACTCACCTGATGAAGGAGCAGCGTTCTGAAAGATTGTGATACCAAATGAACCTGTCGAACTTTAACCTGGTGTTGTGAGACTCCTTACTGTCCCACCCTAGTCCAACGCCGACATCGCCACATCATGGCTACCACCAATATCGCAAACTGCCGGCTCAAAGTGGAGAGGATCTCCAAGAAAATCGTGCATACCGACACAGGCATCAAGGCTGTGATTCTCCCATTCCGATCCGCAACTTTTCTGTTGGGTTGCGGTGGGAGATGCCCGTTGCCAGCCTTGTTCCAGGATTTGCGCATGCACCGGGAACACATGCGCATCTCCCAGAGCCGGAGAATAGTTGGAGGCCAGACCATGTTGGAAACCGGCGAGAAGGCAGGGAAGTCATTTGAATCTTTTTAAAATGTATTCTAAATGTATTTTACATTTCATTATCGGGAACTTACCAGTCCCAATTGGATCTCCCACCCTGCCAGGAGTACTTCATTCCGGCGGGGTTTAGAGTTGCTCCCCATGTTTAGGAAACTAGCGAGAGACCCTGCCAGAATGAAGGGGGGGCAATCGGGGCCCCCCAGGGGGTCGGGCGGCAGGGGGTGGTGGTGCCCCCTGGGCATGGGCACCCTGGCAGTGTCAGCCTGTGATCCCTGGCACTTCCCAAGGGGCAAAGTGCCCATGGCCAGGGGGCACCCACCAGGCATCGGGCAGTGCCATGGGGGTGGGGCCTATTGTGGGAGAGGCCGAGGGGTGATCGGTGGGGGTCCCGCTGCCACTTTGCATGGTGATCAGTCTGGGATGGAGGGAGGGCAGCGATTGAGGTGGGCTGGGGGGGATGGTTTGCCAGAGGGGTTCTGCTACCCGGGGAGGGTCTGACCCCAGGGAGGGTCAGCGGGGGGGGGGGGGGGGGGGGGGGGGAGGGGTCTGCCGGTGAGGGGGTGAAGGGATCGTCACTGGTGGGGGTGTGGGCTGGACATCAGGACGCTCCGGGGTGGGCGGGTCAGGGCTGGCCCGGGAATTGTTGTGGGGGTTGCGATCAGGCCGTGGGAGGGGGGCGCTGGAGGGGCTGCACTACAGGGGTTCCAGGCTGGCTAGTGATCGAGCTGTCCAGCAAATGGGGAGACTGACAAATTGGGACCACTGTGCATGCACAGAGTTCCAGAACTGTCAAATTTTGGCATGAACAGGCCCCGCACCCCTGGGTTTTTAATGAGATTCATGATTGGGACCTCTGCAGTGCACAGCCTATTGTTACAATGTTGCAATGAGAAGTTGAACTGACAGAACAGTCGGGATCTAGAACAGTTTTCCCGCCAATTCAGCGCTTTTGGGAGAATCGCGGCTCAAGTTTCTACGCCACTCACCTAATGAAGGAGTGGCACTCCGAAAGCTTGTGATACCAAATAAACCTGTTGACCTGGTGTTGTGAGACTTCTTACTGTGCCCACCCTAGTCCAACGCCGGCATCTCCACATCATGATTAAATTGTGGCAGTCCTTATGGCGGTGGGCAGAAGACAAATTGTTTTTGTGGTTGGCATCCAAGCATAAATTGACCTAACAGCTGGGATCTCATAGACATCTCTCACATATTCTTTCTCACCAACTCAATAGGCTCATTGTAATCATTTCAAGCAATGAGCTAAGTCACTAGGTTCCTGATTTGTATTTCATAGTGGCCCATACAGACGTACACATACATGAACAACTTGGCTGCCTTTTACAAAGCAAATAATATTTGTAGCTAAGTAATTGCCCAGTTTCTTAGTTCTGTTTTAATTAATGTACTGAATAAGTTCAAAATCAAATTAATATAAACATTGCCACTGTTCTTTGACAATGTAAGTTACACAAGTTCTTACTTTTCATCTTTCCAAGCTTCTGCATTATAAATTTGAATCATTTAAAATCTTGAGCTGACAATGGGTTCATGCCTGTTATAAATCATCGCTTCCAAAGCTCCTAAAAAGATGTTTGATTAGTACTACTGAGACTTAGCCAGCGATACATGCACATTCCAATCTTTTTTTTTCACTCTGCAATGAAATGAAAAACGCTCAACATAGTATGAAATAAATCTGACCCAGTCCTGTGAACCTTAGAACTGAAGCAGGCATAATCGCTTTTAATTAAGATACACTCGATAGTTTTGTCGACTCCAACATCTGCTGAACGCCAGTCTCAGAATTCACTGTGCCCAGTTAATGTTATGGTAGCTGACCCATGGGTGACCTTAACCAATGGTTTTTGCAGGTATTTTGTGACATATTGCCCAAAAGGTCCTGTTGCTAAGCAATGGTAATTTTAGACTTTACCCGACTAGTGCTGCAGATTAACAACACTTTTTGGCACCGCCATTAACTATCGCCATTCAAAATTCTCAGGCAGCTTCCAGAACACAATTTCAGCTGATATTTGCATACCGGAGATGGATGTTGCAATGAAGCTCCAACTCCAACGATGCAGTTGTGTAAGTGGTCCCCTTTGGTTCAAAGCCAGAAGTCTTATCTTGGCAATCGCTGAGATTGCTTGGCTACAAACACTAAGATAAGGTGAGTCTGAGTGAGTCCGCCATCATCCTGCTAATGTTTGGCTAGTCTTTCAGCGTGTGTTCAGTGTTATCATCCAGTGACTGTCCTGCAAGATGGAATCATGATATGGAATGTAACTGAGCAGTCAGCTTCACTTGATATTTGCCTTAGCCCTCCCTGAGGAAATCACAGTGGATTAACTCTAGCTGCAAACGTTTAAATAAACCTGACGTGTTTTTAATAATTTATCGACAAAGTTCTGCGGCACATGAGAAAATGAAAATATACACAGTCCCCAAAATTTACACAGTCCCTTTATCTACCGTTTTTATGTATACTTTTTAATTTATATTGCGCTGGATCCATTTTGCCAGAGTTTTTGAACATTGGTAGTATAATTGGCGCATTCTTGATTGGGCGGCACGGTGGCACAGTGGTTCGCACTGCTGTCTCACAGCACCAGGGACCTGGGTTTGATTCCCGTCTTGGGTCACTGCCTGTGTGGAGTTTGTACGTTTTCTCTGTGTCTGTGTGGGTTTCCTCCAGGTGCTCTGGTTTCCTCCCACCGTCTGAAAGACATGCTGATGAGGTGCATTGACCCAAACAGGCGCCGGAGTGTGGTGACTAGAGGAATTTCACAGTAACTTCAGTGCAGTGTTAATGTAAGCCTTACTTGTGACTAATAAATAAACTTTATTTTACTGAATATAGGTAATTCATTTTACGTTGCATCTCAACAAGCATATTAGTGAAAAGGTGTTTATTAAAAGACTTCGATGATCGACAGTTTAATGAAATGGAAAAGGCAGCAAGTTCAAGCTCAGTCATAGCAATCTGCTTGATATGCAATTGTCTGACTCTGTTCCGAAAAGTTAACCGAATCCTGCGCTGCTTCAGATTTTCAGTCCACCTGTGGAAAAAAGATTGCAATCTCGAGACTGTTCCTTTGAGGTGAACTGGAGTGAACACGTGAAAAAAAATCTGAAGTGAAGAGAATCCAATAGTACAGAGTTTAAAGAGGAAATATAACCTGATGAATACCTGATCATTTTAACGGGAGGTTTCAGACCATTTATTGATGTCTCTTTGTTTTCCCTCATTGCTCTGTATCATTATTTCAATGCTCTCCCTTTGGTGAGTATTTGGAAAATATAAAACACAACTCGAGGGGAGTAAGACACCAGCAACTGCAGAGTTAGGGTTGCCAGCCACCCCCACCACCCGCCCCCCCCGTACCGCCCCCCCCCCCCCCCCCCCACCCGCTCCCCCCCCAACCCCCAAGGATTAACTTGCAGTCACCAGGAATTAAAGTGTAAAGTTTATTTATTAGTGTCACAAGTGGGTGTACAGTAACACTGCAATGAAGTTACTGTGAAAATCCCCTAGTCGCCACACTCCGGCACCTGTTCGGGTACACTAAGGGAGAATTTAGCATGGCCAATGCACTCTAACCAGCACATCTTTCAGACTGTGGGAGGGAACAGGAGCACCCGAAGGAAACGCATGCAGACACAGTGAGAATGTGCAGACTCCACACAGACAGTAATCTAAGCTGGGAATTGAACCCGGGTCCCCTCCGGAACAGTGTGTGTGCAATCTTAGAGATAATTCCATGCGACATTAAAAAAAAGTTCTGTTGTTAGGAATCAATCACTCATAAGCGATTGTGCCAACAGATTGTGGGTTCACCTATTTAGACTCGGCAGATGAGCACATATATACAAAACTTGAGGACATCAGCAGCAAAGTGAAACTATGACTGGATTACCTGACAAACTTCACTTTTAGTGCTGTCATGCTGCTATTCCTTAAAGGCACATTACAATATTCCCCTTTCTTTTTAAAGACAATCTAGCCCCTTCCAAAGAAGTATAACTATTTAGAACACATGTTCATGTTTAGGTAGCATTACATAAGTATATAGACCTGATGGATTTTCTAAAGTGTAAATGTAATCTTTGTACTGGTAGTCTTGTTTGGAGGTGCCTTCAATTGCCTTTAATTGCTCACATTTGTGAGAATGATCACAATTGACATCAAAAGTAGAAAAGTGCTTAGGAAAGTTGACGAAGGGTTGACAAACCAACTCTGGCAGAAAGCAATGAGGAATTATAGGCTCCGTGAGCTCTTGGTTAATTTATTAGGGGTGCAAGGCTTGAATGTATTCCTTTTTGCTGAGAATGGGTCTGTGTATGTTGCTTCTAGCCTGCATAAAAAAATGAGCCATATTATGAGCTTGATTGATCTGTGGGGTTGTCCTTTGTGGATGTTGTTCCTGGTTGCATTTGGGGTCTCGCCGGAGACGCAAGAATCTGGAAATGACCTGATTTGGCCTTTAGAGTCATAGAGTCATAGAGGTTTACAGCATGGAAACAGGCCCTTCAGCCCAACTTGTTCCTGCCGCCCTTCTTTTTTAAACCTGTAAGCTAATCCCAATTTCCCGCATTTGGCCCATATCCCTCTATACCCATCTTATCCATGTAACTATCTAAATGCTTTTTAAAAGACAACATTGTACCCACCTCGACTACTACTTCTGGCAGCTTGTTCCACTCACCACCCTCTGTGAGAAAAAATTGCCCCTCTGGTCACTTTTGTATCTCTCCCCTCTCACCTTAACCCTATGCCCTCTAGTTTTAGACTTCCCTACTTTTGGGAAAAGATATTGACTATCTAGCTGATCTATGCCCCTCATTATTTTATAATCCTCGATAAGATCACTCCTCAGCCTCCTACGCTCCAGAGAAAAAAGTCCCAGTCTATCTAGCCTCTCTTTATAACCCAAACCATCAAGTCCCGATAGCATCCTAGTAATTCTTTTCTGACCACGCGGCTGGAAAATCCTACCCAATGTTTCCCACCTGATGTTGGAATAGTTGGATTGCATTACAGACAGAGATTTTGGAGCAAATGTAATTGATTTCCCTTTTTGTAGTTTTGAAAAAATTTGTTCATGGAATGTGGGCATTGCTGACAGGGCTGGCATTTATTGCCTATCCTTAATTGCCATGCACTACGTGGCTTGCTAGGCCATTTCAGAGGGCATTTAAGAGAGTCAACTGCATTCCTGTGGATCTGGAGTCACATGTAGGCCAGTACAGGTAAGGATGGCAGATTTCCTTCCCTAAAGGACATTAGTGAACAAGTTGGGTTTTTAACAACAATTTAGGTTGATTTTGATGATCATCATTAGACTTTCAATCCCAGATTTTTTATTGAGTTCAAATTTCAACATCGAGTGAGATTTGACCATGCGTCCCTGGAGCATTACCCTGGATCTCAGAATTATTCACAATACCACTATGCCACAGCCTCCCCAGAGTATACATCCTCCCTGACCTTTCTGTGTAGCACCTATCTCCATGGTAATTGTCTTGCTAGGATTGTAAAATTAAAATGTAGATGTTTCTGACAATGACTGTTTCAGTGCTTCAAAGAAGAGTTGGTGGCCTTTGTGCCACATAAAAGGCACAGTTTTTCTTAATTCCTTTGGCGATGATGTTTCTTGAGTGAATTTGGGATTGTTTGGAGAAAAGAAATTAAAGAGACCTAGACATTTGCGAAGATTGTCTTTATCTTGATGAGTTGGCATGACTTTCATATCCTCTATTTTACTTGAATCAGGAGATATGCAAGTAAATAGAACCAAATAAATTCATCTGCGGCAAGTCGATGTCACATTTTAGACTGTTGAACAATCCTTCATTACGTGCTGCTTACATCAATAAGTGTAGATTATAGTCATGTTCTTGCTTTGTTCTTCTCACAGCAGTAGTGCCATTAGCAATACCGATGCAACTTGACACAATGAGCAGGGCTATACCAAAATATCTTATTTTGTATCTCACACGTGTCCCAGCTCTGCTGGCTCTCTCCGAGGTCCTTTCCATCCCTAGGGCATCAAGAGGAGGAAGAGATGTCCAAGGATGCAGCATCATATCATATTACCTCATAGTCTGCCAACTCAGGTACAGACCCCTCTGCTGTGTAATGTTGTGCAGCATGCAGCACGCAACAACTACTCCTGAAACTGTTGGTGGGGCATATTGCAGCCCTCCCCCTGAGTGATTGAGGCATCAAAATCTCATTTTTGAAGTGCCAATAGTCTGCTCAACGATGTTCCTGGTGAAGACAGGGCTGCAATTATACTTTTGCTCTACCTCCAACTGTGGCTGCCTTAGCCATGCTCTTAGGTGGTAGCCCCTGTTCCCTAAAAGCCATCCTGGATTTGTGTAGGTGGATGAAATAGATTGAGGAATAGCAAGTTCCTTAAGATGAATGAGTTATGGCAGCTGTCAGGGAGGACAATGGAGTTAAGTTCCTGGCACTCCTGGGGAACTAAATGAAAATTTCAATATAACTTAACATGGTGCCTCACCTCTCCAAGGACGTACCCCGGCTATCCAAAGCATATTTTCTTTTATTCATTTGTGAGACATGGGCATCGCTGGCTATGGCCAGTATTTATTGTAAGAAGTTTAACAACACCAGGTTAAAGTCCAACAGGTTTATTTGGTAGCAAAAGCCACACAAGCTTTCGGAGCTCTTAGCCCCTTCTTCAGGTGAATTCATGTTTTCATCGAATTCACCTGAAGAAGGGGCTTAGAGCTCCGAAAGCTTGTGTGGCTTTTGCTACCAAATAAACCTGTTGGACTTTAACCTGGTGTTGTTAAACTTCTTACTGTGTTTACTCCAGTCCAACGCCGGCATCTCCACATCAGTATTTATTGCCCATCCCTCGTTGCCCTTGTTCAGAGGACAGTTGAGAGTCAACCACATTGCTGAGGCTCTGGATTCACATGTAAAGTAAGGACCAGGTAAGGACCAGGTAAGGACAGCAGATTTCCCTCCCTAAAGGACATTAGTGAACCAGATGGGTTTTTCCGGCAATCAATAATGTGTTCATGGTCATCATTGGACTTTTAATTCCAGATATTTTTAATCAAATTCAAATTCCATCACCTGCCATGGCGGGGTTCGAACATGGATCCCCAGAACATTAGCTGAGTTTCTGGATTAATAGTCTAGCGATAATACCACTAGGCCATCGCACAGAAAACAGACTTCCTCTGGATTTCTCTGTGTGCTCCGAGGTTCACGCAGTAAGGGTTCAAAAACCAGACGTCGATGGTGGCCACTGGTGATTGAAATGAGCAGCTCATAGAATCCCTACAGTGCAGAAGGAGGCCATTTGGCCCATCGAATCTGCACCTACCACTATCCCACCCAGGCCCTACCCCTGTAAGCCCACGTACCTTTCTAATCCCCTGATGCTAATGGTCAATTTAGCATGGCCAATCCACCTAACCTGCACATCTTTGGACTGTGGGGGGAGACCCAAGCATCCAGGGGAAATCCGCACAGACACAGAGAGAATGTGCAAACTCCACACAAACAGTCGTCCGAGGCCAGAATTGAACCTGGGTCCCTGGCACTGTGAGGCAACAGTGCTAACCACTGTGCCACCATGCCGCCCACCAGCTTTCCTGTGATTCACTCATGCTTAAACCTCGGCCCAACTCCATCCCACCCCAGTGAAGATGGGCAATGCTGGGTTTGGGGGAGGGACATTTCAGTCTCTTCCGAGATTTTCACTATAATGGACAGCCTCTCCATCATGGCAACAATCTAGGTCTCAGTTCCTCTCTCCACAGATGCTGCCAGAACTTCTGAGGTTTTCCAGCACTTCCTGTCTTTAGCTCAGTTTTCCTATTATGATTGGCAAGACTACATTGCTCGACTCTGGAGCTCATCAGATAACTTCTCTCTCTGTGATGCTCATTTGATGAGGGCTACACTAAACTTTGGACTGTGGGAGGAAACCCGAGCACCCAGGGGAAACCCACACAGACATGGGGAGAACGTGCAAATTCCACACAGATAGTTGCCCGAGGCCGGAATTGAACCTGGGTCCCTGGTTCATGAAAATTGGTGGTGTGATTGCACTAGAGAGAGTGTAGAGGAGATTCACCAGGATGCTGCCTGGATTGGAGCTTTTCAGCTATGAAGAGAGGCTGGTTGGACTGGGGTTGTTTTCTTGAGGGCAGACAAGGCTGAGGGGGGATCTAATTGAGGTGCATAAAATTATGAGGGGCATAAATAGGGTACATAATAAGAAACTTTTCCCCTTGGTAGAGGGGTCAATAACCAGGGAGCATAGATTTAAAGTAAGGAGCGGGAGATTTAGAGGGAATTTGAGGAAAAGCATTTTTGCCTAGAGGGTGGTGGGAATCTGGAACTCACTGTCTGAAAGGGTGGTGGAGGCATTTAGATGAGCACTTGAAATACCATATGCAATACAATGCAACAGATCAAGCCCTGGAAAATGGGATTAGAATAGATAGGCGCTTGATGACCAATGCAGACATGATGGGCCGAATAGCCTCTTTCTGTGCTGTAAAACCCGATGACAACATTTATCATCTCTTGAGCGTAATTAAGCTGTGCATCTTCTTAATCCACTAGCTCATACAACACAATTAATATGTTCATTCATTTCTCATCCTGTTTATTGGGCCAAGACATTCTGACAACTGATGGCCTTACTTGCTTGTTGGTTCTGTGTTCATGTCCCTTAGCCCTGCAATAATGACCTATATTACCCAAATGTATTTACATCATCCATTCTTCTCATGATTTTAAAGACCTGAATTTATCTCCTTTCATTCTTTAATAGAATTATTTGGTTTGTCACTTTTAATTCATCATTTACAATTCCAAGCATTTGTGCCTTCTCTATGTTGGATGTCCAGATTACCAAAAAGAAAGACTTACATTCATATAGCAACCCCCACAACCTTCAGAATGTCCCAGAGTAATTTACAGCGAATGAAGTACTTCTGAAGTAAAATGCTGCACATACTCAGCAGGTCTGGCAGCATCTGTGGAGAGACAAACATATCAGGTTGATGACCTTTCATCAGAACTAGGAAAAGTTCAAGATGTAACAGGGTTAAAGCAAGTAAAGAGACAGGAAAAAATGGGAAGAGGTGAAAGAAAAAGAAGGGAAAATATATAATCGGAAGACAGGAAAAACTAAATGCCAAACAAGATGATGAGGCAAGGCAAAAGGAGATGAGTATTTGACAAGTAAAGCAACAGGAGGAGGTTTAAATGGGAAAATGCAGAATCATTACCAACTGCCATCCAAAAAAATCACAAAAAATACAGGGAGTGGCTATGATCTGACATTGTTGAACTCAGTGTTGAGTCCAGAGAATTGTAAAGTGCTTAATCAAAAGATGAGGTACGTTTTTCAATCTTAAATTGAGTCTGATTAGAGCAGTATGGGAGACTGAGGATAGAGATAGCAGAGTGGGAGTAGGATAGAAAATTCAAATAACAGGGGACTGGCAGCTTAGGGCCATGCCTACAAGTTGAATTGAAGTCTTTCGCAAAGTCAGACACTGTCTGCCTGATGTAGAAGAGACCTCAACATGACCCAGTAAACCTGTAGACCGAATTGGATGAAATACACGTAAATTACTGCAGGGGTTAAGAGGGGTGTTGCATCTCCTGCTCTTGAATGAGAAGGTGCTGTGAGAAGGGAGAGAGCATCGGTGTTGAAAGGGGAGGGGAGGGAAAACTGGTGGTGGCAAGACGATGGATGTGGTGGAGCTGGTGGAGAATGATTCATTGAATCCAGTGGAATTCCAACAGCATCCACTCATTGCCAAGCCAACGACGTCTGTGCTGGCTGAACATTGAAAGAGGTGAGGAGAAATGCAAAGCTCAGCTGGCTGAGAAGAGGGCTCAGAGACAACAGTGGTCAGTAAATGGTGCAGCTTCTCAGCCAATTATCTTCTTCAGTAAGTAGTCTCACAACACCAGGTTAAAGTCCAACAGGTTTATTTGGTAGCACAAGCTTTTGGAGCGCTACTCCTTAATCAGGTGAGTCCTGGCAGTGCTCCGAAAGCTCGTGCTACCAAATAAACCTGTTGGACTTTAACCTGGCATTGTGAGACTATTTACTATGCCTACCCCAGTCCAACACTGGCAACTGCACATCATAACTATCTTCCTCTGCAGTAAATGTGGCAGAAATTGCCGTAACAGAGTGGGGCTCCTGAGTCACGCCAGGTGATGCTGAACACAGAGGGCAATCACCACAGCGTCTTATGGGACAAAAGGCTGCCACAAGATGTTCCATCACCATTACCTTTGCCTTGCTCCATCATCTACTTTGTCACTTAATCTGCCTTATTTTCCACCCTATCTCAGGCCTTCCCTTTTCCCCCATCCCAGTCCCGCACTTGCTTTAAACGTGTTACAGCCCGAACCTTCTCCAGTTCTGAAGAAAAGTCCTCGGCCTGAAATGTTAACTCTGTTTTTCCCGTACAGATGCTGCCAAACTTACTGAATATTTCCATTATGCTCTTTTTTTAATTTCAGATCTCCAGCATTAATTTGTTTTTGAAGTGTAGTCACTGTGGTGGCGTAAGAAACGTGGCAATTGATTTGCACACAGCAAGCCCCCACAAGCAGCAATGCAATCCATCAATGATCAGATAATCTCTTCCTTTATGATGTTGATTGAGGAATGGTCAAGTCAGGGATAACTCCACTGTTCTTCTTCAATAAAGTGTCATGGGACCTTTTATATCCTCCTCAGAGGGCGGACCGGGTCCCTTTCAAAAGATAGCACTGCAACGTACTGTAGACCACCCTGGAGCACTTGCTTCAGGTTTTTGTGTTCAGATCCCAGAGTGGGACTTGAACCTATAACGTTCAGACTTGGAGTCAAAATGCAACAAACTAAGCCAGAATTGACACCCTGATAGTAAAGATATATTCATTACCAAAATCACATGCTTCAGCTTACAATCAATAGCCCTCAATCGTTTCACATTTACCAGATACATTCAGTGATTCATCAATAAACACCCAACCAAGTGGCTGTGATTGGATATCCATTAATCATGCAGCTCTTGTTTACTTGGCTCTTAAAAATGCAAGAATGAATTTGAAAAATCCAATTTAACACCATTTTACAATCCATAAATCATCTTGCACTGCCGTTTGGAAATCAGGAGAAATGTCTTTACCCAGGGATTGGTTAGGATGTATTCCCGCGAGGAAATAGTTGAAGCAAGTAGCATGATGCATGTGAAAGGAAGCTGGATAAACACATAAGGCATGAAAGGAATAGAAGGATGTGTTGATAGGATGAGATGAAGAGGGCTGGTTGAAGGTTTAAGTGCTGGCATTGACCAGTTGGGCTGAATGGCCTGTTACTGTGTTGCAGACCTTTTATAACAATGCTAAATTGTCATCATCAGCGGAATATTTGTTGGAAACCATAACTCGCTGATGTTGATTTTGCCTGTTCTACACATCCAATAACATTATAATATAAAGCACATTCTGAAAATCATTTATTAACTATTTTTGTGAGTCAGGTTTGCCAGGCACATGCACAGCCTGACAGTCACAAACCACATCTTACCAAACCAGACATGCGGAGTAAATTTGAATGGTTAAGTTACAGCCCAACCGAGCAGATCACGTTTCATAGACAGGAAAGATTTCAGTTTTAATTCTTACCTACTTTCCCCTTAATGACTCCAAGCTTTCAGACTGCAGATATGTAGCTGGCTCTATCTGACTGCTCTATCCCTTCAACTTTTCTCTTTATTAATAACATATTGGCCTTATATAGACAACCTGAACATGGAAAAAACGCGTAAGGTTATTGGGAACAATTACTCCTGTCCTGTCAGAGGCACAGCTTGCGTGCACAAACCCATGTCATTTTTAGCAGGTGAATTCCTAACACATCTGCAGAACATTTTCCTTCATGGCAAAACCACATGGCTAAGGGGGATTTGATCTTAACGAACATTCCCCCTCCCCCTCCCCTATGCTGGATGTGAACGATTGACTCTGTTTTTGTAGTTGCAAGATAGGGGATCACTTTCCATCAGTAGAATGAGAATCCCAGGACCACAGAGAGGAAATGGCTGACTATTTATAAACACGAGGAATGCAGGTTTAATTGTCTGCTCCTGTGATATGCACGTGCTATTCAGCATGAAGTTTCCTACACTTACCAGGGGTATAGCCAATGGATTGAAGATTTACATTAAATTCGAATTGCTTGTTTTAAACAGCAGTATTTCCTTCTGTATCATTGCCATAAAAGCTCACAGAGTTCTGAAAGTATTTAAATTAAAATCTAATTATGCGTTCTAAAAGGCTGCATTTTTTTAGCACACTTTGCCATGGAATCTTATATACTTGCTGGGAATATAAACTCAACCTCGGAGTGTGTATCAAAATCTAATTAGTTCACATATTCGCATACCAATATTCCTGATGGAAAACAGTGACAGTCTCAATGTTAACTCTTGAGGTGTTTGCTTTGGCTCAATGGTAGCATTTTCGTCTTTGGGTCAGAAGGTTGATAGTTCAAGTCCCAGTTCAGCCAGTTTACTGTATGACATCTTCAGCACAGTTCCAAGGGAATGCTGCACTGTTCGTGGCACTGTCTTTCAGATGTGAAGTTAAGTTGGTGCCCTGTCTATCCTTGAAGGTAAATGTCAAACATCCTATGCTGTCATTTGAAGATGAGCAGGAGACTTCTCCTGGTTAATGTTTATCTCCCAACCACCTCAAAAACATAAGATTTGGCTGTTCATTTGCTGTGTGCAAATTGGCTGCTGTTTTCTTTTACATCACAATAGCAACTGCAATTAAAAATGACATAGTTGGGTATCAAGCACCAAAGACTATGCTGAGGTCACAAAAGGGCTCTATAGAAATGCAAATTCTTTCTTTTGAGTGTACACTTTCCAAACCAAGATTCATCACTGCGTGAAGAGAATTGAGAGGATGTGATAACAAAATTCGCAGATGACACTAAGATGGGTGGCAGAGCAAAGTGTGCAGAGGACGCTGAAAGTCTGCAAAGGGATAAAGATAGTCTAAATGAGTGGGTGACGGTCTGGCAGATGGAGTACAATGTTGGTAAATGTGAGGTCATCCATTTTGGTAGGAATAACAGCAAAATTGACTATTATTTAAATGATAAAAAATTGCAGCATGCTGCTGTGCAGAGCGATCTGGATATCCTTGTACAGGAATCTCAAGGAGTTGGTTTGCAGGTACAGCAGGTAATTAAGAAGGCAAATGGAATTTTTTCCTTCATTGCTAGAGGGATGGAGTTTAAAAACAGCAGGATCATGTTGCAGCTGTATCAGGTGCTGGTGAGGCCACATCTGGAGTACTGTGTACAGTTTTGGTCTCCTTACTTGAGAAAGGATATACTGGCACTGGAGGGGTTGCAGAGGAGATTCAGTAGGTTGATTCGGGAGTTGAGAGGGTTGGCTCATGAGGACAGACTGAGTAGACTGGGGTTATACTGATTGGAATTCAGAAGAATGAGGGGAAATCTTGTAGAAATATATAAGATTATGAAGAGAATAAATAAGATAGAAGCAGGGAAGTTGTTTTCACTGGCGGGTGAAACTAGAACTAGGGGGCATAGCCTCAAAATAAGGGGAAGCAGATTTAGGACTGAGTTGAGGAGGAACTTCTTCACACAAAGGGTTGTGAATCTGTGGAACTCCCTGCCCAGTGAACATAGAACATAGAACATAGAACATTACAGCGCAGAACAGGCCCTTCGGCCCACGATGTTGCACCGACCAGTTAAAAAAAAAAAACTGTGACCCTCCAACCTAAACCAATTTCTTTTCGTCCATGAACCTATCTACGGATCTCTTAAACGCCCCCAAACTAGGCGCATTTACTACTGATGCTGGCAGGGCATTCCAATCCCTCACCACCCTCTGGGTAAAGAACCTACCCCTGACATCGGTTCTATAACTACCCCCCCTCAATTTAAAGCCATGCCCCCTCGTGCTGGATTTCTCCATCAGAGGAAAAAGGCTATCACTATCCACCCTATCTAAACCTCTAATCATCTTATATGTTTCAATAAGATCCCCTCTTAGCCGCCGCCTTTCCAGCGAAAACAATCCCAAATCCCTCAGCCTCTCCTCATAGGATCTCCCCTCCATACCAGGCAACATCCTGGTAAACCTCCTCTGCACCCTCTCCAAAGCCTCCACATCCTTCCTGTAATGTGGGGACCAGAACTGCACACAGTACTCCAAGTGCGGCCGCACCAGAGTTGTGTACAGTTGCAACATAACGCTACGACTCCTAAATTCAATCCCCCTACCAATAAACGCCAAGACACCATATGCCTTCTTAACAACCTTATCTACTTGATTCCCAACTTTCAGGGATCTATGCACACATACACCTAGATCCCTCTGCTCCTCCACACTATTCAAAGTCCTCCCGTTAGCCCTATACTCAACACATCTGTTATTCCTACCAAAGTGAATTACCTCACACTTCTCCGCATTAAACTCCATCCGCCACCTCTCGGCCCAACTTTGCAACCTGTCTAAGTCTTCCTGCAAACTACGACACCCTTCCTCACTGTCTACCACACCACCGACTTTGGTGTCATCAGCAAATTTGCTAATCCACCCAACTATACCCTCATCCAGATCATTAATAAATATTACAAACAGCAGTGGCCCCAAAACAGATCCCTGAGGTACACCACTTGTAACCGCACTCCATGATGAATATTTACTATCAACCACCACCCTCTGTTTCCTATCCGCTAGCCAATTCCTGATCCAATTTCCTAGATCACCCCCAATCCCATACATCTGCATTTTCTGCAGAAGCCTACCATGGTGAACCTTATCAAACGCCTTACTAAAATCCATATATACCACGTCCACTGCCTTGCCCCCATCCACCTCCTTGGTCACTTTCTCAAAAAACTCAATAAGGTTAGTAAGGCACGACCTACCTGCCACAAAACCATGCTGACTATCACCTATCAATTCATTACTCTCCAAATAACTATAAATCCTATCCCTTATAATTTTTTCCAACATCTTGCCGACAACAGAAGTGAGACTCACCGGTCTATAATTCCCGGGGAAGTCTCTGTTCCCCTTCTTAAACAATGGGACAACATTCGCTAACCTCCAATCTTCTGGTACTATACCAGAGGCCAACGACGACCTGAAGATCAGAGCCAGAGGCTCTGCAATCACTTCTCTTGCCTCCCAGAGAATCCTTGGATAAATCCCATCCGGACCAGGGGATTTATCTATTTTCAGACCCTCCAGAATATCCTGCACATCCTCCTTATCAACTGTAATACTGTCTATTCTACTCCCTTGCAACCCAGTGTCCTCCTCAGCTATATTCATGTCCCCTTGCGTGAACACCGAAGAGAAATATTGGTTCAATGCTTCACCAATCTCCTCCGGTTCCACACATAACTTCCCTCTGCCATCTATAACTGGCCCTAAACTTGCCCTAACCAACCTTCTGTTCTTGACATACCTATAGAACGCCTTAGGATTCTCTTTAACCCTATCCGCCAAAGTCTTCTCATGTCCCCTTTTAGCCCTTCTAAGCTCGCTCTTCAACTCCCTCTTAGCCAATCTAAAGCTTTCTAGTGCACTACCCGAGTGCTCACGTCTCATCCGAACATAAGCCTCCTTTTTCTTTTTAACCAACAAAGAAACTTTTTTGGTGCACCACGGTTCCCTAGCCCTACCAATTCCTCCTTGCCTGACAGGGACATACCTATCACAGACTCGCAGTAGCTGCTCCTTGAAAAAACTCCACATGTCGGACGTTCCCAGTCCCTGTAATCTCCTAGTCCAACCTATGTTTCCTAATTCTCTCCTAATAGCCTCATAATTACCCTTCCCCCAGCTAAAACCACTGGCCCGAGGTTCATGCCTATCCCTTTCCATCACTAAGGTGAACGTAACCGAATTGTGGTCACTATCACCAAAATGCACACCAACTTCCAAGTCTAGCACCTGGTCTGGCTCATTTCCCAGCACCAGATCCAATATAGCCTCACCTCTAGTTGGCCTGTCTACATACTGAGTCAAAAAACCTTCCTGCACACTTTGAACAAAAACTGACCCCTCTAACGAGCTAGAGCTATAACAATTCCAGTCAATATTAGTCAAGTTAAAATCCCCCATAACAATTGCCCTATTACTTTCACTCCTAAGCAGGATTGACTCCGCAATCCTTTCCTCAACCTCTCTAGAACTTTTAGGAGGTCTATAAAAGACTCCCAACTGGGTGACCTCTCCTCTCCTATTTCTAATCTCCGCCCATACTACCTCAACAGATAAGTCCTCATCAAACCTCCTCTCTGACACTGTGATACAATCTCTGACCAATAATGCTACCCCTCCCCCTCTTCTACCTCCTTCCCTACTTCGACTAAAACATTTGAACCCCGGGACCTGCAGCATCCATTCCTGCCCCTGCTCTATCCATGTCTCTGAAATAGCCACAACATCGAAGTCCCAGGTACTGATCCACGCTGCAAGTTCACCCACTTTATTGCGAATACTCCTGGCATTGAAGTATACACATTTCAAACCCTGCTCCACCCCACCTCTGCAATGCCGTGCATTGCAGTCCCCATCCATGCATCCCTCACTTTCAGCCCCACTACTCAGGATCCCTCCCCCCCCCCGAATCAGTTTAAACCTCCCTGCATGGCCTTAGCAAATTTACCCCCCAGGATATTGGTCCCCTTCTGATTAAGGTGTAGACCATCCTTCTCATAGAGGTCACACCTTCCCCAGTACGAGCCCCAATTGCTTAAGTACCTGAACCCCTCCCTCCTGCACCATCCCCTCAGCCATGAATTCAAACCTTCCCTCTCCCTATTCCTCTCTAAACTATCCCGTGGTACAGGCAAGAGTCCAGAGATAACCACTCTGTCAGTCTTGGCCTTTAGTTTCCACCCCAACTCCATAAATCCCTGCCTAATATCCCCTTCCCCTATCCTCCCTATGTCGTGTGTCCCCACATGTACAATAACTTGTGGTTTATCTCCCTCCCCCCTAAGAGTCCTGAATACCCTGTCAGACACATCCCGGACCCCAGCCCCTGGTAGGCAACACACCAACCCTGAGTCCCTACCTTTAGTTCCGACCCTCCTATCTGTCCCCTTAATTGTGGAGTCCCCAATCACAAGGCCCAGTCTTTTACAGCCCCTAACCACCTGAGCTTTCTCACTCGGCTCACCCCCAGAGATCTGCTCTCTATGCTCAGTTGATTCCTCCTCAACTGTAGCCTCCAGCACCGAAAACCTATTATGGAGGGGAACCGCCCCAGGGGTGAAGCAGTTGAAGATTTTAAGGCAAGGATAGGTAAATTTTTGAACAGTAAAGGAATTAAGGGTTATATTGAGCGGGCGGGTAAGTGGAGCTGAGTCCACGAAAAGATCAACCATGATCTTATTGAATGACGGAGCAGTCTCGCGGGGCCAGATGGCTACTCCTGCTCCTAGTTCTTATGTTCCTATGTTCTTATAACATTTGGCCTTGGAAACTCAAAAACAGCTTCTTCCCTGCTACCATCAGACTTTTGGATGGTCCTATCTTGCGTTAAGTTGATCTTTCTCTACACTCTGGCTATGACTGCAACACTACATTCTGCATGCTCTCATTTCCTTCTCTATGAACGGTATGCTTTGTCTGTATAGTGCGCAAGAAACAATACTTTTCACTGCATACTAATACACGTGACAATGATAAGTCAAGTCAAAATCAAATCTTTCAGCTTCTTTGGACTGAGCTGCCAGCGTTTTGGAGTGCCTCCATAGGCAATCTCTCCCATGAGAAAATTATGTTTCAGACCTCTGGGAACAGCCCTCAGATAATTTCCAGGAGGGAATGTGGATTTAGGGTGGTGGGGAGTGGGATCGGGGGAGTGGGGGGGCGGGGAGTGGCTAGGAGGTGGGGAGGACAGGGGGCAGGGTGAGGTGATCATGAGAACAGATTGGAATTTCTTTTTGCAATGTTTACTTTATTATTGTCACATGTATTAGCATACAGTGCAAAGTATTGTTTCTTGCGGGCAATACAGACAAAGCGTACCCTACAAAGGGAAGGAGAGGAGAGAGTGCAGAATGTAGTGTTACAGTTGTAGGTCAGGTGTAGAGAAAGATCAATTTAATGTGAGGTAGGTCCATTCAAAAGTCTGATGGCAGCAGGGAAGAAGCTGTTCTTGAACTTTTGAGGCCATGGGGGGCTACTGACACATTTTGTCGAGGGGTCCTTCAATTTATCTCACGGGTCTCAAGGCATCCCAAAAAATGTTCCAAATTCCACTAATTTCTTTCTTTCGAAAATTGGAGTAGCTTTCCTGCACCAAGTCAAAACACAGATCTTTCAGTCAGTTCTAAGAATTCTACAAATTAAATCATCTACTGTGGTGCTGCATATTCTCAAATACCAGTTGGAAAAAAACCCAAGGAAAATTTAGTAAATCATTTTGCCTGTATTGCACACACATATCCTGGAAACTGAGTCTAAACTGATCCGATGAAAAGTTTGAAAGGAAGATTTCTTCTTTAAGCCTTATTATTTATTCATTGTCAGTTTATTCCAAGACTTAAAGAAGAATAATAAGGCTTAAAGAAGAAATCTTCCTTTCAAACTTTTCATCGGGTCAGTTTAGACTCAGTTGCCAGGACATGTGCGTGCAATTGTATTGTTCTTTGTTCTTTCAAATGAATGGTCTAGTTGGGCACATGAGCGGCGCAGGCTTGGATGGCCGAAGGGCCTGTTCCTGTGCTGTATTGTTCTTTGTTCTTTGTTCTTTCAATACGGCAAAATGATTTACTAAATTTTCCTTGGGTTTTTTCCTTGGAATAAACTGACAATGAATAAATAATAAGGCTTTCTAATTAATATCTTCATTACGAGCCATGTAGATATGTTTATTTGTTGCAGTACAATACTTTATCTTCTATTCCTCCCTTTGGTGAACTGCTCAGTGAGGAGGCAGAAGGGCAAGTGTAAGATTTGAGGACATTTGCATAAACCTGGCTTATATTTCCTTGAGCTTAGAAGGTTCAGAGGTGATCTGATCAAAATGTTAAAAGGGAAATACAGACCAACTATTTCCGCTGGTGGAGGACTGCAGAGCGAAGGACACAAGCTTAACATTAAAAACTAAATCATTTGAGGAACACTTTTCCACACAAAGGGTGATGGAAAATGTAAAACTCACATCCCCATAGGGTTGGGGATGCCGGATGGTAAACTCGAGCTTTCAATACTAATACCGATAGATTGTTGGTAAGCAAGGGTATTGAGGGATCTGGAGCTAAGGTATGAAAATGAGCTGGGGTACAGGTCAGCCACATTCTAATTGAATTGGGGCTACAGGGGTAAAAAATCCTTTGCCTGTTCCCATGTACTTGGTGGGAAGCTCTGCCCGACAATGTCTAAAACCCCTATTCAATTTTGTGGGTAAACTAATCGCTAAAAAAACATGTTACAGCTTTTAGTTACAAACTAGAATAGGAATGGGCCGTACAGAATGATTCTGTGCAAACTCTTGCTAAATACATCGACTGGTTGAGGGTGCAGGGGGAGGAAAATAATGGGCACCACCCTAAAGAACCTGAAGATGGTAATGATGAAACTGATTGGTGTCACACGGCAGACAGTACTGCCACCTTTGACTTACAACCCGAGATACACTGAGCTCTCATTTATCAGTACAGGATTACTTTCCTTTATTAAAGGCAGTAACCAAATGCAAGGCAATAACAACATATGGCTAAAATCAGGCTATAACAGTGGCATTTCACTTGGCCGGATGTTACATTGCTGGATATTGGTTGACAAAACTTTAGTCGGGTGGACACTGCTAGAACAGGACATCTCGTGATGTGGATCACGAGTAGGACTTTTTCTTCAGTTCATATTTATTTGCAAAGTATGTTGCTGCAAGTGTGAGCTGATAATGCCAGGCTGAGGGCAACGGGACATTTGGAACCCCAATGAACAATGGAACCCACAGCACATCTCCATCAAACTTTGTAGATTGTGGAAGAAACAAAGGAATAATGGGGATGAAGAGTGAATTAGAATCAAATCAGGTGCAGCGAGATACATTTTTACAGATGCACTATAGAAAGCATCCTTTCCAGACGTAACACAGCTTGTAGGCTCCTGCTTTGACCAAGACCGCAAGAAACTACAAAGGATTGTAAATGTAGCCCAGTCCATCACGCAAACCAGTCTCCCATCCATTAACTCCGTCTACACTTCCCGCTGCCTTGGAAAAGCAGCCAGGAACTCACGCATCCTGGATATTTCCTCTTCCACCTTCTTCCATCAGGAAAATGATACAAGAGCCTGAGATCACATACCAACCGACTCAAGAACAGCTACTTCCCTGCTGCCATCAGACTTTTGAATGGACCTACCTTATATAATAGTTGATCTTTCTCTACACCCTAGCTATGACTGTAACACTACATTCTGCACTCTCTCCTTTCCTTCTCCCCTATGTACTCTATGAACAGTATGTTTTGTCTGTATAGCGTGCAAAAACCAATACTTTTCATCGTATCCCAATACATGGGGCGGCATGGTGGCACAGTGGTTATAGAAAGAAATCATAGAAACCCTAAAGCACAGAAAGAGGTCATTCGGCCCATCGAGTCTGCACCAACCACAATCCCACCCAGGCCCTACCCCCATATCCCTATATATTTACCTACTAATCCCTCTAACCTATGCATCTCAGACACTAAGGGCAATTTTAGCATGGCCAATCAACCTAAGCCACACACCTTTGGACTGTGGGAGGAAACTGGAGCACCCAGAGAAAACCCACGCAGACACGAGGAGAATGTGCAAACTCCAAACAGACAGTGACCCAAGCCGGGAATCGAACCCAGGTCGCTGGAGCTGTAAAGCAGCAATGCTAACCACTGTGCTACCGTGCCACTATACAGTGCCACTATAGCAGTGGTTAGCACTGCTGCCTCACAGTGCCAGGGACGTGGGTTCAATTCCGGCCTCGGAATGTGTGTCTGTGTGGATGCACATTCTCCCCGTGTCTGCATGGGTTTCCTTCGGGTGCTCCAGTTTCCTTCCACAGTCCAAAGATGTGCAGGGTAAGTTGATTGGCCATGCTAAATTGACCCTAGTGTCAGGGAGATTAGCAGGGTAAATACGTGGGGTTGCGGAAATAGGGCCTGGATGGGATTATGGTCGCTGCAGACTCAATGGGCCGAATGGACTCTTTTTGCACTGTAGGGATTCTATGATTCTCGATGATGTGACAATAATGAATCAAACCAAATCAAAAAAATAAAGAAAGAGTAAGAAAGATTGGATCAAGGGAAAATAAAAAAAATAGACAAATGAAAATAGAAAAAGGTATATTTTATATTTTTGAAAACATCAAAAAATAATGCAAGGATTAGATTGAACACTTCAAATAGTTTTCTTTCTGGGTCAGAGATGTTGATGGGTTTGGTGTCAACAATGATCATGGTGTTAAAAGGGTACTTACATTCTTGATTACCGGACTTAACTTTCTGGCTTGAGCTTAATGTGCAAATCTGGAAAAGGCCGTAAAAATAACGGAGACGCGAAGCGCAAGTTGCTGCTTGTCCAAACCAAACAGCGGAGTGAAATAAGTGGACTAGCGGACTCTGGGCATTTGCAACTCACATTGTAGCCCTGAACTCTGTGACCTTGCAGGCCGATTCACAGCAAATAATGGTGTGTGCCATTATGTTTCCAGCAAAATCCAGCTTAACACATTTGCCCAAAATTCTTCTCTCTACTGCAGTGGAAACCTGAACCCATTTAATATAAATGAGTTGCTGTCTCTGAGAGAATAGAGAATGTCAGATGAATCTATTAAGTGCTATATCATGCTACAATCCCATGATGTAATTTGAGATCCAGTGTTTCAAAGTAATTCCATAAATCAATCTTGATGATAGCACCCATGCCAATTTCATCGCAGTTATCAGGCATAATACATACAAATTCTTGTGTTGCTTGAACCAGATTAGCTCATATTGTGAAAACAAGATATGACAAGTGAATACACTGGCAAGATGCTAATGAAAACTGGACATGTATTGAGGAGGTAAGTATATGAATCAGTGATCAGCGGTCAGCAACGTTCTATTCCAGATAGCCAGCTGGTGAAGGGAGAACTGGAACCTAATTTTTTACACACCTATTACCTTTTATTACAAACATGCACCTTGAAACCCAACAACAACTGTTTCAGTCTGCTCTTGGGAGAAAACAGAAATCAATAAATCAAAAATAAGAGGGGTGACAGCCCCTGGTGGGGCACTGTAACAAAAAAATCAGAACTCCAAAGGAAACTTAACCAAACCACCCTGGATGGGATGCTCTGTCAGAGGAACAGTGCAGTCTCAATTTTGGGCACCCTTCCCAGATGACGCTGCATCTTGGTCATTTAGGCAGTTGCTTCATATGATTACTTAAAGATTGTTAAATTACGTACAAGGTTGCCCAAATTTTCGACAGGTAAGGGTGCTTGCCAGGAGTGCGACACCAAAACAAAACCAACCATTTTATACTCATTTTTATTTTCAATTTCATCCAAAAGCAAAATCATAGGGAATCCATGATCAAACAATATGTCCATCATACAAAAGAAAATCTTGATTTGTCCCTAGTAAATGTAAACTAAGCAAAAACAGTTATTTCACTGCTGAAAAACACATCTCTTAAAACCTCCTTCACAAATCGTTGGGCTGACCGTGTGCCACTCCATTCCACGCTCATTCCCTAGTGCCTTCTTGCAACAGCACACCTTTGACTCACAATGATCACTATAACCGAGAGTTGCACTGATATTATTAGATTTTACCAGTCCCTGTGTGAAGTAACAGAAGGTTGCTGTAATATTGATTAAACTTTGTGTAGCTCTGCTTTTCATTCTGTTGTTGAATGGCGATCGCAGTTCTTTTGTTTCTTCTTACTGTGCCCTGTTCTGTCAGGACAATGTACGATCTCAGATCTGGTGATTTCCCTACTATTTCTCCAAATATTGATTGATCTCTGATCTCCCTATCAAAGTCAAATTAGTTTTCTTGCTCCGTGACTTATACATGTGATACCCATCTTACCCATGTAACTGTCTAAATGCTTTTTAAAAGACAAAATTGTACCCGCCTCTACTACTGCCTCTGGCAGCTCATTCTAGACACTCACCATCCTCTGAGTGAAACAATTGTCCTTCTGGACCCTTTTGTATCTCTCCCCTCTCACCTTATGCCCTCTAGTTTTAGACTCCCCGACCTTTGGGAAAAGATGTTGACTATTTACCTAATCTATGCCCCTTATTATTTTATAGACCTCTTTAAGATCATCCCTAAGCCTCCTACGCTCCAGAGAAAAAAGTCTCAGTCTATCCAGCCTCTCCTTATAACTCAAACCATCAAGACCCGGTAGCATCCTAGTAAATTTTTTCTGCACTCTTTCTAGTTTAATAATATCCTTTCTATAATAGGGTGACCAGAACTGTGCATAGTATTCCAAGTGTGGCCTTATGAATGCCTTGTACAACTTCAACAAGACGTTCCAACTCCTTAATCAATGCTTTGGCTAATGAAACCAAGCATGCCAAATGCCTTCTTCGCCACCCTGTCCACCTGTGACTCCACTTTCAAGGAGCTATGAACGTGTACTCCTAGATCTCTTTGTTCTATAACTCTCCCCAACGCTCTACCATTAACTGAGTAGGTCCTGCCTCAATTCGATCTCCAAAATGCATCATCTCATATTTATCTAAATTAAACTCCATCTGCCATTCATTGGCCCACTGGTCCAATTGATCAAGATCCCGTTGCAATCCGAGATAACCTACTTCACTGTCCATTGTGCCACCAATCTTGGTGTCATCTGCAAACTGACTAACCATGCCTCCTAAATAGAGGGATTTTAACACAGTAACTGCGAAGGAACAGCGATATATATCAAAGTCAGGATGGTGAATGACTTGGAGGGGAACTTGCAGGTGGTGGTGCTCCCATGTATCTCTTGGGCTTGTCCTTCTAGATGGAAGTGGTAGTGGGTTTGTAAGGTGCTGTCTAAGGATATTTGGTGAATTTCTGCAGTGCATCTTATAGATAGTATGCACTACTGCTCCTGAGTCTACTCTCTTTAAGCTTTATACTGTTCAATCCAATAAATAACAACACCTCAAGACACTTAACAAGATGTTATCAAGCAAACTGTGAGCCACTTAAGGAGAAATTAGGGAAGGTGACCATTAGCTTTTCAGCGGCTTTGTAAAGGAGGTAAGTGAGGTGGGGAGGTGGAGGGGTTTATGGAGGCAATTCCAGCACTTAGGGCCTTGGTCGCTTAAGGTATGACCACCATTTATGGAGCCAGTAAAATTGGGATGTACTTGAAGCCAGAATTAGAGGAGTTCAGAATCTTTGAGGATTGCAGGACTGCAGAAGATTGCAGATGCAGAGACGGTTGAGGCCACAGAGCGATTTGAAAACAGGGACTAGAATTTTAAAATGGTGGTGATGAAGAAGCAGGAGCCAATACAGGTCAGTGAGCACATGAGTGATAGTGACTGGGATTTGTTGTGATTTGGGACATGGGTAGCAGAATGTAGGATGAAATTTATAATGGGTAGAATGTTGGAAGCCAGCCAGGCGAGCATTGGAATAGTCAAATGTAGTGGCAACAAAAGCATGGATGAAAGGTTCAGCAGCAGATAAATTGAGACAGGGACGCAATTAAAAATGTATGCCTAATTGCCAGAAGTTATTTTTCTTGGATTAGGCTTATTGTGAACTCAAACTAAAAATAGCTTAATTTTAATCTTTTTAATTTAAATCTTTTTATGCTTTGGACCATTTAGTCCTTTGTGTATTAATTTAATCTAGACAGAGCAAAAAAGTTTAAAATGAATCCTACACTTTATATAAAAGGGATTAGACTTCACAAGTATAGCACTGCCTCCACAGAAAAGTGGTTTGTCTATATTTGATGTGCTATGCACAAATACTCGCATGTTATGCTGGAATGAAGATTTCAGCTTGAAATGTTATGTTTGGAACAGGAAATTTATACAATGGGAATGAATGGGAAGTGTTTTTTTATATGTTTGAAATTGACACTTGGATCAGAACGGCAATTGGATGGGCTGTGCATTTATTTGGAATCCGCTGCAACACATTTGCTTTGATGAAATGTAACTGTGTCCCGAGATCATATTTTCCTGGCATATGCTGAGATATTTTAGCAGCTGCTATATAGTGGAATGCAAGGGTGTGTTTGTGTTGTAGCCATCACAATATGAAAGAAATGGAATTCTACTGTGGCAACATCTGCAATCAAACAAAACGACTGCAGATACTGCAGCTTCGTATTTAGAGAAATGGGGGCGGAACCTTCTCCGCAACCCGCCACGTGTTTCGCGGTGGCAGAGACGGCCTGCCATTGGCTGGTGGTAGAATCTTCCCATGGGGTTTCCCATTGAATGCACGGTGGCACGGTGGTTAGCACTGCTGCCTCATAGTACCAGGGACCCGGGTTCGATTCCTGGCTTGGGTTATTGTCTGTGTGGAGTTTGCACGTTCTCCCGTGTCTGCATGGGTTTCCTCTGGGTTCTTCAGTTTCCTCCCACACTCCAAAGATGTGCAGGTTAGGAGGTTGATTGGCCATGCTAAAATTGACCCTTAATGTCAGGGGGATTAGCAGGGTAAAAATGTGGGGTTGTTGTCAGTGCAGGCTTGATGGGCCGAATGGCCTCCTTCTGCACTGTAGGGATTCTGTGATTCTATGAATCTTTGCCGCTGGGAAATCCACGGGATTGGTGCACCAACAGTGGGACTAAAAGATCCCACCGGTGTGAATGGCCGGAAAGTTCCAGCCATGGTTTTTAAAGAAACCTTCTGTTTAAAGACAAGAAATCAAGTCATTTCTCACACTGCCACATAAAATAACTGTGCAAAACAACGATAACCATAATGAAAATATCTATCTTGTTCTGAAATTATGGACAGAATTTTACCGCCACTCCCACTGGCGGGTTTTTCCGTTCACGCAAAAGTCATTAGAGTTTTGAACAGGTCAACGCATTTCATGGTTCGACACCTGCTTTGACGAGGTTGTAAGATCCTGCCAGAGACTAAAGGAGTTCTTTGCTTTCCTGAGAAACATAAAGTTCTCTTATCGCTCAGTCTTGCAGCAAATTTAAAGATTTCACTGTCACCTACGCATTGACAAAATACAAACAGTTTAGTTACAATTTTACTTTTCTCCAGCAGAGACAACTCTGAATATATTTTATAATGTCAGCGTTCTGTGTATACTGAATTTATTATTGACTAAGCAATAGAAAGGTATTGCCCCAGAATGCTGCTGACCATCTAAAGAGGTCCGGGTAGCCTTACTGAGATCAATCAATCAACCCAGGAGAAAAATGTTAAAGCAAAATCTGAAATAAAAACAGAAAGTGCTGGAAAACTTCAGCAGGTGTGGCAACATCTGTAGAGAGAGAAACAGAGGATGGAATTCTCCCATCCCACCCGCCACTGGAATTTTAGCAGGCGGGGTGCGGGGAATGTGAAACGCCGTTGGCGGTCAGGTGGGAATTTCCGGCTTTTAGATCAGCGTGGCCGGAGAATTCCGCCCAGAGTTAACATTTCAAGTCCAATATGACTCCTTTGGACCTCAAAATATCCTGTTTTTTCCCTCTTGGTGCCCTGTTTGCAGACAGTTGGTGGGTAGCTATGTTTGGTGGCAACAAGCCATGGTTTAAAAAGTTGACTTCAGAAAAAGAATGCTAAAGCCCAGCCTGGGAACCTCTGCCTGGTTTCAGAAGGTCGTAGCTACAACAGAATGTACTTCTTAAATATGGTAATCCAGCAACTGTGACTGGATCACTGAAGGGCCCATTAAGAGGCAGTACAATTGATGCCTCCATTCACACCAGACCGGAAGTCCCAACGTGAATGTAATGCTTTCCATTATAATGTTGAGGACAACACATGAAGAAGAACCGTGGAGTGAAGCCCATGAAAGGAAGTTCTTGGGCTACCACGTAATAGATACACTGTGTGCATATTTAAACAAGGCAGCGACTGGATTTATTTAATCATCTTTGGTCTTGCCACTGCTATGACCTGTGTTGTACTGTTCAGGTCAAATTAAATTTATTTATTGGTGTCACAGGTAGGCTTACATTAACACTGCAATGAAGTTATTGTGGAAGTGGACACTGTAGTAACAACAGGAGAAAGGCTAACTGCTCAATAAGGCAAGTTACTACATTCTGGAATTTCATAGAATCATAGAATTCCTACAGTGCAGAAGGAGGCCATTCGGCCCATCAAGCCAGCAGTGACAACAATCTCACCCAGGCCCTATCCCCTGCTAATCCCCTGACACTAATTTAGCATGGCCAACCAACATAACTTGCGCATCTTTGGACTGTGGGAGAAACCAGAGCACCCAGTGGAAACCCACGCAGACATGGGGAGAAAGTGTAAACTCCACAGACAGTGAACCGAGGCCGGGATTGAACCCAGGTCTCTGGCACTGTGAGGCAGCAGTGCTACCCACTGTGCCACTGTGCTGCCCGAGTTGGGAGGTAAATCTGTGCAAACTTCGAGAGGATGCAAGGCACAAGCTATGGTAGATGAACAATAATCATGTGATACCAGCTAGATCAGTGAGTGACATATCTTGCTTTGACTCAGAGGTTCCTTCAACGGCAATAGGAGGCCTGAAAATGTTCTCTACCGACTCATTCCTTCTCAGAATTGAAGATGGTAACCCATAATGGGCAAAAAAAGCTATGTTACAGTCCTCTTGTTGGAGTTTGCTCACTTCCATCGCTGTCATTTAGCCTTATTTTTAGACAACACAAGAATGATATCAAACTGCTGAAGTACATTATTGATGAGAAAGAAGTCTTAGTTTCCTTTTTCTTTTTTTAGGTATTTCATGCACATGTAGAGATTAACATCCCTTTAATTGTTAAATTAAATTTCAAACAATTAGAAATTAGGAATCGAGTATCTTTACATCTGTCCTTTAAATTAAGGGGTGATAGATATAGGACAGATGTCAGAGGTAGGTTCTTTACTCAGAGAGTAGTAAGGGCGTGGAATGCCCTGCCTGCAACAGTAGTGGACTCGCCAATATTAAGGGCACTTAAATGGTCATTGGCTAAACATATGGATGGTATTGGAATAGTGTAGGTTAGATGAGCTTTAGATTGGTTTCACAGGTCGGCGCAACATCGAGGGCTGAAGGGCCTGTATTGCGCTGTAATGTTCTATGTTCTATGTTTTAGAAATTTGGCTGATGTGGATATTTAATTATAATTTTACTTTTCATGTTTTTATTAGTAATTTTTCTATTGTTTGACCTATAGAAAATTGTGCTATAAATGTATGAACTGTGGATTTGCAGAAAATAAATTTCAATCATCCTTTTTTCTATCCATCACTATTTTTGCATCATTTTCCAATGTATTAAGCTGAGCCATGACTGAACTCTCCAAGGTGACGCTCCAGGCTAGCTGGTGCAGATATTACTGTACAGATTATATTTACCCCAGTTGCATGACCAAGTGAAGCACTGGCGTTGTCCCACCCTGGCTCCCAACTGTGTCACAGGTCAATTTGTCTAACCACAGAGTTTGCAACCTGATCTCTCTTTGTTTTGAAGATCCTTGGTGTGATTTTGGGCCTCAAAATCATAAAATCCCGCCCAATATCAACAGACCTTTCCATGGTCTGGCCCTCGCCCACTAGGATTCCCGTGGTAGGCGGGACGGTAAAATTCTGGCCCCTATCTCCATTCTGCTTTCACACATGCCTGCAGAACAATATTGATTAAATCATTGGTTATCGGGACCCATAAGGACTTGATAGACACTAGATAAATCCGAGCAAGGTATTGATCACTAGTGGCATCCTTCCAGATGGGGAGTCTGGAGTACTGATCAGCAACATGCATATATTTTGTATAAATGCCATTCATCCCTACTAGTCTTTACTGGTGTTAATGCTCCACAGGAGCCTTCACCCATCCTATTTCACCTAACCTGATGTACATATCTTATAATAGGGGAGGTGATGGCCTAGTGGTATTGTCACTAGACTATTAATCTAGAAACTCAGTTAATGATCTGTGGACCCTGGTCCAAATCCCGCCACGGCAGATGGTGAAATTTGAATTCAATAAAAAAAATTCTGGAATTAAGAATCTACTGATGCCCATGAAACCACTGTCGATTGTCGGAAAAATCTAGCTGATTCACTAATGTCCTTCAGGGAAGGAAATCTGCAGCCCTTACCTGGTCTGGCTTACATGTAACTCCAGAGTCACAGCAATACGGTTGACCCTCAATCTCTCAGAAATGGCCTAGCAAGCCATTCAGTTCAAGGGCAACTAGGGATGTGCAATAAATGCTGACCCAGCAGCATCGCCCACGTCCCATGAACGAATAAAAAAAAATCTTGTAATCGCTTTATTCCTATAAAGCTATCAATACTATTTACCTCAACTGCTCGTATATGAATGATAAATATTACAGTCAACGGGTAGTAGGGAAATACATTCAAATGCCAAGAATTAGCAGTAATGTCGAAAATCTCTGCCATCCATTGTGTTTATTCACAGGTGAAATGGTCCATTAGTCCAGTTGTTCCACACACTCCTCATTCACAGGATAGACAAACTTTATTTGATGAAGGACGTACAGCACAGGATACCTCATCAAAATTCAGAAATTGCTGAGCAGAGATCTAGACCTTCTACAACCCCCATTGGAGGTAGAAGAATCCTAAAGAGATGTTAGCCTGAAAGTGACTGCATTCATGTGACACTCTTATTTTAATGCTGATGTCAACCTGTGCATGTGAAATGTGTGGATGCTGGTAATAAATTATGTATAGAAGAATGTTATTATCCACTAATATCGTAAAGAAGAATTCATTTGTTCTGGTCTCCTTTTAAATGTCCCCCAAATTCTTGAAGTCTGTCTGTACAAAATAAAGATAAAAGGCTAGAACACAGATTCGCTTCTTCTGATGTCACCCATCTCGTGACTCTTAAAAAAAAGCACCAAATTGCCACTCTGGTCTAAAAAGATAAAGAAAAACATGAATTTCTCTCTGGAGTTAAAGAAATAATAAAAATATTTTATTTTAATTCTGAGTCACTTACAGAAAAAAAAATCCCTTTTGTCTGCTGTTTCCTAGAAGTTATACAATCTGGGTCAAACATCTGCTCACTTTTCATCCTCCGTGCCAGCACTAGTAAGACGAGATGGAGTAAATGTCCTGTGTTGGAAAAACTGACTCACTACAGAAACCTGTTGCAAGACAAAGACTGATGGGGAGCAGTGTCATTACTGTAGTGACATTTTGAAAAATATTTCCTTGTGGCAATTTAATGTAGCAGTGTTATTTTCTTACAGAATCCGATGCAAGGTTAACCAAAGGTGAAAGAAATGGGGAATTCGCTGCTAGATTAAAACCACATTCTGTTGGCAAGGCCGCTGTCAGGGAAGAAACAAAACAGTATTAGCCTCACTTTATTCTGAACAAATTACAAGTTACCGTTCAAGCCCTGTTTATTAATCTTAATTTTCAAAGATATTCATTTTGAAAACAATTGACCAGATGTCCTTGGAAATAAACCAAATGAACAGTTAAGTTGAGGGGAGAGGGAAACTTATTAAAAGGGATCACTAAATTTGCCTTTTGCAGTCGCTTTTAGCCTTTTCAAAGTTTATGTAAGTACAGTACCGTTATTCCACAAAGATAGCTACGTCCGCTATATTTTTAAGAATTGTAACTGTAACGTATTTTTAGTTGAAGCCTGTGCATATCACCAGGATTTGTTTGGGAGTTTTATTCCCCCCCTAAAAATTGTCCCTACTGCCAACGCGACTGGGATCAGCTGACTGATTACTGACCAAGGATTGAATCTGGGATCTCCCGGATCCCTTTGGTTCAGCTCACCACAATTATCATCCTTCTTCAGGCTATGCCAAATTACTTGTTTCCTCCCTCTTGTACTCTTGCATCCACTTGCCCCACCGCAGAACGTCAGGTTGCACATGATACCCAAGTAGGTAGAACATTTGGACAAATCTTTTTAGGTGACTTACAACCCAAACTCTGAGAATGTTTGGCAGCAACTTTCATTGTCATGAGCAGTGGGAAATTAACTTGGGCGGAGTAGTAGGCGGAGATTTACAGGTCCCCAAGGAAAACATCAAAAGCATAATTTAGATTAATCTCCTTATAGCAGAAACCCAGCTAATCTTAATGTAATGTGTATTTTGTGCAGCCCCATGGTATTACTTCTGAAGAAGACCAGGGATGGGATTTTCCGGCCCGGTGGGATCTTCTGGTCCCATTGAAGGCGACCCCCTGCGGCAGATTCCTCGATGGTGTGGCTGCTGAAAGTGGTTGGGCCTAGAACATAACCCTGAGGAATTCTGGAGCTGGATGTCCTGGAGCTGAGAAAGTAACTGGAGAAATTAGATCAAACATGTTCCCTTCCTGACTCTGGGGTCAATCTTAACCGATCTGTTGGGAATCTGATGGGATCATAGAATCATAGAATCCCTACAGTGCAGAAGGAGGCCATTCGGCCCACCGAGTCTGCACTGCCAATAATTCCACCCAGGCCCTATCCCTGTATCTCCACACATTTACCCTGCTAATCCCACTGACACTAAGGGATAATTTAACATGGCCAATCCACCTAGCCTGCACATCTTTTGATTAGGGATCAGTTGAATCACTGCTTTTCACATTCTGTGATTTTGTTCTCTGTTGAAGTCAGTGGAGGGAAAGTTTAGATGTGGCGTAGAAGCAGCTTTCCACTGCGTGTGGCTTTCCCACCCAGTCGGATAGTTTCAAACAAAAACTCTTCATTGCTTCTCGGCCTTTTGGCGAAGATCAAGCATCAGATCAAGCCCAAGATCAGGTGCAATGCATTTTCTTATCAGCTTGGATCTTGTATGTCTCTCTTGTGGGGACCATGAATTGGATTCAATTTGAATTGGAATTGGTTTTTGGAGCAAGCAAGAAGATGGCACATTGGCTTTGTAATTTTAAGAAAGGAATATAATTTTTTAAAAAGGACTCCTTCGTAAAATTTGCTGAAAATCTAATAAAGTGCTTTGGTTAGGAACAGTTAAGATGAATCTTAACATCAAGATTGGATACAATCCAGCCTAATTGAAGTCCACATTTCCACTTACTGGGTTGTTGGGCACGTGCAGATGGAAGTTACGGCCCGGGGTAGTTACGGCTCAGACCTGGGTCTGAAGAGAACAGGGATAGTGGGCTGTATTTTAGCACACACAAAAGCAGTGTGGGTTCAGAACAGATGTTACAAATGTCAAAAGTTGCCTCCAACTTGCCCATTTCAGGATTTATGGAATTGGGATAAAGGCAGATAGCAAACTTGCTCCCAGGATATAGGTTGCCAATTTAAATATGTTGATAAGGCTGGAAGCCTGTTTTGGAGGCTTAATTGGCCTTGGGAAATCTGGCAGCTGAAGTGAGGCAAGTACCGCTTTGGAGAGAAGGTAAGTCCTTTCATAACTCTGCTTGTGGGCCTGTAGGAGCAGGAGTGATCCTCCCCTCCCCCTTTCAAGCCCTTAAAGCTCCCAGACAAAGATCCCTACTATTGTTGATCAGATCCCTCTCCAAGGTTGGATATTGCCTCACGAGCAACTCTCATCCCATGTCAGAGATTGTGGACAATGGTAGGTTCTGCTGTTGCATAGCAGTACCACTCTATATTCAGCCATAGACCATGAGGTCATCTCAGTGGAGACTATGGCTAGTTCCTCTCTGCAGGAGTTCGCTACGCTGGTGGCAGTAACATCTTTCAGACATGGTTATACTGGACCAGGTTTTGGGCTCCTCGAGCTAAGTAGCAAAAACCACCAGTTATTGCAAACAAAATAATTCCCAAAGAATTTCAGCATTTTAAATGAGCATACATTACAATGCTGCTGAAAATGGCTGCATCCCAACTTATATCTCCCAGTGTTTTGTGAGCAGATATTTAAACTCACAGGAGCAATGCAAATGAATGATTTGACCCCAATTTACCTACCTGAGAACACACCTGGGGTTTTGTGTGCAGTTTTGGTGTTCTTATCTGAAGAAGGATGTCCTTGCTATAAAGGGAGTGAAGCGAAGGTTTACCAGGCTGATTCCTGGGATGGCAAGACTGTCATATGAGGAGAGATTAAGTCGGTTAGGATTATATTCACTGGAGTTTAGAAGATTGAGATGGGACTTCATAAAAACTTATAAAATTCTAACAGGATTCAAAAAGAATGTTCCCAATGATGGGAGAGTCCAGAACTAGGGGTCATAGTTTGAGGATAAAGGGTAAACCTTTTAGGATTGAGGTGAAGAGACATTTCTTCACCCAGAGGGTGGTGAATGTGTGGAATTCACTACCACGGAAAATAGTTGAGGTGAAAATGTTGTGCGAATTCAAGAAGAAATTGGATATAGCTCTTGGGGCTAAAGGGGTCAAGGGATATGAGGGTAGGCAGGATCAGGGTATCAGCAATAATCATAATGAATAGCGTAGCAGGCTCAAAGGGCCAAATGGCCTACTTCTGTTTCTATTTTCTATGTATGTATAAATTAGGCCACTGTCTTTTTATCAGTGGCAACTCTCATTGCCAAAGTGAGGCCCACCGGAAAATTGGAAGAGGCTGAATTCGCACAGTATGTTGGCAGGTTACGCTTTTTTTCAGTTGTGGTAGTTGTGGGCCCATTACTGTGGGAAACGTATGGAAAGAATGGAGTTCTAAAGCTTCGGGGTAAAATTATATTAATACAAGTCATTGGTTACATGACAGTGAGAATATTGTGAAGAGTTCTGGCATCCTACTTTGTGAAGGGTGTCAAAGCCATGGAAAAATTTAGAAGGAAGCCCACCGAATGGACATCAGAGATAAGTGGTCTCCGTATAAGAAGAGATGAGAGAAATTGAGCCTCTTGTCATGAACCTTTTGCCATTGTTAAAAAGCAAACCAATAAATCCAATAGAGGTGTTTCAAATTGTATCTTTTCTTCATTCATTCTGAGAACATAGACACCACCAGCTAGGCCAACAACAAAAACAGAAAATGCCGGAAAATCTCAGCAGGTCTGGCAGCACCTGTGGAGAGAGAATAGAGCCAAAGTCATGTGTCTGGATGACCCTTTGTCAGAGCTGAAGGGAAGGAAAATCGGACAAGATTTATACTATGAGTGTGTGAGAGGGTTGCTGTAATTGGACCAAGAGAATATAAATGGTGATGATAAAGGCTCTATTCTCTCTCCACAGGTGCTGTCAGACCTGTTGAGTTTTGCCAGAATTTTCTGTTTCTGTTTTTGTTTCAGATTCCAGCATTCGCAGTATTGTGCCTTTATCAGCTGGGCCAGTTTTGATTGCGTATGAAGACATAATGGTTAAGCTTCTTAAACTACACCTGTATGTGTTGAAGACAGTTCCACAGTGCTGCTATATAGGGAGTTCCAGGATTTTAATGCAGCAACAATGAAGCAATAGCAATGTTTTTCTAAGTCAGAATGCTGTGTAAAAACATATCAATTAAAAAAGGGGTCAATTTTGACCGTGGGCATTCTGATTAATCACTCGTATCCAATCTAAATGCCTGGGGACCTGGGGTACGAGAGAAAGCGTGATTGTTGCGGGTGAGGGTACAGATTTGTTGGGCCTGAAGTAGCACTTTTCTGCCTGGGCCTCATCCGCTCCATCGTTCAGGGAGCTGGTGGAATGTAAATGGCGCATCCTCTGACTAGCTTAAATCTGGGACTATATTTACAGACTAAAAGGTCTCTCCCAGCTGTGAGAAGCAGAAGCTTTTGGCATCAAGCGACATTCCCTCTAAACTGTCCAGCCGCGCAGTAACCCCAAAGATCTGGCACAGGCCACATGCAAGTCGGCCCATTTAAGTTACTGCGAGTTTGTGGCCACGCAAAAGAAAACTAAATTGCTTGCACACTTAAACAAATCGCCTGCACACCACAGCATAAAAATAGAGGGTATGTTGTTGTCAATCCTTAGACAATGTCATACCCAGCAGACATGGAGACAGTAGAATCTTTAAAAAACGTGTATGCCCTCTTTAAAAAGGACTCTATTGACCTTTAAGTCGGCTGCCACAGGTCACCTCCTTGAAAGCCTGTTTCCGAAAGATCCTGAGTTTACTTAGAAAAGGGAAACTGGTCGCGTGGCTACAAATATTAACAAGACTGTCTGCTCTATTTGCTGCACATCTCTTATTCTGTAGAAACTCCACAAATGCCTGCCTTCAGCTATCTGGACTTGTCTGAACTTCAGCTCCTGAGTGGAAAAGCTCCTCTTGCTGGACTCTTACAAATGCCTTCTGGATTTCCAGAAGGCATTTGACAAGGTGCCACACCAAAGACTGCTACATAAGACAAAGGTGCACGGTGTTACGGGTAATGTATTAGCATGGATAGAGGATTGGTTAATTAACAGAAAGCAAAGAGTGGGGGTAAATGGGTGTTTTTTTGGTTGGCGATCAGTGACTAGTGGTGTGCCTCAGGGTTCAGTGTTGGGATTGCAATTGTTTATGATTTACATAGATGATTTGGAGTTGGAGACCAAGTGTAGTGTGTCAAAATTCACAGATGGCACTAAGATGGGTGGAAGAGCAAAGTGTGCAGAGGACGCTGAAAGTCTGCAAAGGAATATAGATAATCTAAGTGAGTGGGCGAGGGTCTGGCAGATGGAGTACAATGTTGGTAAATGTGAGGTCATCCATTTTGGTAGGAATAACAGCAAAATGGAACATTATTTAAATGGTAAAAAATTGCAGCTTACTGCTGTGCAGAGGGACCTGGGTGTCCTTGTGCAGGAATCTCAAGGAGTTGGTTTGCAGGTGCAGCAGGTAATTAAGAAGGCAAATGGAATTTTGTCCTTCATTGCCAGAGGGATGGAGTTTAAAAACAGTGAGACTATGTTGCGGCTGTATAAGGTACTGGTGAGGCCACATCTGGAGTACTGTGTACAGTTTTGGTCTCCTTACTTGAGAAAGGATATATTGGCACTGGAGGGGGTGCAGAGGAGATTCACTAGGTTGATTCCAGAGTTGAGAGGGTTGGCTTATGAGGAGAGACTGAATAGACTGGGGCTATACTCATTGGAATTCAGAAGAATGAGGGGAGATCTTATAGAAACATATAAGATTATGAAGGGAATAGATAAGATAGAAGCAGGAAAGCTGTTTCCACTGGCGGGTGAAACTAGAACAAGGAGGCATAGCCTCAAAATAAGGGGAAGCAGATTTAGGAGTGAGTTGAGGAGGAACTTCTTCACACAAAGGGTTGTGAATCTGTGGAATTCCCTGCCCAGTGAAGCAGTTGAGGCTACCTCATTGAATGCTTTTAAGGCAAGGATAGATACATTTTTGAACAGTAAAGGAATTAAGGGTGAGCGGGTGAGTTAGTGGAGCTAAGTCCACAAAAAGATCAGCGATGATCTTATTGAATGGCGGAGCAGGCTCGAGGGGCCAGATGGCCTACTCCTGCTCCTAGTTCTTATGTTCTTACTAACACGCAAAATGGTACCTTACACACAAAGCAAAGAAACAAATGATCAGACCTTCTGGTTGAAGGAGACATGTTGGTCAGGCCAGCAGGGCAGTTCATGCTGGTGGTTCATGCTGAGATAGTTCTAGGGCTGGCACGTTGATGCGTGTAGCAAATAACTGATATGCGTATCTTTTCCACACTAGCATCTTCAGTTTGTACTGTTTGGGAGATTGGGCCAGTTTGAGCCAATACAGTTTCAGGAACCCACTTCTCACCGGTGGAGTAGCTGTGTGCCAAAATGTGCTCTCCTTATCCAAACAAGCATCTTTTGGAATTACCTTCCCTTCTCAAAATTTGCGACTGCTGATTGCGTTCAACAATCTTGGACATCTCCTGTGATAGAAGTAGATCAAAGGAAGTTCTCAGCTACATCTTCAGTGGTCATCAAGCTGGGGAACTCTGAGTAGTCACGTGTGGTGTTGCAAAATATTGCCAAGAAACTGTTTAGGTGGCAATTTGATGAACCTTGATCCTTGGAGGCTTCAAGTACATGTTTCAAGGACTGGACGAACCTTTAAGCTAAACCATTCATCAAAGGATGTTACGGTGCTGATTTTACATGTTGGATACCACTCTTAGTTAGACAGTCTTGGAAAATCTGAACAAATTGAAAGTGATAATGGACCCTAATTCACAGCTCAAGAGTTCAAAATCTGGTGAAAATCTCATTGAGCTTTTCGATGGATTGTTCGACAGTTGTTGACTTCATTATGACCACGTTTGGTCATTTCGAGTGTATATCTATGTTAGCGATGAACATTGGGCCTTTCGTGTGGACACACAATGTCTGTGTTGACATTGCCAAGGTATTTTAGGCCACTTCCATGGATCTAAACAGCTGGTGTAGGAGGGAGGGTTTCAGATATCTGGACCATTGGGGTCTCTTCCGGGGGCAGGCAGGACCTGTACAAGAGGACGGGTTGCATCTAAACTGGAAGGGCATAAATATTCTGGCTGGGAGGTTTGCTAGTGTCACACGGGAGGATTTAAACTAGTTTGGCAGTGGGGCGGGAACCAAAGCAAAGGTGAATTGGCTGAAGGGGAACCAGACTGTAGGGCCAGTAAAACTCAGAGAAACAGCAGGCAGGGTGAGGTTGCTAATCAAAGAGGGTCTGGTGGACTGAAGTGCATTTGTTTCAACGCAAGAAGTGTAACAAGGCAGATGAACTTAGAGCTTGGATTCGTAGATGGAACTATGGTGTTGTTGCTATGACAGAGACTTGGCTAAGGGAAGGACAGGATTGGCAGCTCAACATGCCAGGATACAGATGTTTCAGGCAGGACAGAGAGGGATGTAAAAGGGGTGGGGGAGTTGCACTACAGGTTAAGGAGAATATCACAGCTGTACTGCGGGAGGACAACTCGGAGGGCTCATACAGTGAGGCAAGATGGGTAGAGCTCAGGAATAGGAAGGGTGTAGTCACAATGTTGGGGGTTTACTGTAGGCCACCCAACTGCCAGCGGAAGATAGGGGAACAGATATGTAGGCAGATTGTGGCAAGGTGTAAAAGTAACAGGGTTGTTGTGGTGGGAGATTTTAACTTCCCCTATATTGACTGGAACTCACTTAGTGCTAGGGGCATGGATGCGGCAGACTTTGTAAGGAGCATACAGGAGGGCTTCTTGAAACAGTATGTAGATAGTCCAACTAGGGAAGGGTCCATACTGGACCTGGTATTGGGGAATGAGCCCAGCCAGGTGGTCGATGTTTCAGTAGGGGAACAGTTTGGGAACAGTGACCACAATTCAGTAAGCTTTAAGGTACTGATGGATAAAGATAAGTGAAGCCCTCAAGTTAAGGTGCTAAATTGGGGGAAGGCTAATTACAACAATATTAGGCAGGAACTGAAGAATGTAGATTGGGGGCAGATGTTTGAGGGCAAATCAACATCTGGCATGTGGGAGGCTTTCAAGTGTAAGTTGATAAGGATTCAGGACCAGCATATTCCTGTAAGGATGAAGGATAAGTATGGCAAGTTTTGGATAACGAGAGATATTGTGAGCCTAATCAAAGAGAAAAAGGAAGAATTTGTCAAAGCTAGGAGGCTGGGACCACACGAAGCAAGTGTGGAATACAAGGAAAGTAGAAAGAAACTTAAGCAAGGAGTAAGGAGGGCTAAAAGGGGTCATGAAAACGCATTGGCCAGCGGGTTTAAGGAAAATCCTAAGGCTTTCTATCCATATGTAAAGAGCAAGAGGGTAGCCAGGGAGAGAGTTGGCCCACTCAAGGACCAGGGAGGGAATCTATGTGTGGAGCCAGAGGAAATGGGCGAGGTATTACATGAGTACTTTGCGTCAGTATTCACCAAAGAAAAGGACTTGGTGGATGATGAGTCTGGGAAAGGGTGTGTAGATTGTTTGAGTCATGTTGAGATCAAAAAGGAGGAGGTATTGGGATTCTTGAGAAACATTAAGGTAGACAAGTCCTCTGGGCCTGATGGGATATACCCCAGAATACTGAGAGAGGCAAGGGAGGAAATTGCTGGGGCCTTGAGAGAAATCTTTGTATCCTCACTAGCTACAGGGGAGGTCCCTGAGGATTGGAGAATAGCCAATGTTTTTCCTTTCTTTAAGAAGGTAGCAAGAATAATCCAGGTAATTACAGCCGGTGAGCCTTACATCAGTGGTTGGGAAATTATTGGAGAGGATTCTTTGAAACAGGCTTTATTCTCACTTGGAAATAAGTGGATATATTAGTGAGAGGCAACATGGTTTTGTGAAGGGGAGGTCATGTCTCACGAACTTGATCGAGTTTTTCGAGGAAGTGACGAAGATGATTGATGAGGGTAAAGCAGTGGATGTTGTCTACATGGATTTCAGTAAGGCCTTTGACAGGCTGGTGCAGAAGGTGAAGTCGCATGTGATCAGAGGTGAGCTGGCTCGGTCAAAGAAGACGGAGGGTAGCAGTGGAAGAGTGAGTTTCTGAATGGAGGGCTGTGACAAGTGGCGTTCCTCAGGGATCAGTGCTGGGACCTTTGCTGTTTGTAATATACATAAATGATTTGGAGGAAAATGTAACTGGTTTGATTAGCAAGTTTGTAGACGACACAAAGGTTGGTGAATTTGCGGATAGCGATGAGGACCATCAGAGGATACAGCAGGATATAGATCGGTTGGAGACTTGGGTGGAGAGATGGCAGATGGAGTTTAGTCCAGACAAATGTGAGGTAATGCATTTTGGAAGGTCTAATACAGATAGGAAATATACAGTAAATGGCAGAACCCTTAACAGTATTGATAGGCAAAGGGATCTGGATGTACAGGTACACAGGTCACTGAAAATGGCAACATAGGTGGAGAAGGTAGTCAAGAAGGCATACGGCATGCTTGCCTTCATCGGCCGGGGCATTGAGTTTAAAAATTGGCAAGTCATGTTGCAGCTTTATAGAACCTTAGTTAGACCGCACTTGGAATATAGTGTTCAATTCTGGTCGCCACATTGCCAGAAGGATGTGAAGGCTTTGGAGAGGGTACAGAAAAGATTTACCAGGATGTTGCCTGGTATGGAGGGCATTAGCTATGAGGAGAGGTTGGAGAAACTTGGTTTGTTCTCACTGGAATGACGGAAGTTGAGCGGTGACCTGATAGAAGTCTACAAGATTATGAGAGGCATGGACAGAGTGGATAGTCAGAAGCTTTTTCCCAGGGTGGAAGAGTAATTACTAGGGGGCACAGGTTTAAGGTGCGAGGGGCAAGGTTTAAAGGAGATGTACGAGGCAGATATTTTACACAGAGGGTGGTGGGTGCCTGGAATTCGTTGCCGGGGGAGGTAGTGGAAGTGGATACGATAGTGACTTTTAAGGGGCCTCTTGACAAATACATGAATAGGATGGGAATAGAGGGATATGGTCTCGGGAAGGGTAGGGGGTTTAGTTCAGTCGGGCAGCATGGAGGGCCAAAGGGCCTGTTCCTGTGCTGTAATTTTCTTTGTTCTTTGTTCTAATTTGGACAACAGCATTGCATTCTTTACCTGTGCACATGACTGGCACAGTCCTGTTTTTTCCTCGATCTGGGCATTTAGTCCAGGCCACCAGAAGTAGCTCCTTGCAAGTTCGTTCATTTGAACTATACCTGGGTGTCCTTCATGCAATTGTTCTAATATTCTTTGTTGTAAATTTGGAGGAATTATTACCCTCACTCCCCACAGCAGGCATCCACCCTGTACTGTCAACTCGAGTTTTCTGGAAACATATGGCTTTAATTTGGGATGAGTTCCCGTGATCCTTCCTTTTAATACCATTTCCAGTACCTTCCCCATCACAGGATCATTTACGGTCTGCCATTGGACCAGAGCTACAGTCACTGAGATGTTACATATCTGTGAAAAATTGAGGATATTGAAAACACTATTTGATTAGCAGGCAAAGGAAAACATGACAATGTATCGGCATTGGCTTGGCTCTCTGACTGACGGTATTTGATCTTGTAGGAATGTGCTAATAGTATTAAAGACCATTGTTGCATCCTGCACTCTGCAAGCGAAGGAATACCCTTATGTGGTCCAAGAATATCTGTCAAAGGATGGTGCTCATCAGGAATGTGAAGTGATGACCATAAAGTTGGTGGTGAAACTCTCTCATTCCAAAAATAATACTCAGTGCCTCCTTCACCATCTTAGCATAATTTGATTCTGCACTTGTTAAGGTGCACGACGCAAAAGGCTGTTAGTCTTTCTTCCCTTGAAGTGTGACACCACCGCTCCAACTCCATATGGCAAGTTATTGTGGTGACCTTGTGTTGAAATATATCAGCACTTTTGACTTCTTCAGGGCTTCTTTGACTGACTTACATACTTTTTCACATTCTGGTGTCCATTGCCATACTTGTCTGGTGCTCAACAAAGTAGGCACTGGTTTGAATAGGGTTGCTCAATTCGAAACAAATTTTCCATAGCAGTTAATTAACCCTAGGCATTGCCTTAACTGTGTTACGTATGTTGGTCATGGATAGCCCCCATTTTGTTAGGTGCTTTGTATAAACCCTTGCTGTTGATCACATAGCCTATATATTGCATTTACATTTGAAATAAATCACATTCATTTTGCCTGACACAAAGACGACAGGCGGAATTTTTCCATCCCACCCGCCATGGGAATCATTGCGGTTGGGACAGGACCATGCAAAGCCGTTGACCTCGGGTGGGATTTTCCGGTCTTGGGATGAGCACGGCTGGAAAATCCCAACACATGCATCTGAAAGCATTTCAATGCGGCTTCGAGGTTACTTAAGTGTTCTTGTTCATTTGTACCAGTGATTGATATGTTGTCAAGATAACATTGTAACCCCTCCAGACTGCTCAAGATCTGGTCCATGGAGCTTTGAAATAAAGCGGGTGCTGAAGTTATCCCTAAAAGTAATCTCTCATAGCAAAATAGGCCTTTATATGCTGGTGAGCAGGTGTTGAGATTCAGCTGCAACATTCATTTGCAGGTAGGCCTACGGTAGGTTTATTTTGCTGAATTTCTGTTCTCCTGCTAGACTGGCAAACAAATCCACAATCAATGGTGGTGGGTATTGATCCACACACAAAACTGGACTGATCGTTGTTTTGAAATCTCCCCAAATTCACATAGTCCAATCCTGCTTCATTACAGGCACAATCAGGGTTGCCCAGTCACTGGTCGTGATGGATTCTAAGACTCCTGCACCCACAAGTCTCATTAATTCAGATTCTACCTTTGGCATTACATACTGTTCTAGCCTTGAGACTATTCGGCTGGCTGTTTTGCTTGATCTTGAGTGTCACCTGAACTCCTTTCTTGGAACTAAGTGTGTCCTCAAGTACAGTGCAGTATTTTTCCAAGATGCTCTGTAGATCTGTTTGAGAATCAACTAACCTGTTCACAGCACTCCAATTCAACTTTATCTTCTCCAATCAAGAATGTCCAAAAGTTTGAGCTGAAAAGCTTCCTGGGAAACCATAGAATGCCTGTTCTACAGTTTGCCCACTTATCTCTACTTTGACTGTGATGTATCCTCTTCCAAGCACTATTTCTTCAGTTTAGGTCCTCAAGATAATATCTGCTTGCGTTAATGGTAGGTGATCCAATTTTTCCTTATAGGTGGTCTTGGGATTTAGGGAGACAGCAGCCCCCATATTAGTCGCCATTCTCATAGACTTTCCTTTTAAATACTACCCAGAACCAATGTGGTTCTCCTTGAATTGAATGTACATTTAACTTCAGCTCCTCATCAGATTCATGTGCCATGTCTTCATTGTCCAGATTATTTTTCTCTCCCACATTGTAAATTCTTTTGGTGGAATTCATTTTGTTTTTCCTTTTAGATATATTCTGATTTTTTTACTTGAACATTTTTTTCCTGGAAAAGCTGATTTCTTCCAGAAAGCTCATGCTTGGTGATTAGTTTTTCCACAATTTTTGCAGCGACTTTCTCAGCAATCAACCTGTGGAGAGCCCTTTTTTTGAATAATGATGACACATCCGTTGCTGGGTAGACTTTCTCTGGGTGGCACCCATGTTATGAATCCTTGTGGCTGCTCCGAGATGAGAAGCCCCTTAGCAGCAAGTTTCATTGAAACGGCTATTTTTAAGGCTGTTTTAAGACAGTTCACAGTTCATTCAGTTAGCAATCTCTACTGTATAACCTCATTGCTTAGCCCACAAACCAAACAATCTCTAACAATCATCCAGAGAGTCACCAAAGGCACAATGTTCCATGAGGCACTTTATGGTTGCCACAAATTGTGCTATCTTCTCTCCTTCTAGTTGATTTCATTCATGGAACCTAAAATGCTCTGCTATAATTAAGGATTTGGGTGAATATTGTCAAATAATGACAATGATTGTCATCGACTTCAGGAAGCATCGTGGAGAACATACCCCTGTCTACATCAATGGGGACGAAGTAGAAATGATCGAAGGCTTCAAGTTTTTAGATGTCCAGATCACCAACAACCTGTCCTGGCCCCCCATGCCGACACTATAGTTAATAAAGCCCACCAACGCCTCTACTTTCTCAGAAGACTAACGAAATTTAGCATGTCAGCTACGACTCTCACCAACTCTTACAGATGCACCATAGAAAGCATTCTTTCTGGTTGTATCACTGCTTGGTATGACTCCTGTTCTGCCCAAAACCACAAGAAACTACAAAAGGTTGTGAATGTAGCCCAATCCATCACGCAAATCAGCCTCCCATCCATTGACTCCGTCTACACTTCTCACTGCCTCGGCAAAGCAGCCAGCATAAGTAAGGACCCCATGCACCTTGGACATTCTCTCTTCCACCTTCTTCCATCGGGAAAAAGATACAAAAGTCTGAGGTCACGTACCAGCCGACTCAAGAACAGCTTCTTCCCTGCTACTGCCAGACTTTGAATGGACCTACCGCGCATTAAGTTGATCTTTCTCTACACCCTAGCTATGACTGTAATACTACATTCTGCATTCTTTCCTTTCCTTTTCTATGAACGGTGTGCTTTGTATAGTGCGCAAGAAACAATACTTTTCACTGTATACTAATACATGTGACAATAATAAATCAAATCAAATCAAATCAAATCAAATCAAATCAAATAATGGTCCTCCAGTATTTTAGTTAATTCTTGGTATGCTTTGCTATCAGGATTCTCAGGTTGAACCAGGCTTTGAACTAAATTAAAAGTTTTACTGCCAGTGATATTACAAAAAGCAGATTCTAGAATGTCCTCTGGAATCTTATTTGCCAGTAAATATAATGAAATTATTCTTCATAAGACTTCTAGTTCTTGCAATCTTCCTCAAATGAGCCAATGGCACCAAACCTTCCTGCCATTTTTACTGGGTTATTGGGGTGGCACGGTGGTTAGCACTGCTGCCTCACAGTGCCAGGGACTCAGGTTTGATTCCGGCCTTGGGTGACTGTGCAGAGTTTGCACATTCTCTCCGTGTCTGCGTGGGTTTCCTGTAGGTGCTGCGGTTTTTTCCCACCGTTCAAAGATGTGCTGGTTTACTGGATTGGCCATGCTAAATTTCCTCTTAGTGTCCCAAGATGTGTAGGTTAGGGGGATTAGCGGGGCAAGTATGTGGGATTTTGAGGATAGGGCCTGGGTGGGATGCTCTATCAAAGAGTTAGTGCAGACTCGATGGGCAGAATGACCTCCTTCTGCATTTTAGGGATTCTATGATCTGTACAGTAATTTTTTTGAGGAGCTTCTCTTGATAACCAATGGTTTAATTTTATTTTTCAATGTGAGCCAATGTAACAGCTAGCACTAGATTTCAACGCAATGCAACAAAGATCCATTTTTCACTTTACCTCCAAGCCTTACTTAAGCTACACATGTGGTGAGCTCCACATCCGGAACTCTTCAGATTGCCCTGATTTTACTTTTTGGTAGGGACCTTTCTTTCTGTCCCACTACCTTGACAGTCCAATGCCAGTCCGATCGTTGACCTGCTGCTAATTGTGTTCCAATCATCAGAAACATCAAAAGCAGATTGCCCCTTCCACAAATAAGTGCAACTCTGATTTTTCTTTGCTTCTTTTTGATAGAACAGAATGCCCAATCCACTCTTTGTCGCCAGTTATTTTTATCCTGTTGTATACGTGGCACTTGTGAGGATAAAAGAAAGTGGAATCACAGCACATGGATTGGATTGCACTCAACAAGGCAGGTTTATTGAGAAGTTGTTTACTGTACAAAGGCTGGGGCTAGGCTGACTAAAAGGTCATGAAGCAACCAATTATGTCACGAACTAAACACATGTCTAGACTCCTAAAGTGGCAGCACAACAACATAACATCTACCCAAATATATAACACTTACAACATTAAAGAAGCATTTAGATGAGCACTTGAAATGCCATAGCATACTAGGCTGTGGACAAAATTCTGAAAAATGGGATTAGAATAGGTGGGTGCTCAATGGCCGGCGCAGCCACAATGGGTGGGACTTTACGGCCTCGCTTGAGCGAGACTGGAGATTTCCGCCGGAGGTCAACAGACATTTCCATTGTCTGCCCCTTGCCCCCTCCAATTCCTTGGCAGGCAGGGCGGTAGAATTTGGACCTCTTTCTGTGTTGTAAAACTCTATGGACGGGATTTCCTGTTCACGCTCGCCCCGAAACCAGAAAATCCTGCCCGAGGTCAATGGTCCTTTCCATGGTCCACCCCTCGCCCACTCTGATTTCCCTGGTGGGCGGAAAGGGAAAATTCACCCCAATGACTCTATGACTTCTTGAGACAGATCTCATAGTCTCGAAAAGCAGCAGAAATGCTTCATTTATCTGACAATTTAGTTCGGGACAAAATCAGGACAATGACTGATGACAGTGAATTTTCGTAAGTTCAATCAACATTGGGTCAGCACAACCTAAGGCTGTGTTAAGATAACCCCGTGGTTGATCTAAACTAAATACAATACGTCTGGTGCACTGAGTCAGTCCATTTCGAGAACCCTTTCCCAATGCACATACAAAAGAATCACTCATTATATAATGAAAATAATCTATTATTTCTAACAATACCAGAATCAAAGCACCAGCAATGGACAGACATTTACACATGAGATAAAGAGTACTGAAGAAGTTAAGAGGACAGATCCCAACATAAGAAATAGCCGGCTTTGTATAAACAGGGCTAACTGCTGATTCCCAACCATTCCTTTGATCTCTTGAGACCCACGTGGTGGGCTGATGCCCTTGCTTTGGTACACAGGCCTGCAACTACATTTGATTGAGTACAGGAAGCAAAGGGAAGTACCCATTTCCTTGGACTTTAGGTTCAGTAACACTCCCAGCTGCTCTTTCATTGTAAGAGTAACTAACTACAGCCAGACTGTTCAGTAAACATCGTGTATACAAAGTATTATGGTAAACAACTTAAACTTGTACCAGGAAACACTCCATGCATTCGAACAACATACTGTGCATAATCAAACTTCTGGCAAGCTAAATGCCATTCATCACATGTTACAACATTTAATGATTCTGCTTTCTACCCCTGCACTTGTGAAATCTAACTCTCAGCAAGCCCCATTCACCACGCTCACGCTTTCCAATCTACATAGGCTCCCAGACCAGCAATGCATTGAATTTTACATTTTCATCTTCCTGGGCGGCATGGTGGCACAGTGGTTACCACTGCTGCCTCACAATGCCAGGGACCCGGGTTCGATTCCTGGCTTGTGTCACTGTCTGTGCAGAGTCTGCATGTTATCTCTGTGTCTGCGCGGGTTTCCTCCGGGCACTCCGGTTTCCTCCCACAGTCTGAAAGATGTGCTGGTTACGTGCATTGGCCACACTAAATTCTCCCTCAGGTGCCAGTGTGTGACGACTGGGAGATTTTCACAGTAACTTCATTGCAGTGTTAATGTAAGTCTATCTATGACACTAATAAATTAACTAACTAACTGTTCCAATGCCTCCGTTGTTTCACCCATCTGTTATATGGAGATTCCATTTCCAATCGATTTCTGATTTTGATGCTGTTGATTTGTGAATAAATTGTCTTTAAAAGTTCATTCAATGAATGTGGCTTTCACAGATGAGATCTGCATTTATTGCCCATCTCTAACTGCCCTTGAGAAGGTGGTGGTGAGTTGCCTTCTTGAACTGCTGCAGGCCATTTGGTGTTGATACACCCACAGTGCTGTTAGAGAATGAGTTCCAGGAATTTGACTCAGCAACAGTGAAGGAACAGCAAAATATTTCCAAGTCAGGATGGTGACAGGGCGTCACGGTGGCACAGTGGTTAGCACTGCTGCCTCACAGCGCCAGAGACCCGGGTTCAACTCCAGTCTTGGGCCACTGTTTGTGTGGAGTTTGCACATTCTCCGTGCGTGGGTTTCCTCCGGGTGCTCCGGTTTCCTCCCAGACTCCAAAGATGCGCGGGTCAGGTGGATTGGCCATGCTAAATTGTCTCTTAGTGTCAGCAGGATTAGCAGGGTAATATGTGGGGTTAAGGGGATAAGACCTGGATGGTATTATAGTCGGTGCAGGCTCGATGGGCTGAATGGCCTCCTTCTGCTCTGTAGGGACTCTGTGATTCTGTGTGTGGCTTGAACGGGAGCTGGTGGTGTTTCCATGTACCCTGCTTTTCTTGTCCTTCTGCATGGTAGTGGTTGTGGGTTTGGACGGTGCTGTTGAAGGAGCCTTGGTGAGTTTCTGCAGCGAATTGTGTAGATGGTACACACTGCTGCTACAGTGTGTTGGCTGTAGAGGGAGTGAATGTTTGTGGATGGGGTGTCAATCAAGCAGATTGATTTGTCTTGGATGCTGTCAAGCTTCTTGGGTGTTGGTGGAGCTGCACGCAACCAGGCAAGGGGAGAATATTTGATCACACTCCTGACTTATACCGTGTAGATAGTGGATAGTCTTTGGGAAGTCAGGAGGTGAGTACTTAGACCATAAAACCATAAGATATAGGAATAGAATTAGGCCATCTGGCCCATCGAGTATGCTCTGCCATTTGATCATGGCTGATATGTTTCTCAACCCTGTTGTCCCGCCTTTTCCCCGTAACCTTTGATCCTCTTAACAATCAAGAACCTATCTATCTCTGCCTTACATATACTCAATGACTTGGCCTCCACAGCCTTCTGTGGCGATGAATTCCACAGATTCACCACCCCGGCTAAAAGAATTCCTCCTCATCTCGGTTCTAAAGGGTCGTCCCTTTACTCTGAGGCTGTGACCTCGGATTCTGATCCCTCTATCCCGGCCTTTCAGTATTTTGTAAGTTTCAATGAGATTCCCCCCTCATCGTTCAAAACTCCATTGAGTACAGACCCAGAGTCCTCAAATGTTCCCTATACGTCAAATCTTTCATTCAAGGGATCATTCTTGTGAACGTCCTGTGGACCCTCTCTAGGGTCAGCTCATCCTTCCTTAGATATGGGGCCCAAAGTTGCTTACAATATTCCAAATATGGTCTGACCAGAGCCTCATAAAGCCTCAGCAATACATACCTGCTTTTGTATTCTCGTCCTCTCAAAATGAATGTTAACATTGTATTTGCCTTTCTAACTACCAACACAACTTGCAAGCTCACCTTAAGAGAATCCTGAACTAGCACTCCCAAGTCCCTTTAAGTTCCAATTTCTGAATTCTATCCCCATTTAGATGGAGATTCCTAGCCTTTGACTTGTTCTTGTAGCCTCAGTATTTATATAGCTAGTCTAGTTGAGTTTCGGGTCAATGGTAACTCGCAGCATGTTGATAGTGAGAGATTCAGCAATGGTAATGCAATTGAATATCAAAGGGCAACAGTTAGATCCTCTCTTGCTGGAGATGGTGATTCCCTGGCACTTGTATAGCACGAATGTTACTTGCCATTTGTCAGCCCAAGCCTGGATATTGTCCAGGTCTTGCTGCATTTGGACATGGATTGCTTAAGTATCTGAGGAGCCATAAATGGTGCTGAACATTGTGCAGTCATCAGCAAACATCCCCACTTCTGACCTTATGATGGAAGGAAGGTAATTGATGAAGCAGCTGGAGATGGTTGGGTCTCGGACACAATCCTGAAGAACTCCTGCAGTGATGTCCTGGAACTGAACTGATTGACCTCCCCAACATCACAACAATCTTTATTTGTGCTAGGTATGGCTCCAAGCATTGCAGAGCTTTCCCTGTTTCCAATTGACTCCAGTTTTGCTCGAGTTCCTTAATGACATACTTGGGCAAATGTGGCCTTGATGTCAAGGGCAGCTACTCTCACCTCACTCTGGCATTCAGCTGTTTTGTCCATGTTTGAACCAAGGCTGTAGTGAGGTAAGGAGCTGAGTGGTCCAGGCAGAACCCAAACTGAGCATCCGTGAGCCAAGTTATTGTTGAGCAAATGCCACTCGATAGAACTGTTGGTGACCCCTTCCATCATCTTACTGATGATTAAGAGTAGACTGATGGGGCGCTAATTGGCTGGGTTGGATTTGTCCTGTTTCTTGTGTACAGGATATACTTGGGCAAATTTCCACATTGTTGGGTAGATGCCAATGCTGTAGTTATATGGGGACAGCTTGATGAGGGGTGTGGCAAGGTCTGGAGTCTTCAGTACAATTCCCGGAATATTGTCAGGGCTCATAGCCTTAATTATATCCGGTCTGCAATGGCCTTCAGCGATTCCTTGTGGAGTGAATCGATTTGGTTGACATCTGGGATGTTCGGGACCTCCAGAGGAGGCCTAAATGGATTGTCTGCCTGAAGATTGCAGCAAATGTTTCAGTCTCATCTTTTGCACTGATGTGCTGGGCTTCCCCATCCCTCAAGATGGGGATGTTTGTGGAGCCTTCAACTCCAGTGAGTTGCTTAATTATCCACCACTGGATGTGGCAGGAGCTCAGAGCTTAGATCTCATCTGTTGGTTGAGGAATCACCAAGCTCTGTGCATTACTTGCTGCTTAGGCTGTTTAGCATGAAAGTAATCATAGAAATCCTGCAGTGCAGAAACAGGCCATTCGGCCCATCAAGTCTGCACCGACCACAATCCCAACCAGGCCCTACTCCCATATCCCTACACATATTACCCGCTAATCTCTCTAATTTACGCATCTCCGGACACTAAGGGGCAATTTTAGCATGGCCAATCAACCTAACCCGCACATCCTTGGAGTGTGGGAGGAAACCGGAGCACCCAGAGAAACCCACGCAGACACGAGGAGAATGTGCAAACAGTGACCCAAGCCGGGAATCGAACCCAGGACCCTGGAGCTGTGAAGCAGCAGTGCTAACCACTGTGCTACCGTGCCACCCTGTAGTCCTGTTTTTAGCTTTACAAGATTCGCATCTCATTCTTAGGTACCTTGGTGCTGCTCCGGCCCCTGCATTCTTCATTGAACAGGGGTCGATCCCCTGGTTTGGAGTAAACCACTCACCAAAACCCTCTTTCGCTGCCACTTATAAGGAAGCTGCTGGGTGGCCAAGGACTATGTGGTTTGCATCTATTTGCCTCTACTTAGCACTCATTTCAAACCTGTTGTATGCAGCAAGTGGGGTATTGGAGTTGACATACCTCAGGCCTGAAATTTAGCCCAGTCGATCTCACCCTTCCCCCAACTCATCTGAACTTCATTCCGGATTTAAATCCTCTCCCAAAGTTTTTGCAGTTGTTCTCAATCACTGACAGATGTAAAAGAGTCTCCTGAATCTTCTCAGGACTTTCCGAATGTTTCTCCTGCATTTTGTTGATGCGAAGTGAACTCAGTGCTCGAAGCTGTGATCCGACCAGTTTGATCTTGGCTTCCACTGATTTTTATTCCACTGGTTTGGCTAAATAATTGACCCTTTATTGGCTTTAACTGATTGCGGCTCTGCATCAGTTAGATATTTTAGCTTGCTGAGTCTGCCTATTTCAACATCATTCATGGAGTAGCTGTGTTGCTCATCTTTTGCTCCTGTGTGGTTCATTACATTTGCATTAAATTTGGGCCGCCATTCTTTTGTTCCCTTACATACTTTGACTAGCTAATTCTGCAATTTGTGGACTGACATCTCTGATGCTGTTGCCTTTTCTAGTTTGGTACCATCGGAAAATTTGACCAATTGATACTCAGACCAAGTCATTGACAATAAGGAGAAACTGTAGTAGTTCCACCAATGGCACGGCACGGTGGCACAGCGGGTTAGCACTGCTGCCTCACAGTGCCAGGGACCCAGGTTCAATTCCCAGCTTGGGTCACTGCCTGTGTGGAGTTTGCACATTCTCCCCGTGTCTGTGTGGGTTCCCTCCAAGTGCTCCGGTTTCCTCCCACAGTCTGAAAGACGTGCTGGTTAGGTGCATTGATCCGAACAGGCACCAGAGTGTGGCGACTAGGGGAATTTCACAGTAACTTCATTGCAGTGTTAATGTAAGCCTTACTTGTGACTAATAAATAAACTTTATAAACTTTAAATGATTCCTGGGCAGCTCGCTTGGGACTTTCTCATGCTGCTCCGTACATTCTCTGTAGAGTAGATATTTACTCTGAATCTGCAACGCCTGTGTATGTAATAACAAATAGTCTTTTGCATGTGTTGCAACCGGGTGAGCAGGGATGAACTGGCTTCCCTTCCTCAGTGGCCGATATGCATTTATTTAAATTTTAAATTTATTTTCCATGTGTCTGCCTTTTCCAATCCAAACAGATTTAGTGTCTAATAAAGAGCTAGTCAAACCAGGTTTTCTTGATTCAAAGAAAGCGTAACTTTAGTAGCGACGAAACCCGAGGAAAAATAGTAAAAGATGCAATGACACACTCAGATCTCAGAAGTAAGAAAAGATCAAATAAACTATAAAAGAATATATGATAAATTCCTTTTTATATCCTTGTTGAACAGTATGCATGTATGAGAGATTCTTTATTGCTTCTTTCAGGAGGTTTTCCAGATCATAGAATCCTACAGTGCAGAAGGAGGCCATTCGGCCCATTGAGTCCACACTGACCACAATCCCACCCAGGCCTTATCTCCATAACCGCTGCATTTACCCGAGCTAGTCCCCCTGACACTAAGGGGCAATTTAGCATGGCCAATCCACCTAACCTGCTGTGGGAGGAAACCGGAGCACCCGGAGGAAACCCACGCAGACACGGGGAGAATGTGCAAACTCCACAGAGACAGTGAACCCGGGTCCCTGGTGCTGTGAGGCAGCAGTGCTAACCACTGTGCCACTGTGCCGCCCCACGAAGATGACTTTGATGACTTCTGTCTGTGATTGGCTTGGCAAAAAAAAATTCTTAAGAACCTCATGTTTGTATCATCCCAAAAGGAATTTGATGAACATGTTTTGCAGTCATTATTGTAGAACAAATGACGGCATGGTGGCACAGTGGTTAGCGCCAAGAGCCTGTGTTCCATTCTAGCCCTGGGTGACCGTGTGGAGTTTGCATGTTCTCCCTGTGTCTGCATGGGTTTCCTCCGGGTGCTCTGGTTTCCTCCCACAGTCCAAAGATGTCCAGGTTAGGTGGATTAACCATGGTAAATGCGTGGGGTTACAGGGATGGGGGGGAGTGTTGGGCCTGGGGTAAGATGCTCTGTCGGAGAGTTGGTGCAGACTTGATGGGCCGAATGTCCTCCTTCTGCACTGTAAGGATTCTATGGTTCTACATTTTGATCATTCATCTCAGAAACATGTGACACGTCATAATAATAAAAAACAACAGGAGATGGGGTTATTTCATCCTCCACGGGGGGACAGTTTGAGTGTCGGGTGTATGTGGATAGTTAATAGTTCTGATTGCCTTTCCTGTTGATTAAGATTCAGCACTTTGCATTTTTCATTTCTTCCTTAATCGTCAGAGTGCTGGGTTTTGAAGTCTGTAGGCTTCCTTTGAAATGTCTCTCTCTTCACACTTACCTTTCTTCATTGACAGGCTCTTGTTTGACTTTCCCACCTTTGGAAAGTGGCCTTGCATCTTGCACCAGTTTGTTGACTCATTGTTTAAAGTCGTGAATTTCCAGGCAGTTGGAAGATTTTAAAAAATGATTTATCAGAAATAAAGAGGTATTTTTGTGATGCATGATCTTTGTCAATGACTTTTGTAAGTCTGAATATGTCTGATTCAATATTACCAGAGTCCACTTGGGTTGCCAGTATACAAAGAAGTCAAGGGGTTTGGCAAGGTGGGATATTCACCCTCTGTATCCATATTCGGTTATTAGTTATTATCATACGGAATAATCTCAAATTTACACCTGATAATAGATGCCAGCATTTGAAATACTATTGATGGGTCTATAGTTGCATGTTTGCTTTCCTTTTAAATATACGCACTATGTTGGTCTCTTTCCATCCTACTGCTACTTCCCTACTGTTCAGTGACGCAGACACAATGGTTGTTAATGCTCAGCAAATGATGGCTTTGATCTCCTCTGTATCAGAACACAATAAAATGCAGGAGAGAGTGCTAGCTTGCAATTAATAACCATTCCAGTATTCCTCTGACTCTGCGGATGCCAGCATCGCAGAGGTCTTGATGCTGAGTGCATGCAGTGAGGAATCTTTAATGGGTCCTTTGGCTTGCAATGATTGATGGACAGAACAAGACAGATGGCCACTGCTTCTTTTTAATTCATGCTTCACATATGTTACAACGATTTATCTTAACAATGGAAAATTCAGAGAAGTCAGACCATTATACTACACTAATAAGCTTTGCTTTAAGCCCTGAAGACTTGTTTCATGTGTTGTTGATTTATAGAACCTTGAATACTTTGTTGTGCATGTGAAAGCACAGTTATAGAATCATAGAATTCCTTTAGTGCAGAAGGAGGCCATTCGGCCCATCAAGTTTGCACCGACTTGCTGACAGAGTATCTTACTCAGACCCATCCCTGTCCGATCCCCATAACCCCACATATTTACCCCGCCAATTCCCCTAACCTACACATCTTTACGACTCTAATGGACAATTTAGCACGGCCAATCCGCCTAACCTGCACATCTTTGGAGTGTGGGAGGAAACCAGAGCACCTGGAGGAAACCCATGCAGACACGGGGAAAACGTGCAAACTCCACATGGCCAGTCACCCAAGGCCGGAATTGAACCCGACTCCCTGGTGCTGTGAGGCAGCAGTGCTAACCACTGTGCCAGCGTGTTACTAAGTCTCAATTTATTTATGAGATATTTGTGCAGGCCTACTTACCATTGGCTTCAGTATTGTTCATCACCTGTAATTTTACAAAACCTTTTGTTCTTTATATATAAGCACAGGTGAATATGCTGTATGTTTAAACTCTAATAGTTATCTTCCCTTCATCCATTGTTATGACTGTTTGAAATATTATGGTTATGTTTTAAACTGTCTCCTTTAATGAAGAAAAATTTGAGTGGCTTGGAGTCTGTGGGCAGGTAGGAAGGCATGAGGGCTCCATCTTGGAGAGGTCACCCCACACCCCCTCCCATCCATTGACTCTGTCTATACTTCCCGCTGCCTCGGCAAAGCAGCCAGCCCCAGGCATCCCAGACATCCTCTCTTCCACTTTCTTCCATCGGGAAAAAGATACAAAAGTCTGACGTCATGTACCAACTGACTCAAGAACAGCTTCTTCCCTGCTGCCATCAGACTTTTGAATGGACTTACCTTGCATTAAGTTGATCTTTCTCTACAGCCTAGCTATGACTGTACACTACATTCTACACTCTCTCGTTTCCTTCTCTGTGAACGCTATGTTTTGTCTCTATAGCGCGCAAGAAACAATACTTTTCACTGTATGTTAATATATGTGACAATAATAAATCAAATCAAATCAAATCAAATGAAATCATTGGCAAAGTGCAACCCCCAACGATAGAACACACTTACAATCCCTCCCCCACCGCCCCCCTTCCCCCACAACCCCCACCCCACCCCTTCCTTCCCACTTCCTTCCCACCCTTTGACAGGATTATGCAAAAATTCTGGCTGTCCACTCCTGCCCCGACTGCTCAGGCTGAAGGGTTTTATGGTGTTAGCAGTGTTAATTGGCTTGATAACAAGCCTCACTGAGTCTGGATTGGCTATTTAAATAAAGTAGGTGGGCTACCAATTTCGAAAATCGTCAATTACCAATGTGGAATGTGCACATTCTCCCCATGTCTGCGTGAATTTCCTTCGGGAGCTCCGGTTTCCTCCCACAATCCAAAGATGCGCGGGTTAGATGGATTGGCCATGTTAAATTGCCCCTTAGTGTCAAGGGGGGACTAGCTAGGGTAAAAAATGCATGGGGTTATGGGGATAGGGCCTGGGTTGCACTGTGGTCGGTGCAGACGCAAAGGACCCAATTTTACCATCAGGTTTTGCTCATTTTCGGACGTGGAAACTTGGTAAAGTCGGGCGTGAGGCGAGTAGCGCGATCCGCGCCCGCCTCTGCCTCGTTCCCCCTTTACCAAGGGCCAAAGGTTGTTGCTGTTGGGACCCCGCTGGAAACAGGCACGATGTCAATTTAAATGCATTTGCATTTAAATGCACTTCCCCCTTTACCACGGCATTCGCCCATCCAGATTCGGCGCGAAACAGACATAGTTCACAAAGGTCCGATTCGGGCGCTCCAGCTTCTGAGGAGGTAAGTTCAGAGCTTCTGGCGGCTCTCTGACTCAGATCGGTGGTGGGGGCAGGGAGGGAGGTGGGTCAGATGGCTCTCTGGTGTGGGGGAAGGAGGTGGGTCAGATGGCTCTCTGGTTAGGGGAGGAGGGAGGCGGATCAGATGGCTCTCTGGTGGGGGGGGAGGGAGGGGGGTCAGATGGCTCTCTGATAGGGGGGAGGGAGGTGGGTCAGATGGCTCTCTGGTGGGAGGGAGGGAGGTGGGTCAGATGGATCTTTGGTGGGGCCGGGCAGGGGGGTCCACTGCCACTCTGTGTGTGATCGGTGTGGGGGGAAGGGGGGTCCACTGTCATTCTGCGTGTGATCGGTTGGGGGGAAGGGGGATCTGCTGCCATTCTGCGTGTGATCGGTGGGGGGAAGGGGGGTCCGCTGCCACTCTACGTGGGGGGGAAGTGGGGTCTGCTGTCACTCTGCATGTGATCGGTGGGGGGAAGGGGGGTCCACTGCCACTCTGCGTGTGATTGGTGGGGGGAAGGGTGGCACGGGGCCATGATCAGTCTGGGTAGTTGGGGTATGGGGTGATAAGGGGCTCAGTAATGTTGTGGGGCAATGTCTGTGGGGGTCAGGGGGAGGCATTATCCGGTCTGGGAGCGATGTGACAGGGAGCGCTTTTCTATTTTTTTTCTGCGCATGCGCAGTTGAAGGCTCCGATCGGAGCTGCAGGATTTCGGGTGTGTTAAGCCCTGCACACAGGCCTCTGCAGCACAATTCAGAATCGCTGCTATTTTTTCAGGCAGATGGGGGTGCCTGAGAACTGGTCTAAAATTCGGATTTGAAACACTCCCAGTTTCAAGTCCGCCCAGCACTTAGAATTAAAATGGTAAAACAGGGCCCAATGGGTCGAATGGCCTCCTCCTGCACTGTAGGATTCTATGGATTCTATGAATCTCCCTGTATTATGGGGTTGAGCTTGGGGATGGACGGGGAGATGATCGGGTGGGCATCCGCTATAACTTACGTGTCCCTTCCTGCGACAAACAAAATGCGGATCTATTTTACTGTGGCGAGTGTGGTGTAAGGTATATATGTGGTGCAGGGATTCCAGTTGAGTTAAGAAGTTAATAAAGAATACCTTTACTGTAGTTTAGAGTACAACTTGTCGACTTGGTGACATTTAGTTTTTTATTGTATAAGTCTTAAATGATGAAATCTTGTGCAATTCCTTTTCATGGGTCACTGTGAAATTCATATCTCTTTTTAAAAGTCATCGGTCTCTATCGGAATCAGAACACCATAGACTTGCTAAAAAGCAGATATTCTATTCGGAACTACGCAGCCATTAACGAAGAGGAAAACTTAACAAACCATTAGTGCAGTCATGACCATGGCAACAATGGTAGACCCAGTCAGATGTTAGAGGTAGGTTCTTAACTCAGAGGGTAGTAAGGGCGTGGAATGCCCTGCCGGCAGCAGTAGTGGACTCGTCAACATTAAGAGCATTCAAATGGTTATTGGATAAACATATGGATGATATTGGAAGAGTGTAGATTAGAGGGGCTTTAGATTGGTTCCACTGGTCAGCGCAACATCGAGGGCCGAAGAGCCTGTACTGCGCTGTAATGTTCTATGTTCTATGTTCTATGTTCTATATATGTGACTCCAGAGCCACAGCAATGTGGTTGACTCTCAACTTCCCTCTGAAATAGCCAAGGGCAACTAGGGATGGGCAATAAATGCTGGCCAGCCAGTGTTGCCCATGTCCCACGAATGAATAAAACATTCATTCATTCTTTCTTGTGCGTGTTACTGGCAAAGCCAATATTTCTTGCCCATCCCTCATTGCCCACATGGGCAGTTAAGAGTTAATAACATTGCTGTGGATCTAGAATCACCATGTAGGCCAGATGAGGTAAGGATGGAAGATTTCCTTCCCTAAAGGTCAACAGTGAACCAGATGGGTTTTTATGGCAACCGATGATAGTTTCACGGTCACCATTACTGGAACTCACTTTCAATTCCAGAACTTTATTAACTGAATTCAAATTTCACCAGCTGACGTGGTGGGATTTGACCACGTATCCCCAGAGCAATGGATTGGGCCTCTAGGTTGTAAGTCCAGTAATTTACCACAAAGCACAGTCACTGCTCTCTATAGCCAAGTTATTTGATTCGTCAAGACACAGGTCCCAGTATGGTTCAAATGAAGCTACCTCTTTCCCCAGTTGTATTGCTGGTATCCTATTAAACGAAACCTATTTCTCCCACACCAACCTTAGCATTGAGCATTGAATGCCCTAGTCTTGTTTACCCTATGTTACTGGGTTCCACGGGACCCTGGTGTAGCACTCATCCGTGGTAGCTCTGGCCATTTTAAATTTGAAGAAAGCTGTCCTTCCAGCTTGTCCAATCGAAGGCGGTTTTCACACTGCATTGGCTACTGACAGATGCACTAGTCCGCCAATGCACTCAGAAGCGTGCAGTGAGACCTCTGATTGGATGAGCTGGAAAGAGCGGCAAAGCCAGCATTGAGGACATGGATTCTGAGATGGAAGCGGAAGAGACAGGCACCCCATCTGAAGTAAGTCCTCAGGAAGAACCAGTGGCTTTGGAACGCTCCCTTCAGAAGTGAAGGTCTCCAATTCATTTCACACCCTCTGATCTGGTCCTGCCTCCAATCAACCCCAGAATGATCGCTAAGCAGTGGAAAAGGCCCTCCCTTGGCGGAGGTGTTGGGGAAGAAATGGACTTGAGTGGGTAGGGATGTTATGATGGGCATGGGGGATCATCGATAGATCTCCCCATGGATCTTGTAGAAGATGAGCTCCCATATTAAGTGAATGGAGGCTTGCCCAGTTGGAAAAGAACAGCAGGGGGTTTAAAACCTGCTGACTCCACTCAGGCCGGCAGTCGAAAGACTTTAGGGCTGACCTGAACACTGCAGTTGCTGGGCAGTACTATGAACATGCTGTAAACAAAGAGTGATGGTGATGGAAGACTGGCCTCAGTAAGATTATTACAGACAGGAGGAGTCCAAGTGTCTCCAGTGAGAGATAAAAATTAAGGTTGGATTGCAGTGGGGAAGCTACAAGTGCTCTTCCCATTGGTTGCGAGTTGTTAGTTATGCTGATCCAGGTGCACAGGTGTGTGTCCTGGAATGACCGGTGGCGTAGAGGTTCTGGGCTGCTGTCACCTTCACTGCCACCTGGAATGGTTGTCCTCCCCCCCAGAACAGTGCAACTGTTATCTCTGTGTCTGCGTGGGTTTCCTTCGGGTACTCCGGTTTCCTCCCACAGTCCAAAGATGTGCAGGTTAGTTGATTAGTCATATTAAATTGCTGCTTAGTGTCCAAAGGTACATATATATAGGTTAGGGGGATGAGCGGGCTAAAATACGTGTGTTTATGGGGATAGGGCATACGTAAGACTCAGTATAGACTCGGTGGGTGGAATGGCCTCCTTCTGCACTGTAGGGGTTCTATGGGTGGGAAAATCCCGCCCCAGGTCAATGGACATTTCCATTGTCTGCCCCTCGCCTGCTCCGATTCTGTGACGAGCGGAGCGGTAGAATTCCGACGTATGATTCTATGATTCTATGACTGTTCAATTGCTTGGGCAGGATTTACCATGAATTTAAGGACCCTGTTGTCAGGCTCATGTGATGGTTGGAAGAGCACACTGTGTGCGGGGAAGTTACTCACCTGTGATTTTCCTCAAATTGGACAATAAGTAGCCAAAGAGCAGGCTCGCTGTCCATTCGAGGATGGTGGGTGGGTTTGCGAAACTGAAGAGCCAGTCGAAGAGGAGGGGGAAGGTTCTATATAAGTCATACGTTCATTCATTGTTTTGGATCAAATGAATGTGGAAACAATGTGTTGTCTGCAGTGCGTACATTGATTTAGTTTTAAATAAAAAAATGTTCAAAAATAAAAAGCAAGTGGAATATTAGCCTTGTTAACTGCTGTTACATGCAACGAATACAACTTAATGATTGAGACATTGACAGAATACCATTTTGAATGATGATTGAGATTCAGAGGCCAACTTCTCTGCTTTTGCAGTTAGTTCTCCTAACTTCACAATGCATATCTGAAAGCTTGTTGCCTTAAAGGTTGAGGCTGAAACTGAAGTGAATCACAGGTCGTTAAATGTCTGATTCACAATTTTTAAATGCAATTCCTGGCATGCAGCATTGAAACGTTTCCAGAGTCTGAGTGTGGAAAGTAAAGTTTGACTGTGGTCGGGGAGACTACTAATAACTATGCATGCATGATTAGGGGAAATAGCCCATCATACTGATGCTAGGGCATTTTCTAACGGTATCGAATGAACTCCTATGGGACAAGCCTACATTTGTTTCTTGCTTTCCCAGGATATTTGATTGTTGCAAATTATGTTCTCTCGCTTTATCTCTCTTTCTGCCCTTATATTCCCACAGCCCTGTTTTCTTTCTCCTCTAGTCCTATTGGCAGCAGACTTTTGGTTTTCACACGCAGGCACATACACATGCACAAATCTGTTATCCACTCTGCCTAGCTGCGTCTTCTCTTTTCAAACGTTTTTCCACTTGTACGTGTGGTGGCACGGTGGCACAGTGGTTTAGCACTGCTGCCTCACAGCGCCAGGTTCGATTCCCAGCCGGGGTCACTATCTGTGCAGAGTTTGTACGTTCTCCTCTGTGTCTGAGTGGGTTTCATCCGGGTGCTTCAGTTTCCCCCCACAGTCCAAAAGACGAGCTGGTTAAGTGTATTGGCCGTGCTAAATTCTCCCTCAGTGTACCTGAACAGGCGTCTGAGTGTAGCGACTAGGGGATTTTCATAGTGACTTCATTGCAGTGTTAACGTGAGCCTACTTGTGACTAATAAATAAGCTTTACTCATGCCCCAGCCCTCCAACTTTGCTTGTCACCTGTTCCATTTATCTCATTCTGTATCTTTCGCTTTTCCCCCATGATTGACTTCTCCCCGAAGCCCAATGCCTTTTTAAGCAAGTTTCCTGTCTTTCTACACCAGCTCTGTAGAACCATCTGCAAGAATGAAAATTGATAATGACCTATTTGTGAGTACATAGCCAATAGTTCTTTAAAAAATCATTCATGGGATGTGGGCATTGCTGGCTAAGCCAACATTTATTGCCCATCTCTAATTGCCCTTGAGAAACTTGAGGTCGAGTTTACCTCACTAATATAGCTACACTGGGCAGAGGTGAGTTCTGGTAAGGTTTGAATGTATATTCATAGAGGATATGGGGCTGATTTAGAAAGGATTAAGGCAATGGCCTTGTTTCATTTAGCTAACTGATCTTTAGCCTCTTCACACTTCTCCTGCTCCTCTATTCCTCTATGGCCACACATCTTTGGAAGGCAACATGTGCAGTGTGGAGAATACAAAATCATTGCCAGCATTTTCTGTTTTTAATTTCAGATGAACTGCTATAAGGGATCATGGAGCAAGGCAAAAAGAGCTGGTATTGGGGCGAGTTTAAAAAAAGATTGGTCTGGAGGAGCGGTCAATGGCAACCAGAAAAACCTTTGGCAGAAACTGCTGCTGGGCAATTGTATCAAGGAACATAGAACAATGGAGATGAGATAGAGATCAGCTAGATCGAATCAAATGCTTGAAGGGCTGAATGGCCTGCTCCTATTCCTATGTTCCTAATAGGCTAATGGATCTTCTGAAGTGCCAGAGCATGAAATTTGAAAGGAACGCATTGATAACTGTCCAATTACATTGTTCTCAGTAATTTCCTGGTTGTATTTTTTAAGACAGATCTGGCTTGTTAGTAATTCTCATGCACTGAACTCATAGTTTAGTCATGGTTCTGAGCGATGGAATATTATTCCAACCTCCAATTGTGCTCAAAACACATTATCCCAATTAACAACCACATCATATTTTTAGAATTCTAGGTTAGAGCACATCAAAACTAAACTGAGACCTTTAATGGCCACCCCCTATGTCCCTCTTCCTCTGCCCACTTAATATTCCTACATTGTAAAAAGCACCTGATAAGTAGCTGTACTTAAAATGTAGCAATGATTAGATTTTAAAAAGGTTTATGAGCAGCATGAGCTGGATATAATCTCTCTTTGGTTAGGAGTTGTGTAAAATTCAACAATTTCTAGACATAATGACCGGAACTCTACCACCTCGCGTGCCACAGAATTGGCGCGGGTGAGGGTCCGGCAACAGAAATCTCCGTTGACCTCGGGCAGGAGTTTCCGGACTCACCCGAGCAAGGCTGTAAAATCCCGCCCAACATGTTGAACCCAATTTCCCTTTGCTGTGCATAGGTGTGAAGGAAGAAGGCGTGCACATTGTTACCCTAGGAAGTTGCCCAATTGCATTGCTTTGAGATTTCCTGAGAATTCCTTGAGATGAAGAGTATTTTTGTCCATTCCAAGTTGCTCTGGAGAAAGTGTTGGCCTTCATGAACCCCACTGCAGTCCGCATGTTTAAAATACAGGTCCACAATGCCACTAGGAAATTTTAGGATCTTGACCCAGTGACAATGAAGGGACAATGATATATGGCACAGCAATGCAAATGAGCTGGGGACCCTTTGGTACTTCTGCCTGAATGAGTGGACATACTTTCAGAGGGAAAGCCAGAAGGAGGGGCAGTTTTGACTTAGTGTGCTACCAACTCAGATTGCACAATCTGAGAATGGCATGCAATCAAGTCAAAGAGATTGAAAAGGTTAAGTGGATCCTGGCAAGTCTCCATTGGGCTTAAATTATCACCCTGAGGGTTCAGTTACAGATGGTTTCATGTCAGGTCAGGTACCCACCTTGTCGTCTACACTGAGGCAGGGGAAAGTCATTGACTCTGTCTACACTTCCCACTGCCTCGGAAAAGCAGCCAGCATAATCAAGGACCCCACACACCCCAGACATACTCTCTTCCACCTTCCTCCGTCGGGAAAAATACATCAAAATTTGAGATCATGTACCAACTGACTCAAGAAGAGCTTCTTCCCTGATGACATCAGACATTTGAATGGACCTACCTTATATTAAGTTGGTCTTTCTCTACACCCTAGCTATGACTTTAACACTACATTCTGCACCCTCTCCTTTCCTCCTCCTCTGTCTACTCTATAAATGGTATGCTTTGTCTGTATAGTGCTCAAGAAACATTACTTTTCACTGTATACGATACATGTGACAATAATAAATCAAATCAAATGAGGACTTACATGACCATCACTAAATTACAATGCAAAGTTAAAATGTCACAACTGTAAAAAAAAGCTCTTCTACCTGGATGAAAATTCCCTTCTAATTTAATCTATTTTTCATTTTAACTTAACTTGCATTCAACATTACTGATCAGGCCATGAATTTGTGCTTAGCCATATTGATAACGAACATGATAACACCTTGGTATCCGCAACTGTATTAAATCCTTTTAAATATATGCAGGTTAATGCTTTTGCTAAAATAGTGGACAAAAGAATTTAATACAGACATGATTGTTATGAAAATGGCACAGTGGGCGTTCAAGACATAGTGTGGAAAGCAACTTTAATAAGCTCAGTCAATAGATTTGGAATTGGTAGAGGAAAATTTGTCATGAGGTCTGGTACAGCTGTTACACATGCAATTAATGTCTCAACTGAAGATATCTGGCATGATTTGAACTTTTACCACTAGTTTCTGCTGTTTGGTGGAAAATATAGGTGGTCATTAACTAAAGTAGTCACAGCAATAGTGTTGAATGGAAAATACATTATTGCCAATGCTAATAGCACCCAAGCATTAACAAGTGGAAAATCTAATCTGAGGTGACTCGTGGTGTATAGCACAAATGGGTGTCCAAACCAATCCAATTGCACATTGTACTGACGCATGTGATTCAGCCAAAAGTCTAATGTCTGGTCTGAACTACCAACTGTAAAAAAAGAAATGCTGGTGATGTGTGAACTGAAACCTGAGATGTACAATTAAAGTTTCTTTTTTTATGACAAAAGTGCCTGCTGTTTTAGCAATGAAATCTGAACAGCAGCTGATTCTCACTATGTTGCATACTGAAGCAATACATCACATCAACCAGAGTTCGTTGTTTCATTAATGGACCAAAGGTGTGCCATATAAAGATGGTGCCACACACCTACATCGTTACTTATGCCATGTGCCAACACTGGCACTAAACACTGAATGCCGATCCTGACTTATCCCTCCCCAATCAGAACAACGGTCCACCTGAGTCATGCTGAAGGATCTCTTCATGCTGCAGCCACCTTGCGTTTACAAAATTGATTCTAGATAGTTTTTGAGTCCAATTTACCTTTGAATTTTAGTATTCAGATATATGATGAGCATCTTACAATGTTGTGGCTGCAAGTTTCCTTTACTCACAGTCACACTGCAGGTGATCAGTGCGACATTGAAGGCAGTCAGTCAGTTGATCAAGCCACCGCTTCTGTCTTCTCTTTTCCCTTCTGACTGTTGACCGTAAGTTTAGCGTCGATTGTTCTCGTGCTTTAACATTTGGCCATGAAGTATGAAGTTAGATGCATTTAAATTAGTGATCTTGTATTGGCAGCTCAGTATTTACCAATGGGAAATGGGTTGGGGATGTGGATTAGAAGATTTAGTTTGATCTTTTTAGATATATCCCACCTAGTTCAAGGCAAGTACAGTTCAGTGTCCAACACTACAGGAGTAACCGCACTTCAAAAGTACTTCATTATTGCAAAGCACTGTGGAATTTCCTGAGGTCATGAAAGGTGCTGTAGTGGTGCTATCCTATCTTTTGTTTGTGTAAAACTTAACATTCAGTCTCCCGATAACAGATTCACCCATCAGTATTTGAATTACAGAAGAGGGCGGCACGATGGCAGAGTGGTTAGCACTGCTACCTCACAGCAGCAGGGACCCAGGTTCAATTCCGGCCTTGGGAACTGTCTGTCTGGAGTTTGCACGTTCTCCCCGTGTCTGTGTGGGTTTCCTCCGGGTGCTCTGATTTCTTCCCACAGTCCAAAGAAGTGCAGGTTAGGCTGATTGGCCATGATAACTTGACCCTCAGTCTCAGGGGGATTAGCTGGGTAAATACGTGGGGTTACGGGGATAGGGGCTGGGTGGGATTGTTGTTGGTGCAGGCTCGATGGGCCAAATGGGGTCTTTCTGCACTGTAGGGATTCTATGAGGTTCACCCAGTCAGCATTTGAATTATCAAACAGATTCACCACCAGTGAGGTGCGCTAGAATGTTTCTTTCAGGTGAGTTGGATGCATGTCAGTGAAATACACATCATTTAAACACCACTCACTTTCTCCTCCAATGGTATTCATGCAAAGTCCAACATCGGCAACCCACCTCACCCATGCATCCATCAACCTGCCCCTCCCCCTGAGTCCTAACCTCCAGTATCTGAGATATTGGTAGAGAAACCATTTTGCCACCTCTCTGAAAAAGGAATCAGAAAACCAGTGTACATATCTTCAATTGGATTATGTATTTCTTTGAATTTAACTCCTGTGCTGTACCTGGCTTATAAACACTAAGGGACATATGAATTAGGAGCAAGAATAGGCCATGTTTAAAGTTTATTTATTAATGTCACAAGTAGGCTTGCATTAACACTGCAATGAAGTTACTGTGAAAATACCCTGGTCGCCACACTCTGGTGCGGGAGAATTTAGCACGTCCAAATACCTAACCAGCACATCTTTTGGGCTGTGGGTGGAAACTGGAGCACCCGGAGGAAATCCACGTAGGCATGGGGAGAATGTGCAGACTCCGCACAGACAGTGACCCAAGCCAGGAATCGAACCTGGGTCCCTGGTGCCGTGAGGCAGCAGTGCTAACCACTATGCCTCCATGTTTTGTACTTGATCACGTTTATAATGAAAACTGAAAGCCTCCCTCTGTTCATCACAAAATACTGGCCTACATAATTGTTTGTGCCTTGTGTTTAATGCTGGTGAAGATGATGAAGACACATGATAGGTCAGGCAGCATTGGTAAAGGTAGATTATTATAAGGTGCTTCCATCCAAGACAAAACCCTGTCTTTTCTCTTTCCAGGTGCTACCAGACCTCCAATGGATCATTTTCTGCGCTTAATTCAGATTTCCAGTATATGCAGGTTTTTTTTTGAATTTGTGCCTCAACAATGAAAATTCCATGGGGGAACCAGAGCGTTTCGTTAGCCCTGTTGTGACTGGAGTTAGTGCATCACTTTCAAAATGCCACACATCTTCTGTCATCAGGCTCAAGTAAAGTTCCAATGCAGGATACTTCCTCATTGAATCGTGGAAGCAAAGAAAGAATGAGCAAAATTTTAATATTCAGAAGTGCCTTTAAGAAATGTATTTAATCATGTTCATTTGCAGGATGCTTCTAGCAGACCCTGGACGCTGTCGGCACCGAGATGTCTGTAACCGGTGTCCTGCAATTGTTACTGAAGCAATATAATGGACATCATGCTGATTTTAATCTGAACTAATGCAGTGTTCTGGGGTTTTATGGTCCTTCGGGGATTGTTGAGCTTGATTTGGGGATGATTGACAGGTCAGGTGATGCCTGGAGACAGTCTCTTTCCACAGAAAAGTCCAAATCTTTAGTTTTGGTTTAGTTGCTGTTAGAAGCTGGTGGAAGAAGGCACTATCTTTGTCGCTCTCTCTCTCCAGAGGTTTGCTGAGAGTTCCAGGACTGGGGAGCCTCAGAGATTTGATCCAACATTCAAACGACCAATTCACATCAGGTGTTAAAAAGCTGAAAACCCAGCATCACGTGAGCACACTTGTTACTGGGCCAAGTCAGAAGAGGGGTGTATGTCTATGGGATGGTGTTTGACTTGGAACAACAGAGATAGCTAGCCATTGAGGTTTATACTGTATCATGTTTGAATCTTATAATTGGTAAAAGTTATGCTTTTTTATTATATTTTAACTGTGTTCCTAAATAAACTTTGTTTGATACAAATTTCCTAGTGGGTCACTTGAATCATACCTGGAGTAAAACATCTTATATGTGGATAAGGAGCAGCTATTCCCCTTAGATGAAGGGCCAGTCATGAGGGGGCATAGGTTCAAGGTAAGAGGCAGGAGGTTTAGGGCGGATGTGAGGACAAACCTCTTTCCCCAGAAGGTGGTGACGGTCTGAAATGCACTGCCTGGGAGGATGGCGGAAGTGGGCTGACTCACATTCTTTAAAAGGTATCTGGGTGAGCAGTTGGTACATCATAATATTCAGGGCTATGGGCCAAGAGCTGGCAGTGGGATTAGGTGGGAGTTCAGGTGTTTCTAATGTGTCGGTGCAGACTCGATGGGCCGAAGGGCCTTTTCTGCGCTGCATGATTCTATGATTCCAGTGACTGGAAGCTAGTATTCAGTGGCGTACCATGGCGATCTGTGCTAGGTCCCTTGTTATTCATCATTTATATAAGCAATATAAGAACATAACATAAGAACATAATAATTAGGAGCAGGAGTAGGCCATCTAGCCCCTCGAGCCTGCCCCGCCATTCAATAAGATCATGGCTGATCTGAAGTGAATCAGTTCCACTTACCCGCCTGCTCCCCATAACCCTTAATTCCCCTACCGATCAGAAATCCATCTATCCGTGACTGAAACATATTCAACGAGGTAGCCTCCACCACTTCAGTGGGCAGAGAATTCCAGAGATTCACCACCCTCTGAGAGAAGAAGTTCCTCCTCAACTCTGTCCTAAACTGACCCCCCTTTATTTTGAGGCTGTGCCCTCTAGTTCTGGTTTCCTTTCTAAGTGGAAAGAATCTCTCCACTTCTACCCTATCCAGCCCTTTCATTATCTTATATGCCTCTATAAGATCACCCCTCAGCCTTCTAAACTCCAACGAGTACAAACCTAATCTGCTCAATCTCTCCTCGTAATCTACACCCCTCATCTCCGGTATCAACCTGGTGAACCTTCTCTGCACTCCCTCCAAAGCCAAGATATCCTTTCGCAAATAAGGGGACCAAAACTGCACACAGTATTCCAGCTGCAGCCTCACCAATGCCTTGTACAGATGCAGCAAGACTTCTCTGCTTTTATATTCTATCCCCCTCGCGATAAATGCCAACATCCCATTTGCCTTCTTGATCACCTGTTGTACCTGCAGACTGAGTTTTTGCGACTCCTGCACAAGGACTCCCAGGTCCCTTTGCACAGTAGCATGTTGTAATTTTTTTCCATTTAAATAATATTCCAATTTGCTATTATTTCTTCCAAAGTGAATAACCTCGCATTTGCCAACGTTATACTCCATCTGCCAGATCCTCGCCCACTCTCTCAGCCTATCCAAACCTCTCTGCAGACCTTCCGCTTCCTCCACGCAATTCACTTTCCCACTTGCCTTCGTGTCGTCAGCAAACTTTGTTACCCTACACTCAGTCCCCTCTTCCAGATCATCTATGTAAATAGTAAACAGTTGAGGCCCCAGTACCGATCCCTGCGGCACGCCACTAGTCACCACCTGCCAACCAGAAAAGCACCCATTTATTCCAACTCTCTGCTTCCTGTTGGATAGCCAATCCCCAATCCACGCTAACACCCTACCCCCAACTCCGTGTACCCCAATCTTCCGCAGCAACCTTTTGTGAGGCATAAATGACTATGTGGGGGGGAGGGGGGGGTGGGTAGGATTAGTAAGTTTGTGAATGACACAAAGATTGGACAATTGATTAACAGTGAGGCGGAGAATCTTGGGCTACAGGAATAGAAAGACGGAATTGTCAAATGGGCGGAGAAGTGGCAGGTGGAATTTAACCCTGAAAAGTGAGGTGATACACTTCAGAAGGAATAATTTGACAAGGAAGTATTCAATGAACGGCATGACACTAGGAAGTTCTGAGGAACAAAGGGATCTTGGCGTGTTTGTCCATATCAAAATCAAATGTAAAACCTAGGGTCTAGGCTAACTTCATAAAAAACCTTGGAGGTTCCGGCCTGGGTCTTAACAGAGGGAAAAATGGTACAAAATCAATCCACATGGATGCTTCTTCGAGTTGCAGCTTGTCAGTGTAACTTCTGGAATGTAGCTGTGGGAAATGTTTGAGTAGTTAAATTGTTAATTGGAGCCTGAATGAATCATCTGTGTTTATATTGCTACTATATCCTGTTGATCATGAACCTGGAAAAATCGAATGCCAAGCTGTGGGTGGCATAGGGAATAGTGAAAATAATATTGTTCAAGTAACCTTTCCATTCGTAGATGTGGTTTTGCTTTCAATTTGAATTAGCCTAAAGGAAGGATGAATGTAGGATCTCTCTGATTTCTGCAATTCCTCAAATAATTGTGTTTTGTGGCTTTAAGAGCAGCAATGGAAACTTCTGTTTTAACGGCTGCTACAAATGCACAAATGGCTTTGAGATTAAAGTAAACATTTACATGGTGGCAGGAGGAGCTCGTCAACTTCTGGGCTTGCCACTTAGTGTAACGAGTCATCTTGATTCTCTTCAGCCCTGAGTTTAGTCAATAGAAAACATCAGGAATTCAGATGTTTGCCTGATTCACGGGACTGCAATTTTCCATCATTAAAGTAAATTAACTTCCACTGATAGATAGGCCCAAAAGTTAAGTCTCCGCCTGACTGACTGGTGTGCCCTGATGGCCCATGAATTCCCTGTCCTGTGAGCCCCGGGTGAATATTTAACTCTAAGAATGCTCTCAGAGGATTATAGGGTTGCAGGAGATTACAGAGATTTTGAGGGGAGGGCGGGGTTATGGATGGATATAATGAGAATTTAGGAATTGAAGTGTTGTAGGACTGGGAGCCAATGTCGGTCAGCGGTCGCAGGAATGATGGTCGACTGAGACTTGTTGAGAGTTTGTGGGCGGCACGGTGGCACAATGGTTAGCACTGCTGCCTCGCAGCACCAGGGGCCCAGGTTCAATTCCGGCCTCGGGTCACTGTCTGTGTGGAGTTTGCACATTCTCCTCGCATCTGCATGGGTTTCCTCTGGGTGCTCCGGTTTCCTCCCACAGTCCAAAGATGTGTGCAAGTTAGGTAGATTGGCCGTGTTAAATTGCCCCTTAGTGTCAAGGGGACGAGCAACATAAATTCATGAGGTTACGGGGATAGGGCCTGGGTGCAATTGTTGTCGGTGCAGGCTCGATGGGCTGAATGGCCTCCTTCTGCACTGTAGGGATTCTATGATTCTATAAATAGGGACAGTTTTGAATGAGTTCAGACTTATGGAGGTTGGAAGATGGGAGGCCAGCCAGGAATTAATTGAAATAGTCGAGTCTAGAGGTAAAAAAGTATGAATGAATGCTGCAACAGCAATTAAGCTGAGGCAGAACGGATATGCGTGGTGTTACAGAAGTTTGCTGATGATTGCACAGTGTTCAGTACTGTTCACAATGCCTCAGATACTGAATCAGTCCAACAAGTTTTGGATGTCATTCAGGCTTAGGCTGACAAGTGGCATATAACATTCACAACAGGTGAGTGTCAAGCAAAGACCGCCTCCAAAAAGAGAGAATCTCATCATCTTCCCTCGCAATTCAACAGCATTACCAATGCTGAATCCACCAGCAATAAGGTCCTTGAGTAGGGTGGGAGAAAGGGGGGTTGAGGCGGTGGTTACAAATAACTAAATATTTCATGGGACTGGCCATATAAATACTGTGGCTACAAGAGCAGGTCAGAGGCTAGGGATCCTGTGGCGAATAATTCCTGACTCCCCAAAACCTTTTGCACCATCTACATGGAACAAGTCAGCAGTGTGATGGGAAATGCTCCACTTTCCTGAATGAGTGCTGCTTCTACACCACTGCTGAATGTGTAAATAGTTTGGTATAAGTCATCACAGAAAATGAAACAAGTTATCGTACGACATAGTATTGGAGCAGTGTTGATCAGCATGTATGGAGAGGACTTCTGGATTCCTATTATTCTCTGATAAAGAACCCTTTGTTTGGATTTTCAATCATTGCCGCAGTGTTTGGTACATTTGCGTTAGGAGCCAATAACACCCCAAGTATCACATTCTCAAGGATAATTAGAGGTTGGTGATAAATGCTGACCTTGCCATTGAACCCACAACCTGTGAATGAATATAAACCGGAATCCAGTGTGTAAATTAAAGTGAAGACCCTACTGCAGTTTGTGGTGTTAATGAGAAAGCATTTCACTCACAATGGGCAAGTTTGTGTCCACATCACACAGGTACCTCTTGTGTTTCAACAAAAAAAGGCAGTCTTAACATGGCCCCTTCTTTAAAAATTGCCAATTTTAATTTTGTTTTTCATTACCTCTTCCTCAGCTATTGCTCGAATCGGGACCTTTCTCTGTACACCCCATACCCCAGCATCACTCCACACTTGGGCCTACTTGGTGTCAGCTGCAGCTCAGTCATTGCCCCTCTCATACAAAAACAGGAAATGCTGGAAAATCTCAACAAGTCTGACAGCATCTGTGGAGAGAGAATAGAGCCAATGTTTTGAGTCTGGATGACCCGTCATCAGAGTTGTACACAGAAGCATAGATAGCAAATATAAAAACATGCACTGTCACATTCACATATAGTAAGAAGTTTAACAACACCAGGTTAAAGTCCAACAGGTTTATTTGGTAGCAAAAGCCACACAAGCTTTCGAAGCTCTAAGCCCCTTCTTCAGGTGAGTGGGAATTCTGTTCACAAACAGAACTTATAAAGACACAGACTCAATTTACATGAATAATGGTTGGAATGCGAATACTTACAACTAATCCAGTCTTTAAGAAACAAAACAATGGGAGTGGAGAGAGCATCAAGACAGGCTAAAAAGATGTGTATTGTCTCCAGACAAGACAGCCAGTGAAACTCTGCAGGTCCACGCAACTGTGGGAGTTACAAATAGTGTGACATGAACCCAATATCCCGGTTGAGGCCGTCCTTGTGTGTGCGGAACTTGGCTATCAGTTTCTGCTCAGCGACTCTGCGCTGTCGTGTGTCGCGAAGGCCGCCTTGGAGAACGCTTACCCGAATATCAGAGGCCGAATGCCCGTAACCGCTGAAGTGCTCCCCAACAGGAAGAGAACAGTCTTGCCTGGTGATTGTCGAGCGGTGTTCATTCGTCCGTTGTCGCAGCGTCTGCATAGTTTCCCCAATGTACCATGCCTCGGGACATCCTTTCTTGCAGCGTATCAGGTAGACAACGTTGGCCGAGTTGCAAGAGTATGTACCGTGTACCTGGTGGATGGTGTTCTCACGTGAGATGATGGCATCTGTGTCGATGATCCGGCACGTCTTGCACATTCACATATACACAGGCATGTGCACACACATGCACACACACACATAAACAGACTGACACATGCATGTTCATAGGTAGACACAGGGACACGTATTCATACACATACACAAATATGCACACATGTGCAAGCAGTCATATTCATATATACAGACATGTGCACGCGCGTGCACACACATACACACACAAATAGACTGACAAACAGGCACACATATATGCATATAATGTACACACACATACAGACAACCACAGACACATTCACACACACATAGAAATGCAAATAGACCCACACATACACACACACACACACACACATGAATACAGATGCATGCACACACACAAAACACAATAGACTAACAATCACAGGCACACACACATTATAGACAGGAAGACATATAGATACATGCAGGCCATCAGACAGACACACATGCACCCATGGGAAGGGCAGATGGCAACACCACCACCTGCAAGTTTCCTTCCAATCATCATCGTGACTTGGGAACATATTGGCATTCTTTCACTGTCGCTGGGGCAAAATCCAGAAAGTCTTTCCCTAACAGCACTACGGTTGTACACGCAATACAGCGACTGCAGTGATTGAAGAGGCCAGTTTCCCATCACCTTCTCAAGGGCAATTAGGGATGGGCAATAAATGCTGGCCTAGCCAGCGATGCCCACATCCCATGAAAGAATTTTTAAAAATTCACCCACACGCACATACACATGCATCCACACATAAAGAACCCACAGCTGTAACAGTGTAACTTCATGGCATCTTGTTGAATAATTAAATAACAATTCAGTTCCCATTTTGCCCTTTATAGCCCACACATTATAAAAGTTATGCATTCCAGGTTGCTGCTTGATGCTGTGAGATGAAATTGGATCCATGGTAATCTTTTCCGACTTTGTCACATTTGCTGGCTCTTGCTTCTATTGCGTTTAGCTGCCAGTGTCCATTTGTCGACATGAACTTTATTTACCAGCAGTGGAAATTGGCACAGTAAATGCTTTATATACACACTGTTCCTGTGCTTAGAAAAGACACTGTGCCATGCTTTGTTTTCAAGTAAGTCCAAGTGGATTGGTGATGAATGTTTTGATATTTATTCTGAAATTAGGGTGATCTAGAAGGTTTGATTAAAGTGTCCGTTGACTCATTATTAGTTTAAAATGTACATCACTTTTTATATTTTTGACACTTTACTATTTTTTATTAGTGTCACAAGTAGGCTTACATTAACACCGCAATGAAGTTACCGTGAAAATCCCCTACTCGCCACACTCTGCTGCCTTTTTGGGTACACTGAAGGAGAACTTAGCATGGCCAATGCACCTAACCAGCGCGTCTTTCAGGCTGTGGGAGGAAACCGGAGGAAACCCACATGGGGAGAATGTGCAGACTCCACACAGACAGTGACCCAAGCCAGGAATTGAACCCGGGTCCCAGGCACCGTGAGGCAGCAGTGCTAACCACTGTGCCATTGTGTCACCCCACTTAACTCTTGAATGAATATGTTCATACAAATGTAATGGTGTATGTAACAAACATTCAGTTCTTGTATGTTTATGTTCATACAAATGTAAAGGTGTATGTAACAAACATCTGTACCTTAATATTAGGCCACAGACATGTCTGCTTCCTCAGGTGGCTGCAAAAGATCCAATTGTACTATTATGAAGAAGTGCAGTACTCTGGGCAATACTTATGGTTTAGCTCAGACAGCGGGTTAGTGATGCAGAGTGACGGCAATGGCATGGATTCAATTCACATACTGGCTGAGATTATTCATGTAGTCCCCACCTTCGCAACATTGCCCCTTGCCTAAAGCGTGGTGATCCTCAGGTTAAATCACCCCCAGTCACTGTCTATGGTCAACTGGAACTATGGTGACTTTATCTTTTACTTATTTCTTAACCAACATCACTAGAAAACAGAAGATCTTGTCATTATCACATTTGGGAGTTTGCTGCGTACAAATTGGTTGCTGTTTCTTGACATTTCCATAGCACTTCATTGTTTCCAAAGTGCTTTGGAACATCCTGAGGCTGCTATATAAATGCAAGGAGAAGTCTAGGGTTAGAGCTTTTCGAAAATCTGGACTGCTCCTGAATCTGTGCTTTCATCAGTTTGGGGCGCGTGTGTTTTGCGTTTCATGAAATGTATCTCAGAATACATTCTGCACACTTGTCAGTTTTGGTGTGAATCTAAACATATTATTGTATGATTTACAGTATATTTTCCTCTTAAATTAGGTCAAACCATGCTGCCCTACAGCTAATGCATAACCCTGAGATAAATGGTACAGGTAAGCAAATAATCTCATCTTTATAAAATGAACTCATGACTTTTCTGTAAAATGAAACTTGTGAAATTATTCTTAACGCAATGTTGCTGTGCATTTGTTGTTGTTAAAGTCTAATTTTAGCAGTGAGCATTTCTTTCCTCATACATTTGACATATTGCATAATTTAATTACTTTTCTTGTTAAGGACCATCTCCAACAAGAGGCAATCCAATGAGATCATTTGAGCATCCAGTAGTATCGTCAAACCCTGCACTAGCAATGTCCTGGGAGTCACCATTGACCTGACACTTAACTGGACTGACCACATTAATACTGTGGCAACAAGAATAGGTTAACGGATGTGAATTATATAGTAAGTAACTTATCTGCTGACTCCCCAAAGCCTTTCCAACATTTACAAGGCACAGGTCTGTCATAAGAGGTGAGACTAAGTTGGTTAGGATTCTAGTCACTGGAGTTTAGAAGAACGAGAGGGGATCTCATAAAAATTTATAAAATTCCAACAGAGTTAGACAGGATAGATTCAGAAAGAATGTTCCCGATGGTGGGGAAGTCCAGAACTAGGGGTCATAGCTTGAGGATAAGGAATAAACATTCTAGGACTGAGATGAGGAGAAATTTCTTCACCCAGAGGGTGGTGAATCTGTGGAATTCATGACCACAGAAAGTAGTTGAGGCTGAAACGTTGTGTGGTTTCAAGAAGAAATTGGGAGCCAAAGTGATAAAGAGATATGGGGAGAAGGGGGGGATCAGGATATTGAATTTGACAATCAGCCTTGATCATAATGAACGGCGAAGCAGGCTCGAAGGGCCAAATGGCCTATTCCTACTTTGAGTTTTTATGTTTCTGTGTTTCCATGTAAGTCAGGAGGGTGATGGAATATTCTCCATTTCCAGGATAAATGCAGTTCCAACAATATGCAAGAAGCTCAACACCATCCAGATCAAAGCAACCCGTTTGACTGGCACTCCATTTATCTCCTTAAACATTCATTCCCTCCACCTCTGATTCACCATGGCTGCAGTGTATAAAATCTGTAAGATACACTGCATCTCCTTTGGTTTTTACAACTTCTATTTCCAAGAAGGACGAGCTGCACGTTTACATGCTCCCCTTTTAGTCACACATCATCCTGACTTGGAACTATATTGCCAGGTCATCACTGTTACCGAGAAAAACTCTTGGAATTCCCTCCCGAACAGATCTGTGGGACTAGCTAAAGCACATGGCTTGCAGAAGTTAAAGAAGGTGGCTCACTACTACTAGGGTTGGCCATGAAAAGTGCACCAACACCTCTGGAAGGTTCCCCTGCACCTTTTGAAGGCCCATTGACAGATCTAGACAGGTCACTGCCACCTTTTCAAGGTGTGGAAATTATCTGTACAATTATCTGTAATTGTCTTGCAGTTGTGTCTTTGCCTATATATGCCGTGTTTGTGAACCTACGTCCACTCACCTGAAGAAGGAGCAGCGCTACGAATGCTCGTGATTCCAAGTAAACTTGTTGGATTTTAACCTGGTGTTGTGAGACTTCTTACTGGACCTTTTCAAGGGTAATTAGGGATGGGCAATGAATGCAGCTTTTAGAGCATTGTCCATATCCCAAGAATACATTATTAAAATCCCTCTTGCTTTTCTTATAAGCTTCATTAATTAAGTGAGGAAAACAAAATAAAGGGAAAAAATCTTCAAGTGCAAAGAAGTTTTGGACAGTCTGTATATCGCTCACAATCTCTGTGTGTCGGGACACTAATCTTACCCAGCTCGACTTTACTAGAGAGGCAGTGATTGAGCTCTGAATGCTGAGGCTGACTTATAGACAATCTGAAGAGCTGGGACAGTGTTTCCCATCAGTCATCGCAACATTTAAGTTTCCATTCAACAGGTTGCATTTTTCCAGGTGGCACTGCAGGAGATACCTGCCAGAGAAGCTATTCTGCAGTTGATCCCTGTGTAGGTAACTAATAATGAGATCCAAGGATCAATTTAAGATGATCTTCTGGCATTTCAGCTCTCTTGTGCCTTAGCTTTAAACCACACAGATTCTGTTTGGTTCCAGCCCGAATGAATTTAGTATCTAATAACTCCGATTGCCCTGGCCAGCTTTCCATCCTCCAATCTCTATAAAATTCAGCTGATCCAAATCTCTGCTGCTTGTATCCTTTCCTGCCACCTTCCTTCACTCCTTCTCATCTATGGATCATCTCCCTCGCATTAACTCCCTAGATTCTCCAAGGTGTTAGTAGCAGTGCTGGTGTGAGAGGCAAGTGACTGATGCCAGTCCGGCGATGCCTCAGGACTGATACTGCCAGTTGCTACTGGCTCAACTTGGGAATGTAAGGAATAGTCCACAGAGACGCTCAAGCCTGCTCTGCCATTCTGCAGGATCATGCTGAACATATAGATAAACTCAAATAATTAATTGGAATGGAAAAGGAAGAATATTTACAATGCATATTTAACACGATGGCCGGAATTCTCCCAAAAAAATTCTAAGTGTTGAATTTGTGTGAAAACTGGAGTAATTCTCGCTGTTTCCTTCAGTGGGAGTTCAGAGAAGAATCTCCGACACTCTGTGCACTGCAGAGACCACCAACATGAATATCATTAAATTTCAGGGGGCACCTTGACTCTTTGGCAGTGCCAGGGGCCCAGGCTGGCACTGCCAGGCTGCCAATGCCCAGGGCACAACCCGTGCCCTCATGCCCGAGCCTCTGGGGGGGGCCCGATTAACCCCCTTCATTCCAGCGGGGTCGGACTGCTAGGTCCCTGAAAGTGGGGAGCTACTGTAAACCCCGCTGGAGTGAAAAACTACTAGCGGGGAGGGAGAGACTAGCGGGCCCGGAGACTTCTGGCAGAGTTGACGCCGCTGGAAATCCGGCGCTGGGAGACATTAGCGGGCTGGGACGCCCAGCGCGGATCCTATGCATCGGGCACTGCTGGAATCTCACAGCCCGCTGTGCTAGAGAATTAGCACAGTGGGATGGGAGAATCACCCCCATACCTTCAAAGAGAGCGAAGATTAGAAAGCATTTTGTGCTTCATGCACCTGCACAGAGGGTTGATAGAAAAGGCAATTGGATAGGAGCTTGAAGAGGATTAATTTGTAGCATTGTGTGGAAAATACTGAGTTTATAGAATCATAGAATCCTTAGAGTGCAGAAGCAGGGCATTCGTCCCATCGAGTCTGCACCGATTCTCTCCGATAGAGCATCTTACGCAGATTCTATCCCAGCAAACCCACGTATTTACGTCACTAATCCACCCAACCTGCACATCTTGGGACACTAAGGGCAATTTAGCATGGCCAATTAACCTACCCTGCACATCTCTGGACTGTGAGAGGAAACCGGAGCAACCAGAGGAAATCCGCACAGAAATGGGGAGAACATGCAAACCCCACACAGACAGTGACCCAAGCCGGGAATCGAACCTGGGTCCCTGGCGCTGTGAGGCAGCAGTGCAACCATTGTGCCGCTGAGTTGTGAGGCTACATTACACATCACTTTCCAATTGGCTGAATGGCCTCCTTCTGTGCTGTACGATATGATCCTTATCTATGATCATCTGAAAGTGAATATGAGTAGGAAAATAATAAACAGAGCAGGGTTGTAGAATAGCACGAGTATACATTGGGGCTGAAAAATGATGAGAACAGACTCTTTATATTGGGACAGTCCCTTCAAAGGAACTGTTCACCAAACTATTTTCTATCTGACTGCACAGTTTTGACCTGTATTGTATTGCAGAATAGTTTGCGAATTGTAATTCGTTGCACAGCCAGGATCAATGACAACACTTCCTAGCTTTGAGTTAAATTGTTTGTCAAAGAGATATGTTAAGGAAAATTGTAGGAGCTTCCATACTAACTAACATACAATACCACACTTGTGGGTGGCACAGTGGTTAGTACGGCTGCCTCACAGTCCCAGCGACCTAGGTTTGATTCCCAGCTTGGGTCACTGTCTGGGCGGAGTCTGCATATCCACCCCGTGTCTGCGTGGGTTTCCTCCAGGTGTTCTGGTTTCCTCCCACAATCCGAAAGACGTGCTAGTTGGGTGCATTGGCCATGCGGAATTCTCCCTCATGTTCCCAAACAGGAGCCGGAGTGTGGCGACTAGGAGATTTTCGCAGTAACTTCATTGCAGTAAGGCTACTTGTGACACTAATAAATAAACTTGGGATAATTTAATCCCTGAAGATTAGCTGATTTGGAATTTTAGACATTACCCCAAGTTACAATTAGAGTTGCAGTCATCTGTGACCAAGACAACAAAATTGACCATTTTGCAATTTGGGTCTACCACGATGGCCATTTTAAGAAAGGAAGAACTTTAATTGCATTTATGTAGCATTTTTTAATAATCTTAAAATTCCAGATAGTGACTGCCCCCTATTGGTTTGATGGGAGATATTGAACCTCAGGGTGGAGTCGACCTTGATTCGATTCCTTCTGCTCTTTTGAAGGGCTGTGCGGAGTTATAGTGGGCGTAGTGAAAAATTGGATTGTACTGATGTTCCTTGGCAGTTGGCGTTGGATATTTTATATGACTGTGCACTATATTTTCATTTAACGCCAATTCTCAAATTTGAACCCTGAGAAACCAAACATAACTGCCCAGCCGTGCAATAATGGCTCGAACACAAGATCCATGGCTCTGGTTAAAATCAACTGAACTCTATTTTAAAATCCTTTTCATAGATTATTAACAACCACAAGCACTAGAAATTTCCATGTTGACCAAAATGAAGCGTGCCTGTGTTGCAAAGCGGAACACCTGATGTCAACATTAAGCACAACCACATAAGAGATGTCAGATGCCGAATTAATGCCCTTCCACTCTTTTTCAGCCAAGTTCCTCTAACCTCAAGTCAACTTCCTACGATGCAACAGTTTGATGTAGTCATTTCCCACACATTTCTGAGCAGTGCCCAGGGCCAATTCTGTGTCAAATTGTGTGGATTTGCACTGCCACTGTACAACCTAGCATTGGCAGGGCTAATATTCTGTCATCTGGAAACATCACTAGGTTAATCCAGAAAATCAGCTTATGTTCTGGGGACCCAGGTTCGAATCCCATCACGGCAACTGGTGGAATTTGAATTTAATTTTAAAAATCTGGAGTTAAGAGTCTAATGATGACCATGAAACCATTGTCGATTGTCAAAAAAACCCATCTGGTTCACTAATATCCTTTAGGGAATGAAATCTAGGTGGCACAGTGGTTAGCATTGCTGCCTCACTGCGCCAGGGACCCCGATTCAATTCTGGCCTCGGGTCACTGTCCGTGTGGAGATTGCACATTCTCCCCGTGTCTGCATGAGTTTCCTTTGGGTGCTCCGGTTTCTTCCCACAGTGCAAAGGTGTGCAGGTTAGGTTGATTGGCTATGCTAAAATGACCCGAGTGTCAGGGGATTAGCAGGGTAAACATGTGGGGTTACAGGGAATAAGGCCTGGATAGGAATGTGGTCGGTGCAGACTCAATGGGCCGAATGGCCTCCTTCTGCACTGTAGGGATTCTTTGATACTACACTATGATCTCCGAGGAAATTGTACCTCTTGATAACATTTTATTTCAAGTGCTTTTTATTCTTTCAGTGAGCTGACCTTACTTTTTTCTTTTCTTCTCATCCAGCGAGTAGCTCTGGAGAAAGAATTGCTGCATTCCAGGTAGAAACGAGCCATTGAAAAAAAAATCCCGGCGTATCCAATATGGCCTCACTGTGAAGGCTGCGCTCCAACACAGCCCCTGTAAGCTTGTACACTTGTTCCCAGAATCAAGTACTGCCAACGAACTTCGAAACCACATGTAGTAGTAATCCAGTACGTCCCTGAACACATCTCCTACAATTATCGTTAAACCTGATTTGAACTGTTTTCAATTTGGAGGGACTTAAATAAGCCCCAAGGGATATTTTGAATTGTAAAAGTCTGATGCCTGACATTTAAACTCACCATTTTTACATTTGACCATGCTATTCTTCTCAACTCCCCCATTGATCTTGACACCAGTTTCCATTGCATCATATCCTTGAACCCTGTGTTGGAATTTACTGCTCTCTGAATCATGTATTGATATGTCCTTAACACTATACACTATTTTTCCTTAGATCCTGAAAGAATTTTCAACTGCAGCAGGTCAAAATAATGTCAGTCGTACTGCTCAAAACAGAGAGACTAGGAGACGTAGAGAAAATATGGAAAGATTTTTATTGGGAAGTACTTTTCCTTTGTTACAAAGAATCATAATGCAGTGATTTTAAAGCTGGCTTACTATTCGAATGGCACATTCTGCTGGAATAAATGGGAATGTTTCTCAATGTTTTTCCTATGTCTCAGGGAATAGTTTCTCATGTGATTAATTTGGACGCACAAGAATAGAAGGCAAAAAAAAATGGTTAACCATTTGTGTGCTGGTGCAGCTACTCTGAGTCATGCTCCCATTCTAAAGTTTGGTTACAGGAATGAGTGACAGTTTGCTGGTTCAGGTCCCATGACAGGCCCATCATAAGATATCCCTGCGGAACTGAGGTACATAACCTTTGAACTGTTGCTAGCCTGCTGAGGCTTTAATGTGTATGTGGTTCATCAGTTTAGTACGTTTTTAGCACTGCTGCCTCACAGTGCCAGGGATCCGGGTTCGATCCCTGCTTGGGTCACTGTCTGTGCAGAGTCTGCAAGTTCTCCCCATGTCTGTGTGGGTTTCCTCCGTGTGCTCCGGTTTCCTTCCACAGTCCGAAAGACGTGCTGGTTGGGTACATTGTCCATGCTAAAATCTCCCTCAGCGTAACTGAACAGGTGCTGGAGTGTGGCGACTCGGGATTTTCACAGTAACTTCATTGCAGTGTTAATGTAAGCCTACTTGTGACACTAATAAAATAAAACTGTAAGACTATAAAAAAACTATTTTCCACTGCTCATTATTTAAAAACAAGGGACAAATGGGCTTGAAGGCGGCGGGGGGCGCGGGGGGGGGGGGGGGGGGGGGCAAGCCAAGGGAACGAAAAAACTAAAGGGACGTTTTTCATTTCTGCTCCCATGGAGCACTGACCTATGCTCTCCCATAAACACATTCTGCTAACTGACCATTATATCAGCAATTTTTCATTCCTTAATGGCACCATTAACACACCCTTGTGTTCATGACATCTTTGTCAATCTCTCCTTACCTCTGATGTATCTCTGACCTTCGATTCTGACCTGCCCCCTTTACAGCTATATAATTGATTGCACTTCTATCCCTCTTCAGTTCAGTAGAAGGGCCATATGGACTCAAAACAAAACAAAAGGGACAAAAGTGGGGACTTATGCTTGGAGCCCAAAGAGGTAGGGGAGATCCTAAATGAATACTTTGCGTCGGTATTCACAAAGGAGAGGGATGTGTTGACTGGGAGTGTCTCGGAGGGGAGTGTTGAACCGTTGGAGAAAATCTCCATTACAAAGGAGGAAGTGTTAGGTTTGTTAGAGAATATAAAGACTGACAAATCCCCAGGGCCTGATGGAATCTATCCAAGGCTGCTCAGGGAGACGAGAGGTGAAATCGTTGGGCCTCTGACGCAAATCTTTGTCTCGTCACTGGACACAGGTGAGGTCCCAGAGGAGTGGAGGATAGCCAATGTGGTCCCGTTATTTAAGAAGGGTAGGAAGGATAACCCGGGTAATTATAGGCCGGTGAGCTTGACGTCCGTGGTGGGGAAGTTGTTGGAGAAGATTCTTAAAGATAGGATGTATGCGCATTTAGAAAGGAATAAACTCATTAATGATAGTCAACATGGTTTTGTGAGAGGGAGGTCATGCCTCACTAACCTGGTGGTGTTTTTTGAAGAAGTGACCAAAATGGTTGACGAAGGAAGGGCCGTGGATGTTGTCTATATGGACTTTAGTAAAGCGTTTGACAAAGTCCCTCATGGTAGGCTAGTGAAAAAGGTTGGATCCCATGCGATAAAGGGGGAGGTGGCTAGATGGGTGGAGAACTGGCTTGGTCATAGAAGACAGAGGGTGGTAGTGGAAGGGTCTTTTTCCGGCTGGAGGCCTGTGACTAGTGGTGTACCGCAGGGCTCTGTATTGGGACCTCTGCTGTTTGTGATTTATATAAATGATCTGGAAGAAGGAGTAACTGGGGTGATCAGTAAGTTTGCAGACGACACAAAACTGGCAGGACTTGCAGACAGTGAGGAACATAGTCAGAGGCTACAGAAGGATATAGATAGGCTGGAAATTTGGGCAAGGAAATGGCAGATGGAGTTCAATCCTGATAAATGCGAAGTGATGCATTTTGGTGGGAATAATGTAGGGAGGAGCTACACGATAAATGGAAGAACCATAAAGGGTGTAGAGACGCAGAGGGACCTGGGTGTGCAAGTCCACAGATCTTTGAAGATGACGTCACAGGTGGAGAAGGTGGTGAAGAAGGCATATGGCATGCTTGCCTTTATAGGACGGGGCATAGAGTATAAAAGTTGGGGTCTGATGTTGCAGATGTATAGAACGTTGGTTCGGCCGCATTTGGAATACTGCGTCCAGTTCTGGTCGCCACACTACCAGAAGGACGTGGAGGCTTTGGAGAGAGTACAGAGGAGGTTTACCAGGATGTTGCCTGGTATGGAGGGGCTTGGTTATGAGGAGAGATTGGGGAAACTGGGGTTGTTCTCCTTGGAAAGACGGAGGATGAGGGGAGACTTAATAGAGGTGTATAAAATTATGAAAGGCATGGATAGGGTGAACAGTGGGAAGCTTTTCCCCGGGTCGGTGGTGACGTTCACGAGGGGTCATAGGTTCAAGGTGAAGGGGGGGAGGTTTAACACAGATATCAGAAGGACATATTTCACACAGAGGGTCGTGGGGGCCTGGAATGTGTTGCCGGGCAAGGTGGTGGAGGCGGACACACTGGGAACGTTTAAGATTTATCTAGACAGCTATATGAACGGAGTGGGAATGGAGGGATACAAAAGAGTGGTCTAGTTTGGACCAGGGAGCGGCGCGGGCTAATTGTTCCTTGTTTCTCATTTCAAGGCTTCATTCTATGATCATCTTGCTGGTGCCAGTACAGAGCGAGACTGCGGATAGTTGGGAACCTGTCTCGGGGGCAGGGAATTCATATGGTGTTCGTGGAAGTGGAAATGACTAGGGTTGGGAAGCATTTTCCGATCAGGGCCATTGTGATCTCCTGGACTCGTTTTGATCGCCTCAGGGGGTCGGAGAGGAATTTCCCAGATTTTTTTTTTCCCCATATTGGCCCTGGGGTTTTTCACTCTGGGTTTTCGCCTCTCCCTGGAGATCACATGGTCTGGAATGGGGGGGTGGGGGTGAGTTAATAGGTTGTAATGAACAAAGCATCGTAGCTGTGAGGGACAGCTCGGTGGATAGGATATTGGTATGTAGATAGGCTGGAAAATTGGGCGGGGATCCTGGATTCAGGATTCAATCCTGGACCGGGGAGTGGCGCGGGCTTGGAGGGCCGAAGGGCCTGTTCCTGTGCTGTATTGTTCTTTGTTCTTTGTTCTTTGTAAAACATTAACTCTGTTTCTCTCTCTACAGATGCTGCCAGACCTGCTGAGTTTATCCACCATTTTCTGTTTTTATGTCATCTTTCATAGCCTGTTCTGTAGTAATTATGATTTTAAAAACTTTTTAAAGTGAGGCTAAGAGCAGGTTATTGTTAGTTTAATGATTTTTAATTGATTAGAGTCTGCGGGGACATCACTGACATTCTTATAGAAAAGCATAAGCTTTCCACATTTCACTGCTCATGTGTGGACTCCAGAAGCTGTTGTCAGTCTCAGCAGAGCAATGATAGTGAATGTTGTCAATTGTGCTCTCATTACTGCTGCTAATTTTTGGCCAAAAACTATTTTTTAAAAATTGAACACTTGCAAGCAATGGGTGGGATTCTCTAGCCCCACCTGCAATGGGAGCAGAAACTCCCACCCAAAGTTAATGGACATTTTGCTGGTCCGTCAGATTTTTCATTCTGCCTGCGATGACTCCTGCAGTAGGTGGGACTGAAAAATCCCAGCCAATATTTCATCACACATGGTGTGATTTGTCAATATTGTGCAAAACATTAGCCACATGCAGCTACTTGGGAATCCAGGAGTGGCTAATTGCTTCATTAAATAAAGGATATAGTCATTGTAGTCCCAGATGACATAAGAACATAAGAACATAAGATCTAGGAGCAGGAGTAGGCCATCTAGCCCCTCGGGTCTGCTCCGCCATCCAATAAGATCATGGTTGATCTTTTCGTGGACTCAGCTCCATGTACCCGTCCACTCACCATAGCCCTTAATTCCTTTACTGTTCAAAAATGTATCTATCCTTGCCTTAAAAACACTCAATGAGGTAGCCTCAACTGCTTCACTGGGCAGAGAATTCCACAGATTGACAACCCTTTGTGTGAAGAAGTTCCTCAATTCAGTCCTAAATCTGCTCCCCCTTATTTTGAGGCCATGCCCCCTAGTTCTAGTTTCACCTGCCAGTGGAAACAACTTCCCTGCTTCTATCTTATCTATTCCCTTCATAATCTTATATGTTTTCATCAGATCTCCCCTCATTCTTCTGAATTCCAATTAGTATAGCCCCAGTCTACTCAGTCTCTCCTCATAAGCCAACCCTCTCAACTCCGGAATCAACCTAGTGAATCTCCTCTGCACCCCCTCCAGTGCCAGTATATCCTTTCTCACGTAAGGAGACCAAAACTGTACACAGTACTCCAGGTGTGGCCTCACCAGCACCTTATACAGCTGCAACATCACCTCGCTGTTTTTAAACTCCATCCCTCTAGCAATGAAGGACAAAATTCCATTTGCCTTCTTAATTACCTGCTGCACCTGCAAACCAATTCCTTGAGATTCCTGCACAAAGACACCCAGGTGTCTCAGCATGCTGCAATTTTTTACCATTTAAATAATGTTCCATTTTGCTGTTATTCCTACCAAAATGGATGACCTCACGTTTACTAACATTGTACTCCATCTGCCAGACCCTCGCCCACTCACTTAGACTAGTGCAGACTTTCAGTTTCCTCTGCACACTTTGCTCTGCCACTCTTCTTAGTGTCATCTGCAAATTTTGACACGCTGCACTTGGTCCCCAACTCCAAATCATCTCTGTAAATCGTAAACAATTGCAGTCCCAACACTGATCCCTGAGGCACACCACTAGTCATTGATCGGCAACCAGAAAAACACCCATTTACCCCCACTCTTTGCTTTCTGTTAGTTAACCAATCCTCTATCCATGACAATACATTACCCGTAACACCGTGCACCTTTGTCTTATGTAGCAGTCTTTGGTGTGGCACCTTGTCAAATGCCTTCTGGAAATCCAGATACACCACATCCAAGGTTCCCCATTGTCCACTGCACATGTAATGTTCTCAAAGAATTCCGCCAAATTAGTCAAACATGACCTGCCCTTCATGAACCCATGCTGCGTCTTCCCAATGGGACAATTTATACCCAGATGTCTCGCTATTTCTTCCTTGATTTGATTTGATTTGATTTGATTTATTATTGTCACATGTATTAACATACAGTGAAAAGTATTGTTTCTTGCGCGCTATACAGACAAAACATATCGAAGGAAGAGAAGGAAATGAGAGAGTGCAAAACGTAGTGTTACAGCCATAGCTAGGGTGTAGAGAAAGATCAACTTAATGCAAGGTAAATCCATTCAAAAGTCTGACAGCAGCAGGGAAGAAGCTATTCTTGAGTCGGTTGGTACGTGACCTCAGACTTTTGTATCTTTATCCCGAAGGAAGAAGGTGGAAGACAGAATGTCCGGGGTGTGTGTGGTCCTTAATTATGCTGGCTGCTTTGCTGAGGCATTGGGAAATGTAGACAGAGTCAATGGATGGGAAGCTGGTTTGTGTGATGGATTGGGCTACATTCACGACCTTTTGGAGTTCCTTGCGGTTTTGGGCAGAGCAGGAGCCATACCAAGCTGTGATGCAACCAGAAAGAATGCTTTCTATGGTGCATCTGTAAAAGTTGGTGTGAGCCGTAGCTGATATGCCAAATTTCCAGAGGCGCTCGTGGGCTTTCTTAACTATAGTGTCAGCATGGGGCCCAGGACAGGTTGTTGGTCACCTGGACACCTAAAAACTTGAAGCTCTCGACCCTTTCTACTTCATCCCCGTTGATGTAGACAGGGGCATGTTCTCCTTTACGCTTCCTGAAATCGATGACAATCTCTTTCGTTTTGTTGACATTGAAGGCGAGGTTATTGTTGCTGCACCAATTCACCAGATTCTCTATCTCATTCCTGTACTCTGTCTCATCATTGTTTGAGATCCGACCCACTACGGTGGTGTCGTCAGCAAACTTGAAAATCGAATTGGAGGGGAATTTGGCCACACAGTCATAGGTGTATAAGGAGTATAGTAGGGGGCTGAGAACACAGCCTTGATGATAGATTCAAGTATTTTTCCTACGACAGCAGTTAAGCTAACCGGCCTATATTTACCCACCTTTTGTCTACCTCCTTTTTTAAACAGTGGCGTCACATTTGCTGTTTTCCAATCTGCGGGAATCACCCCAGAGTCCAGCGAATTTTGATAAATTACCACTAGTGCATTTGCTATTTCCCCCGCCATCTCTTTTAGTACCCTGGGATGCATTCCATCAGGACCAGGAGAGTTGTCTACTTTTAGCCCCATTAGCTTACCCAACACTACCTCTTTCACGATAATGACAGTTTCTAGGTCCTCACCTGCCATAGCCTTCCTGTCAATTTTTGGCATGTTATTTGTGTCTTCCACTGTGAAGACTGACACAAGATGCCTGTTCAATGCCTCAGCCATTTTCTCATTTCCAGTTATTACATCCCCCTTCTCATCCTCTAAAGGACCAATGTTTACTTTAGCCACTTTTTTTCATTTTATATATTTGTAGAAACTTTTGCGATCTGTTTTTATATTCTGAGCTAGTTTACTCTCATAATCCATCTTACTTTTCTTTGTAGCTTTTTTCATGGCTTTCTATTGACCTTTAAAGATTTCCCAATCCTCTAGTTTCCCACTAATCTTTGCCACTTTGTATGCATTTTCTTTCAATTTGATACCCTTTTATTTCCTTAGGCATCCATGGCTGATTATCTCTTTTTCTATAGTCCTTCCTTATCATTGATATATAATTTCACTGAGCACTGTGAAAAATCACTTTGAAAATCCTCCACTATTCCTCAATTGTCCCACCATAAAGTTTTTGCTCCCAGTCTGCCTCAGCCAACTCCTTCCTCACCCTATTGTAGTCTCCATAGGCTGCTCTCCACTTTGAGAGGGGAGAGTTGACAGGTGCTGATTTAACCTGAGGATCACCACACCTCAGGCAAGGAGTAAGGTTGGGAAGGCGGGGCCTTCATGAATAACCTCAGCCGGTACAGGAATTTAACCCACACTGTTCGTGTCACTCCACATCACAAACCAGTCATCCAGCTAACTGAGTCAAAATGTGAAAAAATATACTATGGCTGGGAGTGTGATCTGAACACTTGTATCCACACACCCGCCACATTTTTGCTCCTGCATTCGCTGTGAGCACCAACATCGATGTGGGCGCAACATCTCACGAGACTTGGAAAACAAGAATCTCGCTGGCGATTTTCCCTGCCCCCTCACCAAGGTTGTAGGATAGTTCCTACCCAGAAGGGTTGGGAATCTCATCTCAATGAATTATAATATAGCCTCCCCGCCATATGCTCCCCTCACAATAGAAGCTCCTCCCTCGCTGGTGTGACGTCACGAAGGCGAGGTTTACAACCACTTTTGAAAAATGTGAACCAGGCGGAGGGAACCCATCGAGGGCACATGGGTAAATATAGCCCTTGGCGGGAGAGGGACATGCCAGGGCAGTAGCCTGGCATTGCCCCCCTGAGTTTGTCCTTGGCACTGCCCCCCCGCACCACCCCCCCCCCCCGCCCCAGCACTGCCAGCTCTATCAGGCCCCAACTCCGTCAGTGTGACGGTGTGGGCCACACCTTCCAGACTTTTCCTGCACAGAGTGATGGATTACCTGGAGGGAAAAGCTGGCTGTGTCTCAGCCAGCACCCTGTGCACAGAATGAAAAATTCTGCCCACCTTGTGCATATTTTTCCATGATTAATTCATAGAATCATAGAAACCCCACTAATGCAGAAAGAGGCCATTGGGCCCATCGAGTCTGCACCGACCACAATCCTACCCAGGCCCTACCCCCATATCCCTACATATTTACCCGCTAATCCCTCTAACCTACACATCTCAGGACACTAAGGGGCAATTTTAACATGGCCAATCAACCTAACCCACACATCTTTGGACTGTGGGAGAAAACCAGAGCACCCGGAGGAAACCCATGTAGACATGAGGAGAATGTGCAAACTTCACACAGAGTGACCCAAGCCAGGAATCAAACCCATGTCCCCGGAGCTGTGAAGCAGCAGTGCTAACCACCGTGCTACCGTGCCGCCCGGTAATCATAGAATGATAAGATGGAAAGCAGGGTGCGTGCATGTTTTTAAGATTGTTTATGTGCTTTACATCCTTGGTTACTGCAGTTATCTGCCAAACTGGTGTCTCGGACAATGTGTCAATGCTAGCTTGAACAAAATCAGCAACTCATCATGACCAGCCTGAGCAATCGGTATAACCCATTTGGATGACCAGAAGTAAACAAGCTTGACCAATAACAAGCAGGACTGACAGCATATGTCATGGCAACTGTCTTACAGTCTATATCCATGGTCTGGATGGAGATCAGGGCCTTGTCTGGCGTTACTCACTATACAAATCAATTTTATGTGAAAACACCCTGATAAGATCAAAGTACATCTTGCAACTGTTGGACAAAAACCTAGAAACTGAGCTTAAGTGTTCCTTGGCTGGTGAATTCATGCTGAAATTTCAGAAGAATTGGTGAATGTGGAAATTTGTGTTGTATTAACAGTAGTAGATGTATGTTACGCTAAAATACATTTGAAATACAAATATGTGTGTTGTGCATATAGATTTTGACTAATATTGGCACATGAGTTCGATAAATTGAATTCAATAAAAAATATCTGGAATTAAGAATCTGCTGATGACCATGAAACCATTGTCGATTGTCTGAAAAACCCATCTGGTTCATTAATGTCCTTTAGGAAAGGAAATCTGCCATTTGGTCTGGCCTACATGTGACTCCAGAGCCACAGCAAAGTGGTTGACTCTCAAGTGCCCTCCAAGGGCAACTTGGGATGGGCAATAAATGCTGACCAGCCAGCGGCGCCCATATCCCACAAATGAGTAAAAAAAGTGAGGCTAAAATGGCGTCATTCCTGCAGCTGCTCAACAATTTCTATTGGACAATGCTGATTAAGGTCACTGAAGTCTGATCTGTTTTTGTGCTAGGTTTGGTTTAGTAGCAGCCAGCACAATTATGAGGATGCTTTATACAAAAGCAACTGGAAAAATCAGGGAAAAGTATAGCAGCTGGAATATTTGATGCTGTGCTGAGGTACTTGTGCCTTATTGCTGCCTGTCAATGAATGCTCTGTTTGACCCTTGGAACAGAAGATCTTGGAAAGGCCACATTTTTTTCCATTTCCATTATACGCTTGGCTGCAATTACATCGAACAAAGAAAAGGCACCAGCTTTTGCAAAAATTTATTAATTATGTCTTCAATTTTCATTAGCAAAATGTGAACAATACGTCCTGGTCTCCCCATTCTGACACTATAGTTAAGAAGGCCCACCAATGCCTCTACTTTCTCAGGAGACTAAGGAAATTTGGCATGTCAGCTACGACTCTCACCAACTTTTACAGATGCACCATAGAAATCATCCTTTCTGGATGTATCACAGCTTGGTATGGCCCTGCTCTGCCCAAGACCGCAAGAAACTACAAGAGGTAGTGAATGTAGCCCAATCCATCACGTAAACCAGCCTCCCATCCATTGACACTTCCTGCTGCCTCGGCAAAGCAGCCAACATAATTACGGGCCCCACGCACCCGGACATTCCCTCTTCCACCTTCTTCCGTCGGGAAAAAGATACAAAAGTTTGAGGTCACGTACCAACCGACCCAAGAACAGCTTCTTCTCTGCTGCCATCAGGCTTTTGAATGGACCTACCTTGCATTAAGTTGATCTTTCTCTACACCCTAGCTATGACTGTAACACTACATTGTGCATTCTCTCCTTTCCTTCTCTATGAACGGTGTGCTTTGTCTGTATAGCGCACAAGAAACAATACTTTTCACTGTATGTTAATACATGTGACAATAATAAATCAAACCAAAGAAAAAACAATTTTTTTGAATCATTTTCATTCGAGAGTTATATTAAGATAATTAACCAGCACTGTGTGATGTGATATAGCAAAATAGGCTATGTTAGCTTATTAATTGCTCCGGAATCAGTTGCTATGGCTACATAAGCGCATATGTGGTTTTAGTAAGTTAGCCAGGTGCTTTTCTGACATAAAGCTAGCTGGAGTCTGGATCAACACACGATAATTATTTTTAAAATTTACATTTAAAAAGTGCTGCAGCGCTATTTCCTGCACATTTAATTTATTTAGTGAAAACCAAGTGTTTGACCCAGTATGGAGCCGTTTGCGCATGTTCTAAATGTGTATTTGAATATGGCGACCATGGTATTATATTAACTTTGAGTATAAGTGAAAGGAAATTTTTCCGTGTGCTGGAAAACTCTTTGTTTGCACCAGGTGGGAGCTGGAAGTTGGATAGGATTTAGTTTTTGATTTAATTTCTACCAGCCCAAGTAACCCTCTGCAAACTTATTAGGGTTGAAACATTTTATGCTGCTTCAGAATCAATTCTCGGAAATGGATTCAATCAAATCGGAGTATGCTGGATCATCCACCATGACTAAAACTTTCCACCATGTGTGGAATTTAGACCCACTCAGAGTATCTTTGAAAACTGCACCACCTGCAAGGCAGAATTTTTTAAAAATTCTGCTTGAATATGTATTGTTACATTTGCAATATAATGCACTGCGGAACCATTTTCCATTACCAATAAGACAATAAAGTCACAACCATTGCATGCACTGCTGAATGTTATATTTGATAATACAACTTCTATCACTTACTTCAGTCAGTTCATTATGTTGCTAGAAATCTCTTTACAAAGTAAACTTATTGAAAGTTTATGGTTAGGTCAAAAACGTAATTGATTCATAGGATGCTACAAATCAATGTATATGCTATTCCAAAGTGTAAAATGAAAGGTCATAATCATAAAATCATAGAATCCTTACAGTGCAGAAGAAACCCATTCAGCCCATCGAGCCTGCACCGACAACAATCCCACCCAGGCCCTATCCCCATAACCCCACATATTTATCCTGTTGACCCCCTGACACTAAGGGACAATCAACCTAACCCGCACATCTTGGAGTGCGGGAGGAAACCGGAGCACCCGGAGGAAACACACGCAGACAAGGGGAGAACGTGCAAACTCCACACAGTCACCCAAGTCTGGAATTGAACCCGGGTCTCTGGCGCTGTGATGCAACAGTGCTAACCACTGCTTAAGGTTGACTTACAGTCTGTTTGTTTATGGGATGTGGGCCTCACTGGGACGGCATTTATTGCCCATCCGTGAGGGCAATTAAGAGTCAACCACATTGTTTTGGGTCTGAAATCACAGGTAGGCCAGACCAGGTAAGGACAGCAGATTTCCTTCCCTAAAGGACATTAGTGAACAAGATGGGTTTTTATGACAATTGACAATGGTTCCACGGTCATGATGGGATTCGAGCAGGGATCCCAGAGCATCACCCTGGGCTTCTGGATTACGAGCCCAGCGATAATAGCGCTCTGCCGCTGCCTCACCTCTAAGAGGGTCAAGGGGAAAGATACGAATTAAGAAGGTCTCCAAGGCCCCAATTCACATTGCACGGCAACCTCTGGGCTGAATGTGAAGAAATGGCCACTAGGACATATAAATAAGAAGCGATAGAGGACAGAGATATGACAATTTCAAACTTATTCCAAACAGGATATACACTTTTACGGCAAGTGAAAGAACCATTGCATTGTAAGGTACGGAAAATAAAAAACAAATTATGTTGGCTGCCTAACTCACTAAATTCAGTCAACCTTCTTGGAGTAATACCTTAATGAAGAATGCAACACCAATCTTATCGTTACCAATTCAATTCCTGTTGATTTTACTGTAAAATGTATATGGTGAATATTTCAGAGAAGATCTAGTTAAATGTCTAGATTCACAAAGTTTGGTGCTCCCAAGATAAATGGAAAGATTACACATGAACATACGTATTAGGAGCAGGGGTAGACAACTCACCCCTTTGAGCTGCTCCATCATTCAATAATATCTTGGCTGATCTGATTGTAACTTCAACTCCACATTCCTACCTACCCCTCGATAATCTTTCACCTTCTTGTTAATGAAGAACCTACCTAGCCCTGCCTTAAAGATATTCGAAGGGTCTGGTTCCACCGCCTTTTGAGGAAGAGAATTCCAGAGACTCTCAAGCTTCTGAAAGAAAGACGTGCTGGTTAGGTGCATTGGCCATGCTAAATTCTTCTTCAGTGCACCCAAACAGGCGCCGGAGTGTGGTAACGAGGGGATTTTTCACAGTAACTTCACTGCAATGTTAATGCAAGCCTACTTGTAACACTAAAAAATAAACTTTAACATACGCCTCTCATTATTACAGGATCTTCCCAAGCAAGTGCAGGAAGACATCACCTTTCATCTCCTTCCTTCCCACTATTCAGGGCCCCAGGCACTCCTTCCAGGTGAAACCACAATTTCCTTGTACGTCTTCCAGTTTAATACACTACATTTACTGCTGAAGGTAAAGTCTCCTCTACAGTGCGGAGACAAACCATAGATACGATGAACACATTGGCTCAGACCAAAAGTATGACCCCGAGATCCCATTCTTTTGAAATTTTATTCTATGTCCCACTGGACTCCGACCTCTCTGCCCTTAACCTCCTACATATGTTCCAATGAAGCTCAATGGAGGTTTGGAGAACAGCACCTCGGGTGAATTTTATGACCTTTTCCCCTCTGGCATATCTGAAGCTCGGGGTGTTTGTAAATTAAAATGGAAGGCCAGTTCACTGCCTTCCTGTCCAGCTATGATATTTCAGTGAACAGATATGGCGTCAGGCTGTTGGGCTCGTTGAGGTTCTGAACTGACCAATTAATAGTGCCTGCTGTTGGGCAGGAATAGGGATACCTCCATTGAGATGTCTTCTCTACCCACAGGAGGCATACCCTTAAGATTGTACTCCCCCCACCTGCACTTTAGGCTTCACTCCCAGCTTCTAAGACAAAGCTCCCATTTCCCTCTCTACCCCTTTCTGGGGTCTGCCAGGCAGCCCTGTTCAAAAGTTCCAGCCTTACCTGAAGTGCAGGATAATAAGGCTAGATCGTTGGGCACTGCCTACGCTCCCAGCAGATCCAATAACTTGATTCTAACTCCTTCTAGCTGAGGCTACAGAGCTTCTGGCCAACCTGATTGGTTGGCAGCTCTCTAGGGTGGGACTTCTTCTCAGATGGGGGCATGAGTCACACTTTGATACAGTTGAAGGACCCACCAACATACAGATGCACCATGGAAAGCATTAGAGCCATAGAGTCATAAAGGTTTACAGCATGGAAACAGGCCCTTCGGCCCAACTTGTCCATGCTGCCCTTTTTTTAAAAAATCCCTAAGCTAATCCCAATTGCCTGCATTTTGCCCATATCCCTCTACACCCATCGTACCCATGTAACTATCTAAATGCTTTTTAAAATATAAAATTCTACCCGCCTCTACTACTACCTCTGGCAGCTTGTTCCAGACACTCACCACCCTCTGTGTGAAAAAATTGTCCCTCTGGACACTTTTGTATCTCTCCCCTCTCACCTTAAACCTATGCCCTCTAGTTTTAGACTCCCCTACCTTTGGGAAAAGATATTGATGATCTACCTTGTCTATGCCCCTCATTATTTTATAGACCTCTATAAGGTCACCCCTCAGCCTCCTATGCTCCAGAGAAAAAAGTCCCAGTCTATTCAGCCTCTCCTTATAACTCAATCCATCAAATCCAGGTAGCATCCTAGTAAATCTTTTCTGCACTCTTTCTAGTTTAATAATATCCTTTCTATAATAGGGTGACCAGAATTGCACACAGTATTCCAAGTGTGGCTTTACCAATGTCTTGTAGAACTTCAACAAGACGTCCAAACTCCTGTAGTCAATGTTCTGACCGATGAAACCAAGCATGCCGAATGCCTTCTTCACCACTCTGTCCACCTGTGACTCCACTTATGAACACGTGTGACTAGATCTCTTTGTTCTGTAGCTCTCCCCAACGCCCTACCATTAACTGAGTAAGTCCTGCCCTGGTTCAATCTACCAAAATGCATTACCTCTTTATGGTTGTATCACAGTTTGGTACGGCTCCTGCTCTGTCCAAGGCCGCAAGAAACCATAAAGGGTCGTGAACAAAGCCCAGCCCATCATGCAAACCAACCTCCCATCCAATGACACTGTCTACTCTTCCCGCTGCCTCAGCAAAGCAGCCAGCATAATCAAGGACCCCACGCACCCCGGACATTCTCTCTTCCATCTTCTTCTGTCGGGAAAAAGATACAGAAGTCTGAGATCACGTACCAACCGATTAAAGAACAGCTTCTTCCCTGCTGCCATCAGACTTTTGAATGGACCTACCTCACATTAAGCTGATCTTTTTCTACGCCCTAGGTATGACTGTAACACTACATTCTGCACTCTCTCGTTTCCTTCTCTATGAATGGTATGTTTTGTCTGTATAGCACGCAAGAAACAATACTTTTCACTGTATATTAATACATGTGACAATAGTAAATCAAATCAAATCAAATCAAATCATAATATTGCTCTGGGGCAGCCAGATTTGTTGTCAGTGCACTTCTCGTGAACATTTTGATTGGGAGGGCGCCGCTTCATATTTTGAACAGATACTTTACAATCTTCCAATGTTAACATCAAGAACACCAATTCCAATTTGCTGCTTCCATTTTATTGGATTGCAGGTGCTGGTAATAAGCCTGCATTTATAGCTCCTCTGAATTTATCTTTTGTTTCTTTACTTCAGTATTACTGAAAAAAGAGACATGCTATCAACGTTTTTCATCCTGCACTCATTGGAAAGCACGCATGAACTTTTCAAGAGTAGTTTTTAAAGTTTAAGGTTTATTTATAGTGTCACAAGTAGGCTTACATTAAACTGCAATGGAGTTGCCACACTCCAGTGCCTGTTCGGGTACACTGAGGGAGAATTTAGCATGGTTCATCCACCTAACCAACATGTCTTTTCGGACTGTGGGAGGAAATTGGAGCACACGGAGGAAACCCATGCAGACATGGGGAGAATGTGCAGACTTCGCACAGACAGTGACCCAAGCCTGGAATTGAACCCAGTGCTAACTTCTGTGTAAGCATGCCACCCGGTAACGGGGGAGAAACAATTTATTCTGCATGAGAACAAAGTGCTGATTGGTTGACAAGTGGACTCTGATTGGTGGTGATTGCCATGGATTGCCATGGAGAATGTAGATGAAACAGTTAACTGCTAAGCCTTGTTTAAATTTAAACCGGGCAGTTCGATGCTGATTGGTCAAGGCATTGGTCTGGGGGATGAACCTGGGAATGGCTGTTTGCTAAGTTTTAGTTTAGTTGAAAAAAGATGCAACGTGTCCTGTGTTCCTGTGTTCAAATATATGTGCCTTTTGGCACTGTGAGCCTTGCTGACAATCTTAAATTGATTTCAGTATTATTCTTAGCGCAATCAGGATTGTTTAGCAGGTGCTGTCCAATTGTAAAATCACATCTAATACTGGGCACTTCGCACATTACCTACTTTTTAACCTTGCTCCATTATTCCCTTTGCCAATTAACTCATGTTACTCTGTTCTCCACCTGTCGCATAATTTCCCTTTAGCTCCTTCCTCCCTCCCAGCCAGTTACTCTCTCCCTGTGCTTTCTCAACTGCTACTAAATCTGAAATATTTTCCAGTGCTCTTGAAAGGTCATCAACCTGAAACATTATACTCTGTTTCTCTCCCCATGGATGCTTTCACCTCTGCTGAGTATTTCCAGGATATTCTGTTTTCATATGTGTGAATGCTTACTGCAAGTATTGGAATGTGTTATTGCAACAAATGTCTCAAAATGGTAAAGATTATCTTTCAAGAGAGCTCATTAGAACAGCTACTCTACTCTTATCCCCCTTTCCCCCACTGTCAGGTATACTTAGCCTTTGAGAAATAATGCTTGGACTTTTCTGAATCATATCGTACCTTGAGACAAAAATCACTTCTCGGCCAAATTGTTGAAAACATGACAACCATTTGTTGCCCCATGCCAGGTTCCTGCTACTATGGCCTGTATTTGCAGTAATAAGGATTTAAAAACTAGTATTTGCTATCATTACTCCTCTGAAATGCACAGAACTTTTGTTTGCACTCATGTGTCTGCGCACACACTTTTAGGATGTGCTGGCCTTGGAGAGGGTCCAGAGGAGGTTCATGAGAATGATCCCGGGAATGAGAGGCCTGGGGTGGAATTTTCCCATCCCACCCGCCATGGGAATCGTAGCGGGTAGGACAGAAAATTCAGCAGACCATGCAAAGGTATGTTGACCTCGGACGGGAATTACCGGTTTTAGAACATAGAACATAGAACAGTACAGCACAGAACAGGCCCTTCAGCCCACGATGTTGTGCCGAGCTTTATCTGAAACCAAGATCAAGCTATCCCACTCCCTATCATCCTGGTGTGCTCCATGTGCCTATCCAATAACCACTTAAATGTTCCTAAAGTGTCTGACTCCACTATCACTGCAGGCAGTCCATTCCACACCCAACCACTCTCTGCGTAAAGAACCTACCTCTGATAACCTTCCTATATCTCCCACCATGAACCCTATAGTTATGCCCCCTTGTAATAGCTCCATCCACCCGAGGAAATAGTCTTTGAACGTTCACGCTATCTATCCCCTTCATCATTTTATAAACCTCTATTAAGTCTCCCCTCAGCCTCCTCCGCTCCAGAGAGAACAGCCCTAGCTCCCTCAACCTTTCCTCATAAGACCTACCCTCCAAACCAGGCAGCATCCTGGTAAATCTCCTCTGCACTCTTTCCAGCGCTTCCACATCCTTCTTATAGTGAGGTGACCAGAACTGCACACAATATTCCAAATGTGGTCTCACCAAGGTCCTGTACAGTTGCAGCATAACCCCATGGCTCTTAAACTCCAACCCCCTGTTAATAAAAGCTAACACACTATAGGCCTTCTTCACAGCTCTATCCACTTGAGTGGCAACCTTTAGAGATCTGTGGATATGGACCCCAAGATCTCTCTGTTCCTCCACAGTCTTCAGAACCCTACCGTTGACCCTGTAATCCACATTTAAATTAGTCCTACCAAAATGAATCACCTCACATTTATCAGGGTTAAACTCCATTTGCCATTTTTCAGCCCAGCTTTGCATCCTATCTATGTCTCTTTGAGGTGAGCGAGCCCGGAAAATCCCACCCTAGACGTATGAGGAGTGTTTGAGGACTCTGGGTCTGTTCTAGATGGAGTTTAGAAGGATGAGGGGAGGGGTGGGGGGTGGGGGGGAATCTCATTGAAACTTACAGAATACTTACAGAAAAGTCTGGATAGACTGGACGTGGAGAATATGTTTCCATTCGTATGAGAGACTAGGATCCAAGGAATAGCCTCAGAGTAAAGGGACAAATCTTTAGAACCGAGATGAGGAGGAATTTCTTCAGTCAGAGGGTAGTGAATCTATGGAATTCATTGCCACAGAAGGCTGTGGAGGCCAGGCCATTGAGTATATTTAAGACAGAGATGGGTAGGTTCTGGATTAGTAAGGGGATCAAAGGTTATGAGGAAAAGGCGGGAGAATGAATTGAAAAACATATGTCATGATTGAATGGTGGAGCAGACACGATGGGCCGAATGGACTAATTCTGCTCCTATATCTTATGGTCAAATACAGAAATCCACTAGCTGTTGACATTAATTCTATGTTTTCCCATTGGGTGTACTATTGAAGTCCCCCAGACTGTAATTAAGTGAAAGAATCACTGAACAGATGAGAACATTCCCTTTCAGATGGTTATCTCACTGTAAAATCCCTTACAAAAGTTACTACTTATTGAATTAGATATAACTGAGCTGTTGACAACATACTAAGAGGATAGTCACAGTTGAAGAACCTAGCTGGCTCTGAAAAATTAATTTTACATTGGTGGAATATTACATTTCTCCATTTTGATCAAAATCACCTATTTTTAAAATAATATATGTTAAAGCATGTTTAGGATAATTCAGTTTCTACCTTAATCCCTTGAGTATGTCCAAATCATTTATTTTACTCTGTGTAAGCTTTTTCTTCAATGTGAAGAATTAGATGTCTTTCTTCTTGTTTGCTGTCTGTGAAAATACTCCAATGTGATTGGCTGATTAGCCTGCTTGATGCTGAAGGCCTGGAGATCCCTTAACTAGGATATTGGGAATGGGAAAATCCACTGAAGTGACTTAATCTCTGTAGGAAGCTTTCTTGGAAGTCAGCAACTGACAACCCTTCAACTATGACCTCAAAATCTGGGCCATTCCAACTACTGACAATAAATATTCAGAAAACTGTTCAATTTTATTGTAGGGCATTTACTTATTCAATTATGTGGTGTGTAAATATTCGGAACTTGAGTTGACATGGTGCTGCTTCTTGGTATTTCTGTGTGTCAAATGTGTCAGAACAATGTGTCAATCACTGTTTCTGTGGATGGATTTTTTTGCGAAAATTCTGGCTCAGGTGAGAAAGACAGTGAAATAACTCCTCAGAGGCCAGTGTCTTTTCAACAGATTCCCTTAATTTACAAACTCTGTTCCACTCCTAGAGTGTTTCTGGTACACAGTCAGAATCTAGAGTGTCAGTGGACCTGACACTCCCATATTCATATACAGGTGAGACTCCCTGATTGGATAGGCAATTATGACCTCAATCAGGGAGCTCATACTCCAAGAGGCCAACCTCATGGTCCTTATGGAAGTCATTACACTCCTCCCCTATAAATCCAAGGAACCTCAGCGGTTAGCGAACCTCATGGGTCTCTTACGATGTTTCAGCGCTGGGCCCTGATCCTCCAGCTCGGTGTCTTATGTGGGAAGGGTGTATCTAACGCACCCAACCCTTGCGACACGAGCATTGGAGTTCTAGATTACCCCCTTCCTTGGGTGGCAGAGGAGTAAATACAGAAACATAGAAACACAGAAACTAGAAGTAGGAGTAGGCCATTTGGCCCTTCAAGCCTGTTCCGCCATTCTTTTTGATCATGGCTGATCATCGAATTCAATATCCTGATCCCACCCTTCCTCCCCTCCTTCCTGAAGGCCAGCTATAGCTGGGAGAAGGCAGTAATAGGTTTCTGTGCTCAGAGTACAGAAACCTGCACATGCGCAATTGTGCCCTCTGCTGCTATCAGTCAGATTTCGGGTGATTTGGGCCTCGGCCACTCCCCCTGCTGGGAGATTCCAAGTTTAGCAAGATTTTTTTGAATAAGTCAGGTAAGATTTGATTTTTAAGTTGTCACAAATTTCTCCCATTTTCATTCTTGTTTGGGACTTAGAATCTTTTTGGTAAGGTCGCCCCCAAACTCTTAAAAATCCTTTCCAAACATTCTTAAAACCAATTACAGATTCTGAAGACAATTTAAAAGCATTCCAAATTTCCCCTACTGTACTGCTCCCAGATCAAATGTTATCACAGCATCAATAGCATTTTCGTAAGCTAGCTATAATGTCCAAGTATTGCTTCAACTGCTAAACTGATTTCTAATTGGAGCTCAGAACTGCTTTAGAGGACTTACTGCTGTTCTGAATATGTCAGAATATGCATTTAATAAAGCAGATGGGCACTGCTGAGGCCATGTTTATAATATTCATACAGGTCACATTATTAATGCATAAAGGTTTTTTTTTCCTGAATCTAGTGCAGCTGCTTTTGCCAATTCTTGTTGCCAATCATCTTTTCCAAAGAAAAGAAGTCCAACTTCAATAACTTTTCCTCATCGTTAAACTGTCTGAAACTTGGAAGCATTGTTGCTCACTCAGATATTTGCTCATTGTCAATCACATTAAATTAATAATACTTCAGATGGAGTTGGACCATGGTGGCATAGAGGCAGAACGGTGGCACAGTGGTTAGCACTGGTGCCTCACAGCGCCAGGGACCGGGTTCGATTCCCGACCTGGGTCACTGTCTGTGCAGTGTCTGCACGTTCTCCCCGTGTCTGTGTGGGTTTCCTCCGGGTGCTCCGGTTTCCTGCCATAGTCCAAAAGACTTGCTGGTTAGGTGCATTGGCCATGCTAAATTCTCCTTCAGTGTACCCGAACAGGTGCCGGAGTGTGGTGACTAGGGGATTTACACAGTAACTTCATTGCAGTGTTAATGTAAGCCATTTGTGACACTAATAAACAAACTTTAAAAAAACTTATAGAGCTACAGCAACAACAGAACTTGCAATAATGTAGCATCTTTAATACAGCAAAATTGTCCTTCGATGCCTCATGAGAGCATTATCAAACAAAACTGGTATCGAATCAGATAGGAGATGACCAAATCCATACAGTCAAATAAAGCTCCTGAAAAACTTCTTAAAGGAGAGAGGAGGATGTAGTGAAACAGAAAAGCTTCATTAAATAATTGCAGAGCTTAGGGCCTTGGCAGCTGATAGTGCAGCTACCAATGGTGGAGCAATTGAACTCATTGGGAGGAATCTTATGGCCATTCACACCAGCGGGATTTTCTGGTCCCAAAGATTTTTTGGCTGGGCACCGAATTTTCCATTCCTGCTGTAGCGGCAGCGCGATGTGATCGGCCGGTAAGATTGCGCCCGAGATGTGCAATGAGCCAGAATTGGCAGAGTACAGAAATCTCGAGGGGCTGAAGGGCTGTACAGCAGAGGGCGCTACAGAGATAGGAGGGATGAGGCCATAGGGGGATTTAAGGCAAAGATTATCATTTTTAAATGGAGGCATTTGTATTGGGAGCCAGTGTGGATCAGCAAGCTCAGGAATGATGGATGAACAGAACATTGTGAGAGTAAGGATACAGGTAGCAGAGGACTGGAGAAGCTCACAACATGATCTCTTCATAATTTACCCTTTATAATTTACTTTTGCCTTTTTTTGAACTGTTGCAAAATATATATAACTTCAATTCCATTATTACTCCTCTTTTACCTTGCTCCTGCACTAATCATTTTGAATTTGATCTGCCACCTATTAGCCCAGTTACTTAAAATCCCTGTCTTCCTGTGAGTGAGCCGAACAAATTTAACAGCAACAGCACTGCATCATTTAATAAATGAGAATTCTTATAACAATGAAGTTGTATCTTAATACCTCCTTCCCAACCTGTTTTGGGAAAATTGAGGGGGAGCTGTGTTTAGCTGGCTAATCCATTGATGCTAATGACGTTGATAGATAACTTGATAGCAGAACCAAGAACTTATACTGATTAAGAAAGCTGAACAGTTCTTTACTCTAAACAAGAGAAGGCCGAGGGGTAACTGGTTAGATGTCTTCATATTTAGGCAAGTGTTTGAAAGGGTAGGTATAGTAAACAAAGAACAACGAACAAAGGGCAAAGAACAAAGAGAAGTACAGCACAGGAGCAGGCCCTTCGACCTTCCAAGCCTGTGCAGATCATGATGCCCTAACTAGAAAACCCTTTGCCCTTACTCGGTGCATATGCCTCTATTCCCTCCCTATTCATGTACCCATCCAGATGCGTCTTAAATGTGGTTAATGTGCCTGCTTCCTGGCTGTGCGTTCCAGGCACCCATCACTCTCTGCGTGAAAAACTTACCCTGCACATCACCCTTAAATATTCCCCCTCTCACCTTGAACCTGTGCCCCATTGTAATTGATACTTCCACCCTGGGAAAAAGCCTCTGACTATCCACCCTGTCTATGCCTCACATAATTTTGTAGAGATCTATCTGGTTCTCCCTCAGCCTCCGTCTTTCCAGTGAAAATAATCCTAGTTTATTTAACCTCTCCTCATAACCAACACCATCGAGAACAGCGACATCTTGGTGAACCTTCTTTGCACTAGATGTTTTCATTTACAAGGCAAAACCAGAAATTAAATGTAAATATAGTAATTCCTGTAGGGAATTCAGAAAAAACCTCTTTTCCCAAAGCCTGATTCAAATATGGAACTATTGACCAAAAGAAGATTCTGAATAGCATTACGACATTTAAAGTGAACTAGATAAATACACGAGGGAGAAAGGAATGGAAGGGTAGGTTAATTGGGTGACAAGAAGAAGATGAGAGAAGGCTTGTGTAGAGCATAAACATAGGCATGGACCTGTTGGATCGAATGGCCTGATTTGTATTGAATGCTTTGCAATATTTTGATGTCAATCAGAGGATTTTCTTCTGGAGTATATTCACCCCTGGAGGTCAGTTGGGAAGGACGTCTGAGACTTCTGCTGGCTGTCCACATCCACCATTTTCTGGGGTAAGGTGTACCGAGCGGGCCGCTGGTGGATCACCATCTCACAGACGTGGCCCTCTGCTGCCAGCTAGGGTTACCGCCACAGTGTTGATGCCCAGTCAGTATGTGCTGGAAGCCTGATGGAAACTCCATTAATGCACGTGAGTAGCATAGGCACTGCACCCCTGGCAAAGTGGAAAAGAAACAGTTCCAAGGTAATTCCTGGTCTTGGCTGTTGGAGCAGGAGTCATAGAAAGAGAATTATAGAGTCATAGAATCTCTACAGTGCCGAAGGAGACCATTCAGCCCATCGAGCCTGCACTGACAACAATCCCACCCAGGCCCTATCCCTGTAACCCCATGTACTTACCCTGCTAATCCCCATGACCGTAAGGGGCAATTTAGCACGGCCAATCAACCTAACCTGTACATTTTTGGACTGTGGGAGGAAACCGGAGCACCCGGAGGAAACCCACGCAGACACGGGGAGAACATGCAAACTCCACACAGACAGTCACCCAAGCTGAAACACAGAAACTAAAAGCGCGAGTAGGGCATTCAGCCCTTCGAGCCTGCTTCACCATTCATTTTGATCATGGCTGATCATCAAATTCAATATGCTGACCCCACCTTCCCCCATATCTCTTGATCCCTTTAGGCCAAGGTGCTATATCTATAAGTCAGTCAGGCCCCACCACCACCTGACCTGCCACTCCACATCATGGCTGACCAACTACCTCAACGGCACTCATTCCAACCATCGCCTGATTGCCTTACATTGGCCGGAGGTTTTCAGTTGACATATTCAGAACGTATGACAGAAAGCAGATTGAAATTAGTAGCTTCAAACAGATACTATTCCCACAGTCTATCCGTGTTTCTAGTGTCCTGGTTACTCGACACCTGAACATTTCAATTCATGCAACCCTATAGTTGTTGCTGAACGCTATTGCATGGTAGAGATGTTTGCTCCACTCTCTGCGCAGAACAAAAACACAGCATGCAGTGCCAATCCTGATTTGGCACTTTGTCAAGCGGCCTTATTTGAACCTCTGCTGGTGTTCCATCCCACATTTAAAACACAATGTATGCATGGGTCTGCAATTTATTACGGGCCAATAACTCGTACTGCTGTGGTGCTGAGGTGCTCTACAAATGCAAAGTGAGATCAAATTAATTTTGGATGATTGGATGTAAACCGTGCAAACAGGAGATTGTTTTACATTTGCCCAGCAAAGTGTTTTCTGTGCCATCTGCTTATTTATAATCACTTTGCTGCTTTGAGCCCTTTACAAGGCTGATTTCAAACATTTTTTTTGTTGATTTGTTTCTTTTTGCACTTATTAAACTGTGAACCTTAACTCTCTTTCGCAAATCTATTGATGTAACACTTGTGTGGGATAGTAACACTCTAAATCAAGCATCCACGTTCTATGGTTAGCAATATAGCAGCTCAAGGGATTACACATTGGAACCCAGAAGTCAAATAGGCACAAAGTGTCTCACTGATTCTAAGGCACTGGCCTCTCCAAGGCGGCCTTCGCGACACACGACAGCGCAGAGTCGCGGAGCAGAAACTGATAGCCAGGTTCCGCACACACAAGGACGGCCTCAACCGGGATATTGGGTTTATGTCACACTATTTCACATAAACATTTCTGCTTTTTTCCTCCTGAGTCTTTATCATGCGATCCTAGAATCAGAATTTATGTCACACTATTTGTAACTCCCACAGTTGCGTGGACCTGCAGAGTTTCACTGGCTGTCTTGTCTGGAGACAATACACATCTTTTTAGCCTGTCTTGATGCTCTCTCCACTCCCATTGTTTTGTTTCTTAAAGACTGGATTAGTTGTAAGTATTCGCATTCCAACCATGTAAATTGAGTCTGTGTCTTATAAGTTCTGTTTGTGAACAGAATTCCCACTCACCTGAAGAAGGGGCTCAGAGCCTCGAAAGCTTGTGTGGCTTTTGCTACCAAATAAACCTGTTGGACTTTAACCTGGTGTTGTTAAACTTCTTACTGTACTCACTTATATTCACCAGGGGGTCTGTAGGGCACCAACACATGCACTTCAGTTGTTGTAAAACACTTTGCAGTGGTTGTGAAAGGCGCTATGTGAATGCAAGTCTTTCTTTTGGAAATCTCATTGTCAATGTTATGTGCTCGTGTGTGGTGTGGACGGTTTCCAAGGTGCTTTAAGGTCCTCTTTGCCAAATGCTGCAACCATTTTGCAGCACACCCGTGCTGGCAACAAAAATGGCCATATCTCACTCACAACTGCTGAGTTGAAAACATCAAGGTGGCAGAGAAAAAAGGCAAGATTCACCATTGTTCCCACTTGTACCGACTTCCTTCCAGGATTGTGTTCTAGCCTTGCAAGAACAAAAGGAGAAATTTCTGAAGTACATTACAATAATCTACAGTACCAATAACAATGAAACAACTAATTTGGCCCAACTGCTCTTTGTCAGTGTTTGTACTACACATGAACCTTCCCCCACTCCAATCGACCCTTCACACCCCAAGCCCTATCCCTCTCTATTCCCTTCCCCCTCCCATCAATGGCATCAATTCCAACTGTTCGATGTTTGATTTGATTTATTATTGTCACATGTATTAGTATGGAGTGAAAAGTATTGTTTCTTGCGCGCCATACAGACAAAGCATACCGTTCATAGAGTACTTAGGGGAGAAGGAAAGGAGAAGGTGCAGAATGTAATGATACAGTCTTAGCTAGGGGTGTAGAGGAAGGACAACTTAATATTAAGCAGGTCCATTCTAAAGCAGCAGGGAAGTAGCTGTTCTTGAGTTGATTGGAACGTGATCTCAGACCTTTTCTTGACGGAAGAAGGTGGAAGAGAGTATATCTAGGGTGCGTGGGATCCTTGATTATGCTGGCTGCTTTTCTGAGGCAGCGGGAAGTGTAGTGAAGTCAATGAATGGGAGGCTGATTTGTGTGATGGACTGGGCTTCATTCACAACTCTTTGTAGTTTATTGCGGTCTTGGTTGCTGCAGGAGCCAAGCTGTGATACAACCAGAAAGGATGATTCTTATGGTGCATCTGTAAAAATTGGTGAGATGTGGCAGTAAGTCCTACATTCTAACTATTCTCTGTGTAAAGAAACTTGTCCGAAATTCTTTATTTGATGCATTGATTGCATGTTGTGTTCCAACAAAGTGAGAAGAATGGATAATATTTACTACCCTTTTCACATTGAGTTTATATCTGATGGAATTTGCACACACAAATGAATCATTGCCTGGGGCAATGCATCACCTTCAAGCAATTCAATAATGACATGTTCGCCTGATGCATCATCATTACCTTTATAATCTTTATTTCCCCTTGTGTGGAAATAAAGCTCGCTGGCAGATAGTTAGCACCATCGCATTGACAGCACAGCTGACTCCTTGGAGCTGTTACTTCAGCTCCAGTCATCTCCTGCGGCATCTGCAAATCACCAATGAAACATTTGCAAATCATAATGCAAAAAAATAAATTGCACGCAAGGCCCACAACAAAGACATGTGGTGCAAATGGAACACATGTGGGTCCAGAGGTGAATCATGAAAAATAAACCGTTCTTGAAACAAGGCATAGTAAGTCATGCAACAGTTTATTATTTCTAACACACGAGGGGCCAGCATGTATGTTTCCCATTTTTATTATGGAGCGATTCAGGATCATTAGACACGACAATGCTGGTTTCCCCAAATATGGGTTTCGTCCGGTGATTAAGGGAATCAGGCTAACTCAGAAGGTGCACCCACCTCAGCCTGCACCTGAATCAACCAATTTTAGGGGGTTAGAAGTGGCCTCAGTACACCAAGGCCAGGGATGGAAACACTGTTCCAAGAGTTCGGCTCCTTAACTAGTCCTTGTCATTAATGGTGAAAGTGCCTGTGCTTAGCCATCAGAGGTGCAGGTTCAGTATGAACTCAGCCAAGTAGTTTGTTAAAAACTTGGGACTCAGTGGCTTAATCAGAAAATAACAAACCATCGCATGGTGTTGAGGTCATGGCCCTTAAGACTGAAGGCAGATGAGGTATGCAGATTTCATAGTTAATGTTTCAATGTATTTCTAATCCGCACTGTACTTGTTTATGCCACATTTTTTGATTTGATTTGATCTGATTTGATTTATTATTGTCACATGTATCAGTATACAGTGAAAAGTATTGTTTCTTACATGATAAAGCATACCGTTCATAGAGAAGGAAAGGAGAGAATGCAGAATGTAGTGTTACAGTCATAGCTAGGGTGTAGAGAAAGACAAGCTTAGTGCGAGGTAGGTCCATTCAAAAGTCTGATGGCAGCAGGGAAGAAGCTGTTCTTGAGTCGGTTGGTACGTGACCTCAGATTTTTGTTATGGAGCGATTCAGGATCATTAGACACGACAATGCTGGTTTTTTCCCGACAGAAGAAGGTGGAAGAGAGTATGTCTCACTTGACTTTTAACTTTTAAAAGTTTGTTATACATTAAAGAGCAGTTTAGTCTTTAAGAGATCTAATTGCGGCAGAATCAGCCTTTCTTTGGGAGGACACAAGTTTCCAAGACATTTCCTGCATTCTTTATCAAAGATAATTTTGGTGAGTACTGACCCATTTTGAAGTTGCACAGTCAAAATTGCTCCAGGAAACTTAATAAAGCATTTCTACAAAATTGCCCCCCACCCCCCACCACCTCGTCCCATTGCCACCTTAACTGAGCCCTTTTTTCAGGCAGTTAAGGAGCCCATCTGACTTGGCAGCCTCGAAATCTACCCCCAGTTAAAATCCCACCCAAGTGCCAGCAGACACGGAGTGGAATTTCCCCATCCCGTCTACCACGGGAATCGTAGCAGGCGGGACATGGACCATGCAGAGGTCCGTTGACCTCGGGCGGGATTTTCCGGTCTTGGGGCGAGCGCAGCTGGAAAGTTCCGCCCATGGACTCCAGTCCCATTCCATCATTGAAACGTTTTGTCCAGTTCAGTACAAATGTGAGAGGCTGCTTCATGGTTCAAACTGTTCTCCATGGGATGAGATATTAACCTGGAGACCTGCACACCCAGGCGAATGCCAGGGTAGCACATTTCTTGACGAGTAGGGGAGGTAAACATTTATTCATCGACCAACTGCACCAAAACAGATGATTGTTACATTTTGTGGGACCTTGTTTTGTGCCAATTGACTTTTACATTTACCTGCAAAACAGTCAGCAACCACACTTCAAAAAGTGGTTGAGAATGGGGAAATATAAAAACACAGCATGGTAGCACAGTGGTTAGCACGGCTGCTTCACAGTGCCAGAGACCTGGGTTCGATTCCCAGCTTGGGTCACTGTCTGTGTGGAGTTTGTACATTCTCCTCGTGTCTGCGTGGGTTTCCTCCGGGTGCTCCGGTTTCCTCCCACAGTCCAAAGATGTGCGGGTTAGGTTGATTGGTCATGCTAAAATTGCCCCTTAGTGTCCTATGATACGTAGGTTAGATGGATTAGCGGGTAAATATGTAGGGATATGGGGGTAGGGCCTGGGTGGGATTGTGGTCGGTGCAGATTCGATGGGCCAAATGGCCTCTTTCTGCACTGTAGGGATTCTAAGTTCTCACTTTTTAAACAGTCTGTGTGGATGGTGAGCGAACCTGTAGGTGATTTCAAACCAGTGTATTGAACTCCATCCCACTATTACCATGGCCCTTGCAGATGTGACAGTGGATGCCATATAAAAACAAACATATTCTTTCAAATTATCTTTAAAAAGCCCATAAACTAAATGGTGGATTAAAAGCACATTGGCTGCAAGCCAGCTTTGATGTGAGGCTAGTGAGCTGAATAGCACAAATATACTCTTCAAGGCAGCTATTTGTAACAACTCACAGACTCCAGCCCCGTAAATAAGGTTGCTGAGAGAAGGCAGGCAATCACATTTGTGAGCCTTCCGCATGTTAATGGCGGATTTTGGGAAAGGAACACTGTGTACATTCACTTTGTCTTGGAATTAAACGTGGCCATAAAATCCAATGAAACATTTTAAGTACAAATGTTCTCAGTTTATGTTTATTAGTCTTTAAACGCTTCACAAAATTACACAGCTTTTTTTTTCCAAATAGATTATTATCCAGATTGCAGCCTAATTGTCTTTGGCTCTTTCTCATATACAACTAATGAGGTATGTTTCACATCCAAAGAAAATTGCATTGGGTAAATAGCAAGACATGTGCATCTCTTTCCATTGAGTCTTGGGATTTCGATGTAATGATCTGTGCCTGAAGCAGCTTGATTATTGGTCCTAGATAAAAGATGAAATTATTTCTCCTTTGAGTTTAATTCCTAGTTAATTCTTAAGCGTTGTAATTACACTATACAAAGCGTGGCACGGTGGCACAGTGCTTAGCACTGCTGCCTCACAGCGTCAGGGACCTGAGTTCGATTCCCGGCCAGGGCTGATTGGGGGGGGGGCTTGACGGGGCAATCGGTGGGGGGGGGGGGGGGGGTGTCCCTCTGCCTAGGGATCGGTATGCGGGGGGGGGTGTCCCTCTGCCTAGGGATCGGTATGCGGGGGGGGGGGTGTCCCTCTGCCTAGGGATCGGTATGCGAGGGAGGGAGGCCAGCATTCAGGGCAGGCCATCGGGGTGGAGGGGGTTGCAGCCTTCTGAGGGGGTTGGGACCATGGGGGGGTGATTAGGACTGCATGGGGGGGGGGGGGTCAGGACTGTGGGGGAGGATTCGGGACTGTTGGGGGGCAATCGGGGAGGGGGGGGAACGGGAGATCGAGACTGTAGGTGGGAGGAGTCGAGGTTGGGCCGGGCATGCATGGGCGACCAGTGATTGGGCTGTGGGTGGGTGGAGAGCTGGTGTTTCTGGAGTTGCAGGGGTCACAGGGCTGGCCAGCGATCAGGCTGGCAGTAATCAGGAGGCCGGCCGCGCGGGACCACTGTGCATGCACCGATCTGGCGTTGACAGATCGGCGCATGCGCAGTGACCCACTCAGCGCTATGTTGCCGGTCTCTCCAGCAGGAATAGGCCCCACCCCCTGATTTCTGCAGTAAATCACGCCAGTGCTTTCTGCAGTGCACAGAGTGTGGGAGATTCATTGTGAAATTCCTAAAGTAAAAAGTTTATTTATTAGTCACAAGTAAGGCTTACATTAACACTGCAATGAAATTACTGTGAAAATCCCCTAGTCGCCACACTCCAGCACCTGTTCCGCTCAATGCATCTAACCAGCACGTCTTTCAGATTATGGGAGGAAACCGGAGCACCCGGAGGAAATCCACGCAGACACGGGGAGAACGTGTAGACTCCACACAGACAGTGACCCAAGCCGGGAATTGAACCCAGGTCCCTGGCACTATGAAGCAGCAGTGCTAACCACTGTGCCACCGTGCTGCCTATTGTGATTTACTCCAGTTTTCACGTGAATTCGACACTTAAGAGTTTTTTTTGGGAGAATTCCGCCCATAGCGTTGAAGTTACAGATAAAGTGAAGGAAAAGATCAGCTTAATATATGATAGGATCATTCAAAAGTCTGAAAGCAGCAGTGAAGAAGCTGTTCTTGAGTTGGTTGGTACGTGTTTTCAGACTTTTGTATCTTTTTCCCGACAGAAGAAAATGGAAGAGAGAATGTCCAGGGTGCGTGGGGTCCTTAATTATGCTGGCTGCTTGCCTGAGGCAGCGGGAAGTGTAGACAGTGTCAATGGATGGGAGGCTGGTTTATGTGATGGATTGGGCTACATTCACAACCTTTTGTAGTTTCTGGCGGTCTTGGTCAAAAGTAAAATGGTATTACACGGATTTTTTCGAGTGCAATACTTTGTGTAGTAAAGTTGAAGGCTACTCATTGTAGCTTCAAAAATTAACAGTTTATTACTAATATAGTACATATACCGGAAAAGGATCTGACAGAACTAATACACAAGTTTACCCTCTTCTCCTCCATGGCTGCAACTGAGATTCCTCCCCGTCTCAGGTTGCACATCTTTGCTTCTGATCGGCTTGGCTTCTGGTGCAGCCTCTCCATAGGGTCTGACCCGATCACGGGGCCTTCAAAGTATTGCCCTTTTAAAGGGGCCACATTCCCACACTTTGCTTAAAAGTAATCTTGTGTTTTACAGCAATTTCTCAAACCAAAAACCTAAACATTACAAGCAGACCAGTCAGATGCTGCACATTTTTTTCTATTATTTTAGGATTGTGACGATTCTGTGCCTTTAAGAAATGTATTTTAGTCGTGTTTCTGTTTTAGCAGTTTGTTTTATTCACACCAGTGCAGTTGGGTCTGTATCTAGCAGCCCTATATTGTCACTGCAGCAACATAATTGCTCCTAGCTCATTGAATGTTGGTTTTAAACTGAACTAATACTCTTCTATTATTTTAGTGTTCCTCTGGGGTTTTGCTGAGTAGGAATTGATTAGATTGATTGATAGAAAATAGGTTTACATAGAGAACTCAAGGCAGTCTGCTGTTCGGGATCTTTAGAGAAAGGTTGCTTTCTCTGTGTCTCTTTCTTTCTTTGGAGTTGGAGACTGGAATCTGCAGGAAATAAGTCTCTCTCTGGAATTCTGCTGTTTGGAGATATATCTTTCTCTGGAGGTGGTTGCGTGCGAGTCACAAGGCAGTTGTCTGTCTGTGTCTCTGTCCAGGGGTGTTAAAAGGCTGAAAAGCTAGCATCCATGTGAGCATATCTATTTTTAGTGCTAACTGGTTCTGTAGAGGGATTTATATCTATGGAATGCTGCTTACAATTGGAACAATAGAGAGGGATAGCAGTTAAGAATTATAACTTGTCATGTTTAAATATTTAAATTGGTAAAAGTTATGCTACTTCTTTTTGTTATTTTTTTAATACTTTTCCAATTCAATCAAATCAAGTCCAATTCAGAGTCTCAACAAGTTGAGACATTCCCGATCCAAGCTGACAAGACAGGGCCTCCACTCCTGTCTTGGGCCTGATCTACATGAGCCAAGCTGATTGGAGTAGGTGCAGACTCTCCTCCTCCAAGGCTTGATCTCATTTGCATCTTAGCCAAAAGGCCGAGATGCCGCTTTTAAAAATTGCTTCAAATGAAGCTTAAATGTAACCTAATGACCTTAACCAAGCGCAGCATCCTATCCATACTACACTTGATCTTAGCCAACTGTGTTCATAAATAAAGTTTGTTTGGATGAAAGTTTCCTAGTCGGTCAATTGAATCATATCTGGAGCGGAACACCTTATGCTCACACTAATGCCAAAATCATTAAAAGTTAGAGTTTACGTTAACTTCCTCATATACTTGGGAGTATCTGGTCCTTAACAGAATGATTAGAAATTCCAGGTTTTTCTGAGCAGCTAAGTTCCATAAGTTACCAATTGGTCCTAGCTCAGAGGAATAATAGTTATTAGTCTTGTTCAAAATGTTGGAGTTAAAGGGCTTCCTTTATAACAAGCAACATTGAAAATGCAACTTTTGACCAGCTGTTAGAATCTGCACTTAGAGGGGAGGTGCCAGTGCAATAACATGACAGGACAAATTACAGAGAAATATCAGTGAAGGAGAAATCACAGAGGAATTCACTACAGGGCAAACCATGGAACATTTTCAGTGCAAGGCAAATTAAAGTGCAATATCACTGCAACACGTAATGTAGCTTACCTCTGTCAGAGTCTGTCTCATTCACATTATTTGTTCCTCAGTTCATTCTAAGTAAGGTGTTCTGTTTCTGGAAATATGCACGGTGTAACGCTTACCTCTCACCCACTGCAGGTTTTGCACTCTGGTGGGCTTCACCTCTCCCTTACCCTTCAGCCCCAGTGGCAAAACACATCCAAAAAACATAAGAGTGTGAGATTTTTCAGAACATGTCACACAGCAATAGTCCAACAAGTCATCCTCCAAAATCTTCAAGCCCACTCACACCAATTGCAACTCAGAAAAGGTCTGAGAGCTGACGAACAGTCTGGAAAGTCTAACCAGAGTGTCACCTGAACGCAACTGATGATACCTTAAGGCTGGTGCAGTTTCCTTCCAAATATTGGTTTGAGAAACATAGAAAATAGAAGCAGGAATAGGCCATTCGCCTCTTTGAGCCTGCTCCACCATTCATTTTAATCATGGCTGATCAGCAAATTCAATCTGGGGAGGTGATGGCCTAGTTGTATTATCGCTAGACTATTAATCCAAAAACACAGCTAATGTCCTGGAGACTGGGGTTCAAATCCCGCCACGGCAGATGGTGAAATTTGAATTCAATAAAAAATATATGGAATTAAGAATCTACTGATAACCATGAAACCATTGTTGATTGTTGCAAAAACCCATCTGATTCACTAATGTCCTTTAGGGAAGGAAATCTGCCATCCTTACCTGGTCTGACCTACATGTGACTCCAGAGCCACAGCAATGTAGTTGACTCTCAACTGCCCTCTGAAATGCCCAGCAAGCCATTCAGTTCAAGGGCAACTAGGAATGGGCAATAAATGCTGGCCAGCCAGTGACGCTCATGTCCCACAAATGAATTTTTAAAAACGTGTAAAAGTGGATCTGCCGTGTGGTTTCCGTTTCCTGTAACACTTTGGAACCTGGAATTCAGAATCTACTGATGACCATGAAACCATTGTCGATTGTCGGAAAAACCCATCTGGTTCACTAATGTCCTTTAGAAAAGGAAATCTGCCGTCCTTACCCAGTTCGGCCGACATGTGACTCCAGAGCCACCGCAATGTAGTTGAGTCTCAACTGCCCTCCAAGGGCAACTAGGGATGTGCTTTGCTGGCAGCAATGCCCATGTCCCACGAATGAATAAAAATAAATCCTGATCACACCTTCCCCCCCAATATTTCTTGGTCCCTTTAGCCCCAAGAATATGAAACATAGGATTAACCCCAGTGCTCCCAAAGTGCAATTTAGCAAAAGAAATAGATGAGTGTAATATATTCATCCTATCATGAGGCTATTTTATGACTAAAGGTCTCCTGATGGCAACTGGTGCACAAATGGGGTGGAAGGGCCATGGGTGCTCATGACCTGAAACTCACAGCCTGATGATGATTTTGATGCGCTATCAATAAGGCGAAAGACTACCGATATGCCAATATAAGTGTAGGCTTTTATTCACAACAGAATCAGGAGCAGATCCCAACAATTAACCGACCTGGACTGAACAAGGGGGAGGAGACAGCCACCTTTATACTAGGTGCTGAGGGGAGGAACCAAACTGGAAGGGGATGTGTCCAGGTATGACAAACACACACAACGGTGGTCCATATAGGACAAAGGCACAACTGAGGTCCACCACATTCACCCCTTCCTTTTAAAAAAACAACACAGGGGTGAAGCGGAAACAATATCACAAGTCCAGACGAACCAGTGGCTTGATCCGTCGTCGCGATCGTCGTAGTGCAGGTCGCAGAGTCGTCCGAGCAGGGAGTGATGTCGGCCCAGGCTCCGTACAGTGAGCGTCGAGAGAAGGCGCTGGGTGGTGTGAAGCGGACCGATCCGTCGTCCCGTCCAGTCGTCGGGTACTGCGTGGCGACGGCTCCGGCGACTCAAGCGAGCTGTACACAGGGGCGAGAGGAATGAGCAGTGGCCCTGGTGGCGCATGGGGAACAGTGGGAACCGGAGCTGGGGGGTGGGGGGCTGCAACAGGCTCTGGGCGCACTACATTGGGGACAGGGACTGAGGGAGGAAGAGGCGTAGCAGTCTCCGAATGGACGACACCAGGGACCGTGGGGCGGAAGGACGTGGTGACCTCCGGGGCACCCGCGGGTGCCAAGTCACGGACAGAAACCGTGTCCTCCCGCCCATCAGGGTACGCTACATAAGCATATTGGGGATTAGCATGGAGCAATTGGACCTCCTCGACCAAGGGATCTGCCTTATGGGTCCGGACATGCTTCCGAAGCAGGACGGGTCCCGGGGACATCAGCCAATCCGGGAGCGAAGTACCCGAGGAGGACTTCCTGGGAAATGAAAACATCTGCTCGTGAGGGGTCGTATTGGTCGCTGTGCACAAGAGTGACCTAATGGAATGTAATGCGTCCGGAAGGACGTCTTGCCAACGGCTGACTGGAAGGCCCCTAGACCGTAACGCTAATAGAACGGCCTTCCAGACGGTTGCGTTCTCCCACTCTACTTGACCATTGCCCCTGGGGTTATAGCTAGTGGTGCGGCTGGAGGCAACGCCTTTGGCGAGCAGGTACTGCCTCAGCTCGTCACTCATGAAAGAGGACCCACGGTCGCTATGAATATAGGCTGGGAAGCCGAACAGGGTGAAGAGCTTGTTCAGGGTCCGAATCACTGTAGCCGTGGTCATGTCCGAGCAGGGGAAGGCAAAAGGGAAACGTGAGTATTCGTCAATGATATTCAGGAAATAAACATTGCGGTTAGAGGAGGGGAGGGGGCCTTTAAAATCAACGCTAAGGCGCTCGAACGCGCGAGTGGCCTTTACAAGGTGCGCCCTACCTGGCCGGTAGAACTGCGGTTTGCACTCAGCGCAGACCCTGCATTGCCTGGTAATCGTCCGGACTTCCTCAAGGGAGAAGGGCAGGTTACGGGACTTGACAAAATGGAAAAATCTGGTGACACCCGGGTGACAGAGGTCGTTATGGAGGGACTGTAGCTGGTCTAGTTGGGCACTGGCACATGATCCACGGGACAGGGCGTCTGGGGGCTCATTGAGCTTCCCAGGCCGGTACATGATGTCATATCTGTAGGTGGAGAGCTCAATCCTCCACCGCAAGATCTTGTCATTCTTAATCTTGCCCTTTTGCCTGGTGTTAAACAGGAAGGCAACTGACCGCTGGTCCGTAATTAAGGTGAATCGTTGGCCCGCAAGATAATGGCGCCAGTGCCGGACGGCTTCCACGATGGCCTGGGCCTCCTTCTCGACCGAGGAGTGTCGAATCTCAGGGCCTTGTAAGGTCCGGGAAAAGAAGGCCACCGGACGGCCCCTCTGGTTAAGGGTGGCAGCTAGGGCAAAGTCAGACGCATCACTTTCCACTTGGAATGGGATGGATTCGTCCACAGCGTGCATCGCGGCCTTCGCGATGTCCGCTTTGATGTCATCGAAGGCCCGACAGGCCTCCTCCGCCAGGGGAAAAGAGGTCGATTTTAGGAGCGGACGGGCTTTATCTGCATAACGGGGAACCCACTGGGCATAATAGGAGAAGAAGCCCAGGCATCTCCTCAGTGCTTTGAGGGTAGTAGGGAGGGGAAGCTGCATAAGGGGACGCATACGGGCTGGGTCGGGGCCAAGGACACCATTTTCTATCACGTACCCAAGGATGGCGAGGCGGCGTGTCCGGAAAACACACTTCGCCTCATTGTATGTGAGGTTCAGGAGAGTGGCCGTACGAAGGAATTTTTGTAGGTTGGCATCATGGTCCTGCAGGTCATGGCCGCAGATGGTGACGTTATCCAGATACGGGAAAGTGGCCCGTAGTCCGTGCTGGTCCACCATTTGATCCATGGCCCGTTGGAAGACTGAGACCCCATTGGTGACACCAAAGGGGACTCGGAGGAACTGGTAGAGGCGGCCATCCGCCTCAAAGGCAGTGTATGGGCGATCCTCTGAGCGGATAGGGAGCTGGTGGTAAGCCGATTTCAAATCGATCGTTGAAAAAACCCTATAGTGCGCGATGTGGTTGACTATGTCCGCGATACGGGGAAGAGGATATGCATCTAGTTGGGTATACCTGTTTATGGTCTGGCTGTAGTCAATCACCATGCGGTGTTTCTCCCCCGATTTAACTACGACCACTTGCGCCCTCCAGGGGCTGGTGCTGGCCTGGATAATCCCTTCCTGGAACAAACGTTGTACCTCGGACCGAATGAAGGCCCGGTCATCCGCACTATAGCGCCTACTCTTGGTGGCTATAGGCCTACAATCCGGGGTTAGGTTATCAAATAATGGGGGGGGGGTGATCTTGAGGGTCGAGAGACTGCAGGTGGTGCGCGAGGGGCGCTTCCGTGACGGCGCCTTGCAGACGGAGAGCGGGTGATAAGGGCCATCGTACTGCAGGATGACGCTTCTATGATGGCTGAGGAAATCTAACCCCAGCAGTACAGCTGCGCAGAGTCGCGGCAGCACGAGGAGCCGAAAACGCTCGTAGACTGTGCCCTGTACCGTCAGCGTCACCAAGCAGCACCCGAGGACCTCCACTGAGTGAGAATTCGAGGCCATGGAGATGGTCTGGCTCCAGGGTCGCACGGGAAGGGCATATTGACGCACTGTGCGAGGGTGTATAAAACTTTCCGTGCTCCCACAGTCAAACAGGCAGTTTTCTGCATAACCATTTACCTTGATCTCCATTATGGACTTGGAGAGTTGATGTGGCTGCGACTGGTCCAGGCAAATCGATGCCACTGTTGAATTAAAGAAGAATCCATCTTCGTCGCCGTCTGATGACGTCACGGATGAAGCTTCCTGCTCAGCTTGCCTTGATGCCAGTCTCAAAGATGGCGACTCCCGCACTTCCGGTGACCGCATCAAAGATGGCGATTCCCGCACTTCCGGTGACCGCATCCAAGATGGCGATTCGCGCGCAGCCGCCGCCTGCATCAAAGATGGCCGCGCCCTCGGAGCACACATGGCTCCACGAGTCTTCAGAAGCGGCTTTGCTCTGCAGACTTTAACAAAGTGGCCTAGCTTACCGCATCCGGAGCAAATCGCGTCCTTTGCCGGGCAGTGACGCCGAGGGTGCTTAGGGAGGCCACAAAAGTAACATTTGGGCCCTGCTGGAGCAGCCGTCGCAGTGGAGCCGTCGGTGGAACGGGATCCAAGGTAAGACCCGAGATTATGGGAGGCTGCTTCTAACGTTTCAGCCATCGTGGCCGTTTTCCGGAGGTCTAGGTCATCTTGTTCCAGCAGACGCTGCTGGATGTATGTAGACTCAATGCCCGCAACGTAGGCGTCGCGGATCAGATCCTCCGTGTTCTGAGCTGCTGAAACAGCCTTACAGTCGCATGCTCGGGCGAGGACTCGCAGGGCGCGCAGAAATTGGGCGCACGATTCTCCTGGCTGCTGTTTGCGGGTAGTTAGGAGGTGTCTGGCGTAAACCACGTTAGGGCTCTTTCGGAACTGCCCTTTTAGGAGTTCGATAGCGTCCGCGTATGTAGCAGCGTCCCGGAAGATTCCATAGACAGTTTCGCTTACCCGGGCGCGGAGCACGTGGAGTTTAGCAGCGTCGGTGTCGATGGCCGTAGCGGTGTCGACGAATGCTTCGAAGCAGTCCAACCAATGATCAAATTTATCAGAGGCTCCAACCTCTTGAGGGTCTAATGCTAACTTGTCGGGTTTTAGAAACTGCTCCATACTAGTAACTGTTGTGAATAAAATTGATGCGCTATCAATAAGGCGAAAGACTACCGATATGCCAATATAAGTGTAGGCTTTTATTCACAACAGAATCAGGAGCAGATCCCAACAATTAACCGACCTGGACTGAACAAGGGGGAGGAGACAGCCACCTTTATACTAGGTGCTGAGGGGAGGAACCAAACTGGAAGGGGATGTGTCCAGGTATGACAAACACACACAACGGTGGTCCATATAGGACAAAGGCACAACTGAGGTCCACCACAGATTTTATCTTCAATAATTGGGCACATGTAACTGGAATCTCTCCTCTAATTGCTATGCAGGTCAAATAAGAGTGCAACGTTGCTGCAGGGGAAATCAAACCTGTACTTGACTGAATAGAAAGCAGTAACATCTCTGTGTGCTGTGATGCCAACAACAGAACTTCTTCCTGGTTGTTTAGAAAGCAATTTTGAACCTGTTACATCGTAACGATGTTGGGGGCCTTGTACCCCTTTAAAGCAGGAACAGACTTGGCCGCAAAGCTTTGTTGGAATCAACCTTACTGAGACAAAGTCAGGACAAGTTTATTAAGTTCTTAGGCGGCATGGTGACACAATGGTTAGCACTGCTGCCTCACAGCGCCAGGGTTCCAGGTTCAATTCCAGGCTTGGGCCACTGTCTGAATCATAGAATCATAGAAATCCTACAGTGCAGAAGGAGGCCATTCGGCCCATCGAGTCTGCACCGACCACAATCCCACCCAGGCCCTACCCCCACATATTTTTACCCACTAATCCCTCTAACCTACGCATCTCAGGACTCTAAGGGGCAATTTTTAACCTGGCCAATCAACCTAACCCGCACATCTTTGGACTGTGGGAGGAAACCGGAGCACCCGGAGGAAACCCACGCAGACAGGGCACGGAGTCTGCACGTTCTCTCCATGTCTGCATGGGTTTCCTCCGGGTGCTCTGGCTTCCTCCCACAGTTGGAAAGACATGCTGGTTAGGTGCATTGCCCATGCTAAATTCTCTCTCAGTATACCTGAACAGGCACTTCAGCGAGGCAACTATGGGATTTTCACAGTAACTTCATTGCAGTGTTAATGTAAGCCTACTTGTGACACTAATAAGTAAACTTAAAAAATGTATGTCAATAAACTCAGATGGTGATTTACAGGTTAACATAAATTACATCACTCGTGTCAAGATCTGATCTGCAGAGCATTTGAGTGGTTTCTCTTGTAGCTTTAGTCGTTTGGTCTTCAAGCCTGTCTTCTGTTTCTGGATAGTCTCTCTCTCTCTCTCTCTGCCGCACAAAGCCAAAATGAAGACATCTTTTATCCTGGTTGTCATCCAATTAATCCCTCCTTCACTCCAATCACCGTCAGCCCTGTAGCTGTAGATACCAGGAATAGTTTACCTGGACTGATGCAAATCTTCCATATTTCTGTAAGAAATGCCATTTGTATTTTTACTGTACCTCAGTGTTTTTAGATCCTATGGTTTTGTATTGCGCAGTGAGGGACTTTGACATCCCAGCAGTTTCTCACGATCTCAAAGTCTCAGTTTTTTGCTACCATAAGCAGCAAAACCTGACATAAACTCCCAGAATCCCTTTACCTTGACATCCTTTCATCATAGAATCCCTACAGAAGGCCATTCAGCTCATTGAGTCTGCACTTCCCACAATCCCACCCAGGCTGTTACTCCACATATTTACCCTGTCAATTCCCCTGACACTAGGGTCAATTTAGCACGACCAATCAACCTAACCCGCATATCCTTGGACTGTGGGAGGAAACTGGAGCACCCGGAGGCAACCCACGCAGACACGGGGAGAACGTGCAAACTCCACACAGACAGTGATCCGAGGCTGGAAGTGAACCCAGGCCCCAGGCATTGTGAGGCAGCAGTGTGCCACCATGACATCCTATTCTAAACTCTGTCCTACCTCTTATCATTGTGATGAAGAGAATCTAACGAAATTGCGTTAGTTTAAATAAAGTTATATTGTAACAATCAGTATTCTGGTTAGAAGCCTAATAATCTCACAATGGGTTGCTTTCCTTGTGACACACTCTCACTTTATAAATATCTGAAAATTGAAACAAAGTTATTCTTTGTTTCTTTACACAGCGAAACATGTGTATTATTCTTCTCTTATCAGGACATTGTAAATGGTTGGCTTTGTGCATCGTAATAATTTGTGAACTTTATGCAGTAAGATATAATTCAATTCCTCATGGTATTGCTGCACGTTATGAAGGCCATTATTTATGAAACAGCAGAAGGCATCACTGGACCTCATTCTTCAGTAAATTATAGATCTATGTTCAGTTGCTTTGACTATCAATGTTTGTGCACACACAATGCGCTGGCAATTATGCATCGCTGAAGTGTGAAATGGCTGGCAGGTGGCAGTGACATGCTTTGTAAAGGCAAGGGTGCGTAAGAAGCCCTGCCCTGCAGCAGAATGATTGCTGGCTGAAATCAGAATCCCACTAAGTAAAGAAACACATGTTTGGTTAATAATAGCTGTTCAGAATTGAAACATTTGCCCCAGCTGTGAATTTTATTACATTGCTTTGGATTTGGACTAGGGATGCTGCAAAGGTTGAGGTTTGATGGGAGTGGAGACATTTACTTACTGCTGACTGCGTGTTTGCTAATGATTTCACATGCTCAGAGAAGTAAGATATATATTACTAAAACAGCATGGTGTGCTGTTCTCATGGGAGAAAGTTGGGCAGTATAAACATTGACGCAAAAGTGAGCCACTATTGAAAGAGAGGTGAGGGCAAAGGAAGCAATTGCCCCAGATCCTGCTGAAAATCTCTGTTCCCTGATTTTAAAGTTCTCACCCTTGTTTTCAAATTCCTGCATTGCCTCGACTCTTTCTTTCTAACGCCTTCCAGTCCCGGTATTCTTGAGCATCCTAAATTTTCCTCATAGAACCCCTACAGTGCAGGAGGAGGCCATTCGGCCCAGCCATTGTAGAACCAAATCCACCAGAATTTCATGGCTGGAATTTTCCAGACCCATTGTGGTAAAGGGCTGTGAGATGGAGGCTCTAGCAATTTCCCATTTTACCGATGACGGGAGAGGTGGACCACCCACCCAGTGCCCAGCTGAGCCACTTAAGTGACCAATTAAGGGCCTCTTCTCACCTCCATTGGCATCTTTCCAGCAAAGATGGGGGCACTCTGCTACATGGGCTGACCACCAATAAACCTCACAGCAGCTGTGCTGCCTGTCCTCAGTGAGAAACTCCTTCTCCATAGCTGGTTTGACTGGCCCTGGCACCCCTAAAATCCATTTACCTGACTGTGGCCACATGGCTCTACTTTCTCAGAAGACTAAGGACATTTGGCATGTCAGCTATTTTTACAGATGCATCATAGAAAGCATTTTTCCTGGTTTGTGTCACAGCTTTGTATGGCTCCTGCTCTGCTCAAGACAGCAAGAAACTACAAAGGGTCATGAATGAAGCCCAGTCCATCACACAAACCAGGCAGTGTCTATAATTTTGAAGGCTGAATGGAATGAATGGATAGTAATAATTTCCACAACACCTTGCGCGGTGGCACAGTGATTAGCACTGCTGCCTCACAGCACCAGGGACCCGGGTTCGATTTCCAGTTTGGGTCACTGTCTGTGCAGAGTTTACATATTTTCCCTATGCCTGCGTGTGTTTCCTCCGGGTGCTCCGGTTTTCTCCCACAATCTGAAAGACATGCTGGTTAGGTGCATTGGCCATGTTAAATTCTCCCCCAATCTATCCAAACAGGCGTTGGAGTGTGGCAACGAGGGGATTTTCACAGTAACTTCATTGCAGTGTTGATGTAAGCCTTGCTTGTGACAATAATAAATAATAAAAAAATGTTTGACCCTTTGAATGTTGATAAACGTATTCTGGACATTCATACCTTAAATATCCAGTCCCTCCACAACCCGTCAACCATAGCGACAGTGTGTACCGGATGTACTGCAGCCAATGGCTGAAACTTCTTCAGTAGCACTTCTCAAACCACAATCTTCCCTTCTGAAAAGGACAAGAGCAGCCGGTGCAAAAGGAAACATCACCACCAAGTTCCCCTCCAATCACACACCATCCCATCTCAGATACAGATTGCTGTCCCTTCATTGTTCTGGATATAAATTCCAGAACTCCTCTCCTTATAGCAGTGCGGAAATAGAAGCATAGAATCATGGAATCCTACAGTGCAGAAGGAGGCTATTTGGCCCATCGAGTCTGCACCGACCACAATCCCACCCACGCCCTATTCCCGTAACCCCATGCATTTACCCTAGCTAGTCCCCCCGACACGAAGGGGCAATTTTAGCATGGCCAATCCACCTAACGCGTACATCTTTGGACTGTGGGAGGAAACCGGAGCACCTGGAGGAAACCCACGCAGACACAGGGAGAATGTACCTTTGCCACAGGGACAGCAGCAGTTAAAAATAGAAGGCCCCACCATTTTCTTCAGGACGAATAGGAACAGAAATAAATGCCAGCCTTGCCTTCAATGCACATATCCTGAGAATGAATGTAAAAAAATTCAACCAGTTGAAATCCTTCTCCATGTCAGAAATTGATGGTGCTAAACTGTCAGAGCTTGCTAAGCCATCTTGGACCAGTAACTCCATGAAACTGTAGGGCCTTATTTAACTGCTGCCTTGCTGCAATGACAATTGGAAGAATTTCTCAATTCCTGTTGAAAACAACAACAGCTAACTGATGAGTGCATGCCCGTATGACATCCTGGCTGATCTTTCAGATATTCTGAAATGACCCAGATCATTGCAGTCGAGGGTGGCTGGGATGTCACAATCACAGACATAGGAATCCATGTGAATGAGCAAAGGTGAAGGTTCTCATTCAGAAGTTGGCTCTGCAGCCCTCCTGCTGTTTTGGTGAAGTGTAATTTGCAGCTTCTTGCTGAAGTCTGAAAGGCACTTACCATTCCTGTATATTCATTGCAGAGGTGGGAGATGGGGCGCGCTATATCATTCTTAAAGACTGTCTCACCCTCCTTTCATTCAGCGTCTTCTGCTCCTCCTCTATCATAATAATTACAAACAAATTTATTCGCATAAGGGAATGTTATTTTAGCTCATGAGAAACACACAATGAAGGTGGATGGGATCAAAATCTTTCTGTGGTCTCTCACACTCCCGCAGGTGCAACAAGACAGACTGGATGCTGCATAAATTTTCAGTGTAAATGCTCCTTAAATTTACAGCAGTCTTCAGGCTCATGATCGCCTCATTTCCCCCATCCTGGCATCAGCTGCACCTTATATTTCTCATTTTAACTTACCTCACATTGGGAGTATAAAGACAAGAAATTTGGGAGGTTTGATTTGATTTATTAATGTCACATGTATTAGTATACAGTGAAAAGTATTGTTCCTTGCACGCTATACAGTCAAAACATACCGTTCATAGAGAAGAAAATGAGAGAGTGCAGAATGTAGTGTTACAGTCATTGCTAGGGTGTAGAGAAAGGTCAAGTTAATGCAAGGTAAATCCATTCAAAAGTCCGACAGCAGCAGAGAAGAAGCTGTTCTTGAGTTGGTTGGTATGTGACCTCAGACTTTTGTATCTTTTTTTCAACGGAAGAAGGTGGAAGAGAGAATGTCCGGGGTGCGTGGGGTTCTTTATTATGCTGGCTGCTTTGCCAAGGCAGCGGGAAATGTAGACAGAGTCAATGGATGGGAGCTTGGTTTATGTGATAGATTGGGCTACATTCACAACCTTTTGTAGTTCCTTGTGGTCTTGGGCAGAGCAGGAGCCATACCAAGCTGTGATACAACCAGAAAGAATGCTTTCTATGGTGCATCTGTAAATGTTGGTGAGAGTCAAAGCTGACATGCCAAATTTCCTTAGTCTTCTGAGAAAGTAGAGGCGTTGGTGGGCTTTCTTACCTATAGTATCAGCATGGGGGGACCAGGACAGGTTGTTGGTGATCTGAACACCAAATAACGTGAAGCTCTCGACCCTTTCTACTTCATTCCCGTTGATGTAGACAGGGACATGTTCTCCTTTACGCTTCCTGAAGTCGATGACAATCTCCTTCATTTTGTTGACATTGAGGGAGAGATTATTGTTGCCGCACCAGTTGACCAGATTCTCTATCTCATTCCTGTACTCTGTCTCATTACTGTTTGAGATCCGGTGGTGTTGTCAGCAAACTTGAAAATCGAATTGGAGGGGAATTTGGCCACATAGTCATAGGTGCATCAGGAGTATGGTAGGGGGCTGAGAACACAGCCTTTTGGGGCACCGATGTTGAGGATGATCATGGAGGAGGTGTTGTTGCCTATCCTTACTGATTGTGGTCTGTGGGTTAGGAAGTTCAGGATCCAGTCGCAGAGGAAGGTGCCGAGGTCGAGGCCACGGAGTTTGAAGATGAGTTTTGTGGAATAATAGTGTTGAAGGCTGAGCTATAGTGTATAAATAGGAGTCTGACATAGGTGTTCCAGGGTTGAGTGCAGGGCCAGGGAGATGGCATCTGCTGTGGATCTGTTGCGGCGGTGGGCAAACTGTAGTGGATCCAGGTAGTCCGGAAGGCTGGAATTGATTCGTGCCATGACTAGCACTTCATAATAATAGATGTCAGAGCCACCGGCCAATAGTCATTAAGGCACGCTGATTGGTTTTTCTTGGGTACCGGGATGATGGTCATCTTCTTGAAGCAGATAGAGACCTCAGATTGTTGTAAAGAGAGGTTGAAGATGTCTGCGAATACCCCCACCAGCTGATCCGTGCAGGATCTGAGTGCTCATTCGGGTATCCCATCCGGGCCAGTCGCTTTCCGTGGGTTGACCTTCGAGAAAACTGCTCTGACATCTGCAATGATGACCCCAGGTTCATCCAGGGCTTCCAGGGTGGAGGGCTCCTGCTCACAGAAAAGGCCAGCTTGTGGTAGGAACTTGTGGGCAGCATGGTGGCACAGTGGTTATTGCTGCTGCCTCACAGCGCTAGGGACCCAGGTTCGATTCCCGGCTTGAGTCACTGTCTGTGCAAAGTCTGCATGTTCTCCCCATGTGTTCTGGTTTCCTCCCACAGCCCGAAAGACGTGTTGATTAGGGTGCATTGGCCATATTAAATTCTCCCTTAGTGTACCTGAACAGGTGCCGGAGTGTGGCGACTGGGGGATTTTCACAGTAGCTTCATTGCAGTGTTAATGTAAGCCCACTTGTGACACTAATAAATGAAAAAATAAATTTTGGGGGGATCAATTTTGGTTAGGAAGATCACCAGAAATGGATTTCCTGAACCATCAATCCAGGGATCCTGCAGAGTTCCTTTCTATCGAAGGATCATTTAGATCCCAAACATTTGCTGAAACCTTGCTGCAGTTTACACCAACGGGACCTTATGGTCCCGGAGATGGCACAACCCTGCCATGGGTTTCCTGGCAGCGAGCAGTCCATATGATCCTGCCGCCACCGTGAAGCATGCTGTGGAGGGAGGAAAATTCCCCATCCATGGACTCTGTTTCTCTCCACAGTTGCTGCCGGACTGCTGAGTTTATTTGTTTTTCTTTCAAATCTCCAGCGTCCACGGTATTTTGCTTTCATAGAATCATAAAACCTTACATTTGGCCCATCGAGTCTGCACCAGCCACAGTCCCACCCAGGCCCTATCTCTATGACCCCATACATTTACCTTAGCTAGTCCCCCTGACACTAAGGGGCAATTTTAGCATGGCCAATGCACCTAACATGCACCACTTTGTTCTGTAGAAGGAAACCAGAGGAAGCCCATGCAGACACAGGGAGAATGTGCAAACTCCACACAGACACTGACCCAAGCTAGGAATCGAACCCGGGTCCCTGGTGTTGTGAGGCAGCAGTGCTAAGCACTGTGCCACCGTGCCATTTACAATTTATCCCAGCTTAGTTCTGGAGAATAACTGAAAACTGCTCAAGTGTCTGGGCTGCAGAAATTTTTGGTTTGACAAAGGCTACAAACAGAACTGCAACAACTGAACTGCAACAACTGAACCTTTCTTTTAATGTTCCTTTGGTTTTGTGGCAACAACTTATTCCTCATTTGGTTACTGACTGGAGCTGAACCTAACCATCAGGATAATGTCTACAATTCAATTCAAGCACAGGGCTTTTGGTTGGCTTGTCCTTTGCAGATAGACAAGAGTTTGGTTTAACATAGACTCATTGAGTCATAGGGCAGTACAACCCGGAAACAGGCCCTTCGGCCCAACCGGTCCATGGCGACCATGGTGCCCTCGCAGCTAGTCCCAATTGCCCGCATTTGGCCCATATCCTTTCCCATCCATGTACTTATCCAAATGCTTCTTAAATGTTGCTTTTGAACCTGCCTCAACCACTTTCTCTGGCAGCTCATTCCATATACGCAACACCCTCTGCATGAAGAAGTTGCCCCTCAGGTCTCTTTCAAATCTTTCCTCCCTCACCTTAAACTTATGCCCTCTAGTTTTCAATTCCCCTTCCCTGGGAAAAAAACTATGTACGTTCATCCTATCTGTACCCCCTCATGATTTTATACACTTGTATTGACATGTGGTGGAATCTGTTATTGTTATTGACTGTGGTTTTACTTACTTCAGATGCAGTTTTGTAATGTCTGCCGCACGCTAATTTTTCTTTTAAGCATCGAAAATTAAATCTTTAACTGGTGGAAAAAGTATAGTAGCGTTAACTAGAAACAGTGATTTATTTTTTTGCAGCGGTTTCTGCCTGCAAAGTGGTTCATACTTAATGTGTCTCATGCCTTAATGTGTCTCTGAGGAATACAACATTGTATTAGAGTGAGATCCTGTTCTTGTCACTTCTCACTTGGAGTCACTTTTCTGGCCAGCAAATGAAAAGAAAAAATGGCCAGGAGGAATCCGCTGCAGTGTTTTGGCTGATTAGCCCACTCCCACTCCCACTCTCACTCCCCCCCCCCCTCAGTCACTCGCCTTCCCGTTCCCCTCCCTGCAGGCCCCTCATCCCCATGCTGCCTTCTTCAGCTCGGGTGGTCTTCGGCCATCGCCAGGGCTGTTCCGTGTTTGGCCGGCAGAGTGGAACATCTGCTAAACTTCCCCTTACTCCAACTGGCATAGTAAATCTGAAATGGTAGAGCGAGTTCAAAAAACAAAGCCCTTTAGCACTTTGTCTCTTTATTAAACACAAGTGCACATGGATTGCGTGACATGGTGATGCTTAGTTATGGCAGATCTTTTATAAACGTAACAGAGCTCATAACTCATGAGAACCACAGGCACGAGTGAGTTATGAAAGTCTTCTGCAATTGTGTAAGAATGTCTGGAATTCATTCCAGTATTAATTGGTAAGATGTTATGTGTGTTCCAAGGGAGAACATCTCCTTTTTAACTTTCTGAGTTAGTTCTTAAATGTCATTTGTGTTGTCATTGAGAATAAACCATATTTTCTCCTGCTGGTTAGTTTTCATAAACAGGAGTGGAAAGCAATGGAAAGTCTCTTTATTTTTCCCGAGCTAGCCAATCAAAAATGGATTTATCATATTAATGGAAAAATTGAACAACATTATTTTTGGCTCATTATTAAGACTTGTTAAGGTCAATACCAAAGAGTTCACACAATTGTTTAAAGGGCAAAGTGTCAAGCTAATATTTTGCAACAATTCACTGTGTGTTGCCATGAAAGAAGGGGAAGATTTTGGACTATCACCACAACAGATAAGAAGTGATTCGTGCGGGGAGTTTTCAGCGGTGGTCAATGCTGTCATGTTGCTGTAGAACTGGAGGGAAAGGGAGAAGAGGTGGGAACTGGATGTCTCAAAGCAGGTAATACACTGGGCAGTTACAACAGATTCAGTCACCTTGTCATTGGCCAGGGCAGGAAGAGGGTTAGCTTCACTAGACTGTGACAGAAGTGTGAAATTGGGTGCAACCAAAGCTCAGCTCACTTCCATGCTCCGCCAAATCCAGTGAATGTCATCAATTCTTTTAACCAGCTTTCGTCTTGTTTGTTCTAACATTCACATTGAATATCTTGGAGTTGCATCGTTAGGCCCCGATGGGCCAAGTTTCGCACTATCGGCCGGTGTACAGGTTCCCCATCTCCAACCTGGAGGGAAGGCGTCTCCATTTTGGGGCTCCCTCTTCCTCATTTACCTTGAAAGACCAGCTTCTGCTACTTTAGTGTTGGAGGGCCTCCTACTGATCCTCTATTTGAGAGCCTGCCTACCATCCTGAAATGGACAGAAATCTCTCCTCTTCATTAATTCCTCAGTGAGAAATTTATCTTTTCATAAAAAAATGATTGTTAATTGGAAATGTAAGCTTTTGTTTCAGATGGAATCACTTTCACTAGAGGCAGAGAGGATCAATTGCCACCTTGCACATGGCAACATTGTTACTTTTCATTGGAGCAATTCATCTATATTATTTGCTTATACATGTTTGTTTTTACCTGATTTGACTCCTAAAGATCCCTAGTGAGGTGTGATATATCTGGTGCTCACTGACAGGTATGATAAACTTGGGGCAGGCTGACAGGTGTGATATACCTGCGTAGAGTGACAGGTGTGATATACCTGTGCACACTGACAGATGTGACATACCTGGGCACACTGACAGGTGTGATATTCCTGAACACATTGACAGGTGTGATATACCTGCGCACACTGACAGGTGTGACATACCTAGGCACACTGACAGGTGTGATATACCTGGGCACACTGACAGATGTGACATACCTGGGCACACTGACAGGTGTGATATTCCTGAACACATTGACAGGTGTGATATACCTGCGCACACTGACAGGTGTGATATACCTGTGCACACTGACAGGTGTGATATACTTGTGCACACTGACAGGTGTGATATACCTGTGCACACTGACAGGTGTGATATACCTGTGCACACTGACAGGTGTGGTATACCTGTGCACACTGACAGGTGTGATATACCTGCACACACTGACAGGTGTGATATTACTGGGGCACACTGACAGGTGTGATATATCTGGGCACACTGACAGGTGTGATATATCTGGGATGCACTGATAGGTGTGATATACCTGGGGCAAGCTGACAGATGTGATACACCTGAACACACTGACTGGTGTGATATACCTAGAGCACACAGACAGGTGTGGTTCGGCCGTATTAGCTGTATAAAACCTTAATTAGGACGCATTTTGCGTGCAGTTCTGGTCACCACGCTACGAGAAGGATGTGGAAGCTTTGGAGAGAGTGCAAGAAGGTGCACCAGGATGTGGCCTGGTCTTGAGGGTGTTGGCTGTGAGGAGAGGTTGAATAAACTAGGATTGTTTTCACTGGAAAGACGGAGACTGAGGGGAGACCTGATAGAGGTCTATAAAATTATGAGAGGCATAAACAGGTGGATAGTCAGAGGCTTTTTCCCAGGGTGGAAGTGTCAATTACAATGGGGCACTGATTCAAGGTAAGAGAGGGAAAGTTTAAGGGTGATGTTCGGGGGAAATTTTTCATGTAGAGAGTGGTGGGTACCTGGAACGCACAGCCAGAGGAGGTGATGGAACATAGAACATAGAACATAGAAAGCCACAGCACAAACAGGCCCTTCGGCCCACAGGTTGCGCCGATCACATCCCCACCTCTAGGCCTATCTATAGCCCTCAATCCCATTAAATCCCATGTACTCATCCAGAAGTCTCTTAAAAGACCCCAACGAGTTTGCCTCCACCACCACCGACGTCAGCCGATTCCACTCACCCACCACCCTCTGAGTGAAAAACTTACCCCTGACATCTCCTCTGTACCTACCCCCCAGCACCTTAAACCTGTGTCCTCTCGTAGCAACCATTTCAGCCCTTGGAAATAGCCTCTGAGAGTCTACCCTATCCAGACCTCTCAACATCTTGTAAACCTCTATCAGGTCACCTCTCATCCTTCGTCTCTCCAGGGAGAAGAGACCAAGCTCCCTCAACCTATCCTCATAAGGCATGCCCCCCAATCCAGGCAACATCCTTGTAAATCTCCTCTGCACCCTTTCAATGGCTTCAACATCTTTCCTGTAATGAGGTGACCAGAACTGCGCGCAGTACTCCAAGTGGGGTCTAACCAGGGTCCTATAAAGCTGCAGCATTATCTCCCGACTCCTAAACTCAATCCCTCGATTAATGAAGGCCAGTACGCCGTACGCCTTCTTGACCGCATCCTCCACCTGCGAGGCCGATTTAAGAGTCCTATGGACCCGGACCCCAAGGTCCTTCTGATCCTCTACACTGCTAAGAATGGTACCCTTCATATTATATTGCTGCTTCATCCCATTGGATCTGCCAAAATGGATCACCACACACTTATCCGGGTTGAAGTCCATCTGCCACTTCTCCGCCCAGTCTTGCATTCTATCTATGTCTCGCTGCAACTTCTGACATCCCTCCAAACTATCCACAACACCACCTACCTTGGTGTCGTCAGCAAACTTACCAACCCATCCCTCCACTTCCTCATCCAGGTCATTTATGAAAATGACAAACAGCAAGGGTCCCAGAACAGATCCCTGGGGCACTCCACTGGTCACTGACCGCCATGCAGAGAAAGACCCCTCCACAGCCACTCTCTGCCTTCTGCAGGCAAGCCAGTTCTGGATCCACAAGGCAACAGCCCCTTGGATCCCATGCCCTCTCACTTTCTCAAGAAGTCAAGCAGGCACATTAGCAACATTTAAGAGGCATCTAGGTGAATACACGATTAGGGAGGGAATGGAGGGATACGAACTGAGTAAGAGCAGAAGGTGTTTTTTAGTTTAGTTAGGGCATCATGATCGGCATGGGCTTGGAGGACCAAAGGTCCTGTTCCTGTGCTATATTTTTCTTTGTTTTTTGTTCTTTGTGTGATATACCTGGGACGCACTGACAGATGTGATATACCTGGGGCACACTGACAGGTGTGGGATGTCTGGAACAGGCTGCATAAGAAGTAGTAAAGAAAATAAAATCTTGAAATAAGGACCAATATCGACCGTCAGAGCTTCTGCTTTAACCTTCTGGACCTACCACCAGGCATTAGTGTTACTGCCAAAGATGTAATTATTTACAGGAGTGTGTACAATGAGACATAGTTTACAGACTGGAATCAAATGATCAGCTGTTCCAGATTTACTCAATTCCAAACACACAGCTCACATTTTATTGTACAATTAGAGTTAATTTTTAATTGGATAAATTGTCTCCAGACCAATTATCAAGCAAAGACAAAAGATGGCAGATCATTAAGCCAGAGAGCAGAATCTTCACTAAATGGCAAAGAGAAGCTGTTTAATTGCTTTCATTTTCATGAGATAGAAAGTCACATTTCAGACTGTTTACAGATCAGATTCTATCACCTCTGAGTAAATCGCCTTCAAAGGACATGGTTATCAGAATGCTCTGCTTATATTCAAGCATTTCTAAAGGCTCCTGTATACAAAAATTGCACTGACTCCACTCAATCCAGAGTGGCCAGATAGTAGCCCCTATACCTGGCCTAATGGGGGTGATATCATCCACGCTGTCAATGGGAATAGGTGGCCATGCAGTTGAATCACTCCTGCTCCATTCCTGCCTGCTCTGCCAGGGACCATGTTTAAAGCCATCAAGGGGCCTTTCTCACAGGTGGAAAAGCCTTATTTGTGAATATTGCCCTGTCCATCAAGCAAGCCAGCCTCCCATCCATTGACTCTGTCTACACTTCTCGCTGCCTCGGAAAAGCAGTCAGCATAATTAAGGACCCCATGCACCCCGGACATTCTCTCTTCCACCTTCTTCCACCGGTAAAAAGGTATAGAAGTCTGAGATCACATATCAACTGACTCAAGAACAACTTCTTCCCTGCTGCCATCAGACTTTTGAATGGACCTACCTCGCACTAAGTTGATCTTTCTCTACACCCTAGCTATGACTGTAACACTACATTCTGCACTGTCTCATTTCCTTCTCTATGAACGGTATGCTTTGTCTGTATAGCACACAAGAAACAATACTTTTCAGTATATACTAATACATGTGACAATAATAAATCAAATCAAAATACATGGAATATACAGAAGCAAGCCAATTATTCTTATACATCACACAAGTCACCTGCTATTCCAAATGTTCAGTTTTCCAACATATCTTATTATTTCCTTTTGCTCGGTCTGACATCTGGGTTCTTGCTGCCCTATAATATCACTGGGACAGTACAATGTCAGTAAAGTTGGTGCTACTGTGGCAATGTCACTGGACGAGTAATCTATAGGCTGAGGCTAACTGCATGGAGATGAGGGTTCAAATCTCACCATGGCAGCTGGTGGAATTTGGATTCAGTAAAATAAATCTGGAACATAAAGCTAGTCTCTGAAATGGTCACCATGAAACTATTGTTGATTGTTATTTAAAGACCTGTCTAACTCACTGAGGTCCTTTAGGGAAGGAAATCTACTGTCCTCACACTACCCTTACCTGATATGACTCCAGTTCCACAACAATGTGGTTGATTCTTAACTGCCCTCCAAAATAGACCGCAAGCCACTCAATTCAAGGGTGATTAGGAATGAGCAGCAAATGCTGGATTTGCCAGTGACACTCATATATCCGAAAGAATAATAAAAATGCTACTTTAACGGATAACTGAGCAGAGTTGTAGGTTCCCATATCTCCCATCACTGGAGCAGAGAAGGGGGAATATAATGAGGTTTACAAAATTAATAGAGATTTTGAGTATGTAATAATGAAAAGTGGTTTCACTGGTTGAATCAATATAAAGGAGTTAGAGACTCACTACAAGGAAAGAAGGAAAATTAAATATTTCTAAACTGGAGACAATTAAAACAGGAATTTCCTTACCTCAATTGCCTATTGAAACCAGAATTCTTGTTCACGCTGGAGAAGTATTTGATAAGGAGGTTGACGAAAGGATACCAGGAATAGGTAGAGAAAAGGAACTAAGGTAGAAAGCTTGCACAGGCATCGGTCCAATTGGCGATATAGCAGCTGGCTGTGCTGTAATCTTGATGATTCCATAGGCCAGTGCAACAGGACAGAAATGAGTCAGAGTTGCGATGTTCAAATTTCAGAGCAGAATCTTAAACTGAAGGTGATTAGCAAATGAATGGGTTACTGTGCAGGCTGGCTGAGTCGAGGATAGACACGTATTAAAGAAATAGCAAGGTGTTGTAATTGGAAGGCTGGTAATCTTAGAAGATGAAATAGAAAGAGGGTGACTCGATGTGGCTTTAACAATAAAGATTTTATTACAAACAGTAAATATCATAGAATCCCTACAGTGCAGAAGGAGGCCATTCGACCCATCGAGTCTGCACCGACTCTCTAACAGAATATCTTTTCCAGGTCCACCCCCGCCTTATCCCTGTAACTTCACATTAGTCCACCTAACCATTTTTGGACAGTAAGAGGCAATTTAGCATGGCCAATCCACCTGACCTGCACATCTTTGCGACTGTGGGTAGCAACTGGAGCACCTGGAGGAAACTCACACAGACACAGGGAGAATGTGCAGACTCCACACAGACAAATCACCCAAGACCGGAATTGAACCTGGGTCCCTGGTGCTGTGAGACAGCTGTGCTAACCACTGTGCCACCGTGCCACCCCATGTATACATACACAAGGTAAGACCAGGGGGGAATTCTCCAGCCTCCCAGCCGCATGTTTCCCTCTAGCGGGAGGCAGTGCAATGTTCACTGGTGGTGGGATTCTCTGGCCCTGCCGCTCTCAATGGGATTTCCCACTGATGTCACTCCACACTGCCGCAAAATGCATGGGACGGGGTGCGCTGCTGGCGGGATTGGAGAATTGGATTGGGGATTGGAAGGCGTATGGTGTGCTGGCCTTCATCAATCGAGGGATTGAGTTTTGGAGTCGGGAGATAATGATGCAGCTTCATAAGACCCTTGTCAGACCCCACTTGGAGTACTGTGCTCAGTTCTGGTCGCCTCATTACAGGAGGGATGTGGAAATGATTGAAAGGGTGCAGAGAAGATTTACAAGGATGTTGCCTGGATTGGTTGGCATGCCTTATGAGGATAGGCTGAGGGATCTCGGTCTTTTCTCCTTGGAGAGACGAAGGATGAGAGGTGACCTGATAGAGGTGTACAAGATGTTGAGAGGTATAGATCGGGTGGATTCTCAGAGGCTTTTTCCCAGGGCTGAAATGGCTACTATGAGAGGACACAGGTTTAAGGTGCTGGGAAGTAGGTACAGAGGAGATGTCAGGGGTAAGTTTTTCACTCAGAGGGTGGTGGGTGAGTGGAATCGGCTGCCGTCAGTGGTGGTGGAGGCAAACTCGATCGGGTCTTTTAAGAGACTTCTGGATGAGTACATGGGACTTAATAGGATTGAGGGTTATAGGTAAGCCTATATATAAGCCTAGGTAGATAGGGACATGACCGGCGCAACTTGTGGGCCGAAGGGCCTGTTTGTGCTGTATTTTTTCTATGTTCAATGTTCTATGAATGGTCAGAGAGCTCCCCCTCCAGAATGCGACTGCTGTTCTTCACTCCTGAGCTCCAACTGCGAGTCCGTCCTCGACCTGTGATCCGTACCCTCCTGCTGATTGGTTCAGCTTCCCACCAGGATAATCGATAGGGTCCTCGCCGATCACACGGTCCCCAGGGAAACCCCCCCCCCCGTACCACTTAAAGGGCCATGCTGTTCCAGAGGACAGGTTCAATTAGATTGGAAGGCTTTCTTCATCTTGGTTCTGTAATAAGATACCTGACCAAAAAGGTTACTTGAAAGAAGCCACAGAGGAAGAAATGCATGATTTTAAAAAAAAATGGGATGTGGGTGTTGATGGCTAGGTCAGCATTTATTACTCATCTCTAACTGCCCTAGAAAAAGTGGTGGTGTGGTGCCATCTTGAACCGCTGCAGTTCCTGTGGTGTATGTACACCCACAGTGCTGTTAGATAGGGAGTTCCAGGATTTTGATCCAGCAACAGTGAAGGAACAATGATATATTTCCAAGTCAGCATAGCGAATGACTTAGAAGGGAACTTCCAGTTGGTGGTTGTTCCCATGAGTCTTGTTCCCTTGTCCTTCTAGATGGCAGTGGATGTGAGTTTGGAAGGTGCGATCTGATGTTTTGGTAATTGGTTTGTAGCTCCATAGATACAGGCGCAGGACTTGAAACCTGGAGGATGGTTATAGAAACAGGCCACTCAGCCCTTTCAGCCATGTTCCACTATTCAAATAGATCACAGCTGACCTTCATCTGCTCCTATGTCTTATGGTTTTATGGAGATGGAGATCACACTTTAGCATAGTGCCCTTTCTTCCCACACGTGGAGCAAAATACTGTTCTGGCCGGACATCGCTGACGAGGGTGCTTTGCTAATCCACAGAAATAGCACCGCGGGCCACCTGGAGCTGCCGCCGCCGTCAGATCCGAGGTTGAAAGCACGATCGCGCAGTTCCTAGGAGCCGCTGGGTAGAGTTGAGTCGGTGGCTGTACTTGCCACAATGTTCCCACATGGTCGGTGGGGTAAGTTTCAAGACTTCTGGAGGCCGTTTCCATCGCATCAGCCAATTTCACCGTCTTAGCTAGGTCTAAGTTACCTTGCTCTAGCAGCCGCAGGCGAATATAGGATGAGCCGATTCCCGCCACGAACGCATCTCGGATCAAATCATTAGTATACTGGGTCGCCGACACTGGCTTGCAATTGCAGGCTCTGGCTAGCTGCTGAAGTTCGCGCAGGTACTGTGCCGTCGTTTCACCGGGCTGCCGCCGTCGAGTGGCTAGTAGGTGCCGAGCATGAATCTCATTTGGCGGTTTGTTGTACAGTTTCTTAAGTAGTTCGATGGCCCCTTTGTAGTCTTGGGCATCGCGGATTGTTGCATACACAGTGTCGCTTACCCTTGCGTGGAGGACCCGCAATCTATCGGCGTCGTTTTGAATGGCTGTTGAGACGTCGATATAATCTTGGAAACACTTCAACCAATGGTCGAAAGTGTTCGACGCTCCAGCTGCACGTGGATCTAAGGTAAGCCGATCGGGTTTTAACATTTGCTCCATGGTTTTTTTTTCAACCAAAAATTGTTACTAATAAAATTGATGCGCGATTAAATCACTCGGGAGGCTGGATCGTACCCGGGAAATAAAGGCTTTTATTAGTAACAAGAATGGAGCATACTGCTTAACAGTACAATCCCAGACTAAAGGGTCACTAGGCAGTGCAGTGACCTTTATACTCCTACAGGTAGGCGGAGCCAACCGGAGTGTACCACAGAACAATACCAACAGGTAGAACACCCCAACCCTAACCCCAACAGTAACAACAGTAACATATGTACAAGTACCCATAGTGCTAACCATCTATGGTTCAGTACCCATAGTGGTAACCATCTATGGTTCACCACACCTTCTAATTCCACTTTCCTGCACCCAGCCCATAGCCCTGTATCTTACAGCACTTAAGGTACAGATCCAGTACTTTATAAAGAGTTTAGGGTCTCTGCCTCCACCACCAACAGTGAATTCCAGACATCCACTACCCTTTGTATAAAAAGGTCTTCCTCCTTTCCCCTCTACACCTGCTGCCACTTATCTTTAATCTATGTCCCCTGGTTCTGGAATTCTCCACCAAGGGAAACAATTTTATCCTGTCCACTCTATCTCTTCCCCTTTGTACAACTCTATCAAGTCACCCTCAGCCTTATTTGTTCCAAGGAAAATAACTCCAACCTATCCAATCCCTCCTCATAGCGACGCTTTTCTAGCCCTGGTAACATTCTTGTAAACCTCCTCCACACTTTTTTTCTCCTGGCTGATTTTTTGCAGCAAGGGGTTATCACTAGAAGCCTGCTAATCTAGAATAGATTCACATAGGCTCTTGAAAATCCTCACAATTAATATCAGCTGGAATGCACATAACAACCCTTTAACATGGAAGCCATGCTTCCTTGGGGATATACCCACCTCCAGAAAGGAGAAAATCCAACATCACAGAATTTAAGTCATTGTTGTACAACGTAGCAGCAGCTTCCAGGGTCCCGTGCACAGGTGCGTAGGGAAGCCTTGGTGTGGTGACCAGCGCATTCAGTGAGTGGAAGGGTCTGCTGTGTGTGAAGCGTAAGGTCAATGAGTTGGTGGCTAATGGGTGCAGTTGATAACCATCTTCACCCAAGGGAAACCTGTAAACCCCGGGCTCTCTACACCTGAGACACCACATCCATTGGAAAGTTAATGTGCTCTCTCACCCAAGCAAACACAGCATCAGTGACGGATGCGCTGTGTGCGGCTGACTGTGAGAGGTCACAAAGATCTGGGGTGGCAGGGTGGCACAGTGATTAGCACTGCTGACTCACAGCACCAGGAACCCGGGTTCGGTTCCCGGTTTGGGTCACTGTCTGCGTGGAGTTTGCACATTCTCCCCGTGTCTGCGTGGGTTTCCTCCGGCTGCTCCAGTTTCCTCCTGCAGTCCAAAGATCTGCGGGTTAGGTGGATTGGCCATGCTAAATTGCACCCTAGTGTCAGGCGGACTAGCTAGGGTAAATATGTGGGGTCATGGGGATAGGGCCTGGGTGGGATTGTGGTTGGTGCAGACTCGATGGGCCGAATGGCCTTCTTCTGCACTGTAGGGATTCTATAATTCTATTCTATGATGGTTTGCTGCTAGGCCTAGGAGCAGCTGGCTGCAGAGAAATTCAGAGCCCGGATAATCTCGAGAGTCATCCACAGGGCAGGACGATTGACTGACTGTGGTCCGAGATGTTGTTAGATATGGCACCTGGTGACAAATTCCCAGCTCAACCTGAGCCACCTTATGCATTGGTTCTCACTCATATTGAGATATGCTCTCTGTAGTCAGTACGCCTTCACCTCATGTTAAAACCTGACTGTCCTCCTCCTCCTGCTCTCTGATGTATGCTGCCCTGCATCTACCTCCTGGCCTGACCCACTCCAACTGAGTTCCCACATAAACTTGCTTCAATGGCGTGAATGTGTGAAGGTGCCATTCTCATTTTTGCCTCATTTTGATCATGGTGGCACAATGGTTAGCACTGCTGCCTCACAACGCCAGGGATCCGGGTTCAATTCTGGCCTTGGGTGACTTCCTGTGTAGAGTTTTCATGTTCTCCCCATGTCTGCGTGGGTTTCCTTCGGTTTCCTTCCACACTCCAAAGATGCGCAGGTTAGGTGGATTGGCCATGCTAAATTGTCTCTTGTAGGCAAAGATGTATAGGTTCGGGGACTCAGCAGGGTAAACATGTAGGGGTTACGGGGATAGGGCCTGGATAGAATGCTTTGTTGGCGAGTTGGTGTAGACTCAATGGGTCGAATGACCTCCTTCTGCATTGTAGTGATTCTATGATTCTTCTTTGGCAAGTTGCGCATTACACCCTTCTCTGGCACACTCTCCTTCCTGCCTCCTGGGTGCTTGGGTAATGAGGGACAATCCAGTTTGCCCTTCCCGGGCCATCGGCTCCACTCTCCAACACCCCTACTTGTCAGGCACACACCCCGTGATCAAATTTTTTGAACTTCTTTGGTAGTTGGTGCAATTCCACCTCTCCAAAGATCTCTCCTAAGTTTAGGCCTTCTCCTCAAAAGTGTAAAGACCTGGGTGACGGATTTCGTACTTGGCAGAAGGCAGTTGCACATTTAAAAGTGTAGCTTTCCTCTGTTAACTGCACATGGTCAAAGCACGACCCACTCTGTTCCCAACCCCACCACTCCCTGTGAAGTTGGGAATGCTGGGTTTGGAGGCAGGATTTCTGGAGTCGGGGTTCTGGCACTCTTGGCTAAAGAGCAGAGAGCCCTCCATCTCTAAAAGGGCTAGCTTTAATCTTAAAATTAGGCCAAACTATTCTGGACTACTTTTTTTCTCATTATCTCCCAATAAAGTTCTTCAATCATCTTAAGCACTTCATTTAGCTCACTCCTTAATATTTTATATTCAAGGGAATACAAGTTGACTATGCAACCTGTTCCCTTATTTTGTTTTCCTGAGGTGGAGTGTCCAGAACTAACTTCAATAATTCAAATGAGGTCTTATCAGAGCATTATACAACACACCCACTCCTTAAATTCCTGCCCCTTGAAAAAGAAAGAAAAATTTTCAAATTTTCTTTCAACCATCACAGCTTTTTAATGATTAATCGGATCTGGACCCTATAATCTCTCCATAGCTCCTAGCGTCTCATGCAGTAAGAAAATGCACTGATCCATCTTTCTTCAGCTTACAGTCGATAATCTTAGACTTCCCATTGCTGATCTCCCACATCCACAGTTTTGCCTATTCACTGAACCTAATTTCCTTATGCAATGTTCTGCTCCCATTATGCTACTCACTGTGCCATCTAACCTCGTGTTTTCAATACGTTGTATATACACAAACAGACAAGAAGAAGAAATAAGCCATTTGGCCCCTTGAGCCTGCTCCATCATCCAATAAGATCATGGTTGGTCTGTTTGTGATTCAAGTTCTACATTCCCATCTATCCTGATAACCTTTGATTCCCTTGCCCAGCAAGAATCTATCTACCTCCGCCTTAAAAATATTCAATGACCCTGCCTCCACCACCCTCTGAGGAAGGGAGTTTCAAAGTCCAAAGAAAGAAAACTCCTTGGCCGGAATTTTAGCGCCCTGCCCATCCTGGAATCAGGGCGGGGGAGGCTCGCAGAACAGAAATCTCCGTTGGCCTCGGGTGGGATTTTACGGGCTCATCTCTGTCCTAAAGGGACAAACCCTAATTTTAAAACAGTGCCCCTCAATTCTGGACACACCCACAAGTGGAAACATCCTTTCCATGTACACCTTGTCAAGTCCAATCAAGATCTTATATCCTTAAGTTTTTTAAGTTTACTTATTAGTGTCACAAGTAGGCTTACATTAACACTGCAATGAAGTTACTGTGAAAATCCCCTAGTCACCACACTCCAGTGCCCGTCCAGGTACACTGAGGGGGAATTTAGCATGGCCAATGCACCTAACCAACATATCTTTCGGACTGTGGGAGGAAACCGGAGCACCCGGAGGAAACTCACGTAGACATGGGGAGAATGGGCAGACTCCACATAGACAGTGATCCAAGCCGGGAATTGAACCCAGGTTCCTGGTGCTGTGAGGCAGCAGTGCTAACCACTGTGTCACCGTGCCACCCACTTAAATATATTGCTCTCCACTCTTTCATTCAAAACATTTATGACTGGAGTGAAAAGTTGAGGCATCAGCACTGATTCCCTAGAGATGCTACGATAGTCACAATCTTACAAATTGAAGTGCATACGCATTATTTTTAATTTGTCTTCTACCTTCCAACCAATTCTCTCCTAATGTCAATTTGCCTCCAATCCCGTGCACTTTCATTTTTGCAGTCTATTATGTGCAACTTTATTGAATAGTGAATATCTACCCAAGATTCAAAACTAGTTGGGACATGGAGCTATAAGTTATTACACAGGTATCCCATCTGTAGTAATGTAGTGGACATGATGGCCGGAACTCGACCACCTCGCCCGCCATGGAATCGGCACAGGCAAGGGTCTGACAATGGAAATCAGGCGGCAATTTCCTGTCTCATGCGAGCGAGGCCATAAAATCCCACCCATTCCAGAGAATTATACAGCTATGATTCGCGCGGAGATTAAACCAATTCTACTGATTAATGAGCTTTGACGAATTTGTAGAAAATGTAAAATTCTACATGTGATACTCTCAGAGAAGGTTATGAGCCATTGGGTCAATGGAAAATTAATGAGTTGGATTGAAAACTGATAAGAAAATAAAAAGTGTTGATCATTTGAAGAAATCCAATCTGGCTACACTGATGAGGAATGTCCCACAGGGTATTTTCGTAATCCTTTGCAGATCAGTCTGTACTAAAGGATAGTTAGTCTTGGTATGTTACTGTAAATTTGATGTTGATACCAAGCTATTTTGGCTGTGCATTGCAGACAAGGGAAATAAAGAGCTTTCGAAGAATCCCAGAAGACTCAGGAAATACAAATAGATTTTAATGCAGATAAGCAAAAAGCAATGCTTATTAAAACAGAATCAGCAAATATGTAGACAGTGAAAGGGTGTTTAAAAGAACAGTGAGAAATTGGCTCTGTGTGGTGATAAGTCAATATGAAATTGAGGAGGTGATGGCCTAGTGGTATTATCGCTAGACTATTAATCCAAAAGCTCAGCTAATGTTCTGGGGACTTGGAATCAAATCCCGCTACGGCAGGTGGTGGAATTTGAATTCAATAAAAATTATCTGGAATTAAGAATCAACTGATGACCATGAAACCATTGTTGATTGTTGGAAAAACCTATCTGGTTCACTAATGTCCATTAGGGAAGGAAATCTGCCGTCCTTACCTGGTCTGGCCTACATGTGACTCTAGATCCACAGCATTTTGTTTGACTTTCAACTGCCCTCTGGCAACTAAGGATGGGCAATAAACGCTGGCCAGCCAGCGACGCCCATGACCCATGAATGAATAAAACAATTGCCATCAACTAAACTACAATAAAATGACTACAATTATTTATATTTAAAACTAGTCAAGTACTAAGATATATCTTTATTGCATTTGCTCATCAGTTGAAACAAGTTAGCTTAACTTTATGTAGACACAGAGCTTAATCCCCTTTACCTCGCGTTGTAATCTGTAACAATTATTTGGGAAAGTGTTAATTGTTGCTAATTAATGTTAAGACGGTCATTAATATAGAGTCCTGACACTCGCTTTAAATGAATAATTAACAAGGTATGTTATTTGAATAACCAGGAACTTTAACTGAACAAGTAACATATTAATTAAGGTACGGTTCGACTGAAAGGCTGTTCAGATAATACAAGGAACATTCATTACCAAAACAGTAATAACAGAGTTCTAGTCACGCTCAAAGAAAATATACACGTCTGATAGTGTTCGAAAGTTTTAGAATTCTTCGGTAGTCGTTCGCTGTCTGATTTGGTATTTTCGCTGGTTGGAGAATGACTTATCTCAAGATCTGTCTGAAGCTGCAGCGTTAAGAATTTATTGCTCCAGTTGATCTAACTGCCTTTAACTGCTTTAGGAAGTCTGGCCCTGCTTCTGGTTGAACTCTTGGCTCAACCCCTGGTTCAACGGAACTCAAGGCAGTTGAGTTCCTCTTTTATAATCCTTATGACCTATTAACATTCCTGAGTCCGGATTGGCCTGAGGTTGACAACAACAGTAAATTCAAATCTGATAAGTCCCCTTTAACCGAGTGTCTTCTTTAAACTCATAGACTAACAAAATACAAAAACCTGCAGAGCCGGTTACCAAGGCAATCCTGATGTTTGGTCCTTTTGAAACAAATGTTGCAAGCTGTGTACTCTGCAACTCAAAAATAACTTTTAAAGGGACCATGCACTGTTTTCTTTCCCTCCAGCGTTTTTTACAATACTTTTATATCTTTATAAACACAACTTCACAACAATTCCATGAGAAAGATGAGCTGTGATGATATTTGAGATGTTGGAGAGGGGCAGTTGTCCATCCAGATTTGGAAACTAAGTTTTAACAATAGGAACAAATGAATATCCGGGAGTTTTGTTCAGGAATTAAATAGTTGGAGCACCATACATGATTGTCTCTGCTCCAGTTCCCACACTGTTATCTCTGGATCTTTCCTTGGCCCCTTCCTGTTATTCATCTCCATTCTGCCCCTCGGCAATATCAAGAAGAGAGGAGATGCAGAGTTCTGACAAAGAATCAAAGGACTCCAAACATTAACTCTGTTTCTCTCTTAATAGGCACTAGCAGACCTGCTGAGGTTTTCCAGTGTCCTCTGTTTTTGTTTCAGATCCCAGCATCTGTAGCATTTTGCTTGTTAGATTCCTCACGTATGCTAATGACATCTAACTATACCTCGCCACCTCCTCCCTCGACACTTCCATTATCTTGTCAGACTGCTCGTATGACATCCAATACTGAGTGAACACCAATTCCTCCAACTAAATGTTGGGAAGACTTAAGCCATTGGGCGGGACTTTTCGGCCGCGCTCACCTTCAAACCGGAAAACCCTGCCGAGGTCAACGGACCTTTTTATGGTCCGCCCCTCACCCGCTACGATTCCCGTGGTGGGTGGAACAGGAAAATTCAGCCCATTTGTCCCAGCACAAGCTCCGTTCCCGAGCCACTGACTCCATTTCTTTCCTTGACAATGGCCTGAACCTGACCCAAACTGTTTGCAACCTTGATGTTGTGCTTAACTCCAAAATGAGTTTCCAACTCACAAATCCATGCCACCACTATCTACTTCCACCCCTGCACCATTGATCAACTCGACTCCTGCCTCAGCTCTGCCAGAAACATCATCCATGATTCTGTTATCCCTAGATGTGACCATTCCAACACTTTCTTGGCTGGTTTCCTAACTCCCAGTCTCCATAAACTTGAGCTCATCCAAAACTCTACTGCCCTTATCCTAACACACACCAAGTCCTATTCATCCATAACCCCTCTGTTTTATGACCGACAACCAACATGACCCCAATGTTAAAATCCACACCCTCATTTGCAAATCCCTCCATGGTCTTTCCTCAACCTGTTTCTGCAACCTACCCCAGCCCTGCAACCCTCCGAGATCCTTGCGTTCCTCCAGTTCCAGCCTCTTATGCATCTTAATCACACCTTTCACCTTGGCCCTAACTTTGTTATTCTCTCCCTAAGTCTCTCTGATTCTCTACCTCTCACTCCTCCTTAAAAAATGCATCTTAAAGCCTACCCCTCACCTGCCCTTTACATGACTTGATCCTTGCTTGCCTTGGCATATTTGACTATAGTAAAGGAACTATATAAATGGAAGTTCTTGTTAGCGGTATGATGCATTGTTCTTGGAGGGAGTGGGCTTTCTGACCTTTTCTTACTTGTACCTCTTCTTAGCTTGATATGATACAACACCTTTTGTGATTTAAAATATCTGGCACAGAGCACTATTGGTTAGAATCTTTAAAAGAAAGACCAATTTTGATAGAATTATTGAGAGCAGGCAGATGAAATTCTGGCAACACCAATGTTCGACTTCCTGCCTAAAAAGCTCTGAGAGAAGAGAACTCTTTTTATAATGGCACTTTTACATGGCCCTACACTTTAAAAATAGCAAGTACATACCAGGAGCAAAACTCAACCCAGCTGTAGCAGGTGGATTGAGTGAAAGCAGCATTGGGAATCAAACATGCGACCATCTGGTTGGCAAGTCCGAGCTGGAATCATTATGCTACTGGCTGTGTAATCCCACTAGAAATTTCTACAAATTTTTACAAATGACTTTGGGATTTTAGGGATTGAAGCATCAAAGTCTGAAAAATGAAAACTGAACATACATAAAGTTCAGGCTTCTGGCTCGCAAGTCATCTGGTTCCAAAACCGCACAGCAATTAGGGATAGACTCCATTCCAGTCTCAAGTATGAATGCGAGGAAATTCACGGTCTGGCTGTGCGAAATTTTGTGATACCACGCCATTCACTTGCGCCAGGAGTAGAAAATTGGTTACTTGGCACTCTTCACCATTCTGAATGCCCAAATCCAGCTGCATGGCACACAGCACATTGGAATACAGACACACACATAGCTTGGATTTTCCTTTTAGAATCCTACAGTGCAGAAGGAGGCCATTCGGCCCATCGAGTCTACACCGACCACAATCCCACCCAGGCCCTATCCTCACAACCCCATGCATTTGCCCTAGCTAGTCCCCCTGACACTAAAGGGCAATTTAGCATGGCCAATCCACCTAACCCGCACGTCTTTGGAATCTTTTTTCTCCCTCTGCAGCTCTGGCTGAGACTTTCTCCTGCTGCCCTGGTTTGGATATAAACCCAGCCTGGGGTGGGGGATCATTATACATTCAGGGTGGCCTTTCAGCATGATTCATATTAGGATCCCAGCCCGCAGTCCTCTGGAGATTCAGGTTGCTGTTGTCACTCGAGTAGCTGGAGGGTGGTTTAAGGAAACAGCCGAGCCTCAAAGGCTGCAATAGATCCTTGATCAACAGCATTGGTGAAAACTTAGACCTATTCAGTGGCACAGTGCACAGTGCAAGTCTTTACAGTGCACAGACAGTGCACAGTGTTTGTACCTGTAAAGACTTGATTATCTGTAAAAACTCACATTCCAACCATTATCTTGCAATTGTGCCTTTGTCTATATATGCCGTGTTTGTGAAACCTACCTCTCCACTCACCTGATGAAGGAGTAGCTCTCCGAAAGCTCGTGATTCCAAATAAACCTGTTGGACTTTAACCTGGTGTTGTAAGGCTTCTTACTGTGCCCACCCCAGTCCCACGCTGGCATCTCCACATCATGCCATTTTTCGAGTTGCACTGTGTCCTCAGTGGAGTAGGAAAGTGGACAGCTACTGCAGGCCCAAGAAGTCTATCTATAGTAGCTGTATTGGTCTCCAGCCTCAGGCATTCTGTATTACTGACCCTGACCTGGAGGGATTTGTTTGTTTGAAGATGCAAGGAGGTTTGGTGGAATCTGAGAGAGTTGGGCACAACCTCCGAAGCGTGCATTTGATGGACACTTCAAAATTCTGTCCTTCAGCAGATGAACACTTGGATAACTAATCTAGCCAGAAGCCCCCTTCTCTCAGCTGGAGGCCCCCTTGGAAAACTGCAGGATGCCCAGAGAAGTGGCCAAGATTCTTGATGTAGTGGATTTCCACCCATTTTACCTCTGCTTTTCACCCAAGACTTTGGTGGATCCGAGCGTAACGAAGAGGTGAATGAGCCTCAGGGGTCTCCAATTCAGGGGAAGAAAAATCAACGTTTTAGTCATCCCCAGCAGTGTGCCTTGAAGTCAAGTGGTAATACCCATGTGACTCAGTCAACGTTATCTACCTCATATGCTGCAGGAAAGGATGTCCCGAGCTGTGGTACATTGGCAAGACCATGTAGACGCTACAACAACAGATAAACGGACAACGATCGCCAGGCAGGAGTGTTCTCTTCCTGTCGGGGAACACTTCAGCAGACAAGGGCATTCAGCCTCCGATCTTCGGGTAAGCATTCTCCAAGGCGGTCTTCAAAACGCACGACAACGCAGAAACGCCAAGCAGAAACTGATAGCCAAGTTCCGCACGCATGAGGACAGCCTCAACCGGGAACTTGGGTTCACGTCACACTACATGTAACCCCCACCATTTGACCTGGGCTTGCAAAATCCTACTAACTGTCCTGGCTTGAAACAATTCACATCTCTTTAACCTGTGATTATCCTTCTCTCCACTCGCACTGTCTGTTCCTGTAAAGACTTGATTACCTGAAAAGACTCGCATTCCAACCATTATCTTGCAATTGTGTCCCTGTCTAGAAATGCCGTGTTTGTGAAACCTACCTCTCCACTCACTTGATGAAGGAGCAGCGCTCCAAAAGCTCGTGATTCTAAATAAACCTGTTGGACTTCAACCTGGTGTTGTGAGACTTCTTACTGTCCCCACCCCAGTCCAACACCGGCATCTCCACATCAAGTGATAATGTCAGTAAAGCAGGAGTAGATAGCATGTCTATATTCTCGTGGGTGACGCGTATTCGGGGAAGAAAGTTAAAGGAATCAAGCCCTCGCAAAGTAAAAAACAAATATGAAAAGAATTTTCAAGGGGAGCCAGTTGGGAACAGTCTTTTACCCTGGTTGCATTAGCAGCATTGCTTCAATTTGTGTCCTGTTGGTTGAATTGAATTCTTCTGCAACGAATTACTGCACCGTGTGTTTACACACACAACCAGGCAGGAGCTGAAACTGTCAATATGAAGCTTTCACCTTTAAGTGTAGGTAATCAGGGGGTTGTGTGCACAATGGCATCATTACAGGACACATTTGATTTGCCCCATGCACTCAGAGTGCCATCGGCAGCGACAGGCTGTGTGCACAACTGCAAGTAAATTGACTTAGCCGTGGAGCACAATTAAAGCTGTGCCATGGCGAAACTTAGTTTGCTCCACAACTGGGTTATTTCAGGGCAACATCACAATGTTTATATGGCCTCAGCTAATTCGCAACAGCTGTTAAAGTAAATCAGTAACTCCTCTGTAAATGGAGCAGCTGACTGACTGCTGCCACATGAATGGACACTAATATTCATCCACCTCCCAGAAACTACAGCTTAATGGAGTTTGTATCATCTTTCAAAGCTCACCCTGGGGGCTAATATTTGTCCTTTTGAGGCAAGCACTGGTGCAATTGAACATATCACTTCCTCCATGTGCATTTTTTTTTACGTTCCCATGGCCTCACCACTTGCATTTTCATCCCTGCTTTGACCACACAGAGTGGAGATGAACGCATCAGCACGTTTTATAGACAACAAGAGTGTAATTCTACCTAAATTCTTCTCTTCATTTCTCTCTCAACATTTGGCAAAAAGCTACATATTTTTATCCATATTTTACCAGCTTTTCCGTGTTGTTTGCTCTCTGTGAGGGTACATCTTTTTCATAACAATTTTTCCAAACTATCAGCAAAATCCATTGCATAAAGTGTTACAGGAAGTAGGTGCCACATGGACAGGAAACAGAAACCACACGGCAGATCCACTTTTACACGCTTTTTTTATTCATTCGTGGGACATGGGCGTCACTGGCTGGCCAGCATTTATTGCCCATTCCTAGTTGCCCTTGAACCGAGTGGCTTGCTGGGCCATTTCAGAGGGCAGTTAAGAGTCAACCACATTGCTGTAGCTCTGGAGTCACATGTAGGTCAGACCAGGTAAGGATGGCAGATTTCCTTCCCTAAAGGACACTAGTGAAACAGATGGGTTTTTCCGACAATCAACAATGGTTTCACAGTCATCAGTAGAAACTTAATTCCAGATTTTTATAATTGAATTCAAATTCCACCATCTTCCGTGGCGGGATTCGAACCTGGATCCCCAGAATATTAGCTGAGTTTCTGGATTAATAGTCTAGCAATAATACTCGGTCATCACCTCCCCTAAGATGTTTTGATGTCCTGCCAATCTTGAATTGTACCACATTTTCTCTCTTTCAGTCAAGAATTTTCTCTTTCTTTTGTGTAAAATTGTCATACCCAATGATAGCAGGAATTTCTCATTCTTTATTTCAAATCCCTTCATTGCCTTATCCCTCCCTACCTTTGTAATCTCCTTCCGTCCTGCAGTCTGAGATCTCCACATTCCTCCAACTCTCGTCTCTTCTGCATCCTTGATTTTAATTGCTTCACCATTGGTGTCCATACCTTCAGCTGTCCAGGTCCTTGGATGGAATTTTAAAAATTCCATCATGGGATTTGGGCATCGTTGGCCAGGCCAACATTTATTACCCAGCCCTAATTGCCCTTGGGAAAGTGGTGGTGAGCTGCCTTCTTGAACTGCTGCAGTCCTTGAGGTGTAGCTACACCCACATTGCTGTTAGGGAAGGTGTTTTAAGACTTTGATCCAGCAACAGTGAAGGAATGGCGAAATATTTCCAAATCAGGATGGTGAATGGCTTGGAGAGGAACTTGCAGATGGTGGTGTTCCCATGTGTTTGCTGCCCTTGTCCTCCTGGTGGCATTCATGGGTTTGGAGCATCGCTGAGTTGCTGCAGTGTATCTTGTAGATGTTACAAACTTCTGCCATTGTATGTCCATGGTAGATGGAGTAAGTGTTTGTGGATGGAGTGCCAATCAAGCGGGCTGTTTTGCCCTGAATGATGTTGAGCTTCTTCAGTGTTGTTGGAGCTGCAGCCTTCCAGGCAAGTGGGGAGTTTTCCATCACAGTCCTGACTTGTGTCTTGTGGATGATGGACAGGCTTTGAGCAGTCAGGAGGTGAGTTATGCAAAACAGGCTTCCTAGCCTCTAACCTGCTCATGTAGCCACAGTATTTATATGGTTCATCCAGTTCAGGTCAATGGTAACTGCAAGGATGTTGATAGTGGAGGATTCAGTGATGGTAATGCTATTGAATATCAAGGGGTGATGGCTAGATCCTCTCTTGTTGGAGATAGTCATTGCTTGACAGTTGTGTGGCGCAAATGTTATTTGTCATCTATCAGCTCAAGTCTGGATATAGTCCAGGTTTTGCTGATTATGGGTTGGAACTGTTTCAGTATCTGAGGAATCGTGAATGGTGCTGAACATTGTGCAGTCATTAATGAATATCTCACTTCTGACATTATGATGGAGGGAAGGTCATTGCTGAAGCAGCTGAAGATGGCTGAGCCTGGGCCACTATCCTGAGGAACTCCTGCAATGATGCCTGGAACTGAGATGTTGAACTCCAACAACTGCAAACATCTCCCTTTGTGCTAGATTTGACTCCAACCAGCAAAGAGCTTTCCCCCTGATTCCCATTGACTCCAGTTTTACACGGGCTCCTTGATGCCTCACACGGGTCAAATGTTGCCTTGATTTCAACTCTCCAAGACTCTCCCCTCATCTCAACTCTTTTATTCATGTTTGAACAAAAGCTCAGTAAGAAGTCTCACAACTACAGGTTAAAGTCCAACAGGTTTGTTTGGAATCACGAGCTTTCGGAGCACTGCTCCTTCATCAGGTGAGTGGAGGTTAGTTCACAAACACGGCATATATAGACAGGGACACATATATGCTGTGTTTGTGAACTAACCTCCACTCACCTGATGAAGGAGCAGCACTCCAAAAGCTCGTGATTCCAAATAAATCTGTTGGACTTTAACCTGGTGTTGTGAGACTTCTTACCGTGCACACCCCAGTCCAACGCCGGCATCTCCACATTATGAACAAAGGCTGTAATGAGCTGGAATGCACCATTGTTCAAGTAACAACAATGCAATGCATTCAATATAAAACTGCAATAATCTGGAGGGTCTATTCGGCTGGCTGGAGTTCAAGGTGAGCTGACTAAAGGGACACCCTAATAATCATGAGGCAACTGGATGGCCTGCCACTGATATAAGATTGATAGAATAAAGTGGCCGGCACATGCACATTCAGTGTAAATGTCCCACCTGCTGCTGAGTGCTGCAACCCAAGTTCCTGTGTGGCATCCCTGTGCACTCGCACACTTAGACTGTCTGGTGCCCCGATGAGTGACACTTTACAGTGAGAGTAGACGGTGTACTTACCTTGGCGGAGTGCAGCAGATCATTCATCCACTGACACTGCTGGGCATTTTGGTGCTGGGCTCCATGGGTACTGACCTCTGCTGTGACCTCTGTGTCCTTGCCACCATGGCCAGGTAGGAGGGGGCCTCCTATTCCCCTCCCAGGAAACAGCAATTCCCCGTCTTTCTTGGATGGCCGGGAAGAGATTCTCCAGGAAGGCTTTGCTGAACTGTGGACCCTGTATTGTTTTCTTCTCTGGGACATTCTGTTGAATGACAGGCCAACTCAATCTCCTTCAGTGATTGGCTATCTGTAAGGGTATCCTTTAAATATGGTGCCCAGATATTTGAGCACATGAGTTGAAGGCAGGGATCGCACCTTCCTGCCCAGCCCGATTCGCTGTGTTCCATGTGGGTGCAGCTGTTACGAGGTGACGGGCACAAGATTGTGCATGGTCAGCTGTTCCCCCATCTCCCAGTGGAAATCACTCTCACTTCCATTCCCGACACTGAACGTAGACTGCAGAATGGATTCTGTCCATTGGGTCTGCAATTCCCTCCGTAATCCTCTCCACCTCATTTGAGATGCTTCTTCTTTGAACAAGCTGGTATGACTGTAATGGAATCAAAATTGAAATGCGTTTCCCTCTCCACAGATGCTGTCCCACCTGTTGAGTTTATCCAGCCTTTTCTATTTTCATTTCAGATTTCTAACATCCGTGGTATTTTGCTTTTACCTCTGAAACTTGCTGAGTTGCAGTCCTAGCAACTTCCTTATGGTGTTAAATTTTGTTTGACCATTTCCCTGTGAAACATCTTGGTATGTTTTCTGATGCTGAAAATGCTATATAAATGCAAGCTGTTGTTGTTAAACAGCTACCAAAGAGGATGAGTTTATACTGGAGCATTGCCAACAGATCATACATTTGGTTTTATTTTTCAAAGCAGAAGTTTTAGTGTCTATGAGCAAAAAGGTCAAGGAGGAAAGCCAAACAAATTTTAATGTAAACCAAGGCCAAACTTTGATGTGTTTTCTGATGCATCTTGGATTGCGTACAGCTTTTATTAGAGCACCTGTTAAACGGTAACAGCTCTTACAACTTTCTTCCATTCACAGCATAAACATAAACATCATACCCGAGCTTTGGGTGGTTGACTTGACTGGAGTCAAGCTGTTTTGTGGTTGATTGACTCAACCCATTCCTCGTGCTTTTATTACTGTGCATCATGACTCCATTTTCATTTTGAACTCTGGCGCAAGTTAGACTAGAGTCGGCACAGCCAGGCCAGATTACAACACAGAAGTGGTTTCACATTTATGACTGGCCCGCACAACATGTTGCCATTGCTTCACATCGAGGCAAGACAAAACATCATGTTCATTCTCGTGAAAAAAAACCCTCAGATCACTTGATGCTATTGCGTCACTTTTATTTTCCAGTGGGAATTTCCAAAACATTCTGGTTACATCAAGCCAAGTTCTTCAAATATTTATTGAAACCTGTTTCTTTTACATCACCTTCATCTGCACAGTCCGCTATGGCTTCTATTACCGCACAGTGGCACATGACCGTCATGGTGGCACAGTGGTTAGCAATGCTGCTTCACAGTGCCAGGGACCCGGGTTCAATTCCGGCCTCGGGTCACTTTCTGGGTGCACTTTGCACATTCTCCCCGTGTCTGCATGGGTTTCCTCCGTGTGCTCCAGTTTCTTCCCACAATCCAAAGACGTCCGGGTTAGGTTAATTGGCCATGCTAAATTAATCCTGGTGTCAGGGGATTAGCAGGGTAAATATATGGGGTTGCGGAAGTGGGGCGTGGGTGGGATTGTGGTCGGTGCAGACTCGATGGGCTGAATGGCTCCCTTCTGCACTGTAGGGATTCTATGATTACTGTCTCAATTTAGCCTGATGGTCGTGGCAAGCAAGATACAAATTGAATAATGATTGAAACATCTTAACAAAAAAGCGAAGATAATTTCAAAGATGATTCAAAAGTAGCTGGAAAGGAGTGTAACAGTGACCATGAGGGAGGGGAGTAACAGGTGGGGGTGACAGAGGAGTCGGGGTCATGAGTGGAGTAGAGGTCAGAGGGCAAAGGTGAGAGGTGGTTTTGGTGGCTTTACTGTGGGGTTGGCAGGAACATTCCTGCTTCTCCAGGCACTGAATTCAGATACTTTCAAACTAGCAAAGTAACAAAGCAGCCTCAATGGCTCCGTTATTTACCGGGGAGGATTTCCAAGCGGGGAGCGGGAGATTTGGTCGGAAGTCTGGGTTTAACAAACGCCATGCGTTTCCAACTCCATGACATGTACTTTTTCCCTTCATGGATTCCAGGCCCAGAAGCTGGCTTGATCAACTGAGTAAGAAGTCTCACAATACCAGGTTAAAGTCCAACAGGTTTATTTGGTAGCCTTATTTGGTAACCTGTTGGACTTTAACCTGGTGTTGTGAGACTTCTTACTGTGTTTACCCCAGTCCAATGCCGGCATCTCCACATCTTGATCAACTGAAGCAGAAGTACTGAGAAAGGGCAGCATTGTGAGATAAGCGTTAAATAGTGGAGAAGCAGCAGGACAGGACAGCCGGTGCACACTGGTGACTCTTGTGCCAGCTGTGTCTTTTGTCTGACCCGGTGCCAAGGAGGAAATTTCATGTCTCCATTCCAGGCATCCCCACAGCCAAAAGGAGTGATCCATTACCTTTGTGGTGCGCATCAATTGGATACGAGGCACAAAGCTTCGGTAAAAGAAGGCTTTTATTAACTAACAATGGAACTATCAGAACTTTAACACACTATCCCAGACTGAAGAGGTCCCGCCCAAGCAGGGGGTCTTATACCTCTCCCAGGAGGCGGAGCCCGACTGGGATGTGCCACAACAGTTACAACCACAGGTGTATCAATCCCACCCTAGCCCAACAACAACATTAGAACAACCCAACAACAACATTAGAACAATCCCACAGTGGGAACCAACGATGGTTCACCACATTCACCCCTCCTTTGAGAACAAAGGCCGGCGGGGTGCGAAAACAGACTAAAATGTCAACAGATTATAAGTTCAGACGGTCTGGAGGACCGCACCGTCGTTGTGACCTCCTCAATACCGGCGGTGACACCGGAGTAGGTGCTTGCAGTGGCGTTCTCCCCAAAACAGCGTCCAGCTGTTCTCCCACGGACTCACAGGCCGGTTGACCCTGATGAAATGGTAGTGCAGGGGATCCCGGTACATTCTGCGATGGCGACGATCTTCGGGGCTCAGGCAAGCTGTGCATTGGAGTAAAACTGTTAAACATTGGTCCCGATGCTGTCCGCGCCATGTCCGGGGGAGAAATAAGGGATAAGGGATTCGTCACTGGGGGTATGGGAGTGACAGGAGTTGCTACGTCCCCTGCGGGCGCCAGGTCTCGGATCGAGACTGTGTCCTCTCGCCCGTCAGGATATGCCACATAGGCATACTGAGGGTTGGCGTGGAGGAGGTGGACCTGTTCGACCAAGGGGTCGGACTTGCGGGCCCTTACATGTCGCTGCAGGAGGACGGGTCCTGGGTACGTCAACCAGGCTGGTAAAGATATCCCCGAGGACGACTTCCGAGGGAATGAGAACATCCTCTCGTGGGGAGTAGCATTGGTTGCCGTACACAGGAGGGAGCGAATGGAGTGAAGCGCATCAGGGAGGACCTCCTGCCAACGGGAGACTGGAAGGCCTTTGGACTTCAGCGCCAATAGGACAGCCTTCCAGACTGTAGCATTCTCTTGTTCTACCTGTCCATTACCCCATGGGTTGTAACTTGTGGTCCTACTAGAGGCAATCCCGTATGAGAGCAGGAATTGCCTCAAGTCATTACTCATGAACGACGAGCCCCTGTCGCTATGGATATAGCTGGGGTACCCGAACAGGGTAAAAAGATCACGGAATGCCTTGATCACCGTGGCAGCCGACGTGTCCGCGTAGGGGACAACAAACGGGAACTGGGAGTACTCATCTATTATGTTCAGAAAGTACACGTTCCGATCTGTTGAGGGAAGGGGGCCCTTAAGATCCACACTCAGCCTCTCGAAGGGGCGAGTGGCCTTGATCAAATGTGCCCGGTCAGGTCGGTAAAAGTGATGTTTGCATTCCGCGCAAATCCGACAGCTCCTTGTCACCGACCTGACGTCCTCCACCGAGTAAGGCAGGTTGCGGGCTTTGACAAAGTGGTAGAGCCGAGTGACCCCAGGATGGCACAGGTCATTAAGGAGGGCGTTCAAGCGATCCTCCTGCATAGTAGCGCATGTTCCGCGCGAGAGGGCATCCGAGGGCTCATTGAGTTTCCCTGGACGATACATGATATCGTAGTTATAGGTGGAGAGTTCAATTCTCCACCGCAAGATCTTATCATTCTTGATCTTGCCCCTCTGCGTGTTGTTGAACATGAACGCCACGGACCGATGGTCCGTGATCAGGGTGAACCGCTTTCCCGCCAGGTAATGGCGCCAGTGTCTGACGGCCTCCACAATGGCCTGGGCCTCCTTTTCCACCGCTGAACGCCGAATTTCGGGGCCGTGGAGGGTGCGGGAAAAAAACGCGACGGGCCTGCCCGCCTGGTTTAGTGTGGCGGCCAGGGCGAAATCAGATGCATCGCTTTCCACCTGAAAAGGGATGGATTTGTCTACCGCGTGCATCGTGGCTTTCGCGATGTCGTGTTTCAATTCCTTGAAGGCCAACTGGGCCTCTGGCGTGAGTGGAAAAGTCGTGGACTTAATAAGCGGACGGGCTTTATCCGCGTAGTTGGGGACCCACTGCGCATAATAGGAGAAGAAGCCTAGGCATCTTCTCAGTGCTTTTGCGCTAGCGGGCAAGGGAAGTTCAGCAAGGGGGCGCATACGGTCTGGATCAGGGCCAATGACCCCGTTTTCCACCACGTATCCCAGGATGGCTAACCGGCGCGTACGGAATACACACTTCTCCCTGTTGTAGGTCAAATTCAGGCGAGATGCAGTGCGTAAAAAGTTCTGGAGATTTGTGTCATGGTCCTGCTGGTCACGACCGCAGATGGTGACATTATCCAGGTACGGGAAGGTAGCCCGCAGCCTGTTCTGGTCCACCATTCGGTCCATAGCACGCTGGAAGACCGAGACCCCATTGGTGACACCAAATGGAACCCTAAGAAAATGATACAAATGACCATCCGCCTCAAAGGCCGTGTATTGTCGGTCCTCTGGGCGAATGGGGAGTTGGTGGTAGGCGGACTTAAGGTCTATGGTGGAGAACACCCGGTACTGCGCAATCTGATTGACCATATCAGATATGCGCGGGAGGGGATACGCATCCAGCTGCGTATATCGATTAATGGTCTGACTGTAATCAATGACCATCCGGGGTTTGTTCCCGCTCTTGACCACCACAACCTGTGCTCTCCACGGACTAACACTGGGCTGTATGATCCCTTCTTTGAGGAGTCGCTGAACCTCAGATCTGATGAAGATCCGATCTTCAGTGCTGTAACGCCTACTTTTAGTAGCGATGGGCTTGCAGCCTGGTACCAGATTCTGAAATAAGGAGGGTATGGTGATCTTTAACGTAGAAAGATTGCAGGCGGGGCGCTTTGGACAATTTGGAGACTGCAGCTGTTCCCCCACTGTCAGCGAAGGGAGTGGCCCACCGTACTGTAGGATCACACTCTTCATGTGGACCATAAAGTTTAGTCCGAGGAGAATTGGTGCGCAAAGATGCGGCAACACAAGGAGCCTGAATCGCTCGTAAATTGTGCCTTGCACTTTCAAAGTTACCACACAACGTCCTAGCACAGCGACAGACCGGGACCTTGATGCCATAGAGATTGTCTGTTTGGAAGGTTGAATCTGGAGTCCACACCTCTTCACAGTGTCAGGGTGAATAAAGCTCTCAGTGCTCCCGCTGTCAAACAGACAATAAATTGCACGACCATTTACCTGTATATCCATCATCGAACAATGAAGCCTGTGATGCTTAGCCTGGTCCAGGGTGATCGACGCCACCGTTGGTCCGTGAACGTCACTGCAGGCAGCTGAGGTCGATGGTGAGGACCCCTGCTGGTCGCTCATGGTCATCCTCGACCAAAATGGCCGCCCCCATGAATCGCACATGGGTGAGGGCGCCAAACGTAGCGACTCCTGGTGGTCATCCTCCTCCGACTCCGTCGACCGCAATGGCGTCGTCCTGGACTCGCACGTGGACGAACCCCGTGAGTACTTCGACGACGATGGTGATGATCCCCGTTCCGAAGGGTCACAGGCCGCACTGCCGTTCTTGGGCTTCGATGTGCACACCTTCGCATAATGCCCCTTTTTACCGCATGAGATACAGACTACCGCTTTAGCGGGACACTTTTGTCGTGGATGTTTGGCTCCTCCGCAGAAGTAGCACCGCGGGTCGCATGGGGCTGCAGCCGTCGTCTGGTCCACATGGGAGCACGCCATAACACTGCACTTCGAGCCCGTGGGGCGAGGAGGGATTTGCGACTGCTCCTGCCACGTTGTCTCCATGTGGTCCTCCGGATACAGGACCAAGCTCTTCGAAGCCGCCTCGAGCATTTCAGCTAATTCCATAGCTTGGGTCAGGTTGAGATTTCCCTTTTCTAGCAGCTTGAGACGGATGTATGAAGACCCGACCCCGGCCACAAACGCATCTCGGGCGAGGTCGTACATGTACTGCTCAGCCGACACAGCTTTGCAGTCACAGCCCCTGGCTAGCTGCAAGAGCTCATTGGCGTAGTCCTCCATGGTTTCGCCTGACTGCCGACGTCGTGTAGCGAGGAGGTAACGAGCGTGGATCTTGTTAGGAGGTTTCGTATAGCGCTTTTTTAAAAGCTCGAGGGCCCTCGGGTAAGTGGTGGCCGCACGGATCGTGAGGTAGACTGTGTCGCTTACCCTCGCATGGAGGACCCGGAGTCTGTCATCATCTGTGGTGACCGCTGCGGAGGCTGCTAGGTAATCTTCAAAACACTTCAGCCAGTGGTCGAAGGTGTTAGAAGCGCCCACCGCACGTGGATCTAGCATCAGACGTTCTGGCTTTAGGATTTGCTCCATACTCTCCTTTCTTTTTTCTTCCGTCGAGAGTTTAATGTTAGTTAATAAAATTGATGCGCATCAATTGGATACGAGGCACAAAGCTTCGGTAAAAGAAGGCTTTTATTAACTAACAATGGAACTATCAGAACTTTAACACACTATCCCAGACTGAAGAGGTCCCGCCCGAGCAGGGGGTCTTATACCTCTCCCAGGAGGCGGAGCCCGACTGGGATGTGCCACAACAGTTACAACCACAGGTGTATCAATCCCACCCTAGCCCAACAACAACATTAGAACAACCCAACAACAACATTAGAACAATCCCACAGTGGGAACCAACGATGGTTCACCACACTTTGTTATTGCAACTGGCAGCAATGGAGGACACAACGGGATGGACAGCCCCACGGTTTGATGATGAGTCTAGAAGTGGCACAGGATGGCAAGAGGAGACCTCCTCGCCACAACACGCCAGCCAAAATTCAAGGTGGCAAATCAGATCAGCAATAGTGAGGTCATCTGGGAGATGTGGCTGCAATGTAACAAGAGGCTGAATGTGTCAAACCTTCTCTCTGCTGTGTCCACATAGCTATGGGAGGATATGCGGGAGTTACACTTGGCAAATAGGGAATGCTAATATTTTAGCGACAGCCAGAAGGTGAAATCAGGCAGCCATGTCGCCCTGCATGGTTCTGGGGATTAGGAATGGGAGTCTGAAGTGAATGGAGGGGTCAGTTGTGAGGGGCATTGCCAAGCGGTGGAGTCACGCAACATCCATGGTGGAGTCAACCATAAGGATTTAATCTTTCCAGAGATGAGAGCTGTCAATTTTCCATTCTCCTTACAGGAGAAGAGGGCCTATAATGCCTGTGAAAGGCTGAGGGCCCATAATGCCTGCGAGAGGCTGAGGGCCCATAATGCCTGAGAGAGGCTGAGGGCCCATAATGCCTGAGAGAGGCTGAGGGCCCATAATGTCTGTGAGAGGCTGAGGGCCCATAATGTTTGTGAGAGACTGAGGGCCCATAATACCTCACTGTAAGAGGCTGAGGGCTCATGATGCCTCACTGCAAGAGGCTGAGGGCTCATAATGCCTGTGAGAGGCTGAGGGCCCATAATGTCTGAGAGAGGCTGAGGGCCCATAATGTGTGTGAGAGACTGAGGGCCCATAATGCCTGACTGAGGGAGGCTGAGGGCCCATAATGCCTGTGAGAGGCTGAGGGCTCATAATACCTGACTGAGGGAGGCTGAGGGCCCATAATGTGTGTGAGAGACTGAGGGCCCATAATGCCTCACTGCAAGAGGCTGAGGGCCCATAATGCCTGCGAAAGGCTGAGGGCCCATAATGCCTGACTGAGAGAGGCAGAGGGCCCATAATGCCTGACTGAGAGAGGCTGAGGGCCCATAATGCTTGCGAGAAGCAGAGGGCTGGTTGAGGTGTGTCCAACCTGGAATTTGTGACTGGGCTAGAGAAGGAGATTCTTTTGCCAACCAGACACCAGGGGGAAAGATCCATTGGCCAGAGAGAGGCTGGAGTTCGACTGAGGGAGGTGAGACTCCATGGGGTGATAGCTCGTTCAGGGAGGTGTGGAAATAGGGAAAAATAAGAGGGAAGGTTGGGCTTGTGACTTGTAGCACTGATGGAGAGAGGAATGTCTTGTCTGAAAGATGGGAGGGTGTGACCATGAGTAACGGATCCCATGGCAATGATGTGTGTCTAGAAAGCTCTGTTCTCCCAGTCATCAGCACCTGAAGCCAGCAGCCCCGAGGGACCGGTGTTAATCACTGAGGAAGAGGAGGAAAGCTCAGACAGTGCACCATCCCATCCTTGAGCCACAACTAATACCAACTCAGATATTCACACCTCAGAGGGTTTACGTACGTTAACCAAATAGGAACCAACTCTGATAAGAGCACATCACAATTTCCAGACTACTGAATGGAGAGAACTGAAGTGCAGCAGCTGCAAAATATTTTTAAGCAGTCACAGTAGACACTTAAGGGGGAACAAAGATGCTCATTTATTGAAATAAAAACAGGAAATGCTGGAAAAACTCAGCAGATCTGGCAGCATCAGTGGAGCTCTAAGCTAGAATCATTTGGGTGCAAAACGTTAACTCTGTTTCTCTGCCAGGCGTGGCACTGTGGTACAGTGGTTAGCACCGCTGCCTCACAGCGCCAGGGACCTGGGTTCGGTTACCGGCTTGGGTCACTGTCTGTGCGGAGTTTGCACATTCTGCCCGTGTCTGCGTGGGTTTCCTCCAGGTGCTCCGTTTTCCTCCCACAGTCCAAAAGACGTGATGGTTAGATGCATTGGTTGTGCTAAATTCTCCCTCAGTGTACCTGAACAGGCGCTGGAGTGTGGCCACTTGGGGATTTTCACAGTCATTTCATTGCAGTGTTAATGTATGCCTACTTGTGACACTGACAAATAAACTTAAAACTCTCCACAGAAGCTGCCAGATCTGCTGAGTATTTCCAGCATTTTGTGTCTTTATTTCAGATTTCCAGCATCTGCAGTTTTTGCTTTTATTTTAGTTACTTTTTGTCTAGGTGAGGGATCTTGCTAATAATCTTCGTTAAATAAGAACATAAGAACATAGGAGCAGGAGTAGGCCATCTGGCCGCTCGAGCCTGCTCCGCCATTCAATAAGATCATGCCTGATCTTTTTGTGGACTCAGCTCCACTTACCCGCTCGCTCACCATAGCCCTTAATTCCTTTACTGTTCAAAAATGTACCTATCCTTGCCTTAAAGACATTAATGAGGTAGCCTCAACTGCTTCACTGGGCAGGGAATTCCACAGATTCACAACCCTTTGTGTGAAGAAGTTCCTCCTCAACTCAGTCCTAAATCTGCTTCCCCTTATTTTGAGGCTATGCCCCCTAGTTCTAGTTTCACCTGCCAGTGGAAACAACTTCCCTGCTTCTATCTTATCTATTCCCTTCATAATCTTATATGTTTCTATAAGATCTCCCCTCATTCTTCTGAATTCCAATGAGTATAGCGCCAGTCTATTCAGTCTTTCCTCGTAAGCCAACCCTCTCAACTCCGGAATCAACCTAGTGAATCTCCTCTGCACCCCCTCCAGTGCCAATATATCCTTTCTCAAGTAAAGAGACCAAAACTGTACACAGTACTCCAGGTGTGGCCTCACCAGCACTTTATACAGCTGCAACATAACCTCGCTGTTTTTAAACTCCATCCCTCTAGACTGAAGGACAAAATTCCATTTGCCTTCTTAATTACCTGCTGCACATGCAAACCAACTTTTTGAGATTCATGCACAAGGACACCCAGGTCCCTCTGCACAGCAGCATGCTGCAATTTTTTACTATTTAAATAATAGTCCATTTTGCTGTTATTCCTACCAAAATGGATGACCTCACATTTACCAACATTGTACTCCATCTGCCAGATCCTCGCCCACTCACTTAGACTATCTATATTCCTTTGCAGACTTTCAGCATCCTCTGCACACTTTGCTCTTCCACCCATCTTAGTGTCATCTGCAAATTTTGACACACTACACTTGGTCCCCAACTCCAAATCATCTATGTAAATCGTAAACAATTGCGGTCCCAACACTGATCCCTGAGGCACACCACTAGTCACTGATCGGCAACCAGAAAAACACCCATTTACCCCCACCCTCTGCTTTCTGTTAGTTAACCAATCCTCTATCCATGCTAATACATTGCCTGTAACACCGTGCACCTTTATCTTATGTAGCAGTCTTTGGTGCGGCACCTTGTCAAATGCCTTCTGGAAATCCAGATACACCACATTCACAGGTTCCCCATTGTCCACTGCACATGTAATGTTCTCAAAGAATTCCACCAAATTAGTCAAACATGACCTTCCCTTCATGAACCCATGCTGCGTCTTACCAATGGGACAATTTATATCCAGATGTCTCGCTATATCTTCCTTGATGATAGATTCAAACATTTTCCCTACTACGGAAGTTAAGCTAACTGGCCTATAGTTACTTGCCTTTTGTCTACCTCCTTTTTTAAACAGTGGTGTCACATTTGCTGTTTTCCAATCTGCGGGAACCACCCCAGAGTCCAGCGAATTTTGGTAAATTACCACTAGTGCATTTGCTATTTCTCCCACCATCTCTTTTCGTATCCTGGGATGCATTCCATCAGGACCAGGAGACTTGTCTACCTTTAGCCCCATTAACTTGCCCCAACACTTTCGTGATAATGATAGTTTCTAGGTTCTCACCTGCCATAGCCTTCCTGGTCATCAATTTTTGGCATGTTATTTGTGTCTTCCACTGTGAAGACCAACACAAAATACCTGTTCAATGCCTCAGTCATTTTCTTATTTCCAGTTATTACATCCCCCTTCTCATCCTCTAAAGGACCAATGTTTACTTTAGCCACTCTTTCTCGTTTTATATATTTGTAGAAACGTTTGCAATTTGTTTTTATATTCTGAGCTAGTTTACTCTCATAATCCATCTTACTTTTCTTTATAGCTTTTTTCATGGCTTCCTGCTGACTTTTAAAGATTTCCCAATCCTCTAGGTTCCCACTAATCTTTGCCACTTTGTATGCATTTTCTTTCAATTTGATACCCTCCTTTATTTCCTTAGATATCCATGGCTGATTATCTCTTTTTCCACAGTCCTTCCTTATCATTGGTATATACTTTTGCTGAGCATTGTGAAAGATCACTTTGAAAGTCCTCCACTGTTCCTCAATTGTCCCACCATAAAGTTTTTGTTCCCAGTCTGCCTTAGCCAACCCCTCCCTCATCCCTTTGTAGTCTCCTTTGTTTAAGCACAAGACACTGGTATTGGACTTTACCTTCTCATGCTCCATCTGTATTTTAAATTCATCCATACTGTGATCGCTTTTTCTGAGAGGATGCCCGAGAGCAAGTATGGGCATATTGTTGCTTTATTTTATTTGTTCCTTCACAGAGGTGTGCGCATCGCTGGTGAGGTCAACATTCATTGCCCATCCCTAGTTGCGCCGAGAAGGTGGTGTTGAGCCGCCTTCTTGAATAGCTGCAAGTCCAAGTGTTGTAGGTACACCCACAGTGCAGGTAGGAAGAGAGTTGCAGGATTTTGAGCCAGCGATCGGGAGAACAATGATATATTTCCAAAGCAGGATGGTGTGTGAGTTGGAGGAGAATTTGCAGGTGGTAGTGTTCCCATGTAGCTGCTGCCCTTGTTCTTCTAGGTGGTAGAGGTGGATTGGGAAGGTGCTGTAGTGCACATTGTAGCTAATAAACACTGCTGCCACGGTGCATTTGTGGTGGAAAGTGGTGGATGTTATTTGCCTGGTTATATGTTGGCGCTCAGAATCATAGAGTCCCGATAGAGGCCATTCGGCCCATCGAGCTGCACTGATAACAATCCCACCCAGGCCCTATCGCCGTAACACCACGTTTTACCCTACTAATTCCCCTGACACTAAGGGGCAATTTAATAAGGCCAATCCATCTAACCTGCAAATCTTTGGAGTGTGGGAGGAAACCAGAGCACCCGGAGGAAACTCACGCAGACATGAGGAGAATATGTAAACTCCGCGGAGACAGTCACCCAAAGCTGGAATCGAACCCGAGTCCCTGGCGCTGTGCGACAGCAGTGTTAACCACTGTGCCACTATGCTACTCAGCTCGTGGAGCTGGCCTCCCCTTGGTCATCTCTGAATCCTACTCAGACTTGACATTAGAGGATACAGGCCAATCAACTAGTTCCTCCTCTGCTAAGCCCCCCCCCCCCTCTCTGGAAGCCCTCCCCTGTCTGGAGTGCTAGATAGGGTGCAGGAGACAATGACTATGAGGGAGGTCTGGGCACATTGCAGAGCTCCACCTGCATGGATCAGGCATCTGAATCTCATTTTGAGCCGGCCGATGCAGTTTAGACTCTGACCGTGGATTTTTCACAGGGCTCATGAGCCTTCTTTTCAGCAGATCGAAAAATCCACCCCTCCAATTGTTGTGCTGGGAAGACCAACTGCAGCAGCTGGAAGTGCCCTGTGCATTGGGATAGGGGATTGCCCACAGACCTGCCTCATCCTTTGGTGATGGTCATACACTGGTTGGACATTGAGGGAGTGAACCCCTTTATGGTTCACAAATGCCCCTGGAGCCTTAGTGGCACTTTATCCATGGGATCTATCCCAACTTAAAATTGGAATCTTGCACTGCACACAAACCCTCTTGTTTTATTTATTCATTTGTGGAACATGACGCATCATTGGCTGGCCAGCATTTATTGCCCATCCCCACTTGCCCTTGAATTGAATGGCTTGCTAGGCCATTTCAGAGGGCAGTTGAGAGTCAACCACATTGCTGTGGTTCTGGAGTCACATGTAGGCCAGACCGAGTAAAGACGGAAGATTTCCTTTCCAAAAGAACCATGATGTGGAGTTGTTGACATTGGACTGGGGTAGGCAGAGTAAGTAGTCTCACAACACCAGGTTAAAGTCCAACAGGTTTATCTGGTAGCACGAGCTTTCAGAGCGCTGCTCCTTCATCAGGTGAGTTCCCTAAAGGGCATTAGCGAACCAGACGGATTTTCACAACAATTGACAATGATTTCATGGTCATCAGTAAATTCTTAATTCCAGATATTTTTATTGAATTCAAATTCCACCATCTGCCATGGTGGGATTTGAACCTGGGGCTCCAGAACATTTCTCGATTAGTAGTCTAGCGATAATAGCACGAGTTCACCGTCTTCCCCTCTCACTCTGATGAACTTCATCTGTACTGAAGGTGATGAAGTCACTCGCTCACCTGAAGATTCCATCTGTCACGGCCTTGATGCAGTGACGGGCTGTAGCTTAGTATATTCCAGAGAGATGCCTGGAATGACATTAAGGTGTAAAATCTCAAGGCTGCGCTCACCTTCAGGGTGACATTTATGCAATCAGAATAGATCTTTCCAACCAGCAATTAGCACTGTCACCCTCTGTGAAGGCACTCTGAAAGCTGAAGGTTTCCTCTGCCTGTACACTCTTCCCGCAGGATAGAGCTTTCTCTTTTGAAGAGTTGGTTGCTGTTGGTTTCTGTGTCCATCTCCCCATTGCACAGCATCAGGTTCCCTCTATGTCTGGCCCACAGGTCACACCTGCCTCGGCCACCTCCTGAGCATGCTTCTCCTGACTTCTTCCTCAGTGGAGGTGCCTCCTCCAGAGGACACAATCACCATAGCTCAGTGATTTCTGGATTCCATATTGAAACCTTCACTCTCTGGGACACCTCTTTCTCCAGAACTCCTCTCACTCTCCTCTTTGTTCTTCTTTCATCCTGCTGGCTCTCACAAAGATAGCAAAAAGTTCACAGCATGTGCAAAAGCTGTAAAGTAGAGGGGGTGGCGAGGGGGTGTGGGAGGTGGGGGCGGGGGCAGCATGGTGGCACAGTGTTTAGCACTGCTGCCTACAGCGCCAGGGACCCTGTTCGATTCACGGCTTGGGTCAGTGTCTGTTTTTGAGTTTGCATGTTCTCCCTGTGTCTGCGTGGGCTTCCTCCGGGTGCTCCGGTTTCCTCCCACAGTCCAAAGATGTGCAGGTTAGGTGGATTGGCCATGCTAAATTGCCCCTTAGTGTCAAGGGGACTAGCTAGGGTAAATGAATAGGGTTATGAGGATACGGCCTGGGTGGGACTGTGGTCAGTGCAGACTCGATGGGCCGAATGGCCTCTTTCTGCACTGTAGGATTCTATGATAACTGCTGCTCTATGAAATCTTAAGTAATTTAATGGGCAATTAATTGATCATTTATAAAGGTGGGTGGGCTGACTTCGGGCCCATCTCACCTTCTCTATTATCTGAAGTTGGCTTCATGATGCTGGCTTGCCGATCCAACATCATTATGTTCTATTTTGCAGAGGCATGGGGAGGGCGGCGGGGGGGGGGGGGGGGGGGGGGGGCGGCGGAGGGTGGTGGCTAGTGACACCTGCTTGATTCCCCTTCATTAAGTCCAGTTCCATGTCTCTGTATCATTAGTCTGGACCCCAGCATTATTAAACACACCTTATTTATTTCTAAACATATTATCCTTTGTCCAAACATAATTAAATTGGCTGCTTAGTGAATGGTGTTTGTACATTGAAGTAAGTTCCACATTATAAATGTAGAGGGAGCTGTTGGCATATGTTTCCCAAGGAAGAGTTTGGCCTTGTCTTAGCACCCAACATATGATTAGCTGCAAATAACTGAACACTCCACATTTCAAATGAGTGACTTCAGATGATTATTCATCGTATTTGTTATTGGTAGGAGTTTGCTGTGTGCAAGTTGGCTGCCATGTTTGCCTACATAACAATAATAAATTGACTACCAGATGCAATTTGCTTGTTATGTAGAGCCTGCCCTGCACGATAAGGCACATATAAATCCAACTGATTGTCCCTCTCATAAACAATAAAATAAAATTGACTGTTGGATTGGATCACAACTTGGTGAAAATCAAATTGGCCATGAGGAACAGTTTTTTCTGATTCCAATCCAGATATTAATCTGAGATTACTTGAACATTTTTACTCCCTCTTCCACTTTCCGAGGCACTAGCTCCTGCTGGGATTCTGGCTCCACAGGGGCTGGCTGGCCTCCAGAACCTCACCCAAGTAACTATTCTTCATCTGCGAGGCCAGACAGTGAGTGTTTGGCAGGTCACTGGACCATGGAACGAGGGAGAGCAGTACAGCCCAGTGTGAGTTTGTCCTCACCCAATGCCCTGATTCACTTCCCCTCCCCGCCCCCCTCCCCACTCCTCCCTCCCTGCTAGCCTGGGGCACTCAGATCAAACGTAGCACCCTAAAAGCTTCCTTGGTTAAGATCACCTGAGCCAAGAACAGTGAAATAAACAGAGAGTTTTATGGCTCAGTTTTGCACAGGATGATTTCAATGCTGACTCACCCTGCAGCTAATTTAACACTTCGATGGACTATCCGGGGTGTATTTCCATGGGGATTTTTCTATTTGTCTGGTATAACTTTAGCAGGAGAGTAGAAACCCTGGAAGAAACCCTGGGTGAAAGTTTGTCATATAAAGCTCAACTTAAAACTTAAAGCAAGATCTACCAGCATGGTGGTACAGTAAAGTAAGTAAAGTTTATTTATTAGTCACAAGTAAGGCTTACATTAACACTGCAATGAAGTTACTGTGAAATTCCCCTAGTCGCCACACTCCGGCGCCTGTTCGGGTCAATCCACCTAACCAGCACGTCTTTCAGAATGTGGGAGGAAACCGGAGCACCCGGAGGAAACCCACACAGAATGGGGACAATGTGCAAACTCCACACAGTGACCCAAGCTGGGAAACAAATCCGGGTCCCTGGTGCTGTGAGGCAGCAGTGCTAACCACTGTGCCACTCACAGCACCAGGTTCAATTCCGGCCTCGGGTCACTGTCTGTGTGGAGTCTGCACATTCTCCCTGTGTCTGTGTGGGTTTCTTCCAGGTGCTCCGGTTTCCTCTCACAGTCCAAAGAAGTGTAGGTTAGGTTGATTGGCCATGCTAAATTGCCCCTTAGTGTCAGGGCGATTCGGAAAGTAAATATGTGGGGTTACGGGGATGGGACCTGGATGGGATAGTTGTCGGTGCAGGCTCAATGGGCCAGATGACCTCCTTCTGCACTGTAGATTCTATGATTCTACCACATTGGTCTAAAATGCTTGACAATAGAATGCAGTTTGCTTCAATGTAAAAATTGTCAAGTCACTATAGTCCCAGATGACAATAGGCTGCTTTCCCTTTTGAGGGGGAGAGCTGATTGGTGGTGAGTTAACCTGAGGATCACCACACCTCAGGCGAGGGGCAAGATTCAGAAGTCGGGCCTTCATGAATAATCTCAGCCGGTACGGGAATTAAACCTGTACCGTTGGTGTCACCCTGCATTACGAACCAGCTGTCCAACCAACTGAGTTAAACCGACCCCCCCCGCATGTGGATTCCTATTGAGTGGTTTTGCAAGAAAAAAATAAATTAAATTAAATTTCTATAAAATTGGAATATCTAAAATGATGCTGCTTCTTGGTGCTGCATTTTCATTTACTAAGAAACTAGCCGGTGGTCAAACTTGACTTCATTATTTTGCCAATGTTAGAATGCAGCACACACACCTGGAGAAATAATACCTTTCTTCATTCTATTTGTCCAGACAAGACTGAGAAAGTAAGATAATGGGGGGAGTTTTCCCATCCCGCCTGCCATGGGAATCGTAGCTGGCGGCTGGGGGGGCGGGGGGGTGCGACCATACAAAGGTTTGTTGACCTCGGACAGGATGTTCCGGTTTTGGGGGGGCAAGCGTAGCTGGAAAGTCCCACCCAATGGGTGGAATTTTAACCTCCAAATGTGGATCTGATGGGTGGCGGAGAGTGGGAGATTTAAAAACCAAGTCAAGATTTTATGGAGGCGGATTGGGCACAATAGGTCAGTCAGACATGTGTTTTAATGGGGCTCAGACTTTGGGTTGAAACGGCAGGGAAGACCTGTTGTAGGTGAGGTCGTAATGAGGTTTCTGTTAGGAAAGTTGAAAGTTCTGTTTTCTGCACACACTGTAGAGTCTTGACTTAATAGTTTACATAGAGTCATAGAATAGAATCAGAGAATCATTATAGCACAGAAAGAGGCCATTCGGCAATACCAACAACAATGTCACCCTATCCCCGTAACCTCACAGATTTACCCTGCTAATCCCCCCGAAACTAGGGTCAATTTATCATGGCCAATCAGCCTGCACATCTTTGGATTATGGGAGGAAACCGGAGCACCTGGAGATAACCCACATAGACACGGGGAGAACATACAAACTCCACACAGACAGTGACCCAAGCCGAGAATTGAACCCCGGTCCCTGGCACTGTGAGACAGCAGTGCTAACCACTGTGCCGCCCCTGTGCCTCCGTGCCGCAGAGTTTGCTTTGACAGGTTGTCCCCCACTGAGGTCAGGCAAGTGGGAAGTACACAGGAAGAGATGGCAAACACAGGTGAACAGCTTGCTGCCGCAACAGGGAGAATGGGGCTGTCCAACGCCCAACCCTGTGATGAGGGGAGTATAGGGAGGGGGTGGCATCTAAAGATGACTGGGTAGGGTCGGGGAAAAGAGTTGGGGAACCATGAGGGAGCACTTACCTGCTCCACGAAGCCATCCCAACTCCCCTCTGCTGTCAGGTCTCGTGAGGCCTGGGAAACCTGATTTGCTAGGTTTAATCCTGAAAGGTGAGTTAAATCAGAGGCTGCGAACTTTATGAAAACTACCTCAACTACAGCTCCACACACTCTGTTTCCAGTAAGGATTCTGTACCATTCTCCCAGCTTCTTCACTTCCGTCGCATCATTTCCGGTGATGCTACCTTCAAAAATGGCCTTTCTGACTTGTCTGCGATTTTCCTTAACCGAGGTTCCACCCCCACCATTGTGGTTGACAGGGCACTCAACCGGATTCGACCCATTTCCTCTGCCCTCACCTCTTCCCCTCCCTCCCAGAACCATGATAGGGTCCTCCTTGTCCTCATTTTCCATCAAGCGTAGCTGGAAAGTCCAGCTCGCCCAGGAAATTGGCGCGATTCTCTTCCATTTTCATGCTCGTCCGGCACACCAGGCACGATCTGACCTGCCACTGCAGTGGGTCGGGAATCGGGCGGTCAGCCAAGTCTCCATTCACTGCGGAGGGATGGGAAAATCCCATTGGCGTAAACAGTGGTACGATTGCGGCCTTAGAATTTTTTTCCGTTAAATTCCACCCAACATCTGTGAATGAAGAATGGAAAGATAACTGAGTGATTACAACCTGAAAAGTATTTGTGTGCCTCATCCAAAAGTTCTCGCTCTTTATTGAATTTTGGAAAAACAAGGCTTTTGTATGAACTTCAACAGCTCAGTTATTCTATTTAATAAAAGAGATTTATTTAAAAATGTCAGGCATCTTCACTTTGTTATGCATTAAGATTTCCAAATACTAGACATTTTGAGAATGTTAAGTTGTGCAGGCTTTTTTCAAACATACAGCATCCAAGAAATAAAATCATACTGACTGTTCTCCTGGGCAGTGTACGCTTGGCAGCCGGAGATCACTTGGCAGACAAAGTAATCGAATACCTGGGCCAGGCAGCTATCTCAGCTCATTAATGTGAAATAGGTGAATAGACTTGTTACTGGTGGATGGAATTTTTCTTTCTCTACTCAGCATAGTCCTGACAACTAAGGCCCAATCAGATCGAATGACCCTTACTGCAGAAGCAATAGGAAGTTCTGTGCTCCTAGGATTACAGCTTGAATTCCAACAATATCCTGAGCACAACTGAAGGTTGTAGTGAGGTAGGATTTGGAGAAATTATGTCCCAAGTTTTGAAATGAGGCACTAGTGAACTCAAACCCACAATTCTTTAGGCTTAGGTTAGTAGTTTTTAGTTTATTTATTAGTGTCATGAGTAGGCTTACATTAACACTGCAACTGTGAAAATCCCCTGGTCGCCAGACTCTGGTGCCTCTTCGGGTACACTGAGGGAGATGGCCAATGCACCCATAGCATGGCTAGTGTACCTAACCGGCACGTCTTTAAGACTGTGGGAGGAAACCGGAGCACCCGGAGGAAACCCACGCAGACAGGGCAAGAATGTGCAGGCAGTGACCCAAGGCCGGAATCGAACCTGAGTCCCTGGCATCGTGAGGCAACAGTGCTAACCACTGTGCCACCGCGCATTGCATGGTCCATATGGAGGAAGTGTGCATTTCATATTAGGCCAATGGATTTACTGGAAGTTTGGTTTGGAGATGCATAGGCCCAAATTTCCATTTGTGTCAGATTGCAAAATTCTTTAAAAATTGATAATCAAATAATGTTGCTATTTTGATTTTATGTACTTCACTTCAATGTAAATAGGAATCAATGTGATTTCCGGACAGATATTTGTTTGCTGGAAAACGGTAAATTAAATTGAAAGTTTTTTTGGGAAGGAAAGTGGTGCTGAGGAATTTGAGAGTTGGATCACTTTAAGTCCTTTGTTGAGTCAGATCTTGGGTCTCTGTCTTACATCCGTTCTTCCTAAATTCAAAAGAGCTGGCACAATTAACAAAATGAAAGAAGTATTTGTAAATCAGTTCCCATGCAATTGATTTCCTGCATACTAGTGTCAAACTTAACTCTTTTCTGTAATTCTCTCCTGCTGCTTCAAATTGATACAACAAATTAACATTAAATGTTGCGACATTGTAAACCAGTTGCTTGCCTTATTTGTCATTATTATTTGTGTAATTTAAAAAAAAATTCTTTCAAAGGACAACCTTTGCTGCCCAGGCTTGAATTGCCTTCTTGTTATTTCAGAAAGCAGTTAAGAGTCAACCAAATTGTTGTGGGTCTGGAGTCACATGTAGGCCAGATCGGGTAAGGATGGCTGATTTCCTTCCCTAAAGAACACTAGTAAATCAGGTGAGCTTTTATGACCATCAATGACAGTTGTCATAGGCACCATTATTGAGGCTAACTTTATATTCTGGATTGATTAATTGTATGTAAATTCTACCAGCTCCCATGGTGAGATTTGAACCCATGTCTCTCGGAACATTAGCCTGGACTTCATCAATAATACCCTATTGCCGCTGTCTCCAACAAAGGAATGCATTCACTAGAATGTTTTCATTTCTTATATGGGACGGAAATAATGTCAGATAGTTTTCCATTTTGTTGCTGAGAGTCTTTGTGAAATATTTTTGCCTTCTGAATGGTCTCTGTCACTGTGCACTCCGATGATATGATTCATATTAATTCTGTAATGTCATTTAGAACAGTTTGAGGTTGGGTCTAAGTAATGGCAAATACGTGCTTGTGCCAAGGGGCTGGGGGCCTGAAAGGGGACCCACTGGGAGGACTCTGATGCCGGTGATCTATGTTGGGGTGGGGAGGGGGGTTGGGAGGAGGGAGGTGGCAATCTATTTTGGTGGGGGCAGATCATGCTAGCAATGACAAGGGTCCTGATATCAGTTGAGGGGTGTGGGAGGGGCGGGGGGAAGGGGTGGGGATACTGGGGGTGGGGGAGGGGAGGGGCGGGGGGGGAAGAGGTGGGGATACTGGGGGTGAGGGAGGGGCGGGAGAATAGGTGGGGAGGGGCGGGGTGAATGGGTGGGGATATTGGGGGGTGTGGGAGGGGTGGTGGGAATGGGTGGGGATACTGGAGGGTGTGGGAGGGGCGGGGGAATGGGTGGGGATACTGGGGGATGGGGGAGGAGCGGGGAAATGGGTGGGGATACTGGGGGTGTGGGAAGGGTGGGGGGAAGGGGTGGGGATACTGGAGGGTGGGGGAAGGGAGGGGCAGGGGGGAAGAGGTGGGGATACTGGGGGTGTGGGAGGGGCAGGGCAACGGGTGGGCATGCTGGGGTGTAGTGGAGGGGTGGGGGGAATGGGTGGGGATACTGCGGGTGGGGGAGGGGTGGGGGGAATGGGTGGGGATACTGGGGGGTGTTGGAGGGGTGAGGAGAATGTGTGGGGATACTGGGGGGTGGGGGACAGGAGGGGTGGGGGGAATGGGTGGAGATACTGGGGGGTGGGGGAGGGGAGGGGGAATGGGTGGGGATACTGGAGGGTGGGGGAGGGGAGGGGGAATGGGTGGGGATACTGGGAGGTGGGGGAGGGGAGGGGGAATGGGTGGGGATACTGGGAGGTGGGGGAGGGGAGGGGGGAATGGATGGGGATACTGGGAGGTGGGGGAGGGGAGGAGAGGAATGGGTGGGGATACTGGGGGGTGGGGGAGGGAAGGGGGAAGGGGTGGGGATACTGGGGGGTGGGGAAGGGAAGGGGGAAGGGGTGGGGATACTGGGGGGTGGGGAAGGGAAGGGGGAAGGGGTGGGGATACTGGGGGGTGTGGGAGGGAAGGGGGAATGGGTGGGGATACTGGGGAATGGGGGAGGGGTGGGGGGAATGGGTGGGGATACTGGTGGGTGTGGGAGGGATGGGGGAAGGGGTGGGGATACTGGGGGGTGTGGGAGGGGGGTTCTTCAATTTCAGTTTGAGATTGGTGTGAGAAACAACCTGCCGGCATGTTTAGGCCCCGCCCTTCTCCAAGCTGGTGCAAAACTTGCCCCCCTCCCGAAAAAATGACTAAATGTAGGAAGATAAGTTTTAAAGTTTATTTATTAGTGTCACAAGTAGGCTCACATTAACATTGCAATGAAGTTACTGTGAAAATCCCCTAGCCACCACACTTTGGCGCCTGTTCGGGTACACTGAGGGAGAATTTACTATGGCCAATGCAACTAACCAGCATGTTTTTGGATTGTGGGAGGAAAGCGGAGCACCCGGAGGAAACCCACGTAGACACGGGGAGAACGTGCAGTCTCTGCACAGACAGTGACCCAAGGCAGGAATCGAACCCAGGTCCCTGGCGCTGAGAGGCAGCAATGCTAACCACTGTGATTGCAATTTTCTGGGAAAATTCCATCCTTTGTAACAGGCTTGAGTTAAAAATATTCTTGGATCAGCAACCTGTATTGAAGGGAGGGAAATGTGGTATTGACCATTGAAGGTCTGGTTGTAGAATGGCTGCAGTTGATTTGCATTTACCTGAGTGCTGAGTTTCCATATAGGGAGTTGTTGTGGGGAAGGAAAAGGATTTGCTCCCACTGGTGGTCAGGAGAGATATTTACCTCAGAGTTTCCTGAGCAGCTCATTTGCATTTTAAAAAATTCATTCCTGGGATATAGGCGTCGCTGGCTGGCCAGCATTTATCATCCATCCCTAGTTGCCCTTGGAGAGCAGTTGAGAGCCAACCACATTGCTGTGGCTCTGAAGTCATAGATAGGCGAGACCCAGTGGGTCCATAACTGGAAATGAGAAATTTCCATAACTGGAAATGAGAAAATGGCTGAGGCATTGAGCAGGTATTTTGTGTCTGTCTTCACAGTGGAAGACACAAATAACATGCCAAAAATTGATGACAGGAAGGCTATGGTAAGTGAGAACCTAGAAACTATCATTATCACGAAAGAGGTAGTGTTGGGCAAGTTAATGGGGCTAAAGGTAGACAAGTCTCCTGGTCCTGATGGAATGCATCCCAGTAAAAGAGATGTCGGGAGAAAAAGCAAATGCACTAATGGTAATTTACCAAAATTCGCTGGACTCTGGGGTGGTTCCCGCGATTGGAAAACAGCAAATGTGACGCCACTGTTTAAAAAAGGAGGTAGACAAAAGGCAGGTTTGGTTAGCTTAACTTCTGTGGGAGGGAAAATGCTTGAATCTATCATCAAGGAAGAAATAGCGAGACATCTGGATATAAATTGTCCCATTGGTAAGACGCAGCATGGATTCATGAAGGGCAGATCATGTTTGACTAATTTGGTGGAATTCTTTGAGAACATTACATGTGCAGTGGACAATGGGGAACCTGTGGATGTGGTGTATCTGGATTTCCAGAAGGCATTTGACAAGGTGCCGCACCAAAGACTGCTACATAAGATAAAGGTGCACGGTGTTACGGGTAACGTATTAGCATGGACAGAGGATAGGTTAACTAACAGAAAGCAAAGAGTGGGGGTAAATGGGTGTTTTTTTGTTGGCGATCAGTGACTAGTGGTGTGCCTCAGGGATCAGTGTTGGGACCGCAATTATTTACGATTTACAGAGATGATTTGGAGTTGGGGACCAAGTGTAGTGTGTCAAAATTCGCAGATGACACTAATATGGGTGGAAGAGCAAAGTGTGCAGAGGATGCTGAAAGTCTGCAAAGGAATATAGATAGTCTAAGTGAGTGGGCGAGGGTCTGGCAGATGGAGTACAATGTTGGTAAATGTGAGGTCATCCATTTTGGTAGGAATAACAGCAAAATGGACTATTATTTAAATGGTAAAAAATTGCAGCATGCTGCTGTGCAGAGGGACTTGTCCTTGTGCAGGAATCTCAAGGAGTTGGTTTGCAGGTGCAGCAGGTAATTAAGAAGGCAAATGGAATTTTGTCCTTCATTGCTAGAGGGATGGAGTTTAAAAACAGCGAGATTATGTTGCAGCTGTATCAGGTGCTGGTGAGGTCATACCTGGAATACTGTGTACAGTTTTGGTCTCCTTACTTGAGAAAGGATAAACTGGCACTGGAGGGGGTGCAGAGGAGATTCACTAGGTTGATTCCAGAGTTGAGAGGGTTGGCTTATGAGAAGAGATTGAGTAGTCTGGGGCTATTCTCATTGGAATTCAGAAGAATGAGGGGAGATCTTATAGAAACATATAAGATTATGAAGGGAATAGATAAGATAGAAGCAGGGAAGTTGCTTCCACTGGCGGGTGAAACTAGAACTAGGGGGCATAGCCTCAAAATAAGGGGGAGCAGATTTAGGACTGAGTTGAGGAGGAGCTCCTTCACACTAAGGGCTGTGAATCTGTGGAATTCCCTGCCCAGTGAAGCAGTTGAGGCTACCTCAAAGAATGTTTTTAAGGCAAGGGTAGATAAATTTTTGAACAGTAAAGGAATTAAGGGTTATGGTGAGCGGGCTGGTAAGTGGAGCTGTGTCCACAAAAAGATCAGCCATGATCTTATTGAAAGGCGGAGCAGGCTCGAGGGGCCAGATGGCCTATTCCTGCTCCGAGTTCTTATGCTCTTATGTGACTCCAGAGCCACATAGCCAGTGAAGCAGTAGTTGATGTAAATTCAGTATAAATCTTAGTGGGAGATGGGGATGGGGATGGAATGGGATGTGATGGGATGGAGGGTGGGGGGACATGGATGTTCAAGTGACGCTCTTGTAAAATTGAGATGAGGAGGAATTTCTTCAGCCAGAGGGTGGTGAATCTGCGGAACTCATTGCCACAGAGGGCTGTGGAGGCCAGGTCATTGACTGTCTTTAAGACAGAGATAGATATGTAAGGGGATCAAGGGGAGAAGGCAGGAGAATGGGGTTGAGAATGATATCAACCATGATTGAATGGCGGAGTAGACTTGATGGGCCGAATGGCCTAATTCTGCTCCTATATCTTATGTTCTTTTGGTTAAAGAAAAGCTCTGACTAAGGGTCATGCCCACTTGAAGCGTTAGTTCTGTTCTCTCTCCACCGAGGCTGTCAGACTTGCTGAGATTTTTCATCACTTTCTGTTCTTGTTTCAGGTTCCAGCATCCGCATTAATTTGCTTTCATCTTAAAGAAAAGCCAGTTTGGCTGAAGATTGCGGCATTTGGCTGAGGGTACAAATATTATTAAGGAGTAGAGCTCTGGCTTACTCACTTCATGTTCAGCTTGATATTTCCCCAGTGTTGCAGCAGAACTGAAGACAGAAAAGACATTCAGCCGCAAATGTCAAATTAAACAAAATGAATCAGCACGTCTGGTGGAATCGAAGATTTGGCCTTTGATTCACGTCCTAACTGCAGCTACGTGATTTGCAAATTGAATATCCTAAGATCATCAAACTCTAATAACTCCATTGAAAACTCAGTTAAATTTCTAACTTTTCCCAGTTCTGATGAAGAACTATCAACATGAAACATTTAAACAGCGGGTGGAATTTAATGGTCCCACCGCAGACATGTTCAGAGGCAGGAGACTGCATGATTTGGTGGGAGAATGTGAGCGGAATTCTTGCCATTCTCCCATCTCCCTTTGATCAAGGTGGAGCTGGCAGATTATTTCTTTATTTATCCACTTTATGGGATGTGGACGTCGCTGGCTGGGCCCAGCATTTATTGCCCATCTCTATCTGCTTTGCACTTCAGAGGGCAGTTGAGAGTTAATGACATTGCTGTGGCTCTGGAGTCACATGTAGGTCAGACCGGGTAAGGACATTAGTGAACCAGATGGGTTTCTATGGCAATCAACAATGGTTGCACGGTCATCATTAGACTTTTAATTCCAGAGTTTTTACTGAATTCAAATTTTGCCATCTACCATGGTGGGATTTGAACTTGTGTCTCCAGACTTGTCCCTGAACCAGCAATGGAGCAGGGGATTCACCAGCTGGTAAGACCATCCAACAAACCCTGTTAGCTTTGCCAGAGATCTACCATGTTGGGGGGGGGGGGGGGGGGGGGGAGGGGTGGGGGGGGGGGTGCTCTCGTTCTGCACCCAATTGAGTGACCTGGCAGTGGAAAAATGTGGCCCTGCAGGAAGCCACACCCGCTGCCATCGGTTCCAATCTCCCCCCCCACTCGCTGGCACTCCCTCCTTGCCAACCCCATCCCACCTATACTTACTTTGGGAAGATGGTGGTGTCGTGTTAATGTCACTGGACTAGCAATCCAGAGACCCAGGCTAATACTCTGGGGATATGCATTCAAATCCCACCATGGAAGCTGGTGAAACTTAAATTCAATCAATAAAACAAGTTGCCATATAAAACTAGTTTCAGTAACGGCCACCGTTACAACTATCGTTGATTGTTGTAAAAACCCATCCGGTTTTACTTGTGTCCTTTAGAGAAGGAAATCTGCCATTGTTACCTGATCTGGCCTACATGTGAGTCCAAAGCCACAGCAACGTAGCTAACTAGAACTGCCCTCTGGAATGGCCTAGCAAGTCACTCACTTGTAGGTTTGGGCAACAAAAGCTGGCCTTTCCAGTGATGCCCACATCCCATGAAAGAATGAAAAAAAACCCTTTATCTTTGGGATTGATTGGCTATCCTGAGTGTAGATCCAACGTTATTCCCAGCAGTGGCCACTGCTCCTGGTGGCACTGTTGGTATTGAGTGATCAGCAGCTCTTAGGGGTGGTATTTCTACCCTGCAGGGGGTTTAATCTGAAGGGAGCCTTTGATGTTGCCCAGGTAACTGGCTGATTACCCTGGAATAGCACTAGGTCTCCCAGAGAAAAGAGGCACAGGACTCCCACCAGTTCTCCAACCAGGGGCAAGACCCCCATCACCCGTTTCAAATTCAGACTCTGTTTCTCTCTCCACGGATGCTGATATTCTCCTTCTATTTCAGGTTTCCACCAATGTCAGTATTCTGTCTTTGTTTAACCTGATAATGGAAGACTGAGGCACTTTTCCTTATGCAAATAATCAATTGTCCTTCTTTTCAACATTAGCCGTAAAATGGAGTCATAGAGTCATGGAGTCATAGAGGTTTACAGCATGGAAACAGGCCCTTTGGCCCAACTTGTCCATGGCGCCCCTTTTTTTAACCCCTAAGCTAGTCCTAATTGCCCGCATTTGGCCCATATCCCTCTTTACCCATTGTACCCATGTAACTGTCTAAATGCTTTTTAAAAGACAAGATTGTACCCGCCTCTACTACTACCTCTGGCAGCTTGTTCCAGACACTCATCACCCTCTGTGTGAAACAATTGCCCCTCTGGACACTTTTGTATCTCTCCCCTAAAATGCAGGATCCCGGTATAGGTACGGGAGATCCTGAACTGTAAAAATGATTCAGATACCGAATCCTAACCGTGAATGCACCAGGTCTTGTTAAATATTCTATTTACACCCGACGTGCAAATGACTGGAAATTCTTCGATTGAATGAGTTCATGAGAAAATTCCAAACAACATCCTGGCTGTCAATCAGATGTGTGTCAATGCAACGTTGACAAGCCCGGGCCTGGTTATGACCCACCAGAGGCCAAACTTATCACCCGGTGAAGTAAAAATCAAGAGTTGCGTTATAAAGCTGAATATTTCAATCCTACTCACAATCCAACTCACAATCCCTGCGGCTGGGTAGACGTTACAGCACAAGGTGGTGATAGAAAGTTATATTTTCTCATGATGGTAAAGCTGGTTGAAAAACCAAGTTGAATGTGATCTGGTTAGCTTTGATTTCACTACAGCACGGGTCCTGACTCACCAGCGATTCAGCTCAGTGGGAGGCAGCCAGGGTGGAAGTGCTTTAATTACATGTACAAACAGTGAATTTAGACCCAGATTAAAATCAGGATATCTTTTTGTGTTTCCTCATGAACTCATTCAACACAGGAATTCCCATTCATTTTCATGTCGGGTGTAATAGGGCATTGTGATTCATTTTTTGGGTGACATGTTCACTTAAAAGCTTGGGAATAAGTCCACATCTAGCATTCAATTTAGATTGCTTTGTTCTGCTGTTCATTTGAAGATGTGAAGCATGAAGTCATAGAGGTATGCAGCACAGAAAAGGCCTTTTGGCCCAACGCGTCCACGCTGGTCAAAAGCAGCAGATTCTTCAAACATTTTTTTTATTCATTCGTGGGACATGGGCACCACTGGCTGGTCAGCATTTATTGCCCATCCCTAGTTAGAATCATGGAATCATAGAATACCTACAGTGCAGAAGGAGGCCATTCGGCCCAGCGAGCATGCACCGACAACACCAGGCCCTATCCTCATAACCCCACATATTTACCCTGCTAATCTCCCTGACATCCCCCTAGAAAATTCCTCTCATGCCCCGACACAAGGTAATCCACTTCTCCCATTCTTTGAACCTGCAACCGATTGATAGATTCTACTCTAGGTTGTTTCCATAATGAAGAAGTTTTTCTCATATGATCGGGTTATTAGTCTAATTTAAGGTTGTGGTGAGGATGGGGGCGATCTGTTAGATGCAATGGAATGGGGGGCCGGTGAATGGGGGCTGATGGTGGAGAGAAGGGGCAGGGGATTCTGTAAATGGGGATGCCAGTCCATTCCTAGCGGAGCAATTTAGCATGGCCAATCAACCTAGCCTGCACATTTTTGGATTGTGGGAGGAAACCAGAGCACCCAGAGGAAACCTAATGCAGACACAGAGAGGATGTGCAAACTCCACACAGACTGTGATCCAAGCCAGGAATTGAACCCGGGTCCCTGGCACTGTAAGGCAGCATTGCTAACCACTGTGCCACTGTGCCGCCCCACCATTGTCCTTGAATTGAATGGCTTACTGGGCCATTTCAGCGGGCAGTTAAGGGTCAAGCACGTTGCTGTGGATCTGGAGTCAAATGAAGTCCAGACCTGGGTAAGGACGGCAGATTTCCTTCCCTAAAGGACAGTAGTGAACCAGATGGATTTTTCCAACAATTGACAATGGTTTCTTGGTCATCAGTAGATCCTTATTTCCAGATTTTTTTTATTGAATTCAAATTCCACCATCTGCTGTGGTGGGATTCAAACCCGGGTCCCCAGAACATTGGCTGAGTTTCTGGATTGATAGTCTAGCGATAAGACCAATGGGCCATCACCTCCCCCTATTCACCCTTCACAGAAGGAGATGAGAACTATGATGTCTGAATACTGATTAGTCATTTAGCGGGGTGCTTGTACCCGCTGGGAATGGACTGGCATCCCCATTTACAGAATCCCCTGCCCCTTCCCTCCACCACCAGCCCCCACTCACCACCAGCCCCCACTCACCACCGCCCCCACCCATTCCACTGCAACTAGCAGATTGCCCCACCCTCACCACAACCTTAAATTAGACTAATAACCCAATCGTATGAGAAAAACTTCTTCATTATGGAAACATCCTAGAGCAGAATCTATCAATCAATTGTAGGTTCAGAGAATGGGAGAAGTGGATTGCCTTGTGTCAGGGGCATGAGAGGAATTTTCTAGAATGTTTTTCCCCTCTAATCCGAATGGATTTTTTATTTGTTTTATTTTCTTTGCTTCTGCCAGGGGATTTTTGAGTGGATTGTCTGTACCGTAATGCACAATGCACTGCAGCTCTGAAGAATCATAGAAACGTACAGCATGGAGAGAGGTCACAGGGACTATTGTGACCATATTGAATGACAAGTGGTCCTGTAGCCTAATCCAAGATTCCAGCTCTGGTTCTGTAACCTTGTAGATTTGAACCCTTACCTGAGTATTTTTTCATTGCCCTTTCAAAGACGTAAGTTCCAGATCCCCACCACCCTCTGGGTGAAATCCATTTCCTCAAAATCCTAAATCAATGGAAGAGGCTGGATAGTCCAATGTGTCTTTTCCAATCTGCCAATGTCATGTTTTACAAAGAACAAAGAAAAGTACAGCACAGGAACGGGCCCTTCGGCCCTCCAAGCTTGTGCCGATCATGATGCCCTAACTAAACTAAAGAAAAAAATCTGCCCTTACTCGGTCCATATCCCTCTAGTCTCTCCTATTCATGTACCCATCCAGATGCTTCTGAAACGTTGCTAATGTGCCTGCTTCCACTACCTCCTCTGGCAGTGCGTTCCAGGCACCCACCACTCTCTGCGTGAAAAACTTATCCCCCACATCTCCCGTGGGCGGCACGGTGGTTAGCAGTGCTGCCTCACAGCGCCAGCGACCCGGGTTAGATTGCCGGCTTGGGTCACTGTCTGTGTGGAGTTACCCCCGTATCTGCGTGGGTTTCCTCCGGGTGCTCCGGTTTCCTCCCACATTCTGAAAGATGTGCTGGTTAGGTACATTGACCCGAACAGGCGCCAGACTGTGGCGACTAGGAGAATTTCACAGTAACTTCATTAGTGTTAATGTAAGTCTTATTTGTGACTAATAAAGAAATAAACTTAAACTTAAACTTTCCCCCTCTCACCTTGAACATGTGCCCCCTTGTAATTGACACTTCCACCTTGGACAAAAGCCTCTGACTATCTACCCTGTCTGTGCCTCTCATACTTTTGTAGACTTCATATGTTCCGCTGCTGCTAGGGTGCAGAAGGGAAATTGAAGACTAGAGGGGGTTATTTACATACCATTTAATACAATGAGACCATTTAATCTTTGCTTTAATAAAATTCAATGTTTTGCGAATTCCAAAGAAAAATGGATGCAATCACAGAATATGATCCGCAAGAGGTTGGTGATAATCCTGAAAAATTCCATAAAATAATTTCATAGAAACCATATAATAGAGGCAATTACAGAATGAGATCGTAAAACACCAGAATAACTTAAATTTAAAAATAAAATTGGATTTACTCAGTCACCATGAACCAGCAGTTTTGGCTATCAGTGTCTGATGGCCAAACGAGCAGGAGTGGACAACATAAATAGAATTCTAATAAATCACTATAAGAACATAAGAAATAGAAGCAGGGGTAGGCCATCTAGCCCCTTAAGCCTGCTCCGCCATTCAATAAGGTCATGGCTGATCTGATAGTGGGTTCAGTTCCACTTACCCGCCCGCTCCCCATAATCCTTAATTCCCTTAATGGTTAAAAATCTATCTATCTGTGACTTAAACACATTTAATGAGGTAGCCTGTACTGCTTCATTGGGCAGAGAATTCTAAAGATTCACTACCCTCTGGGAGAAGAAGTTCCTCCTCAATTCTGTTCTAAATTGACTCCCCTGTATTTTGAGGCTATGCCCCCTAGTTCTTGTTTCCATTGTAAGTGGAAATAACCTCGCTGCTTCGACCCTGTCTAGTCCCTTCATTATTTTATATGTCTCTATAAGATATCCCCTCAACCTTCTAAACTCCAATGAGTACAGGCCCAGTCTACTCAATCTCTCCTCATAAGCTAACCCCCTCATCTCCGGAATCAACCTGGTGAACCTTCTCTGTACCCCCTCCAAAGCTAATATATTATTTCTTAAATAAGGGGACCAAAATTGTACATGGTACTCTAGGTGCGGCCTCACCAGTACCCTGTACAGTTGTAGCATGACCTCCCTGCTTTTATACTCCATCCCTCTCGCGATAAAGGCCAACATTCCATTTGCCGCCTTGATTACCTGCTGCACCTGCAAACTGAGTATTTGTGATTCATGCAAAAGGACCCCCAGGTCCCGCTGCACAGTAGCATGTTGTAATTTTTCACCATTTAAATAATAATCCATTTTACTATTATTCCTTCTAAAGTGGATAACCTCACACTTACCAACGTTATACTCCATCTGCCAGATCCTTGCCCACTCACTTAGCCTATCCAAATCTCTCTGCAGACTCTCTGTGTCCTCCACGCCATTTGCTTTCCCACTCATCTTTGTGTCATCTGCAACCTTTGTTATGCTACACTCGGTCCCCTCCTCCAGATCGTCTATGTATATGGTAAATAGTTGAGGCCCCAGCACCGATTCCTGTGGAACGCCACTAGTCACTATGTTTCTATACTAGAATGAAAATTCACCCTGTGAATGCTCTGAATAAGGCACACAGCAAGAGAGATCAATGTAGATAGTGAGATTTGATGGTGAAGTGACAGCTTGTTTTTGCACTTATTCATTTTTTATTTCCATAAAGGACAAAAGAGTAACTAGGGAGAGAGTAGGGCCTCTTAAGGATCAACAAGTCATCTATGTGCAAATTCACAAGAGATAGGTGAGACGCTAAATGAATATTTCTCATCGGTATTTACTGTTGAGAAAGGCATGGATGTTAGGGAACTTGGGAAATAAATAGTGATGTCTTGAGGAGTGTGCATATTGCAGAGGAGGAGTTGCTGGAAGACTTAAAGCACATCAAGGTTGATAAATTCCCAGGACTTGTTGAAATATATCCCAGGACGTTGTGATGGGCTAGGGAGGAAATTGCTGGTCCCCAAGCAGAGATATTTGAATCATCAACAGGCACAGGTGAGGAGCTTGAAGATTGGAGGGTGGCAAATGTTGTGCCTTTGTTTAAGGAGAGCTGCAGGGAAAAGCCTGGGAACTGCAGGCCGATGAGCCTAACATCTGTAGTGGATAAGTTGTTAGAAGGTATTCTGAGAGATAGGATCTATAGGCATTTAGATAAGGCAAGGACTGAGCAGGGAACGTCAGCATGGACTACTTCAAGAAGGTAGATGAGGGCAGTGCAATCGACGTTACATGGACTTTAGCAAGGCTTTTGACAAGGTACTGCATGGTAGGTTGTTGCATAAGGTTAAATCTCTCAGGATCTAGGGTGAGATAGCCAGTTGGATACAAAATTGGCTTGATGACAGAAGTCAGAGGGTGGTTGTAGAGGGTTGTTTTTCAAACTGGAGGCCTATAACCAGCAGTGTGCCTCAGGGATCGGTGCTGGGTCCACTCTTATTTGTTATTTATACTAATGATTTGGATGAGAATTTAGAAGGCATGGTTAGTAAGTTTGCAGATGACACCAAGATTGGTGGCATAGTGGACAGTGAAGAAGGTTATCTAGGATTGCAGTGGGATCTTGATCAATTGGGCCACTTGGCTGATGAATGGCAAATGTAGTTTATTTTAGATAAATGTGAGGTGATGCATTTTGGTAGATCGAATTGGGGCAGGACCTACTCAGTCAATGGTAGGGCATTGAGGAGAGTTATAGAACAAAGAGATCTAGGGGTACAGGTCCATAGCTCCTTGAAACTGGAGCCACAGATGGACAGGGTAGTGAAGAAGGCATTCAGCATGCTTGGTTTCATTGGTCAGAACATTGAATACAGGAGTTGGGATGTCTTGTTGAAATTGTACAAGACATTGGCTAAGGCCAAATTTGGAATCCTGTGTACAGTTCTGGTCATCCTATTATAGAAAGGATATTATTAAACCGGGACTTGATTGTTTGAGTTATAAGGAGAGACTGGATAGATTGGGACATTTTTCCCTAGAGCGTAGGAGGCTTAGGGGTGATCTTATGGAGGTCTATAAAATAATGAGAGGCATAGATAAGGTAGATAGTCAACATCTTTTCCCAAAGGTAGGGGAGTCTGAAATTAGAGGATATAGGTTTAAGTTGAGAGGGGAGAGATACAAAATCGTCCAGAGGGGCATTTTTTTCACACAGAGGGTGGTGAGTGTCTGAAATAAGCTGCCAGAAGCAATAGTAGATGTGGGTACAATTTTGTCTTTTAAAAAGCATTTAGACATTTACATGGGTAAGATGGGTATAGAGGGATATGGGCCAAATGCAGGCAATTGGGGCTAGCTTAATGGTAAAAGCTGGGTGGCATGGACAAGTTGGGCCAAAGGGCCTTTTCCATGCTGTAAATCTCTATGACTATGACTCCATGAAATCGATGGAAAACAAATGGTTGTTGTGTTGGTGTTCTTAGACGGGGAATGATTGATTACAGCATGTGACTGGGACTGACAATTCCAGCTGCCAAACATTGTTAATCACCATGGAAAATGTAATAGCTAACTGATATTAATTAACATGGTGCCATCAATTATTCTGTGCAGGTGAAGAAATTGCATAATTGTGTATAAGAACTAATTAATCCAGTGATGAGAGATGGAAGTGGCTGTCGTTCTTTAATTATCTCAGCAGCTGGCATCCTCTTTTCTGGCACTGGATGTGTCCAATTCAAGTTGATTATATTAGGGCATGGAGGTTCATCTTAGTGGCATATTTGCATTACCCATGGGCTGGAATTGGTAGTGCTTCAGAATCAACCTAAAACTGCCCAAATATTAGACGTACTATACAAAATTTTAACTGTAAAGCAGTCAGATCCTCAATGCTGGATTTCAGCCCATCCCTTAAGCTCTGATTGCCCATAAAAGTAAATTACTGCGGAGGTTGGAATCTGAAACAAAAACAGAAAATGCTGGAAAATCTCAGCAGGTTTTTCGGAGAGTCGGTGCAGACTCGATGGGCCGAATGGCCTCCTTCTGCTCTGCAGAGATTCTGCCTCTGACAGGATGTGTTGAGAGAGAACAAAGCTAATGTTTCGAGTCTGGATGACTCTTCATCAGGGCCTGATAGACCAGGCTGGTTTCCATTTGTTTGCACCCAGTTTTACATTCTGCAGTACATTAATGAGATTGGCATGAAGTTTGGGTTGGCACATTTTGGGTGTAGCTCCTAACGACGCTCTCACAGGAGGTTGCAACCCAGAATCCATAAGTGGCTGGGCAGCAGAATATGCTACGCACGCTGTTGTGGTTGTATGTTGATTTCCTTCAGAGAGTTGTTCCAACCAGGTGTCTGCAATTTGAGAACTGTGGTGAGGGCCACCTGCAAATGGTGTTCCTCACTGGTCAGCAGTCCTGTGATGATAGTAACACCCACACGGAACCTGATTCCCATTTTAAACCCTTAGAAAATGCAACAAAACTGAAAAAAGGGAACAGTACTTGCATGTTTTATTGCTAAGAGAAATTTCTGGTTAGAAAATAACTTAGCCAGCACTTGTCTTTGAGTTGCTATGGGTTATTAAATAAGCAACCTGAATTTCTTCTTTTAATTTATTTGAAGAGTAAATGTGGCACAATATTTGCTGGATTATAGCGTGTGTTCCAAAAGACAAACAAAAGCTTTCTGCAAAAAATTTGCAACAATAGATTTTCATTTTGTACTATTTGCATGTCAGTGCTCACTTTACTTCTCATCATATTTTTCCTACTTGTTGAATGATTTCCACAAAAGGGGGACAGGGGTGGAATTTTCGTGACTGTTGCTCACTTTTCTATTTACAGACTTGGCAGCAGGGGCACTCCTAATTCTGCACTGCTGTGCTACAGTGCTATCCAACAACTGGTACCTCAGCATAGCCCAAGCTGAACTCAACCAGTGTAAAATACCAGCCGGATGAAGGGTTAGGCAAGAGCAACAGACTCACAATCAAGCAGCAGGCAAAGAAACCTTGTTGTTGCAGGGGCCAAAGGATGAAAGAAGAAAGATGATTTACAAATGTGACTTTTCCTTCTGCTGTTAACATTGAAGAGGAATCAGAGCCAGTAAAGTTAATGCCTTCATTACAATGATCTCACATTTCTCTGCACTTAACATAGGTGTTACTCATTGTTCTGAATACAGCCTTCTACAATTTGGTACATAACATTGTGGTTACCTTATTAGACTAGAAATACAGAGGCATCGAGTTATTATCTGGAGACAGAGGTTCAAATCCCACTATGGCAACTACCTTGCATTCCTGGAATAAGCCAACATTTTTTAAAAATTCATTCATGGGATGTGGGCATCATTGGCTGAGCCAGCATTTATTGCCCATCCCTGAGGGCAGTGTGAGTCAACCACATTTCCTTCCCTAGATTTCCTTCCCTAAAATACATTAGTGAACCAGATGGGTTTTTACGAAAATCGATGATAGTTTTGTTGTCATCATTAGACTTTTAATTCCAGATTTGTATTGAATCCTGATTTCACCATTTGCTATGGTGGGATTCAAACTCAAATCCCCAGAACATTACCCTGGATTACCAGTCCAGCGGCATCTTGATATTTCTATCCTCTGTTATCTGATGGTGGTCATACTTGTTAACTGTATTCAGGTTGTGAATATTCAGAGGGGACTCACATGCATTCGCTGTTATGTACGTTAGGGCGTAGCCCCTTTAAGGGAATAGGTCAGGTGACCCTGGATATGCGGTGATCTGCCCGGGAACCGCACTGAGAGGACATCTGTCATTCGGAGTGTGGAGCGAATAAGAGTGCAATAAATACCTGTGTTCCCTGACGTCTGTTTGTGGAGTGAGTTCTTGAGGATACTCCTCAGTAGTACAGAATTTAACACTCACATATTTAGGAGTGGGCTAGAAAGTGATGGTTAGAGATTCATGACAACATGAAGCTTGTAAATCTATAAGAACTGGGCTGCAGTTCTATTCACTGCCTGTCTATCTGCATTGTACCAATACTGCAAAGACTAAAGATTCCGACGGCATTCTGATAATGAAGGAGTTCTGTGCTGAAAATCAGACACAATTGTATGGCTTGTATTCAGCTCCCCCACAGATAGAATCCATTCAGTGTCATTGTCAATGCAACAGTGAAGGCATTTACAAATACGTTGTTATCATCGTTATAAGTAACTGATTGAAAATAAAACGCGGAGAAATAGAATATTTATAGTGCATAAGGAGGCTATTCGGCCCATCATGAATGTGCCATCTGAAAAAGAGTTATTCAGCCTAATCCCACTTTCCAGTTCTCGGTTTCTGTAACTGTGGGTTACAGTATTGGAAGATTTTAAAATATGCTCTTTTGTACCACCCTTTCAGACAGTCCAGACTCATAAACAGAGATAAAGCAGGGAAGTTATGCTAAACCTTTCCGAAGCTTTGGTTAGGCCACAACTAGAGAATTGCATTCACTTCTGGTCACCACGCTTAAGGAAGGATGTGCAGGTCCGTGTGATTTCCAAGGGATGAGGGGTACAAGATTACCAGTTCAGATACTGTGGGCGGGATTTTCTGGCCTCACTCGCCCTGGAACCAGAACATCCCGCCCGAGGTCAACGGATCTTTCCCCGCTCCGATTCCCATGGCTGGCGGAACCAATCCAATGTGGTATGTGGCACTGTGCTAAATGAGACTCATTCAGAGCAGATCAAACAGCTCAAACTGGGTATCTATGCGGTGCTGTGGACCATCATAGGTAGCAGCATTGTATTCAACCAGAATCAATAAACTCATGGAAAAGCATATCCCTCACCCTATCATTACCATCAAGCCAGGGGTCAACTGTGGGTGGAGGGGGGGGTATGCCAAGAGCACCACCGGGCATACCTAAAAATGAGGTGCCAACCTGGTGAAGCTACAATACACATGCGTGTTAAACAGTAGAAGCAGCGTGCAATAGAGTTACGTGACCACACCACAAATTGATCAAACTAAAGTTCTGCAGGACTGCCAAGAACTGGTGCTGGACAATTAAATAACATTTTGGTAGAGGAGGATCCACAAATGTCCCCATCCTCAATGATGGTGGAGCCCAGCATTTCAGTGCAAAGGACAAGGCTTAAGCATTTGCAACCAGCTTCAGCCAGAAATGGCGAGTTAATGATCCACCTCAGCCACTTCCTGAGGCCCTCAGTCTCACAGATGTCAATCTTCAGTCAATTTGATTCATTAACATGATACGAAGAAATGGCTGAAGACCTGTCAGTTGTACTGAAAGACTTGTGGTCCAAACTTGGTTGCCCCCTAGACGAACTATTCCAGTACAGCTACAATATTGGCACCCCAACAATTTGGAAAATTGCTCAGATATGTCCTGTCCACAAAAAGCAGGGCAAATCCAATCCAGCAAATTACCGCTCTGTCAGCCTCCTCTTGATTATTTAAAGTTTAAAGTTTAGTTATTAGTGTCACTGATGGAGAATTTAGCATGGCCAATGCACCTAACCAGCACGTCTTTTGGACTGTGGGAGGAAACCGGATCATCCAGAAGAAACCCATGCTGACACAGAGAGAACGTGCAGACTCCGCACAGACAGTGTCCCAAGCCGGGAATCAAACCCGGGTCCTTGGTGCTGTGAGGCAGCAGTGCAGCAATGTGATGGAAGGGGTCATGAACAGAGCAATGATGCAGTAATCACTTAGCAGAATCATAGGATCTTACAGTGCAGAAGGAGGCCATTCAGCCCATGGAGTCTGCAGCGACCACAATCCCACCCAGGCCCTATCACCATATCCCCATGCATTTACCCTAGCTAGTCCCCCTGATACTAAGGGGCAATTTAGTATGGCCAATCCACCTAACCCACGCATCTTTGGACTATGGGAGGAAACTGGAGCACCCGGAGGAAACCCACGCAGACACAGGGAGAACGTGCAGACTCTGCATAGACAGTGACCCATGCCAGGTATTCGATCCCTGGTGCTGTGGGGCAGCAGTGCAGCAATTTGATGGAAGCGGCCATCAACAGTGCAATGATGCAGTACGCACTTAGCAGAAACCTGCTTACTGATGCTCAGTTTAGGTTCTGCCACGTGGACCCTAGACCTCATTAAAGCCTGAGTGCAAACATGGACAAAAGAACCGAAATCAAGAGGTGTGGTGAGGGTGACTGAGACAATGGGAATTGAAGCAAAATGCTTCACTAGCTGGAGTCATACCTAATACCAGAAGAGGGGGGTGCTCATGGTGCAAAACGTCAGGGCCCAGGAGCCGAGGGGGAATGAGCTCATTTTCCTAAATGGAGTTCTTGTCAGTGTCTAGCCTGAGCTGCGAGAACTTCTGACCTGATAGACTTGACGTGGTCACTGCTGCTTCTGACCTCTGGGCAGCTTCTGGTTCCAATTTATTTTAAAGCCTGTCGGTCATCCGAAGACCTTTCCTGCTCTCAGGTTTTTTTTTAAGGAAAATACTGAGCTTTTTAAGGAAAATACACTACAATTATTTAAGTTAGCATACAGCAGAAAGTTGGAGTGCTGTTTGTATTGAAAGGATTGGATAGGGGGCAGGATAATCCTGCATCATAACAGCCATTATTATGGTTACAAAATTGTTGGATACAAAATTGGCTTCTTGACAAAAGCCAGAGGGTGGTTGTAGAGAATTGTTTTTCAAACTGGAGGCCTGTGACCAGCGGTGTGCCTCAGGGATCAGTGCTGGGTCCACTATTTGTCATTTATATTAATTATTTGGATGAGAATATAGGAGGCATGGTTAGTAAGTTTGCAGATGACACTAAGATTGGTGGCATAGTGGACAGTGAAGAAAGTTATCTCCAATTGCAACGGGATCTTCATCAATTGGGCCAGTGGGCTGACGAATGGCAGATGGAGTTTAATTTAGACAAATGCGAGGTGATGCATTTTGGTAGATTGAACCAGGGCAGGATTTACTCAGTTAATGGTAGGGCATTGGGGAGAGTTACAGAACAAAGAGATCGAGGAGTACATGTTCATAGCTCCTTGAAAGTGGAGTCACAGGTGGACAGAGTGGTGAAGAAGGCATTCGGCATGCTTGGTTTCATCGGTCAGAACATTGAATACAGGAGTTGGGACGTCTTGTTGAAGTTGTACAAGACATTGGTAAGGCTACACGTGGAATACTGTGTGCAGTTCTGGTCACCCTATTATAGAAAGGATATTATTAAACTAGAAAGAGTGCAGAAAAGATTTATTAGGATGCTACCGGGACTTGATGGATTGAGTTATAAGGAGAGGCTGGATAGACTGGGACTGTTTTCTCTGGAGCGTAGGAGGCTGAGGGGTGATCTTACAGAGGTCTATAAGATAATGAGGGGCACAGATCAGCTAGATAGTCAATATCTTTTCCCAAAGGTCAGGGAGTCTAAAACTAGAGGGCATAGGCTTAAGGTGAGAGGGGAGAGATACAAAAGTGTCCAGAGGGGCAATTTTTTCACACAGAGGGTGGTGAGTGTCTGGAAAAAGCTGCCAGAGGTAGTAGTAGAGGTGGGTACAATTTTATCTTTTAAAATGCATTTTGATAGTTACATGGGTACGATGGGGATAGAGGGATATGGGCCAAATGGGGGCAATTGGGATTAGTTTAGGGGTTTTTAAAAAAAGGGCTGCATGGACAAGTTGGGCCGAAGGGCCTGTTTGCATGCTGTAAACCTCTATGACTCTATGATTCATTCCTCTTTGTGGGAACGATCAGATATTTCCTCCGTGTCTCAAATTACTCATAAGTTCATAAGATATAAGAGCAGAATTAGACCATTCGGCCCATTGATGTGCCATTCGATCATGACTGATATGCTCCTCATCCCCATTTTCCTGTCTTCTCCCCATAACCTTTCAATCGTTACCAATTAAAAATCTGTCTAACTCCTCCTTAAATTTACTCACTGCTCCAGCATCCACCACACTTTGGGGTAACAAATTCACAACCCTTTGGGAGAAATAGATTCTCCTCAACTCTGTTTTAAATTTGCCACACCTTATCCTAAAACTATGACCTCTCGTCCTCGAATGACCCACCAGTGGAAGCATCCGCTCCACGTCTACCTTATCCATACATTTTATCATCTTGTATACCTCAATTTGATCTCCATTCATTCTTCTAAATTCCAGTGAGTATAGGCCTAAACTCATAGAAACCCTACAGTACAGAATCTCTTCATACGATAATGTAATGTACCCCAGAATATTATTTTCTTTTAGAAAGTGTCACACAGTGTTTTCAATCTCTTATATCTATAGTTCTTGAGGAATCTCACCTTTAACCCTAGCCACCTTATTTAAATTGTGCAGGAGGTATTGACTGACTGCAGAGGCTAGGAGCAGTTACCATCCTATTTCTGCCTAAAATCTGGATGGCAATGAGATCAAAATGGCAATTGGAATCAAAGTTTATTTATTAGTGTCATAGGTTGGCTTACATTGACACTGCAATGAAATTACTGTGAAAATCCCCTAGTCGCCACACTCTGGCACCCGTTCAGGTACACGGAGGGAGAAATTACCATGGTCAATGTACCTAACCAGCAGGTCTTTCAGATTATGGGAGGAAACTGGAGCATCTGGAGGAAACCCACGCAGACGCAGGAAGAACGTGCAGACTCGGTACAGACAGCGACCCAATCCGGGAATTAAACCCGGGTCCCTGTGAGGCAGCAATGCTAACCACTGTGTCACCATGCCATTTTGGAGCTGCCTTCTGGTTATCTTCCAGCTCAGATTTTCATGCAGGCTATGTTCGAGGCAGCAGGTCACCCTGCTGGGAACAGGTAGGGGCCTCAATACTAAATGCAAATCGGGGTCAGTAATATAGTTCTCATTGCCAACAATAGATTTGCCTTAGAGCTGCATTGCTATGGTTGGGTCCTAATCCTGGTCACAAACCATTGACAATGTAAATCTAAGAGATGGTCATTTCTTGAGATTTCCAAAGAGATCCTCAGCTGCTGTTGTGTAAAATGTGAGAGAGTCTTTGGAGACATTTTGCTTGTATTATGCAGTGGTTTTCAGCTTCTTGGATATTTTCCATAGCAATTGCAGCAGAATGCTTTGAGTTCTTAAGGGGTAACTGGAGTGAAAGCTTTTTCTGGCAATTCTTCCCGAGCAGTAGTAAGAGGAAGAGCTGCAACAAGCCCTGAAATGACCCACAACAATTGGCACAACATTGCCTTTTGCCGTCAATGTTACTGAGACCCTGGAATTCTCTACACTTGGCTCCTGCTCAGCATCAGTTAATCTGTCAGTTGCTAAGAGTGGGAACTGACAGCAGAGGATTGATTGGAGAGCAGCAGACACAGGGAAGACATAGCTACTCCTCCAATCACAGATCGTGTCTCGCCAACGCTAGATATATGCAAGTTCCTGCTTTTCTTTTCTTATTTCTGGTGATTTGCTTATTTCCAAGTGGCTGTGTGTGGTGTGATATTGTCAGTTCCTTTCGAAGTTCTTTTGAAGTTGTCATGCTATCTTCCCTTGAATTTGCTGAGACCCATTGAATGTAATCGATTTGGAAACCAAGGAGACAAGGTTAGACTGCGCATTCAGTGCTCATGTTAGTCATTACTCCAGCTCCTCCAATCACAGGTCCTTTCCTGCAGCTCCTCTAGCATCAGACTCTGTAATTGGAGGAACGGGAAGGGCAGGAGAGAGGGACCCTGCGATTGGAGGATCTGGAGCAGTTATTCTGGCCATTCCCTCTGGCCACTGCATGGGAGCCTTTCAGCTGTGCTCAACGATTTGTGGCGATATCAAGTGGGAGGCCAAGGAGGAGAAACAGAAAATGAGAGAACGAAAGGGAGTATCTGACACTAATGAGGCCTGAGCAGGCCCAGCGGAGTTGTCACTCGGCCTTGTGTCAGGCCGGACCTTGTAGTCGGCCATGTCCACAGCATGAGCCATTCCCAAGGAACTTGGTTTCTAGTGATACTGAGTATCTTGAGCGAGATGAGTGAGTCCCATGTCAGTGAGTCCAGGGAAGGAGGAGGGAGACCAGGTAGCAGCATGTGAACGGGACCATCTCCTCTCCTACCCACCGTTCCCAGTCACCTGTCTCCCTTTCCCTTCTGCAACTCTCCAACAACCAAACAATGTGAGCTGCAGCATGGAGATGGTCTTTCATTTTTTTATATATAGAGCAGGTAGTCAAAATGTATAAAACAAAGCTTGGAAGGTTTTCCTACCACCTGATTTGCAAGTATTGAATCTTTCCTCCAAATCTGAATTTTATGATGGAAGAAAGGTCATTGATAAAGCAGCTGAAATTGGTTGGGCTTAGGACACTACCCTGAGGAACTCCTGCACTGATGTCCAGGAGCCGAAATGACTGACCTCCAACAACCACACCATCTTCCAACAAGCAGGGAATTTTTCCCGATTCCCATTGATTCCAGTTTTGTTCGCAACTATTGGGTATTTCTTTGCCTTGTTTGTCTTCCTGAGACGTGGGACTTTACACTTCTCTGCACTGAATCCCATTTGGCACTTTTCTGCTCACCTGACCAGTCCATCGATAACTTCCTGCTATCTACAGCTTTCTTCCTGATCACCAATCACATGACCAGTTTTGGTATCGTCTGCAAACTTTTTAATCATTTCAGTCTCGACTTTTGATAAATGCCTGAAAAGTAAAGGATCTCGTCTAGAATCCTGTGCAACACCATTGAAAATGTGAGGCACTTGCTTTACTCTACCTTGTGCTGAGAATGAAAATGTTATTGTTCATTGCCTAATGGCTATCTAAATCTCTTAGCAGTTTTCTGAGACTCAATTGATAGTAAGTAGCTTCAGAAATGTAGTTACTATGGGGCTTGTTCTGTAGACTTCTCTCCTGTGTTCCCGTCGGATGTGGTAATACACTCAGCAGTCATAGAGTCATAGAGGTTTACAGCAGGGAAACAGGCTCTTCGGCCCAATTTGTCCATGGCGCCCTATTTTTTTAAAAACCCCTAAGCTAATCCCAATTGCCCGCATTTGGCCCATATCCCTCTATACCCATCGTACCCATGTAACTATCTAAATGCTTTTTAAAAGATAAAATTGTACCCGCCTCTACTACTACCTCTGGCAGCTTTTTCCAGACACTCACCACCCTCTGTGTGAAAAAATTGCCCCTCTGGACACTTTTGTATCTCTCCCCTCTCACCTTAAACCTATGCCCTCTAGTTTTAGACTCCCCTACCTTTGGGAAAAGATATTGAGTTTCTACCTTGTCTATGCCCCTCATTATTTTATAGACTTCTATAAGGTCACCCCTCAGCCTCCTACGCTCCAGAGAGAAAAGTGTCAGTCTATTCAGCCTCTCCTTATAACTCAATCCATCAAGTCCTGGAAGCATCCTAGTAAATCTTTTCTGCACTCTTTCTAGTTTAATAATATCCTTTCTATAATAGGGTGACCAGAATTGCACACAGTATTCCACGTGTGGCCTTACCAATGTCTTGTACAACTTCAACAAGACGTCCCAACTCCTGTATTCAATGTTCTGGCCGATGAAACCAAGCATGCCGAATGCCTTCTTCACCACTCTGTCCACCTGTGACTCCACTTTCAAGGAGCTATGAACATGTACCCCTAGATCTCTTTGTTCTGTAAGTCTCCCCAAAGCCCTATCATTAACTGAGTAAGTCCTGCCCTGGTCCAATCTACCAAAATGCATCACCTCGCATTTGTCTAAATTAAACTCCATCTGCCATTCTGTCCTGTTGAAACTTGGTAAAACAAACTATGTACAATGATGTAATTCTAGTTGGAATGTCAATTGAGATGGAGTTCCATACTCTGGCACTTTGAATGTGAGGTTTGACTGGCATTTTGCTATTGTAGATCATATCTTTCCGAGGGACAGTCTGTACAGGTTGTGCATATATTGCAGTTTCCTATGTAATACTCTGTAATATATTCATCATCTCCATCCCACAGCCCCACCTAATCGTTGCACGCTTTAAAGAAAGATAATAGTTGATGGTAAATGTTCTTTTAGCCTTAGTCACTACCCCTCCCTCCTGGGAATAGGCTTTGAGTGCAGGACACGGGAAAGGGAGTGAAAAGCTCCGCTCACTGGTGTGTTTGAATCACAAGTGAACTGGGCTGTACCTTTTCAGCTTTATCGCAAGGAAATATTACTTACCATTAAGTGGCATTTAGCTAACTTCCCTCACCTCAAGAATACTTACAGGGACATAGGGATGCAGGACAATTAATGTTCCAGTGAAAAACATATTATATGAAGCTGTTTGATGTTGCAATAAAATGTCAAACCACACTTTAAATTTATAACTGCAGCAATTTTCAGCAAGTCTGGAATGTAGATTAAATGAAGCATATCAAATCATTAAAACAAATTCTTTAAGCATAAACTTTCTGAATTTTTAAATTTGGGTAAACTCGGTCCTACAAGTTAAAAGAAGAAAGAGAGACTGTATTTATATCATGCTTTTTGTGGCCACAGGACATGCTAAATTGCTTTACAGACAATTAAGTGCCTTTGAAGTCTAGTCACTGTTGTAATGTCGGAAACATGACAGCCAGTTTGTACACAACCAGCTCCCATAAATAGCAATGTCTAGATAATCTGCTTTTGTCATCTTGATTTTGGGATAAATATTAGTCAGGCACTGGGGATAATTCTCCTGCTCTTCCACAAAATAGTACCATGGGATTTTCTTTTACCTCAGCTGAAAAAGCAGACAACACCTCTCATGCAAAATTCAGACAGTATACCACTCCCTCCATACTGCACTGGTGTATCAGCTTAGATATCTGCTGCAGTCCTGAAATTGAAATGGTCAAGAGCTTCAAGTTTCTAGGTGTTCGGATCACCAACAACCTGTCTTGGTCCCTCCATGCCACACTATAGTTAAGAAAGCCCACCAATGTCTTTACTTTCTCAGGAGGCTGAGGAAATTCGGCATGTCCGCTACAATTCCCACCAATTTTTACAGATGCACCATAGAAAGCATCCTTTCTGGATGTATCGCAGCTTGGTATGGCTCCTGCTCTGATCAAGACCGCAAAAAACTACAAAGGGTTATGAACGCAGCCCAGTCCATCATGCAAACCAGTCTCCCATCCATTGACTCTGTTTACACTTCCCGCTGCCTCAGAAAAGCAACCAGCATAATCAAGGGCCCCACGTACCTTGGACACACTCTCTTCCACCTTCTTCCGCCAGGAAAAAGATACAAAAGTCTGGGATCACGTACCAACCGACTCAAGAACAGCTTCTTCCCTGCTGCCATCAGACTTTTGAATGGACTTACTACATATTAAGCCGATCTTGCTCTACACCCTATCTATAATTGCAACACTATATTCTGCACTGTTTCCTTCTCCCCATGTACTCTATGAACAGTATCTTTTGTCCGTATAGCGCACAAGAAACAATACTTTTAACCGTATCCCAGTATATGACAATAATAAATCAAATCAAATCAAAGCTTCTACCACAGAGCAAGAGTGATACCAACTGAACAACTGCTGACAAGTTAGTCTTTGTTTTTTAAAATGTATGCAGTAGCTGCCTCTGTCCCTCCAGCCTGTCCAAGTATCTTTACATTCCAAATTCATTTACATAGTGACTGTATTGGAGTAAGATGCCTCAATGCGCTTTAACATCCTTATATTGAAGCATTTGTGTGATCAAAAAAATCAGAATTGTAAGATAATAAAAATGCATTCATTTTGTGGCCAATTGGCAATTAACCAGCCATGATGTCAGCCAAGATCAAATTTTCTATCAGCTCAGAGCAAACGTCGAGCGAGGAAATTACCTCATATGAGTCAGAAGCAGAGCATGAATATCCTTGTCAACACAGGTCACTGTGAGTATTACATTTGTAATAATTGCTGACTAACTGATTTGCAGTGGGAATGCTTACACCAATATGTTCACAAGATCAGATCCTTTTGATATCAAACATATCTGCTGCAATGATTGGAATGCTTTTTCAAAAATGTTTGTAAAGTCCCTTAAGGCCTAATGAAGGAATATTTTAGAATCATGCAATCCCTACAGTGCAGAAGGAAACCATTCAGCCCATCAAGTCTGCACTGACTCTCCATCAGAGTATCCCACCCAGGCCCTCCCTGTAACCCCATGTATTTACCCCACTGATCCCCCGACTTGTGCACCTTGGGGCGCTAAGGGGCAATTTAGCATGGCATATACACCTCACTTGCACATCTTTGGAGTGTGGGAGAGAACTGGAGCATCTGGAGGAAACCCATGCAGACATGGGGAGAATGTGCAAACTCCACACCCAAGGCAGTGAGGCAGCAGTGCTAAGAACTGTGCCACCGTGCCGCCCTAAAATAAGGCAGCAATGCTTCCTTCTTACTCATCAAATCCTTTGAATGAAGAAATACACTGTGGCCTCTTCACTGTGTTTCCTCTCTCCTGTTATGGAACATAGTCTAAGAGAAAGTGCAGTCTGAAAGCTGCAAAAGTCGATTTTGCCTTCAAAGATGAAAGTTATCTGTCGAAAACATCCTCAAAGCACAATAATTATCCAGAGGGACAGAGACTCATTGGAGGGTGAGGAGTTCCTTGTATTCCCCGATAGAGTCTAGAGGTCACTCTTGGCCAGCCTCAGTGGTAAGGTACTTAAGGGAAAATGGTCATCTGCTCATTGGCCCTAGCGTTTTGTTTTCACTCCGCCATGTCTTTTTGGAGTTTATGACAAGTTTTCACTATTTATCCTCACTGTCAAAATGTTTTGCACATCTATTACATATATATGAACATGTGAATCAGGAGCAGGATAGGCCATTCGGCCCCATGAGCCTGCTATACTATTTGATAGGATCAGGCTGATCTGATTTTGGTCTCTACCTTCAACTCTATTTATCTCCAACAACCCCATCCCAACTACCTTCTCAATCAAAATATTGTACTTTATGAACAAAGAGAATCAAATCAACGGCCTTTTAAAGAGATTTCTGAAAGCCTTTTGACATTTTTTTAGACAAAAAGGCAGGAGTTACCTTAGCATTGTGGAATATTTGATCTAGGTTCTTACAGATAACCTCTTCGCAACATTTCCTATCAGGAAGATTTTGGAAAAATGTCAACAATAACTTGGATTTATATAGAGCCTTTAACTTAATGAAATAAAATAAAATTTGACATTAAGCCACATAAGGAGATATTAGGAGAGGTGACAAAAAATTAGATGGGTAGGTGAATTGTGAGGAAAGAGGCTTCAAGGGGATTTAGACAGGTTAAGTGAGTGGGCAAGGACATGGCAGATGGATTATAATGTGAAAAAAATGTGAAGTTATTCTCTTTGTTGGGAAAAACAGAAATGCAGAGTATTTTTAAAGTGGTAAGAGATTGGAAAGTGCTGATGTACAAAGGGACCTGGTTGTCCTTGTTCATGAGGCACTGAAAGTTAACATGTAGGTGCAGCAAATAATTAGGATGCAAATGGCATATTGGGTATTTTTGCAAATGGACTTGAGAACAAGAATAAAGATATCTTGCTGCAATTGGTTAGAGCCTTGGTGAGATGGCATTTGGAGTAGAGCATCCAGTTTTGGTCTCCTTGCCAAATAAAGGCTATTATCCAAAGAGTGAGTGCAATTAAAGTTCACCAGATTGATTTCTGCGATTGTTCTATGAAGAGACAATAAGGAGACTAGGCCTTTATTCTCCAGAGTTTAGAAGAATGAGAGGTGACCTCATTGAAACATACAAAATTCTTAGAGGGCTCAACAGGGTAAATGCAGGAAAGCTGTTTCTCCTGTCTGGGAGTTCTAGAACTAGGGGACACAGTCTCAAAGTTAGGGGTAGGCCATTTAGAACTGACCCAGGAAGAAATTTCTTCAGTCAGAGATTGGTAAATCTATGGAATTCTCTACCCCAGAAGGCTGTGGAGGCTCAGTCATTGAATATGTCCATGACAGAGATCAACAGATTTCTAGCTACTGAGGACATCAAGCAATATGGGACAGTACAGGCAAATGGCATTCAGGTCGATCATCTGTGATCTAATTGAATGGTGTTGCAGGCTCAAGGGGCTGAATGGTCTACTCCTGATCCTGGGTGGAATTCTCCGCCGTGCGTACCCCAAGATGGGAAATTCCTGTCTGAACTCATCCGTTGAAGTTTCTGTCTCGTCCGCTACGATTTCCACGGCGCAAGAGATGGGAGAATTTTGGCCCCTATTTCTTACATTTCTATATTCTTATGAACAAAGACTTGGTCAAAGAGATAGATCTTAAGGGCATCAATGGTGAAGCAAAGGAGATTGAGATGTGCAAGACGCCACAATTGAAAGGGCAAGGGCACAGGGATCAGAGAGTTAAAAATCTGTAGAAAGCTACATAAATAAGAAAGGCATGACTCTGAGTCTAAAGAGCATGAAACCAATTTTGGTGTCACATGAATGGAAGAAAAGCATGAAATGCTATAGATTGTAATTTTATATAATTCTTCAGCAATGTAATTGTCAATAATTTCCTTTGTTAAACAGTTCAGTTGTAACAGACATTAAAACCTTCCCCGTTTGTGTTTCAACAGAAACAAATTACATGGTTAAAAATGCACCCAATCCTGCAATGTAGAAAAATGTTCATATGATTATTTTTTTTAAAAACAACTTTTCCATTCACTGTTGTAAATATGACACATATATGACTTTTTACCAGCAAATTAGATTTCCAGTTTAATGATAATGACAAGTATGTTTTATAAGGAAACTTGCAGAAAGCAAAATGTAGGAGGCTAGATGGCGTACTTGCTTAGCAGGTTCAAACACAATCCTTATGCAGCATGAGAACTGGTCCAATTAGGGTTAATTAGAATTAAAGGCAGATTACGAACATGGAGAATCCAGCATTGCAATAGCAATACAAGCAAATCACAATGTCAGTGGATGTAACATGTCCAGTTATCTTCATGCGTTCAGCTCACTTTGCAACCTAAACAGTTTTCTTATCTCTTTAGATATCTATAGTCATGCAACATTGTCAGATTGAAGGAGTGGATTGGCATCATGTTCTCTCCTTACCAACCGTGTGCCAGCACACTGCATAACTTGATGTGGGTGTTTTTTCATTTGCTGTTGTTTTCACCACTCCATGGATATCACTACCTAGCAATTCACTGCCGAGCAATTCACTGCCTAATAGTTGTCTAATCAGAAACTAATGACTATATTTCTTAAAGAGAGCTAGGCAGGCAATCACACATCTTTAAAGTAATATACCTGGCAATGGAAGACTGGAACCTGCTGGAGACTGTAGTTCGATGCCCAAACTAGGCAGATTCGAAATATTCTAAGGACACTGTTGATGATTGACCAGCCAATTTGACTCATTAATTGGGCCTTGAAGGGCAAACTTAGCACGGGGCTGGGATTCTTCCCAACCGCCTTCAGATAACCTTGGAAGCCAATATCCTAATGGGTGGGTTTGTTCTGACTGATTAATAACTGGGACAAACATTTTTGTTGATGAACTGCATTGTTGAATAAGCTGCGGCAGTGTTTATGCACACAAATGTGATTCCAGAGTTTTGGCTGCTAGCAATCTGTGTCTTAGTATTTGGACTTGCCGATCCAGAATGTATCCTTACAGGAGATAATGGGGGTAATAACTCGGGAACCTCGACTGGAAAGGGGCATAGTTTATTCACAGAACGCAAAGTTAAACCACTACCACGGTATACACATACTAGTCCCTATCTGGGACTATAGTTCAGCAGACCCAGTCCTGGGTCTGTCTTGTAAAAGGTTCAGGTAATGAGTTCCAGCTGGGCAGACCACTGCGTTATCAGGGGAACTCATACTCAATGGGTCCAACAGGGAGATTAATCAGTAATTCCCCATGGATCTTGTAGGAGTTATCACAATGGGCATTGAGAAAACTAGAACTCCACATGTGTGGTTTTCTCAATACATCTGTTTGGAGATGACCAATCATGGTGACTTATTTTATTTGTGCTTGATATGTCAGTTTGAAGATTGGCCTTAGCAACCACAATCCTGTATGTCAGAAATTGAATCCAGCCACGAGAGAGGTTCACCTTTGACACCCACCGTCCCATTGACTTTAGATTTGTTACCTAAGGTTACCAAGGTTCTTTGGTAGCAATACATAATCAGTGGTTCTGGTGGAGCCTTAACTGAGCATTGCCAAGCGGGTTATTAGAAATAGAAATAGAAGCACAACAGTGCAGAAGGAGGCCATTCGGCCTGTCGAGTCTGCACCAACAACAATCCCACCTCGGCCCTATCCCCGTAACCCCACGTATTTACCCCACTAATCCCTCTAACTTATGCATCCTGGGACACTAAGGCACAATTTAGCATTGCCAATGCGCCTAACGCACACATCTTTGGACTGTGGGAGGAAACTGGAGGAAACCCATGCAGACACGGGGAGAACGTGCAAACTCCACACAGAAAGTGACCCAAACCGGGAATTGAACCCGGGTCCCCTGGCGCTGTGAGGCAACAGTACTAACCACTGTGCCACTGTGCCGCCCAGTGAGTATATGTTGCTTGATGGCCCAATCAATTGTACTCCCTCCATTACTTTGCTTGCGATTTGGACGAAACCAATCAGATGCTAATTAGCTGAGATCGAATTATCCTATTATTTGTGGATAGGGCATGTCAGGATATTTGTTGTATTGGATGCATTGGAACACTTTGGTTAGGGGAATGGCTAGCTCTGGTTTACAGGAATTCAGCATTATGGCCAGACTCCATTGCATTTGCTGTGTTCAGTTTACTTTTACACATTTCTACATATTCCTAGCAAAGTCCCACACAACTGACAACCTCTTGGACTCTACTTGCTCACTCCACTTCATGGCCACGATTATGGGGGGATTTCTCCTGTCCTGCCCGCTACGGGAATCGTACTAGGTGGGGGGGGGATGGGGGGGGGAGGGGTGGGGGGACCACGCAAAGGTCCATTGACCTCGGGCGGGATTCTCCGGTTTTAGGGCAAGAGCAGCCGGAGAATCCCACCCTATAAATTTATCGAGTGAGTCATTGTAGCTGTGAATTTCAGCGTTAGCCTCCACGGTACTGAGCTGCTGTCACTCTACACTTTCAATTTAAAATCAATGTTTGATTTGATTTATTGTCACATGTATTGTCACAGTGAAAAGTATTGTTTCTTGTGCGCTATACAGACAAACCATACCGTTCAAAGAGAAGGAAACGAGAGAGTGCAGAATGTAGTGTTATATGAGTTAAGTTTCCTCATGAGATTGCTTTAAAACTTCTAAATTTTGCATGTTATTAGAGAATTGTTAGCAAAACAGTTTTCTTAATTATAGCCAATATTCTTTCCCTTCACATCATCCCTAGCTCCAGTGGAGTGACATTGTGAGTCACCCTGGTACATGAACCACGGCATAATGAAGAGGGTTGATTTGATTTGATTTGATTTGATTTATTATTCTCACATGTATTAGTATGCAGTGAAAAGTATTGTTTTTTCCACTAGGCAAACAAAGCGTACCATACAGAGAGAAGGAAAGGAGATGGTGCAGAATGTAGTGTTACAGTCATAGCTAGGGTGCAGAGAAAGATCAACTTAATATAAGGTAGGTCCATTCAAAAGTCTGATGGCAGCAGGGAAGAAGCTTGAGTCGGTCGGTGCGTGACCTCAGACTTCTATATCCTTTTCCTGACGGAAGAGAATGGGCGGGGTGCGTGGGGTCCTTGTGTAATGGTCTGGGGTAGCAGAAAGCAAGAGCGGTTCATTTGGCCTATTTGGCTTATCTTGCTTGCCGTGATTTTATGGGAACTGATTTATGAAAGATTAATGTTCGTACTGATTGTGATAATAATGATTCCACCAACAATAAATCTAAATGAAAGCACAAGCCTCCTTTAAGGATTGTGGAACTGGACCATACCAGTGAAATAGGGAAGGCGCTGGTCTCAAGTACATTCGCAAGGGTCTAATTGATGGCCTATTCCCCTAAAACTCTCAGGGTGGGAATTTACGGCCTGGCTCATCTCGAAAGCGTAGAATCCCGCCTGAGTTAACAGACCTTTTCGTGGTCCGCCCCTCGCCTGTTCCGATTCCGGTGGCGGGCGGAGTGGTAAAATTCCGATCCCTATCTCAGTATGTTCTTCCTGCAAAGAAATCAAACACCGCATCACCAGATTTAGTAAAGTTCTCGGTAAGTTTCGATGGTGCTGGTGCTTTTTAAAATTTGCTTATAATTCATCGACATTTTCTTTGATAATTCTGTCCTGGTCTATATTGGAGTACACCTGTTTCTTGTAGTCTTCATTGACAGAATGCCACACAGATGGTGCAGTGTTCTTGACTGAGCCTGCATTCTTATTTAGTCATGCAGGTCTTAGTATGCCATTGATAATAAGTTTGTAATATTATAATAAGCAGTGTTGGTAGGTAATTTGTGCCAAAACTCAGGGATAGTTGCCAGTCTTAGGCCCACACACATATCATTTGCTTTCATAGTATAAAAAGAGGTGCTTTATGTATTTTTTTTATTTCCAGAGCTTTCAAATGCTGAAAAATAAGCATGGGGGATTAGCCAAAGAAAAGCACATTCAGATCTTTTCTTGACACCAAAAATGTTATGCTAAATTTAAGTTATTTTTGAAGAGAGAGACATGTCAAAACTTTTTGTCTTGCACTCACCTGGACAATTATAAGAATAGCAAACTTCAAACAATCACATTTTATACGAGAGGAAAAAAAGGAGCTGATTTGTTGGCAAGTCGACCCAAATTGGTTGCGGTGTTGCCATGTAGAAAGTGGTGTGAACAATAGGCCCCTCAATCTCCCGGCTATTTCAAAATAAGTTGCAAAGCTTGAACATATTCCTTTTGTATGTCACTTCTGCAAACATAAATGAGCCACATAATGAGCTTGAATAGTTCTCTTAAAGTGGTTGTTAATATAGCTATTAGCACACTCAGGATTATTCAGCATATACTACCCAATTGCAGAATAACATCTAACAGTAAATGTTTTGTTGGGATTTTACAAGCGTGGCTGTTTCAGTACAGTCTGTACCCTTGTCTATTATAAAAAACCGAAGGAACATGCTTTTTGATTCAATCAGATAATTGCTTGGACATACGTCCTGGCATCACACTGGCATAGAGATTCATGTGCCACATAGCTCAATTGTGTGGCAGACAGAATGTCTTCTTGGATTGATGGCAGCACCCTGTTAGTGAAAAATATTGCTCGTGTAGCCACCACAGAGTAGCTCTCCTACTGGACAATGGCTATGTGGCGTATAAACACGCAAATGGGCCAAAGACCAATTCGGACATTTAGACCTGAAAAGTGCCTGGTCTCTCTCAAGTTACCCTTGAGAAGCAGGGCATCTCAAAAGTGTGAACAAGTGTGGATTAACAACAAGCAAGTAATCCATTTCACACTGCAGTAGGATTTCATTGTACATCACGTACCAACCAATTCAAGAACAGCTTCGTCCCTGCTGCCATCAGACTTTTGAATGGACCTACCTTGTAACAAGTTGATCTTTCTCTACACCCTAGCTATGACTGTAACTACATTCTGCACCCTCTCCTTTCCTGCTCCCCTATGTACTCTATGAACGGTATGCTTTGTTTGTATAATGCACATGAAACAATACTGATCCAATCAATGAAAAACACTTTTAACTTCTGGACCGGGTGCTTTTAGTTAGTGAATTTTTTTTAACCTTGAATTAAGTTGGGAATAATAATAATAATAAATCAAATCAAATTAAATCCTAAGATCATGCCTAAGACCTATCTATCATGCATGTAAAATCTTATTACAATGTATACATTCCAGTTACAAAACTGAGCTTTACAATATTGTTACACTTTTGTGAAAACTATTCCTATTATAATTATCTATTTTTGCATTGGCAACTATTGCTGTAGACATTCTGGAATGTAATTACACCCGAACACCAAGGTGGTGCTATAGTGCCTCAACTTCACATCTTTTAGCTCCAAGGCCTGAATCAGGGAGAAGCTGTAATGCTCTGCACTCCAATTTGCAAAAGCGATTCACAGCATAACTGCAAATACCAAAAATGCAAAATAAAAATAAGGGATCATGTGACATGACAAATAAGGCAGAACTAGATAAATTCTTGATTAACAAGAGAGTGAACGTTATCGGGGATAGACAGGAATGTGGAGAGGAGGTTACAATCTGATCAGCTATGATCTTATTGAATGGTGAAGCAGACTCATGAGGCCAAGTGGCCTACTCTTGCTCTTAATTTCTAATTCGTATAATCATATTGAATCTATTTGATTTGATTTATTATTGTTACATGTATAAGTATACAATGAAAAGTATTGTTTCTTGCACGCTATGCAAAGCATACCGTTCATAGAGAAGGAAAGAAGAGAGCCCAGAATGTAGTTTCACAGTCATAGCTAGGGTGTAGAGAAAGATCAACTTAATGCAAGGTAGGTCCATTCAAAAGTCTGATGGCAGCAGGGAAGAAGCTGTTCTTGAGTCAGTTGGTCTGTGATCTCAGACTTTTGTATCTTTTTCCCAACAGAAGATGATGGAAGACAGAATGTCCAGGGTGCGTGGGGTCCTTAATTATGCTATGCGATGGATCTCGATGCCACCTCCCCTCTCCTGTCTGCTCCCTCCCCTCTCCTGTCTACTTCATTACCTCCTATTATCTTCTCCCACTTCTCCTCTGCCTTCTCCCCTTTTGTTCTCCTTCCCTCTTCTCCGTCTTTCCTTTTCTGCTCCTGCTTTTTCCCTTCTTTTTCCTTTCCTGACACCTATTTTCTTCCCCTCTCCCCCTTGTCATTCCTCTTCCCGATCTCTCCCTGCGACTTACCGTCTCCTCCTGCTGTCTTCTCCTGGCACCTACATTGCTCCTACTTTCTCCACTCAGAGCTTCACCTAGAGAATCAAAACGAATCTCGCCTACCTAGCCTCGGAGCTGGATAAACATTTCACATTAATATCTATCCATAACCTTAATAAAATCTTATTCTCTCCACCTTTCTTCAATTGTGGTCCTGTCAAACTTGCTTTCACCTGAAGACTATTGGTGTGATTTCCTGTCTGCATTACTATGAAACTTGGTTCATTATTCATTAATTTCTCATGCAATTCCTTTGCCATTTGCACAGCAGAATGAAATCCTCATGAAATTCACCACTTGCATGCATTATATAGACATCCCTCTGACAATACCGTCGGGAATGTTTAACTTCTAGCAGTGGTTGGTTCTATTCCCGTTGTATACATTTGTATTTCACAGCTTCTCACTAACGGGGCAATTTTAATGCTCGGGTTACCATAAGAGATGCAGATAATTGGGTATGTTCTGTTTTGTTTTAAGCCTCTTGCACAAATCAAAACAAGCTGCTAATGTGGCGCTTGTTGGAGACCTGTTTACTCAGAGTACCGAGTGCACAGTCTGGGCAACTAGGGCTAGAGAAATAACATGTTATGTATTTTGCTCTTAACTTAATAAGACCATACGACCATAAGACATAGGAGCAGGATTAGGCCACTCGGCCCATCGAGTCTGCTCCGTCATTCAATCATGGCTGATATTTTTCTCATCCCCATTCTCCTGCTTTTTCCCCATAACCCCTGATCCCCTTACTAATCAAGAACCTATATATCTCTATCTTAAAGACACTCAATGACCTGGTCTCCACAGCCTTCTGTGGCAAAGAGTTCCACAGATTCACCACTCTCTGGCTGAAGAAATTCCTCCTCATCTCTGTTTTAAAGGATCGCCCCTTTAGTCTGAGGTTGTGCCCTCTGGTTCTAGTTTTTCCTACTAGCGGAAACATCCTCTCCATGTCCACTCTACCCAGGCCTTGCAGTAATCTGCAAGTTTCAATAAGATTCCCCCTCATCCTTCTAAACTCCGATGAATACAGACCCCGAGTCAGGATGGATTGATAATATTTTCATGTTGAGACACTCTGCAGGATAGACATGGGATATAATTGTCAATGGAACCAGGGGCAAATTTAGCAGGATCCATTCAAATATCTGCATTCGAGAGTTTGGAAGCGCTTACGGGAGTGGAACGGCCAGATTCAATTTTCCTCTTGACAGTTGTAATTGTTGTAATAAGTTTAAATCTAAGATCAATGGATTTTTTTTCTGGACGAGAATATCAAAAGGAGATGGAGCCAAGGCAGGTGAATGGAATTAATATACAGATCAGTGAATACAGGCTTGAAGGGATAAATTCCTACATTCCTGTATTTTAACAGTGTTACACTATTTTACTGACAAGCTCAATTTACACCATTTAACTGCTGAAAAATGCCACATATGCACATTTGTCCATAATCCATGATAATAGATAGTTTTTGCTGATATTGCGAAAAGCAATTTCAATAAATTTAATGGAGATTCCAGTTGGTTGTGTTCAAACTAACAACAAAGATTGATATTGTTCTGTGCAAGGATGGTTACTGCATTCTATTTTTCTTGCCTTAATTTCTAAATGATATCTAATGAAAGGTGTTGTGGGGAAATTTGAGATGGCCGGCACTGTCTTCAACTACAGACAATACAAAACTCACGAGGTACTAACTCATGTTAGTCTCTGTATAAAGACTAACATTGATTTAAAACAAAAACACAACAAACAGCTGCTCGGAGATCACCAAAAGAGTTAAATAGCTCTGGAATGGAGTGGCAGAACCTCTCTGATGAACCCAACGTGTACAATCAATATCGATCGTTCCCGCCTCTTATTAGTTTAAAATCAATTACATTCAGTAAACATATATCAATAATAATTCCTGACAAATAACTCAGCCAATCGCATTTTATCATCTGGCATAATGATATCTCATTCGTCCATTTATCCCAGACGCTGACTCTCATTTTGGCTGAACTCACTTCCCTGTTGCTATGCAACTAAGGATACTCATCATCGAGGTCAAAGTGAACATTTCCACCGGCTCATTGCCAAAACTGGATAGACACGCAATCTTGCATCCCGGTACATATCTATCCTATGTCTAGTTAAGTGCTTATTCACGCAGACATGGGGAGAACGTGCGTACTCCACACACACAGTGACCCAACCACAGTGGCTAAGTGGTTAGAACTGCTGCCTAACAGCGCCAAGGACCCGGCTTCGATTCCTGGCATGGGTCACTGTCTGCAAGTTCTCCCCGTGTCTGCATGGGTTTCCTCCGGGTGCTCCGGTTTCCTCCCACAGTCCAAAAATGTGTGGGTTAGGCTGATTGGCCATGCTAAATTGCCACTTAGTGCCAGGTGGACTAGTAGGACAAATACGTGGAGTTATGGGGATAAGGCCTGGGTGGGATTGCGGTCGTTGCAGACTCGATGGTCCAAATGGCCTCCTTCTGTGCTGTAGGGATTCTATGATTCAACGAATGGGGCGACACGGTAGCACAGTGGTTAGCACTGCTGCTTCACAGCTCCAGGGACCTGGGTTCGATTCCTGGCTTGGGTCACTGTCTGTGTGGAGTTTGCACATTCTTCTCGTGTCTGCATGGGTTTCCTCCGGGTGCTCCGGTTTCCTCCCACAGTCCAAAGATGTGCGGGTTAGGTTGATTGGCCATACTAAAATAATTGCCGTTTAGTGTCCTGGGATGCTTAGGTTAGAGGGATTAGTGGGTAAAATATGTAGGGATATGGGGGTAGGGCCTGGATGGGATTGTGGTCGGTGCAGACTCGATAGGCCGAATGACCTCTTTCTGTACTGTAGGGTTTCTATGATTTCTATGAATGCTGAATGCATTGGTAAGACATTCTTTGATGTGTTAACTAAGGCCCCACCCAGTTAATGTAAGCAAGTTAGTGCCTGTATCTGTGCAGCCGCGGGAGCGAGGAATACTAATCAAGAGTGTTAAGTGCTTATTCACTAATATTACCAACATTGATTGCTGTATTATTGGCCCGGAATTTCCTTGGAGCTGCTTTGCTTTGCCAGTGTAATTCATGGAACAGAGGCAGAAAATCCCATTTATACTTGACATAACTTCTGAATCTGTGGTGAAGGCTCCTGCTCTGATCAAGACGCAAGAAACTACAAAGGATTGTAACGTAGCCCAGTTCATCACATAAACCAGCCTCCCACCCATTGACTCTGTCTACACTTCATTCTACCTTGGAAAAGCAACCAGCATAATCAAGGACCCCATGCACTCTGGACATACTCTCTTCCTCCTTCTCCCACCGGGAAAAAGATACGAAAGTCTGAGGTCACGCACTAACCGACTCAAAAACGGCTTGTTCCCTGCTGCCATCAGACTTCTGAATGGACCTACCTTATAGTAAGTTGATCTTTCTCTACACTCTAGCGTTTACTGTAAAACTACATTCTGCACCGTCTCCTTTCCTTCTCTTCTATGTACTCTATGACCGGTATGCTTTGTTTGTATAATGCGCAATAACAATACTTTCACTGTATCCCAATACAAGTGACAATAATAAATCAAATCAAATCAAGTTACAACAGAGCAGGATCCCAGAAGAAATTCTGCACCCCTGCTATTTCCAGTAAATTAGAACAAAGGAGTTGTTTCAAATGCATTAAATTGTCAGAATGCTCTGTACAATTTTCCACAGATACATTTACCCCCTACTTTTTGCCCTTTCAGTTACAAGGCAACCTGATTGAGTGCTCTCATCCTGTAGCTACCCTCCATGCTGTTCCACTACCGTGATGCCGGTGTTGGATTGGGGTGGGCACAGTAAGAAGTCTCACAATACCAGGTTAAAGTCCAACAGGTTTATTTGGTATCACAAGCTTTCGGAGCGCTGCTCCTTCATCAGGTGAGTGTTCCTCAACTGATGAAGGAGCAGTGCTCCGAAAGCTCGTGATACCAAATAAACCTGTTGGACTTTAACCTGGTGTTGTAGACTTCTTACTGGTTCCACTACCTGCAGACAGGAACTGTGCACTAGCAAAATAGTACAGGCCTTGTCAGTTTTGTCTTCCCCTTGAGGCTGTGGTAGGGCCCATCAAGTGATAAATTCTCTTACTTATTCTCAGGTTTTGGGTGATGCTGCAAGATCACAACCCTGACAAGGTAGTTGTAGGTATTCTCCTTGAACCATTGTAGTTCTTGTAGCGATGGTGCTTCCACGATACTGGTAGGTATGATATTCCAGGATTTTATGATGAAGATATGGAAATTTCTATCCAAGTCCGAATGGTGTTTGACTCAGAACCTGGAAATAATGGTATTTCCATGGTTTGCTCCTCATGCCTTTCTTGGTGGTAAGCATTCACTTGGTTTGGATAACCTCAGTGCTCAGTTGCAGTACATCCGACAGCCATGGTGCCTTGGTGGTGGAGGTATGGATGTGGAATTCAGTGGTAGAAGTACGTCCAGTGGAATGCCATGTCCAGGGTGGTGCTAAGTTTCTTAGCATTGTTGCAGTTAATGCGAAGTTCCCATCACTCTTTTGATGGAAACCTTTTAGATGGTTTGAGGACTTCAAGATGTGGACCAAAACTTGATGGGTGAGAGGTGGTGAACTTACATCAGTTTAAAGATGAAAGCTAGTATTGCATTGTGCAAGGACAGTTAAATTCACATTAAAGAGCTTCTGCAAAGAATGAAGACAATTAGTTTAATGAGCGAAGGCCCTTTTTTACAGTATTGAACCCTCGAAAGTGTTACTATTGGTGTAGGCTCTCTCTGAAAATACAAAACAAATTTGCTTCTCTTTAAACAGTAGCCAGTTAAGATGTTAACAGGAATAAATATGAGAGTTGCCTGCAGTTAATATTAATCGGATGCATCTGAATTTTCTGGGTATAGTAGGAATGAAATGAAAGCTATACAATTAGGGCAGTGGGAGGGTGCCGGGTTCACTTCACACCCTTGCATGCAGGAACTACAGGCAAAATATTTTATATGTTTCCTTTGTTAATGAGGGAATCATAAATGTTATGTACTGTATCAGAGGTCAAGGCTTTGCAGAGACTGTTGTGGTGAAACTCTACAATGCTCAGACTGTCTAATTTTAAGGTCTCCATGCGCAGTTCCCCAAGTAAGTACAAGTGAAGGTGCCATAGCTTATCAAATTCACTTCTCAGAACCATGAAATTGCCTTATGTTTAATTTGAAATGAATTGCTAAGTATCTCAAGGAACCCTTTTAAAATTATGATGGGTTGTCTAGTCAAGTAGTTAACGGTAAGGAACTTATTAATTAGGAAGTATTACTATAACAGGTTTATATTAGACACTTTGCAACAACTCTAACTATATGCAGTATATTTAAGCTTTATCAGGCTGGGAATATTTTTACTATCAATCTGGCATTATTTACACACAAAACATTGGACTGCCAAAGTAATTAAAAACGTTAAACGTTTTGCAGAATTTTACAGTGATTGGCAGTCCTTTCTGATTGCAAGCCGAGTTTTATCACATTCATTATTTCAAAAGTTGTGTTTTAAACATTTTTTCAGAACCTCGTTCTAAAATTAATTTTATGTAATACAACTTGACCTATCTTGAGTCTGAGCTCCACATGAAGGTTTTTTTATTAATAGTGGACTGAGTAGGAGAGGAAATTCAGATTGTAATTTTGGCCTATGTAACATCATTCATTAATCCATAAAGTTTTCTTCAAAGCGTGTTGCTCCATTCATACTGTTATATCCCGGTACTTATTTCCGTGAAGAAACAAGATTAAGGGAAAACATGAGACTTTAAAATAAAGATATAGATAAGGTTGAAGAAAACTATTTGGAGGATGAGCACCTACACAACATTTAAAAGTTTTGAATCATATTAGATTTTTCCTTGAAATACTAGACATATCAATATGCTTTTAAAAATTAATTCATGGGACGTGGATGTCCCTGACAAGGCCAATATTTATTGCCCACCTCTCATTGTCCTTGAGAAGGGGTCAGTGAGCCCATAGTGCTGTTAAGAAGGGAGTTCCAGGTTCTTGGCCCAGCAACAGTGAAGGAAGGGTGACGTAATTCCAAGGCAGGATGGTATGTGGCTTGGAGGGAAACTTGCAGTTGGTAATGTTCTGGAGTGTAGTTGCTTCAGGGTCAGGGTCAGATGGAAAAGGAGCTGGCGGCATAATGGCACAGTGGTTAACACTGCTGGCTCACAGCACCAGGGACCCGAGTTCAATTCCAGCCTTGGGTGACTGTCTGTGTGGAGTTTGCTCATTCTCCCCATGTCTGCATGGGTTTCCTCCGGGTGCTCCGGTTTCTTTCCACAGTCTAAAGATGTGTGGGTTAGGTGGCTTGGCCATGCTAAATTGCGCCTTAGTGTCAGGGCAAATTAGCAAGGTAAATATGTGGTGTTACGGTGGATTGTTGTCGATGCAGACTTGATGGGCTGAATGGCCTCCATCTGCACAGTAGGGATTCTATGGATCAATATCCATTGAGAAGGAGAATTAAGGGTTATGGAGGGTTAAGGGTTCTTATTAAAATTTGTTGCTTGCTATGGCTTGTGGGGAACTATTGGAAAGAATTGATTTTCTGAAAGTATACCAATGGTGGCGCACCACCTTTCAAGCACACATGATAGGAAATTTTGGACACACAAATAAGCATTGGATGGATGTTTCCCATCGACACAGGTAGCAGGTAAGGATCCCCATGGGTAATACACATTTGGAACATTTTAGCATTAATGTAGGGAATCAGTGAGTGGAAGAGATAGTTCATGATACAATACTCATATGTGGGATCAAGATGGACTTGTCCTCATAGGTCATATGGCCTTTTCATGGTCTTTTTGATCATGTTCTCAGTAGTTATTTTTAAAGGAGACTCTAAGACATAAACTTGAAAAATATGTGGAGACATTCTGGAGTTCAAACAGTGTAAAGCAGGGTTACTTGTTCCCTCAGTCTATGTATTGCTGCTATATTCAACAATGCCTTAAGCAGCCTGAAAGGAGGTCTGTCTATTCACTTCTCAACATCTGGTGCATTAATCATCATGAATCCACCAAGGCAATGGAAGCTTGTGTATGAATTGTTCTTTGAAGATACATACACCAAGAAAGATGTCCAATTTATCGCTAACAGGTTCCAGAAACAGAGCTGCAGCCTCAGGGAAATAGCTCGGCATCAGGAAAGCAAAGAGCATGGACCCGGCCATTATAATCCAGTTCAATCATCTGGGAAAAGTGCTCTCCAACAGTGCACACAGTGATCAGGAACTACAAACAGCTATCACAAAGGTTTCTTCCATCTACCGTCTGTCCCATGAATCCTTATAGATTGTGACCACAGTTTAAAATAGTTAACAATGCTTTTACAAGGAGAAAACACCACAGGATGCAAGGGAATTGCAGGTCACTTGGGGAAAAAGACAATCATCGGCACATTCATTCATCGTATAAACGAATGATAGAATCATAGAATCCCTACATTGCAGAAGGAGGCCATTCAGCCCATCGAACCTGCTCTTACAACAATCCCACAGAGACCTCATCCCCGTAACCCCACATATTCACCGTGCTAATTCCCCTGACACTAAGGGGCAATTTAGCATGGCCAATCTACCTAACCCACTTTCAATTGTGGGAGGAAACCCAGAGCACCCAGAGGAAACCATGCAGACATGGGGAGAACGTGCAAACTCCACAGAGTCACTCAAGGCCAGAATTGAACCCGGGTCCTTGACACTGCGAGGCAGCAGTGCGAACCATTGTGCCACCATAGGAAGCACTGTTATTCAAGATGGCAGTTGAAGCTGAAGAAGTGAGAGTCAATGTACCTTTTAGGTTTAGGATCAAAAACGTATTGAATGTTCTCCTGTTTGCAGATCGATGCGAAACAGGCAAATGATGAGATACAGAGCACAAGGAAACCAGAGGAAGAAAGGGGAACCTGACGTAGCTGATAGAAGTTTATGAAATGTCAGGTTTTGGATAAATATTTATAGAATAGAATTATCGACAGATTATAGCAGAGGAGACCATTCGGCCTGTACTGTCTGTGTCATCTCTCTGTAAGCACAACTTACCAGTTCCTCTGCCCTTCCCTGCAATATCTTTTCTTGTCAGGTGCTTCTCCAATTTTCTTTGGAAGCCCACAATCTATCTCCGCCACATTCTCTCAGGCTTTGCTTTCCAGATCCTGTGTTAACTCGCTGTGTTAAAATAAAATTCTTCCTCATGTTGCCACTGGTTCTTTTGTCATTAACCTTAAACCAGTATCCACTGGTTCTTGAATATTCTGCCAATGGATGGAATTTCTCTCCATCTTTTCTATCTGCACCCCTCATTATTTTGAACACCATCTACCAAATCTCCTCACAACCTTCTTTTCTCTGAGGAGAACAATCCCAGCTTTTCCAGATTATCCTCACAACTGGACACCCTCATCCCTGGAAGCATTTTTTGCAATTTTTATTGTCTGCATCCTCTCTAAATCCTTCACAATCTTCCTAAATTGCGATGCCCAGAAGGAGACTCAATACTGCAGTTGAGACCCAACCAGTGTTTCATAAGGGTTCATCAAAACGTGTTTGTACTCTCAGCCTCCATTTATAAAACCCTTTGATTCTGCATGTGTTTTTCTAACCACACTCTCAATCTGCACTGCTATGGTTTTGCATATGTACCCACACCATGGGGGGGGGCATATATGTAGTACAGGACTGGCACGGTGGCACAGTGGTTAGCACTGCTGCCTCACAGCACCAGCGACCTAGGTTAGATTCCCGGCTTGGGTCACTGTCTGTGGAGTCTGCATGTTCTCCCCGTGTCTGTGTGGGTTTCATCCGGGTTCTCCGGTTTCCTTCCACAGTCTGAAAGACATGTTGGTTAGTTGCATTGGCCATGCTAAATTCTCCCTCAGTGTACCCGAACAGGTGCCGGAATGTGGCGACTGGGGGATTTTCACAGTAACTTCATTGCAGTGTTAATGTAAGCCTTACTTGTGACACTAATAAATACACTTTAAACTTTTAAACTTCATTGCTCATGAAAGATAAACCAGGCAATGATCAGGTTGGTTTCTTCCCTGCCTTCCAGTCCACTCTGAGGGCGGAATTTCATCCGCCCAAGGTTCGTATGATCCCGTCCGAGGCCAAAGGAGAATGCCGTTCTTCAAGCCTCACCCGCCCCTGGAATTGGCCGGTAAGATTCCGGCCACTACTCAACATCTCATCAGACTATCTGATAGACTGGGATTTGGGGATCGGTTAAAAGAAAATCCCAAATTCAAAATCCTTTTGGTTTGGACAACAACAACAGGTAGTCCATTAACTCACTAGATCCTATTTCAACACTCTGGGTGAATTCTGAGTGAGCTAAAAGTCTCAAAGCAGACCATGGAATGCTTTAAAATGTGAGTGACAATCTAAAGACAACCGTGTCAATCCACAAGCAGACCAAACAACGTCAAGTCAGTACTGCTCCCGAGGGGCAGCTCTGTGGAGGTAATCCCATCTATCACTGAGGGTCTGCATAACCTCCTCAGCGCGGACTCAATAAGAAAACCTTTCACCCAAGAGTTGCTGTGGAAGAAAGCAAAGAAAAGACGGCAAATATTTTACACTGAAACTACATAATGTTAGAGTTAGTTTCTCCATTAAAGTATATATATTTTTACACACAACTGACGTATTTAGGGTCCCAGTGAGTTGGAGGCTTAAACTGGCTTGATGACAAAAAATTACAACATAACCCTTCAGGTCTGTGAATGCAGTACGGCTCAGACTGAGAGGCTAGTAAAAGAGACCCAATTCCAAGAGTTGAATTTGCACATAGTGGAATGCAGAATAGCATGAATTTAATTTTTTTTACAGTTTTTGCACCCCCATGTGTGGAATATGCTTTAAACACCTAGAAAGGCCAACTTGGAAAACTGCTACTGAAAGCTCTGAGAGATTTTTAATCCAGTCCACCTGGATTAACAAATAAAAAATACAGGTTCGATAAAGCGCGAGACTGCCCAAAGCATCCAGGTGTGTGAAGTGGGAGGCTCTACCGGGACTCATTAACAAGCCTCCAGCTGGTTTTATATGTGAAACAACTGGGAAATGAAGGGGGGGGGAGGTGGGAAGTACGTCCAGCTAACCATTTTATGTACTTAAGTGAGAGACCAATGCTTTAATGGCAGTATTTGTATTCTTGAATCATTCATTTAATCAATCATTTTAATCACGTGGGCGGCAGGGTGGCACAGTGGTTAGCACTGCTGCCTCACAGCGCCAGGGACCCGGGTTCGATTCCCAGCTTGGGTCACTGTCTGTGAAGTCTGCACGTTCTCCCTGTGTCTGCGTGCATTTCCTCCGGGTGCTCCAGTTTCCTCCCACAGTCCGAAAGACGTGTTGATTAGGTGCATTGGCCATGTTAAATTTTCCCTCAGTGTACCCGAATAGGAGTGTAAGCCTACCTGTGACACTAATAAATAAACTTAAACATTCTACTCTTGAATCATAGAATCCTACAGTGCAGAAAGAGGCCATTTGGCCTATCAAGCCTGCACTGACAGTCCTATCCCTGTAACCCCATGTATTTACCCTGCGAATCCCCCTGACTCTAAGGAGCAATTTAGCATGGCCAATCCACCTAACCTGTGCGTCTTTGGACTGTGGGAGGAAACTGGAGCACATGGAGGAAACCCATGTAGAGACGGGGAGAACGCGCAAACTCCACACAGACGATAACCTGAGGCTGGAATTGAACCCGGGTCTCTGGCGCTGTGAGGCAGCAGTGCTAACCACTGTGCCACCGTGCCACCCCAAATTGAATGAAACTTTATTTCTTTCAGTATCATCCTGAACTGGTGATGTTTAAATTTATATCTGAGTGGTCCACAATGAACTGATTGGCATTATCAGTTATTGTCACAATATGACGAGGGGGAAAAACATTAAATTCGGACTAATCCAGAGTTGAAACAGCTGTCACTTTGAGTGAAAGCGTCCTTAGAAAAAAAATGAATATGAAGTGTTAATTCCAACAGGACAGCTGTAGCCGGTGGAGAAACCCAATGCACCCAGGACCTCTGGTGCTCACATTTAGAAATAAATTTAATGACAAGATTATTCAAGTGTTTTAGAATTGCTAAATGTAATGATGTGTCTGTGGGATGCATGTGTAACATGATAGTCTGATTAACCACTGCTTGTGATAGTCAACATGTGTAATCTGTTACAGTGATGCCTTCATAATTAAATTCAGTGGGAACGGCAAATGATGCGTACTATTTTCAGTGAGCCAAAATTGGCCTTTATTCTTTGGATCAAATCTGAAGATCTCTAGGAGAGGAATGGCTCTAAAGCTGTTAGCTTCATCGAAGATCTTACTGTGGGAAGAGAAACGTCATTTGAGAGTTTAAAAGATTAGTTTCCTCCTTAGAATTGTAATCCTTTTCTTGTTTATTTTCCACTTGAGGACTGAGGTGGGAGGATTTCTGCCATAAATATATGGGGGAGACTTTCTGTGGATTACGCCCAATAACTTTGGAACAATTACCTGACTGCCGCACAGCACCAGGGACCCGGGTTCAATTCCAATTCCAAGTTCAATTCCAGCCTCAGGTCACTGTCTGTGTGGAGTTTGCACATTTTCCCCATGTCTGTGTGGGTTTCCTCCGGGTGCTTCGGTTTCCTCCCACAGTCCAAAGAAGGGTTAGTTTAATTGGCCATGTTAAATTGCCCTTTACTGTCAGGCGGATTAGCAGGGTAAATTCATGGGATTATGGGGATAGGGCCTGGGTGGAATTGTTGATGGGGCTCGATGGGCTGAATTGTCTTCTTCTGCACTGTAGAATCATATGATTCTATGATTCTGTTCCATGATTCTATTCATAGAAATCATAGAAACCCTACAGTACAGAAAGAGGCCATTCGGCCCATCGAGTCTGCACCGACCACAATCCCACCCAGGCCCTACCCCCATATCCCTACACATATTACCCGCTAATCCCTCTAATCTACGCATCTCCGGACACTAAGGGGCAATTTTAGCATGGCCAATCAACCTAACCCGCACATCTTTGGACTGTGGGAGGAAACCGGAGCACCCGGAGGAAACCCACGCAGACACGAGGAGAATGTGCAAACTCCACACAGACAGTGACCCGAGCCGGGATTCGAACCCAGGTCCCTGGAGCTGTGAAGCAGCAGTGCTAACCACTGTGCTACCGTGCCGCCCGATTCTGATTCTATGATTCAATGAATTTGCTTGCTTGTCTTTACTCAAATATAACCACGACAACAACTTGCATTTGTATAGCACTTTAAAGAAGTAAAATATCCCAGGCTGCTTCTCAGGAGCATTATCAAACAGAATTTGACACTGAGTCACATTGAGAGATATTAGGACAGGTAATCAAAAGCCTGATGAAGGAGGTGGGTTTTGATGAGCATCTTAGTGAGAGAAGTGAAGAGGCAAAGTGGTTTAGGGAGGGAATTTCAGAACTAGGGTCCGAGGCACCTGAAGGCATGTAAAGTTGTGGATGCTTCAGAGTCAGAAATGTAGGGATCTCTAACTGCTTTCAAACATAAATGCTCCATTTTCTCATTGAAGTCAAATAGTGAAGGCACCAAGTCCAATACCCAATCTGACAAAGTTTATGTCTCATTATTCTGAGCTTGTTACTGAAAAAGTTTACCTTGGTCTTGAGACTATGATAGACCCTTTTATACGTATGGGCTGTTGGGATCTACTGGAAGTTACGTATGATATGAGAAACAATACTAACTAGAGTAGGAAGAGCAGGAAAAAAAGTGCGACCTGGACAATATCATAAAAGACTGCAGTATTCCAAGTTAGTTCTCAGTTCTGCAAAAGATGATGTACAGATTAATTGACTCAGCATAAGTTTGCTCATTCTTTTGGTTGATATTGAGTGTTCCAATTCTATGGCCGGAATTTTATCACCCTGCCTGCTACGGGAATCGGAACAGGTGAAGGGTGAACCATGGAAAGGTGCGTTGATCTTGGGTGGGATTTTACAGTTTCGGGATGAGCGAAGCCATAAAATCCTATATTTGCTATGGAAAAATGGGTTTTGTGAAATCTAGGTAATAGAAAGTCTGATTGAAGAAAACGTATTTATGAATTTTGCATTCAAGTTGAAAGTAGCAGTGGAAAATTTCCTATTTCGGGCATCTAGTCACATCACGAGGTACTTTCAAGTTAGACATAGCAGAGTTACATATATTTAGATGCTGAGCAAAGATCATTCTAATCTGTTCCAGTCCCAACCTCAGAAGAGCATTACTTTATGCACCTGTGCGACGACTTTTTTCCATTTTCCACATCAATCATTGCAGAGGTCTCCAAACGAGCATGCTAAATTAGGGTTGGTTTTGTACTCTGGGACCATGCTCTGGGAATTAAATTGAGACTGCCCATATTTAGATCTAGCCTGAAGCTAGAATGAATATTCAGTCTTCAGTCTACCACGTTCATGGTACAAAAGTTCGTTGCAGACTTTCAGGCGTGACTATTTAAGATTAAATTTCAAAAACATTTTACGTATTGAAAAGGGCGGCATGGTGGCACAGTGATTAGTCTCACAGCACCATGAATCTGGGTTCAATTCCGGCCTCATGTAACTGTCTATGTGGAGTTTGCACATTCTCCCCATGTCTGCGTGGGTTTCCTCCGGGTTCTCTGGTTTCCTCCCACAGTCCAAAGATATGCAAGTTAGGTGGATATCACTGAGCCACATAAGGAGATATTAGGTTTGCAGACCAAAAGTGGAGATTTGGAGGAGTCTTTAATGAGGTCGATAAATGGAGAAGCGCAGGAAGGGAATTCCAGAGCTCAGGCCTACATAGCTGAAGGCACAGCCACCAATGGTGGAGTTATTGGGGATGCTCAAGACACCAGAATTAGAGAGGTGCAGATATCTCAGACGGTTGGGAACTGGAAGAGATCACAGGGATACAAGCGGGAAGTCAAGGCCAAAAACGGATTTCAAAATAACAATGAGAATTTTAAAGAACAAAGAACAAAGAACAATACAGCACAGGAACAGGCCCTCCGGCCCTCCAAGCCTGTGCCGCTCATCTGCCCACTAGACCATTCTTTTGTATCCCTCTATTCCCAGTCTGTTCATGTGGTTATCGAGATAAGTCTTAAATGATCCCAGCGTGTCCGCCTCAATCACCTTGCTTGGCAGTGCATTCCAGGCCCCCACCACCCTCTGTGTAAAATACGTCCCCCTGACATCTGTGTTGAACCTTGCCCCCCTCACCTTGAACCCGTGACCCCTTGTATTCGTCACCTCCGACCTGGGAAAAAGCTTTCCACTGTTCACACTATCTATGCCCTTCATAATTTTATTCACCTCTATTAGGTCGCCCTCATCCTCCGTCTTTCCAGGGACAACAACCCCAGTTTACCCAATCTCTCCTCATAGCTAAGACCCTCCATACCAGGCAACATCTGGTAAACCTTTTCTGTACTCTCTCCAAAACCTCCACATCCTTCTGGTCGTGTGGCGACCAGAACTGAAAAAGTCAGGGTGTTGCTTGACTAGGAGTTACCAGTGTAGGTCAGCAAGCACGGGCATGATGGATGGGCTGGAGTTGGCATGAGTTCAGACAAGAGCACCAGAGTTTTAGATGAGCTCAAGTTTATTGAGGATAGAATGTGAGAGACCAGGCAGGGATTTTTTAAATCTTCAAGTCCGGAGTTAACAAAGACATGGAGAAGGAATTCAGCAGCAGACAAGCTGACACAGAGGCAAAAGTCGGGTGATATCACAGAGGTGGAAACAGGTAGTATTAATGATAAAATAAAAAGCGATGGTCAGTTAATATAAAGAAAACATTTCTTCATAAGCACATAAAAAGTGAACTGGAAAGAGCTGGGTCCTGGGAGATGGACAGTAACTGTTGCAACCTTGGCTGACATCACCTATCAGCGGAGCATTCTGCCCACCAGGTTCCCACAATTGGAATGCAAAGGCATAACTTAGGTGCCAAGGTTCACCTGGAGTGGTGAGGATGGAGGGGCGTTTGGGGCAGAATCTGCAATCCAATATGGTACATTGCAAGATAGTAATGACATAATGCTAGTAGTTGATCCATGCTGAATTATGGCCTGGATGGTAAGCATTATATCTCAAATCAGAACTTAACCGAATAAAGTTGTCTCAATGCATTCGGTGGGCCAGTATTAAATTACAAATTAGGATCAAGCTTAACATGGAACTGTTTGTTGAGACCAGTGGCACAGTGGTTAGCACTGCTGCCTCACAGCATCAAGGACATGAGTTCGATTCCTGGCTTGGGTCACTGTCTGTGCGGCCTTTGCACGTTGTCTGCGTGGGCGTGTTCTGGTTTCCTTCCACAGTCCAAAAGACGCGCTGGTTCGGTGCGTTGGCCATGCTAAATTCTCCCTCAATGTACCTGAACAGGTGTTGGAGTGTGGTGACGAGGGGATTTTCACAGTAACTTCATTGCAGTGTTAAGCCTATTTGTGACCAATAAGTAAACTTTAACTTTAAGCTATTTATCATAGGACGTTAATTCACATTCTTACATTGTGTGCGGTTTTGCCCCGAGTCATATTCTTGGTGTTTTCGAGTTTAAAAAATCTATATGTGAGTGTTGCTAAGAATATGTTTACTTGTGTATTCTCTCCAAGTGGGTTTTTTTGGGAAGGTTTGTTAAGATTGTTTTAGCTGTGTAACTTTAATCTGATGTGATTACGTTTTCTCTTCCCCTTGTTAATAAATCTTTTATTTTTGAAAACCCAGAAGTGTGCCTGGAGTTCTAAACTTCTGGGATCGGTAGGTTCCTCCTCATTTTCAGAATACAACAAAAGATTATGATTAGCAAGATAACTTTCCTTCTGGGAGTTGGCTTGCTTGCAAATAACATCTGAAGTTTAAAGTTAATTTATGAGTGTCACAAGTAGGCTTACATTAACACTGTAATGAGGTTACTGTGAAAATCCCCTAGTCGCCACAGTCTGGCGCCTGTTTGGGTACACTGAGAGAGAATTTAGCATGGCCAATGCACCCAACCAGCATGTCCTTCAGACTGTGGGAGGAAACTGGAGCACCCGGATGAAACCCACGCAGACACAGGGAGAATGTGCATACTCTGCACAGATAGTGACCCAAGTCGGGAATCGAACCTGGATCCCTGGTGCTGTAAGGCAGCAGTGCTAACCACTGTGCCACCATGTCACCATCCTGTACAAAATTCATAGAAATCATAGAATCATAGAAACCCTACAGTGCAGAAGGAGGCCATTCGGCCCATCGAGTCTGCACCGACCACAATCCCACCCAGGCCCTACCCCCACATATTTTACCCGATAATCCCTCTAACCTACGCATCCCAGGACTCCAAGGGGCAATTTTTAACCTGGCCAATCAACCTAACCCGCACATCTTTGGACTGTGGGAGGAAACCGGAGCACCCGGAGGAAACCCACGCAGACACGAGGAAAATGTGCAAACTCCACACAGACAGTGACCCGAGCCGGGAATCGAACCTGGGACCCTGGAGCTGTGAAGCAGCAGTGCTAACCACTGTGCTACCGTGCCGCCAATTGAGAACATAGCGTTCAATATTAGATGTGTTTTATTTTTATTCATTCGTGGGACATGGGCATCACTGGCTGGCCAGCATTTATTGCCCATCCCTAGTTGCCCTTGAGAAGGTGGTGGTGAGCTGCCTTCTTGAATCCCTACAGTCCATTTTCTATGGGTTGACCCACAATGCCATTAGGGAGGGAATTCCAGGATTTTGACCCAGCGACTGCGAAGGAACGGCGATATATTTCCAAGTCAGGATGATGAGTGGCTTGGAGGGGAACTTGCAGGTGGTGGTGTTCCCATGTATCTGCTGCCCTTGTCCTTCTAGATGGAGGTGGTTGTGGGTTTGGAAGGTGCTGTCTAAGGAGCTTTGGTGAATTGCTGCAGTGCATCTTGTAGATGCTACACACTGCTGCTACTGAGTGTCGGTGGTGGAGGGAGTGAATGTTTGTAGATGTGGTGCCAATCAAGCGGGCTGCTTTGTCCTGGATGGTGTCAAGCTTCTTGTTGGAGCTGTACCCATCCAGGCAAGTGGGGAGTATTCCATCACACTCCTGACTTGTGCCTTGAAGATGGTGGATAGGCTCTGGGGAGTCAGGAGGTGAGTTACTCGTCACAGTACTCCTAGCCTCTGACCTGCTCTTGTAGCCACTGTGTTTATGCGGTGAGTCCAGTTGAGTTTCTGGTCAATGGTAACCCCAAGGATATTGACAGTGGGGGATTCAGTGATGGTAACACCATTGAATGTTGAGGAACGGTGGTTAGAGTGTCTCTTACTGGTGATGGTCATTGCCTGACATTTGTGTGGCGCAAATGTTTCTGCAATTGGACACTTATTGAACAACCCCGAGTACACTGAGAATTACACTAACAACTAATTTAGGTGCACAGTTGAGCTGGAAATGTGGCTCATTTCTAGTTTACTAGAGCTATTTATATTCATATGCAGGGTCCTGTTCTTTGCAAACAGAAAGAATGTGCCCAGGCATTGCATCTTTTTCCTTGCCGCTTCCGGTTCTAACACTTGGCAACTGTCACCAGTTGTCCTTCTGTGGAATGGAGGGCTGCCCTCTTCTCTCTCACTTCCTCATTCATTATCTCCACTACTATAAGTTTGGTAGTGTGTAGATGTAAAGTCTTCAATTTATAGCAGTTTAATTGCACAAGCCCCTTTCCTGTTGTCAGTTTAGTTCTATTTTGTTTTCTCACCAAAAAAAATCATGGATCTTTTCAAATGATAATAATTCCATAGGCCGTTGCCTTGGTTGGATAAAAATGGATTGTCAAAAAGGTAACAATAAATTCTATTCTGCCGTCTTCACATTTGATCAGACTCTACTATATTATTTTTCATAGTTAAAAACTAAATAACTTTGGGCCCAGAAGTGCGCTGAAATATTTAGGGTTAGTGGGCAGAGTCACAGGAAGTGTGCCTTCGGTGCAGGAGTTGTGTCTAGCTTACCGTCCCTGTCAGAATATTACAATGCAAGAAGCTTGGAGAGGGGTTACAAATCCAAATCTGTGTTTCCTGCAACTGTGTGGCCTCCCCTTATCTCTGGGATTCAGGTTCTGATTCCACCCCAGACGCCTCACTGTTAAATCTCATTTACTCTGCGTTTTGGTATTCTACTGGGTCCACTGAAGGCTGAAGGTGTGGGAACTCCCAACCTTGGCCTGCTCCCTTTGATAGACATGCCCAAGAAAGGGCTTGATAACTTTTATACTGCTTACTAGACCACATGAGAACTTCTGAAACTGACAGACATTTGGCACAATGGGCCTCTGGCGTTGCCCAGCCAATTCTGCTAGTCTTCTGCAGGAAGGTAGGTGAAATCCCTGCGGAATATCAGCCTCTACCCCTTTAAATAGTTCAAGAAGCTATCTTGTAAAGTGAATATCTTTAAAATAAAACAAATGAGTCTATCTTTTCAGAGAAAAGGTTGAATGTGGCACGGTGGCAGAGTAGCTTGCATTGCTGTCTCACAGCACCAGGGGCCTGGGTTCAATTCCAGCCTCGGGTGACTGTGTGGAGTTTACACATTCCCCCCGTGTCTGCGTGAGTTTCTCCTGGGTGCTCGATTCTCTCCTAAGGTCCAAGGATTTGTGGGTTAGGTTGATTGGGCATGCTACATTGCCCCTTCATGTCAGGGGAACTAGCACGGTAAATATGTGGGGTTACAGGGATAGGGCCTGGGTGGGATTGTTGTCAGTGCAGGTGCGATGGGCTGAATGACCTCCTTCTGCATTGTAGGGATTCTATGACTCCATTCTAAGATTCAAATGCACTAATAATTTAAAAAACTGTCTAGACTAATTTCCCTCAGCAATTGTGGCCCATACTGATAGTCTAGTTGGCTGCTTGTTGCTGTTGTTTAGGAAGGGGTAGACAAAGTAAACTCTGGTGATTATTGATTAGAGGAGATAGACTCATGAGTACACATTAGTGGCTCTTCAATCTGTTTCTGATTTTTCTGCAAAATCCAGCGATTTCTTAAAAAAACAGACCTTGAAGTAAAGGCTCACTAGTTGTCCACTGAGAAGAAACGTGTTAAAGTTCTGCTCAACGGGAGGGCAGTATATTGTAATAAAAGTTTATTTGCAGTGAGCGTTTCACTTAGTGCTTAAATTGGCAGGATTAAATTGGCGTCTATTTATGCCATCCCAAGTAATTTCAGGATACTGTAGCACTCCAAAAAATGAGCTAATGGCTGCATACATCCAGATATGGGCTATTGGAAAAATAACATGCCTTTTGACCTTATAAGCTTCTGGATACTAAAGGCATGTTTCAAGCGTTATTTTGATTAGTCTCCACTGGCGAATTCCTTCATGAAACTGGTCAAGGTAACTCGTCCAATGATATCTCGTTGGCTTTTACTCTTGCGGAGACAATAGCCTAGTGGTATTATTGCTGGACTAGTAATCCAGAGACCTAGGCAGGAATTTTACCAGCATGCCCACCCCGATTCCAGGGCGGGCAAGGCTCGCAGAATGGCATTCTCCGTTGGCCTTGGGTGGGATTTTATGAGCCTTGGGCGGGCAAGGTGGTAAAATTTCAGTTCCAGGGTTCTAATCCCACCACGGCAGATGGTGGAATTTCAATTCAATAAATGTCTGGAATTAAGAATCTGCTGATGACCATAATTGTTGAAAAAATACATCTGGTTCACTTGGTTGTGCAAGTCCACAAATCCTTGAAGGTGGCAACACAGGTGGAGAAGGTGGTGAAGAAGGCATATGGAATGCTTGCCTTTATAGGACGGGGTATAGAGTATAAAAGCTGGAGTCTGATGATGCAGCTGTATAGAACGTTGGTTAGGCCACATTTGGAGTACTGCATCCAGTTCTGGTCGTCGCACTACCAGAAGGACGTGGAGGCGTTAGAGAGAGTGCAGAGAAGATTTACCAGGATGTTGCCTGGTATGGAGGGTCTTAGCTATGAGGAGAGATTGGGTAAACTGGGGTTGTTCTCCCTGGAAAGACGGAGAATGAGGGGAGATCTAATAGAGGCGTACAAGATTATGAAGGGGATAGATAGGGTGAACGGTGGGAAGCTTTTTCCCAGATCAGAAGTGACGTTCACGAGGGGTCACGGGCTCAAGGTGAGAGGGGCGAAGTATAACTCAGATATTAGAGGGATGTTTTTTACACACAGGGTGGTGGGGGCCTGGAATGCGCTGCCAAGTAGGGTGGTGGAGGCAGGCACGCTGACATCATTTAAGACTTACCTGGATAGTCACATGAGCAGCCTGGGAATGGAGGGATACAAACGATTGGTCTAGTTGGACCAAGGAGCGGCACAGGCTTGGACGGCTGCAGGGCCTGTTTCCTGTGCTGTACTGTTCTTTGTTCTTTGTACTAATGTCCTTTAGGAAATCTGCCGTCCTTATTTAGTCTGGCCTACATGTGACTCCAAAGTCACAGTAAGGTGGTTGACTTTCAACTGCCCTCTGAAATGGCCAAGTTAGACACTCAATTCAAGGGCAACTAGGGATGGGCAATAAATGCTGACTAGGCAGTGACACCCATGTGCCACAAATGAATAAAAAAAGTTGCCACTTATCAAACCCACTTCAAATCTCCTCCATGATCATCCTCAACACCGGTGCTCCACAAGGCTGTGTTCTCAGCCCCCTACTATACTCCTTATACATCTATGACTGTGTAGCCAAATTCCCCTCCAACTCGATTTTCAAGTTTGCTGACGACACCAACGTAGTGGGTCGGATCTCAAACAATGACGAGACAGAGTACAGGAAAGAGATAGAGAATCTGGTGAACTGGTGCAGCAACAATAATCTCTCCCTCAATGTTAACAAAATGAAGGTGATTGTCATCGACTTCAGGAAGCGTAGAGGAGAACATATCCCTGTCTACATCAACAGGGACGAAGTAGAAAGGGTTGAGAGCTTCAAGTTTTTAGGTGTCCAGATCACCAACAACCTGTCCTGGGCCCCTCATGCCGACACTATAGTTAAGAAAACCCACCAACACCTCTACTTGCTCAGAAGACTAAGGAAATTTGGCATGTCAGCTACAACTCTCACCAACTTTTATAGATGCACCATAGAAAGCATTCTTTCTGGTTGTATCACAGCTTGGTATGGCCCTGCTCTGCCCAAGACCGCAAGAAACTACAAAAGGTCGTGAAGGTAACCCAATCCATCTCGCAAACCAGCCTCCCATCCATTGACTCTGTCAGGAACTTCTTCCCTGTTGCCATCAGACTTTTGAATGGACCTACCTTGCATTCAGTTGACCTTGTCTCTACATTCTGGCTATGACTGTAACACTACATTTTGCACTCTCTCTTTGCCTTCTCTATGACAGTATGCTCTGCCTGTATAACGTGCAAGAAACAATACTTTTCACTGTATGCTAACACATGTGACAATAATAAATCAAATCAAATCAAATCAAAAATCATTAGAATTGCACCAGCTCAGTAAGGCAGCAGTTCAAATGAACAAGAACTTTCAAGAATATTGTGAACATTTTTTAAAAGCCCTAACATATGCTTGGGGTGGGGGAGGAGGTGTGGGCTGGGTGGGGGGTGGGGTGGCGGTCGAGGGATGGTAGCAGGTCATCCATAAGCAGAAAGGTTGCCAACCGTAGTATTAAATGGTCTCCAGCAGACCCTATAGGTTGACTGGGTGGGTAGCACAAGATCCGGAAATACTCCAGTCGGAATTTCTGCACTGCAAGCGCAAGTAACCTAAGCAGGTTTTCAAGTCAGGGCCTGAAATGGGCCCAGGTGACATTTTCTGAAATGAAATGAGGATGACCACCAGGAATGTTTAAGTGAACGCCCCGACCAATTTATCAGTGTTCAGAGTGCCCATGAGATCGAGCAAGGGCCTTTGCCCTGCCAAGCTGCATCTCATTGCACTTGTTTTACTGGTTTAAATCAGGCACAATGGGATTAGATTTAGCCCCAACTTCATTACCAACTCTCAAATGCTTCTTGAAGTCAGCGCTCATCAGGATTTAACCTCTAATTGGTGCACAATGCTTTTGCCACTGGAACCTTAATTCCAATCCCAGCTAAGCAGACCCAGTGTAAATATCCTCCCTTCGCTGACTGAGAGAAACATGCTTGGCCAAGTCTCAATATTCTTTCTTGTGAATTTGGAGAAGATTCTCCTTAATTCAGACTAATAGACAAACTCACTCGGAAAGGTTCCTTACAATAGTGGCAACATGGGAAGGTGATGGCTGAGTGAATTATAGGTCGACTATTACTCCAGAAATACAGCAAATGTTCTGGGGACCCAGGTTTGAATCCTGTCACGGTAGATGGTGGAATTTGAATTCAATAAAAAAAAATCTGGAATTAAGAACCTACTGATGATCATGAAACCATTGTTGATTGTCAGAAAAACACACCTGGTTCACTAATGTCCTTTAGGGAAGGAAATCTGCCATCCTTATCTGATCTGGTCTACATGTGATTCCAGAGCCACAACAATGTGGTTGACTCTCAACTACCCTTGGGCAACTAGGGATGAGCAATAAATGCTGGCCAGCCAGCGATGCCCACATCCCATAAAATAAATTTTAAAAAAACAACTTGTCCTTACGTAGCTGCTTTACTGCGGTCACATGGGATTTACTGGATCATTATAAAATAAAAACACATAAGAAGATATTAGAGCAAAAAGCTTGACCAAAGAAATAGGTTTCAAGGAGTTTCTTAAGAAAGAAAGAGAGTTTGAAAGGTGCAAATCTTTCGGGAGGAGATTACAGAGTTTACTGCTTTGACAGCTGGAGGCCTGGCTGCCAATGTTAGTCTAATTAAAATCAGGGATGTTCAAGAAGCCAGAACTCAAGGGCTGCTGATAACTCAGGCTGTTGACTGGAGAAGATTACAGAGATAGGGAGGAGTGAGGCTCTAGAGGAAGATGAAAACCAGGATGAGAGTTTAAAATTAAAACATTACTGAACCAGGAGCCTATACATTTACTGAACACGGGAGTAATGTGTGATGGGTAAGATAGAACACGGGGAGGATGGCTGGGAGTTCATCGGAATAGTGAAGTCTGGAGATTACAGAGTTATGGATGAGGATTTCAGCAGCAGGTGAGCTGAGGTAGGGTAGAGTTTGGTGGCCTTACTGAGGTGCACATTCGTAACTCTAGCAATGGCATTGGCATGTGACTAGAAACTCAATAGAGAATAAAATATGACACTAAGCTTGTGACAAGGCTGATTCGGCCTTAGACAGTTACCAGGGCTCAGAATGGAATCGTTGACTTGGGTATGGACGTTGTGACAGGGACCAAAGACTTCCCAATATTTAGTTGGAGGAGCTTTATGCTCGTTGAGTACTGGATGTCGGACAAGCAGTCATATGACTTAAAGATATTGGAAAGGTCAAAAGAGGTGGTGATGACCTGGAGCTGTTTGTCAAAGGCTGCAGACACACCGAGAATGAGGAGAAGACAAAGTTATCAGAGAATCCCTACAGTGCAGAAAGAAGCCATTTGGCCCCTAGTGTCTGCATTGACTCTCTAACAGAGCATCTTACCCAGGCCCACTGCCCTATCCCGGTAACCTCACTAATCCCCCTAACCGGCACATCTTTTTTAAAAGTTGACTTATTTGTCACAAGTAATGCTTACATAAACACTGCAGTGAAGTTACTGTGAAATTCCCCTAGTCGCCACAGCCCGGTGCCTGTTCGGGTCAATGCACCTAACTAGCACGTCTTTCATCTTGGGACATCAAGGAACAATTTAGCATAGCCAATTCACCCATCCTGTACATCATTGGAATGTGGGAGGAAACCGGAGCACCCGGAGGAAACACATGCAGACATGAGGAGAACGTATAAACTCCACACAGACAGCCACCCAAGGTTGAAATCAAACCCAGGTCCTTTGCATTGTGAGGCAGCAGTGCTAACCACTGTGTCACTGTGCCACCCCCAACTTTTCCTCAGTTATATAGCATTTCATTTGTGACTTTGATGAGGGCCCTCACCGTATTGTGGTAACAGGGTTGCTGTGGGAAATGGAAATGTTAACTCACGGGTGAAGAGTAGAAGGATATTTGCTGGTTAGCTTTGCTGACCTACTTGGCAATACCTGATGCTGTTATCATTGTCTCCAGTGGGAAAGTGTTGCAGTTTATAGTTCTGACAATCCTGACAGTGCTTTGAAGGACACAATTCGTAGAAAATCTGCTGGATAGAAATAATCAAATGAAAATGAATGATTCTTTGCAATCTGAAATTGGCTAGAATTCTTCGGCCATTCACGTCCCAGCACCACTGCCAGCGAGAATGAAGAATTTGGCGCTAAGTCAAATCTCCATTCACAGTAAGAAGTCTCACAATACCATGTTAAAGGCCAACAGGTTTATTTGGTATCATGAGCTTTTGGAACACTGTTCCTTCATCAGGTGCAGGGGCCTGATGAAGGAGAAACGCTCTGAAAGCTCATGATTCCAAATAAACCTGTTGGACTTTAGCCTGGTATTGACTTCTTACTGTGCCCATCCCAGTCCAATGCTGGCATCTCCACATCATGGCTTCCATTCACTGCAGTGGGACCGGAGAATCTGGTCCATTGTGTCATAGAATCATAGAATCCTACAGTGCAGAAAGAGGCCATTCGGCCCATCGAGTCTGCACCAACCACAATCCCACCCAGGCCCTATCCACACATCCCCACATATTTACCCACTAACCCCTCTAACCTATGCATCCCGGGACACTAAGGGGCAATTTAGAATGGCCAATCAACCTAGCCCGCACATCTTTGGACTGCGGGAGGAAACCGGAGCACCCGGAGGAAACCCACGCAGACACGGGGAGAATGTGCAAACTCCACTCAGACAGCGACCCGAGCCGGAATTCGAACCCAGGTCCCTGGAGCTGTGAAGCAGCAGTGCTAACCACTATGTTACCGTGCCGCCCCGTGTCCGCTCATGGTAATTCCTTTCATTGTGAATTATGAATCTGTTGTAAGAATGAGTTAAAGAATAATGCAAATGCTTGAGCATTTGACGAATTAATTCTTACTGAAGGACTATTAGCATCTTAAAGCATTTTTTGATGACTTCAATAAAAACAGTAGAACGTGCAGGGTTTTCTGGGGGGAGATTTGGCAGGTATATCGGTGAATATGGTGCCATTCTCTGGTCTCTAGAGATACTTTTTGAAAAGAAAAATGCAATTACTGTGAACCTGTGACCTATCTGGCAATCCATGTTATAGTAAATATATAAACTTGCCTCAGACAATAACTCCATTGTGTGGATGTTGGGATCTGTACCCAGTATTACATTATGCCACAAGTGAAATTTGGTCACTTTCATCCTGATATTTTAAAAGTTATTTTGATCTCAAGAAAGCAGAAATGCTGTTGATGGTTTGGATTTCATCCCATCCCAGAAAAGGGACATGTTTTTGATGGCGGAAAGTCACATAGAGCGTGACCAAGCAATTTTAAAATGCATGCTGATGAGACCATTGAAATGTGGCCAGAGGACATACTGAACTTCCCCCAAGTGTTGCTCGCAGGTTAGATCCTTCTGTTCATTATTTAAATCCAAAGAGGTAGAATTTCAGAAGCAGTTGTGGGATGTCAGTAGAGAGCACTTCTCTATTTAGGTCTTCAATTCAAACATGTTTTTCGGAGCTATTGCCTTACCAAATTCATGAGCAACTTATCATAGGGCTGGATTTTACAGCCCTTTACCCTTGAAAGTGGGGGCCTCATAAAATGCATCGTGTGGCCTTCCCACTGCCTTCCTCAATGTATGTCCCATTTCAGGTGGGTGGATGGGGCATCAGGCAGCCTGCCTGAACTTCGGCTCATTAAGGACAAGTGGCCAATTAATGACCAGGTAAGGGGTCCATTCTGCCACTACATTACCCACAGCAGGAGGAAGCCCATGCCAGGTAGATGCCCAGGCAACTTTTACTTTGCAGGCTTGTGTTGGGCAAGAATGTGTGGGGAATCTATAGAATCCCCACATTGCAGAAAGAGGCCATTCAGCCCATCGAGTCTGCTATGACACTCCGAAAGAGCATCCTATCCAGGCCCTCCCCTCTGCCTTATCCTTGTAACCCCTTGTAACTTTTAGCATGGCTAATCCACCTAACCTACACATTCTGAACACTTAGGGGCAATTTAGCATGGCCAATGCACCTAACCTGCACATCTTTGGATTATGGGAGGAAATTGGAGCACCCGCAGGAAACCCATGCAGACACGGGGAGAATGTGCAAACTCCACACAGACAGTGACCCGAGGTCAGAATCAAATGCTGGTCAGGTCTCTGGCGCTGTGAAGAGAAGTGCTAACCACTGTGCCACCCTCCTTTGGGATCCGCTGTGCCACTGGACACATCACCTACATGGTCATATCCTTCTTTAACCCTTTCAAAGCCTCTCAAACCCCTCCTCAGCCCCGTGGCTGGGGATGCCAGCCAGGCCCTGGCAATACCCCAGACTTACCTTGAGGTCGGGTTCCATAACCTCCTCTCGTTCTGCCTGTAGTTTCAGCAGTGGCCACAACTCGAACCTGGAGCTGCTGGGACTACAGAGCAGCTGCCAAATCAGATTGGCCAGAAGCTCATGAATGTGGGAAGTCCTTCCCAGATTGGGGCAGACGTTTTGACCTTCGGGCAATAAATGCCGCTTCCAGTGGAAAATGGCTGTGGATCAGCCGGCATTTTGGTGGGTGGTCTCTTCACCAGCCTTTTCGTTGGAATGATGGGAAAACAGTGCCTGGTAAAATCCATCCCATAGGGTTGTGCTGGGGGATGAAGGAATGTTCATGAACAGGAACACTGGATCCCAAGTTCCAGTTCGTTCACCGAGTGAAGGACAGGCTTTTAAATTGACAGAAGTGTAAATTTCTTTGCTGCACAGCCTGGGTAAATTCTTGGCTAAAAAGGAGATGGCAGCTCAGAAGCAAAGTTGGGCAAGCCAGTTTTTGTAGTATGCCTGAACTGGTCAAGGGTAAGGGAAGGGATGCAGCAAATTTAAGCAAAATTCTACCACCTTGTATCACATTGCGCAATTTTACATAAAGATATCCTTCAATTCATGGAAGAACAGGAGGCAGATTAGGTTAAGCATCCTCAGTATCAGTTAAAGTACAGCAAGAAGGAGGAGAAGTGGTTAAGAGATTAATTCTACCTGGTGAGCTCCAGAATTGGTAACTTTAAGGTCTCAGAATTGCTAGTTACTTTACCACAATGATGATAGTTGAATAGTCACATTTATTATTGGGCAACTGATCCCTTCCTTTCTACACAGTGCCAGAATGGCAGAGAATTCAATACACGTAGTGTGGGATATTCCGGCCGCGCTCGCCCCAAAACCGGAAAATCCCATCTGAAATCAACGGACCTTTTCATGGTCTCCTGTGGCGGGCGGGATGGGAAAATTCCCCCCGCGGTTTTTGTTCTGTGTTTACCTCTTGCGATCCATGAACTTCTACTTAACCTCTTCTGTATGTGTCCTTTTCCTGAGTGTAACCTGGACTTCACTGTCTCTCTCTGTCTCTCTCTTCTCTTTTAAGACACACCTGAAAACTTATCCCTTTAAGCATATCTGTGATCAGCTGCCCCAATATATGGCTCAGTGTCAAATTTTGTCTCATAACCCTTTTTTTAACCATGTTAAAGATGCTACATAAGTGCAAGTTGCTGCTGCTCAAACAATGTGAGTTTCATGAGGCATAAAGCATAATCATCATCGACTAAACCACATCTATCTGCATCTTCTGCAGTAGGTTCAGGGTAGACTCATTGCTTTCAGAGGCAGCTGTTGCAAGTATATGGACAACACGGTGGCACAGTGGTTAGCACTGTTGCCTCACACCGCTAGGGACCTGGGTTCAATTCCAACCTTGGGTGACTGTCTGTATGGAGTTTGCATGCTCTCCCAGTGTCTGTGTGGGGTTCCTCCAGGTGTTCCGGTTTCCTCCCACACTCCAAAGATGTGCGAGTTAGGTTGATTGGCCATAATAAATTGACCCTAGTTTCAGGGATTAGCAGGGTAAATATATGGGGTTACGGGAATAGGGCCAGGTGGGATTGTGGTCGGTGCAGACTCGATGGACTGAGTGGCCTCCTTCTGCACTGTAGGGATTCTATACTTCTATGATTCTATGAACGGCCTTATTCAGCGTATGTCTCTGTGAGAGGCTTTATTGAACTAGCTTAAGATATCTGCCTCCAGAGGCAGCCTCGTGCCATGGCTATGGAAAGATGTCAAACAGAATGGTTACATTTCAAGACCTAATAGCAACCACTAGAAATAGCCACAACAACCTTCATGAAAAATAATGTCAACATGTACATATTGCCTCACCAGGTCTGTCAGGAATGCCAAGAAGTGTTTTGAAGCCCCAAAGTTATGGATTCAAATCCAACTTCAGCGACATGAACGCAAAACATATGCTGACATTATAGTGCAGTACTGAGGGGATAACTTCAGACTAGTGTCACAAGTAGGCTTACATTAACACTGCAATGCTGGCACTGCCCCTGCACCTGGCACAATCCCCTGGCAGTGACAGGAAAGGGCAGTGACGGGGCAGGGCCAGGGGACAAAGCCAGGTAGCAGTGCCAGTGTGCCAGAGCCCAGGATCTGCCAGTGTATTGCCTGGGCATGCCCCTCTTTCCCATGGGGGCTGGACTTAAATGTGCGTCCTCAGCGGGTTCTGTTTGCCTGTTCCCCATTTGTAAACACCTGTTGTGACATCACACCATATTTGTACTTGGGGTTTTTTTTCCAGTGGGGTGGCTTGCTAATCATACTTAAATTAATTCAAATGTGGTTGCAAATACATTGCATGGCGAGAACCCCATTATGCCGCTAACGGGGGAGGGAGAGGGTGGTGTGCAGGGATAATTCTGGGAGAGAAGATGCGGACCAGAGGTCAGAACCCGTGCAGATACAGTAATCGAAAAACATTTGAACCTAAGATCATACCTGATCAGCACACAGTCAGGCAGCATTTGACAGAACAGATTCTGCCCTAATCTCGATGGACAGAAAACCATCAACAACATGGACAGAGTTCCCTGAACCAGAAGACTGTGTCACACCTACTCCAGCACAAACAGAGGAAACCAGGAGTGACAGCCCTCTTGAACTGACCTCAGAACAGCAGAATTCCCATCTAGCCCAGAAAGAGCTCTGCAGTCGCGCAGAGACCACCAGAGACTTCCCCTTTAAAGATGAGACATTGTGGGGGAGATCTAGGGGAATGTGTGTAAAATAGTATGGGGATAAAGACTTGTGGGGAGTGGGGGGGAGATATAAAGGGTTAACCCTAATAAAAGAGCATACTGAGCATGTGCAAAAGAAACTATGTCACAGTGACAATACTCACTAAGAGAGAATCGCCGGAATTTTATCGCCCTGCCCGACATGGGAATCGGAGCGGGCGAGGGGCGGACAATGGGAAGGTCTGTTGACCTTGGTGGGATTTTACAGTTTCGGGACGAGCGAGGCCGTAAAATAGATGTCTGAGTAACAACTCAGGACAACTCCAGCTATATGTTAGTCTTAGTCAATCTTTGTAAATGGTTAGCCTGTAAATAAATGTTGTTTGAGCAGACTACTGCCTCCAGTGATACCTCTTCTAGAATAAGATGCAAAGAATCCCAAGGCAAACTCATCACAATAGAAGGTTGGGGAGTATGAATGGAACATCCTGCAGATTTGCTTAAGTATTTTTTGAATAAGACAGTTATTATAAAGAATTTCCCTGCAGGAGATGAAAGGGGTGTGGTAGCACCTGTGACTGGGTGAGTCTTGATCTATTGACTCATTTCTTCCACTTCCATCTTCATTGTTTTCTTGATGATTTTGACTTGATTTGATTTATTATAGTCACATGTATTGGTGTACAGTGAAAAGTATTGTTTCTTGCGCGCTATACAAAGCATACTGTTCATAGAGAAGGAACCGAGAAAGTGCAGAATGTAGTGTTACAGTCACAGCTGGGGTGTAGAGAAAGATCAACTTAGTGGGAGGTAGGTCCATTCAAAAGTCTGACAGCAGCAGGGAAGAAGCTGTTCTTGAGTCAGTTGGTACATGACCTCAGACTTTGTATCTTTTTTCCGACGGGAGAAGGTGGAAGAGAGTAAGTCCAGGGTGCATGGGGTCCTTAATTATGCTGGCTGCTTTTCCAAGGCAGCGGGAAGTGTAGACAGTGTCAATGGATGGGAGGCTAGTTTGAGTGATGGACTGAGCTTCGTTCACAACCCTTTGTAGTTTCTTGCGGTCTTGGGCAGAGCAGGAGCCATACCAAGTTGTGATACAACCAGAAAGAATGATTTCTATGGTACAACTGTAAAAGTTGGTGAGAGTCGTAGCGGACATGCCAAATTTCCTTAGTCTTCTGAGAAAGTAGAGGCGTTTGTAGGCTTTCTTAACGATAGTGTCAGCATGGGGGGACCAGGACCGGTTGTTGGTGATCTGGACACGTAGAAACTTGAAGCTCTCGACCATTTCTACTTCGTCCCCACTGATGTAGACAGGGGCATGTTCTCCACTACACTTCTTGAAGTCGATGACTATCTCTTTCGTTTTGTTGACAGTGAGGGAGAGATTATTGTCGTTGCATCAGCCCCACCTTGTGACGATACATTATTTATCATGAGTTGAGAAGGTTTTGCTCAGTGAATTCACGTGATATTTGTGGTGCAGACTATTAACAGGCTCAATAGTACTTATACGATTTTAGAGAAGTCCTTCATGTTTGCAAAAATGTGAACTGCGGTGGTTTGTAACAGTTAGCCGACAATGGGCAGAATTTTCCCGTCCTGCCTGCCATGGGTAGTGGGTGGGAAAGGGACCATGCAAAGATCCATTGACCTCAAGTGGGATTTCCCAGTCTTGGGGCGAACCAAATGTTTACACAGAGTGCATTTTGCTCAGATGTAAGAGAAAGGCAACATCTCTTCATTGTTTGTGCTTTTTCATTTATTATCTTCAGAATTCTTCAGGTGACACTGACTCCACTATACAAGAATGGAACTTCACCCTTTTGGTCATTGTAAATAATATAAAACATGCTGGGATAATACATAATGCTGAAGAAGTTGGATCATCAAAAAATACCATCGGATTCTGAAAAGCTAATTCAATTCTTACAACATTTGGAATCTTACATCCCTTATGTTACAAGCTGAAATGTGCTGCTGAGTCTTTATTAGAAAATGAGTAATAATTAGATTAAAATTCCATTGTATTTTATACAACTTGATTGAGCGGCTGAAGGAGCTGTCTCGCATGCTACAGGATGCTGTTTCTGAAATTGCCCAGCAGTGGAACTGAGCAACCCAAAATATTTGGGATAATTGGTAATATTAAGCTTGATTCCCAGCGAAGGTCATTTTATTGCGGGATCTGTAGGAAAATCGAGCTAAGATGAAAGTTAGGTTTCAGAGAAAAACAATATCATTTATTAAGTGAGGTCATTCATCCTAAAACAAAATAGGCAGGTTATGGGAAAGCGATTAGCCATGACCTTTGCTGCAGTTTTTCCAATCAGTGATCTACCCTGGTTGGCATGTGTGAAGTTAGACCAGAACAAAGAATGGGCAAGATTGTAGCAAAACCATTCGGAAAAAATAATATGAAGCAAAACGACTGCTGAAATGAAAGTGGCCATTATCTTAAGTCGGAGGAGTGAGGAGAAGACATGCTTCAAGTCTTCAGATTTTGACTATATATTTCATACATTCTATTGGGGTTAGGGAAAGAAATCATGGGCCCAGATACATCTCCAGTTTCCTCCCTCCCCGTGCCTCCTCTCACCTCCCCTCACCCCCACACCCCTAATCTCCCCCCACTCTTTGGAATCCTCCCCTCAATCATGCATCTTATTTTTTTCCCTTTCAGGATTCACCAATCAATTTACCAGACAATCACCAGCATGTCCCAGGGCCGGATTCTCCAATCTTGCCCACAGCTGGGATTCTCCAGTCCCGCTGCTGTGAATGGATATTTGGCTGAGCGCCAAATTCCCCATTCTTGCTGGCAGCAGCGGTGGGGGCGTGAATGGCCGGAGAAGTCCAGCCCCAGTAAAGCGATAACACCCATTGGTGGCATCTGTTTACAAACACTGTTCTATATCATAGAAATCATAGAAACCCTACAGTACAGAAAGAGGCCATTCGGCCCATCGAGTCTGCACCGACCACAATCTACCCCCATATTCCTACATATTTACCCACTAATCCCTCTAACCTACGCATCTCAGGACACTAAGGGCAATTTTAGCACGGCCAATCGACCTAACCCGCACATCTTTGGACTGTGGGGGGAAACCGGAGCACCCGGAGGAAACCCACGCAGACACGAGGAGAATGTGCAAACTCCACACAGTGACCCAAGCTGGGAATCGAACCCAGGTCCCTGGAGCTGTGAATATATACAGACTATTAATCAAATCGGAGTATAAATTTTACTTTATAATAAAGTTTCGTTGCATCATAGATTCTGGGAATCCTGTGCTGACAGTGATGCTGAAAAGAATTTAAGAATCGATCTATGCTTCCTAAATTTCAGATTGCCACAGTCATCTTTCATTACCTTAAGGAAGTTGTTGGAGTGGCTCAATGTTATTTCGCTGCCAAAGGAGTGAAATGTGAATGATGTGTTCCGGTATCTTGTCAGGAGCCTGTCCACCACTTAATTATGTTAAAATATTCAGTCCCATGCTCTTCCTGAGATAACACTGCACCTTAAATCGAAGCACTCCTCCTCTCACACACACACAATTCAGCCTCAATGCCTATATCAATCCAGTGGAGGAGGAGAGACAGTCGATGGTCAGAGAATGCTGTAATCCTGGATCAATCCTCGCTGCTTGGTCTAACTCCGGACAATAATGATTTATGATTTATAATGATGAGCCCAGGCCCCCATGTCCTCTGGGTCCCTGTATTTGGCACCTTTGTGCACCCTCCTCTTCCAGGCCCTGCAGCCTATAATGCCATTCAGTACATCAGGCACAGTGGTCAGCACTGCTGCCTCACAGGACCCAGGTTCGATTCCCGGCTTGGGAGACTGCACATTCTCCCCGTGTCTGTGTGGGTTTCCTCAGGGTGCTCCGCTTTCCTCCCACAGTCCGAAAGGTGTGATGGTTAGGTGCATTGGCTGTGCTAAATTCTCCCTCAGTGTACCCGAACAGGCACTGGAGTGTAGCAACTCGGGGATTTTCACAGTAACTTCATTGCGGTGTTAATGTAAGCCTACTTGTGACACTAATAAATACATTTTTTAAAAACTTTAAAAAGACATAAACGAACAATGTCTCATTTAACTATCTGAAAGGCCCACCACCTGATATCCATTTTTAATCTTTATGCTGTAAATTTTAAAAATCAAAAATGAGTTCAATATCATGAATAGATTATAGTCATGTTATATCTCTTTAAACGGTATGTGCATGTTTGCACAAAGGGATAAATATTGGCCAGGACAACCTAGTTACTCAATTTGAAATTATCCCATTGCATCTTTTGCAGCCATCTAAGGAGCTGCAACTCAACATCTCATTGGAAAGCAAAGGGTCGGGATTCTCTGATGTCATACACCTGCCACCGCTGCTAGTGAGAACAGAGAATGTGGCACTCAGCCAAATCTCCACTCAGTGCAGCAGGACTGGAGAATCCCAGCCAGCAGCAAGGTCGGAGAATTCCAGCCAACATCTCCAACAATACAGCACTCCACCAATATAAAGTTAAAAGGTAAAGTTGCCAGGTCCCAGATGACTGTAAGCATCTCCCTTGAGGGGAAGTGTTGGCTGGTGATGATTTAACCTGAGGATCACCACACCTCAGATAAGGGGAAAGGTTGAGAAGGCAGGGCCTTCAAGAATAACCTCAGCTGGTACGGGAATTGAACCCGCACTGTTGGCATTGCTCTGCATCATTAACCAGTTGTCCTGCTAACTGAGCTAAACTGACCCTCCAACTCTACCAATATAGTACTGTACTGGAGCAATACTCCCTTTAAAATTTAATTGCTGTGTCTTGTCCTTTTTTTTTAAGTGCATGGTCCTTTTAAATTTCTTATCATGGGCACAGGCACATGTCATTTATCCAGGGTAAGACCTGCACAGTAGCTGTCAGGATGGTGCTCAGTTGCACATTCATGGTGCGTACAGAAAAAACACACTGAAGTATCTGTCTAGATCTTGGTCTCAGGTGTCTGGAGTGGGGTTTGAATCCACTGTTGCAGGTATAAGGATGCAGTCTTCATTAATGTGTTTTTGTGAGAGGCTTTTATTCAAATGAGCTTAAGATGTCTGCCTCCAGTGGCAGATTGCCTCATGATGTGGAGATGCCGGCGTTGGACTGGGGTAAACACAGTAACCTGGTGTTGTTAAACCTCTTACTGAGATTGCCTCATGGCAGAGTCGCATGACTATGGCAAGTCACTGAATCAGGCAGTATGGGATTGCATTTCCAAAACCCGAACATCCACAACTTTCTGACGCTAAGAAGAGAGTGTCAAAGATCTGCAGTTACACATAAATACTGCCACCACACACTGAGAAGAAGATGCGATTTCATGATCAGGGATATTCGTTGAGTTGAGATTATCCCTGAGTTGTAATCACTAGTGAAAAGAAAAGGCCATTTTACTGATGCTGAAAATAGAAAAGCAATTCCTATACACCCTGACTAAATGCAAGAAAAGGGACAACAGAGAAATAGAAGCAGCGGGAAATAGGTGTGATTGGATATGAAGTAAAATTAGAGTGGTTGGGAAAGGGGCAGAGTGCATCCGGTAAGAATTTGGGCCTGAGACACAGATATCCAGGAGGCAGGTAACTTTTGCAGGCCTGATATGGAAGCCCGATAGCATGCAATCTTAATTCTGTCCTTTGATGCTGCGTCGGAGCGGGATCGAAAAGCCAAATAGCCTACTCCTGCTCCTAGTTTCACAGTGACACGGTGGCACAGTGGTTAGTACTGCTGCCTCACAGCGCCAAGGACCCGGGTTTGATTCCTGGTGTGGGTCACTGTCTGTGTGGAGTCTGCACATTCGGCCCATGTCTGCGTGGGTTTCCTCCCACAGTCCGAAACACATGCTGGTTAGGTCCATTGGCCATGCTAAATTCTCCCTCAGTGTATCCGAACAGGCGCCAGAGTGTGGCAACTAGGGGATTTTCACAGTAACTTCATTGCAGTATTAATCTAAGCCTACTTGTGACACTAATAAATAAACTTAAACAATTGTTATTCCCAATTTAAACCCTTGTTATGGATGGAGGAGCGACAATTACTGAAACTCTTGTTTCTTCCATAATCAGCATATTTTCCTAAAGGAAGATGTGTTTATTTCTTATCCCCTGAGTGTACGGCCAATGTGAATGATTAGCCGGGTTGCCTTACCAAGTCGTTCATCACAACTCCCTTCCAGATATGGTCTTGAACTAAAGCCACAACACCCGTCATTGTGTTCACCCTGGGGGCCTGAGATAAACACTGTTTTTTATTGTACTGGAAAGACCCATTCAAGTCAGGAAACACCTTTTGACTAGTTTCAGGAGATGAGTATTGACATTTTTTAGCCGTGTCCTTTTGACTTTTCGAGACACTGTGGTAGTTTGGCAAATCAGCTGACACTCGGTGGGCACCTTTTGTGTATTTTTAATGTCCATTTGTTAGTTCCAGAAGATTCCAAATTGATGATAGTTCATGTTTTGTAAGTGTGGATGGGACAAACTTCTACTGGGCATGTTACACTGCTTGGAAAATCTTGCAAAGATATTCATTCATTCAGTCAATATAAATTGGTAAGTGATTTTTTCCCACTGATATTTAATGACAGCAATGAATTGTAAGACATTTTCATGTCATAATATTGTTTAAACCATTAATATTTCATACATTCCTTCACCACATGTAATCACAGTGTAATATAATCCTTAATATATATCACTGAGTATAAATGCTTTCTCACTCATTATATTCTAATTCACATTGAAGACAGAGCTGTCAGAACGTTATCATCCATCAATTATGTTGTTCATTCTTCAACAAAACTGAAAGCAGTTAACATAAAAAGTCCCAAAAGTACCAGTGGAAACTGAATTCTTTAAAAACATTATCTAATGTGTTTAATCAAAAGGATTTTAATTCAATCAGTTGGTAGATTCAGAGAGACTTTGCTTCAGTGGTCATTTTTGGACTCCGTCTTATTAATCCGAGGCAAAGGCAGTTTCTCAGAATAAGTAAAAGTTTAATTACTTTTTTAAAATGATTAATTCTGTCAAAGCACTCACAAAAATAGATGTCCTAAACAACACAATTAGTAATATATTCACATGGCAATTCATCAATCAGTCCCAGATTTGTACAGTTACACAGGGCTCCCATTAAGCTGACTGAAGCTATGGAATGGGCAGGGATGTATGTGAGGCAAGGATGAATGATTGAGGGGTGAGGGAGGATAAAGTTCCCAATTTCATCTTCCTGCACTATCAACTGTTTTACTTCACATCCCATCCTGTCTATTTCCACAGCAGCCCCAACTTCTGCTCACCCTAACGGTTACAACTCCCTCTTGACCTTCCTCTTGTATCGATAAAGGGAGCCTTGTTCTGCAAAAATAGACTCTGTGCAAGTGAAATGATTCATTTCCCCTTAGGCAAAACAATCTCACCTAGACTGTGGAGAGAGGCAACAGCAACAACAACTTGCATTTATATAAGGCCTTTAACATGGTGAAACACCTGGAGGCCATTCACAGCAGCAGGGGACAGTTCAAAGATCGCTGGCTAAATCTCACAACCTGGAGAAATGGGATTTACATGCGGCAAGCATTTCTCATTGCAATTGTATTCATGGCCAAACAATGGCTATTGGAGTCTGAATTACAGGACTAAACATCCTCTTGCCTGTTTTGGGCAGATAATGTACTCAGCTAATCTTTCGATGACTGGCGGGCCAGTTCTTCAGCCAAAAACTTGGTCGACCGGCAGTTGAAAGACGTGGGGCAGCACGGTAGCACAGTGGTTAGCACTGCTGCTTCACAGCTCCAGGGTCCCGGGTTCGATTCCCGGCTCGGGTCACTGTCTGTGTGGAGTTTGCACATTCTCCTCGTGTCTGCGTGGGTTTCCTCCGGGTGCTCCGGTTTCCTCCCACAGTCCAAAGATGTGCGGGTTAGGTTGATTGGCCAGGTTAAAAATTGTCCCTTAGAGTCCTGGGATGTGTAGGTTAGAGGGATTAGCGGGTAAAAATGTGTAGGGGTAGGGCCTGGGTGGGATTGTGGTCGGTGCAGACTCGATGGGCCGAATGGCCTCCTTCTGCACTGTAGGGTTTCTATGTTTCTATGCTTCCATTTTTACTTCTGAGATCAATTAACGTTCAGATCATTATCTCGATTTTCTCACAGCTAATAGGTAGAACTGATGTGGAGATGCCGGCATTGGACTGGAGTGGGCACAGTAAGAAGTTTCACAACACCAGGTTAAAGTCCAACAGGTTTATTTGGAATCACGAGCTTTCAGAGGGTTGCTCCTTCATCATGTGAATGGAGTGGATAGGTAGAACATCTTTGGTGCCTCTACTCTCAAGACTGATGGTCATATCTTGAAGTGGGTGCAGCTAATCTATGAAATCCAGCTCTGACTAACATTACACACTGCAATCTCTCCTTCCTTCTCTATGAATGGTATACTTTGTCTGTATAGCATGCAAGAAACAATACTTTTCACTGTATGCTAATACGTGACAATAAATCAAATCAAATCAAATCAGTTTTTGACAATGTGCTAACTACTGGTGGTGTTGCCACAGGATGCCAAAGTCTGCACCCATCATTAGCATCCTCATGAAATCAACAACCAAGAGGGAAAAGATTAGCAAGTGTTTGCGGACTTGTTGTACTCCTGTGATGGTGTTGAGCCATCATCACAGGAGTGATGAACGGGCACCACCAGATAAAAGAAGAAGACAAGGCCAGTCACATTGATCACATCCCCTAACTACGAAGCCCAGCCCACCAGGGTGATGTCGTGGGGCCCGCCTCCATGGTTTTTTTGGACTAAAGCTGGTAGTGGAGCCAATGGCCACACCTGCTTTTCCCACCTGAGTTAGCACATAGTCAAAAACTGATTTGATTTGATTTATTATTGTCACGTATATTAGTATACAGTGAAAAGTATTGTTTCTTGCGCATTATACAGACAAAGCATACCGTTCATAGAGAAGGAAGGAGAGAGTGCAGAATGTCATGTTACAGTCATAGCTAGGGTGTAGAGAAAGATCAGCTTAGTGTGCGGTAGGTCCATTCAAAAGTCTGATGGCAGCAGGGAAGAAGCTGTTCTTGAGTCAGTTGGTACGTGATCTCAGACTTTTGTATCTTTTTCCCGATAGAAGAAGGTGGAAGACAGTATGTCTGGGGTGCGTGGGGTCCTTAATTATGCTGGCTGCTTTTTCAAGGCAGCTGAAATGTAGACAGAGTCAATGGATGGGAGGCTGGTTTGCATGATGGATAGGGCTACAATCATGACCTTTTGTAGTTTCTTGCGGTCTTGGGCAGAGCAGGAGCCATACCAAGCTGTGATACAACCAGAAAGAATGCTTTCTATGGTGCATCTGTAAAGGTTGGTGAGAGTCGCAGTTGACATGCCAAATTCCATCCATCATTTCTGTAGTACTGCCAACTGCAATCTATGCCAATGAAGCATAGCAGAGAACAGCAAAGGCGTCACATAAACTGGACGTCTTTGACCAGTGCTGCCTGTGTAAGATCACATGGAGAGCCAGTGTCACCAACGCAGAAGTAAAACAGAGGACTGAATTGAGGTGCATGTGGGTCATTCTGATGGAGGAATGACTGAGACTGCCAGGCATGTCATCATCGGGCGGCACAGTGGTTAGCACTGCTGCTTCACAGCGCCAGGAACCTGGGTTCAATTCTGGCCTTGGGTAATTGTCTGTGTGGAGTTTGTACCTTCTCCCCATGTCTGCATGGATTTCCTCCGGGTGCTCCAGTTTCCTGCCACATTCTAAAGATGTGCAGGTTACGTAGATTAGACATGCTAAATTGTCCCTTAGTGTCCCAAGATGTGCAGGTTAGGTGGATGAGCCATGATCAATGTGCGAGGTTATGGGGTTAGGGTCAGGGATTGGGCCTAGGCAGGGAGCTCTTTCGGAAAGTCAGTGCATACCCGATGGGCCAAATGGCCTCTTTTACACTGTAGGGATGATCTATGATTTATGTTTTTTGCTTCCTGGACGTACACCCTGCCAGAGTAGCAGTAGAACGGGCACCACCAGATAGAAGAAGAAGACAAGGCCTGTTAAAGAAGACCTGGTTAAGTACAGTTAAAAGAAGTCCTTAAAGAGTGGGATGACACTTGGGCAGCTGGAACAAAAGAGAATGTGATGGAATAGAGTCGGTGGCAGAATCTTGCTGCCCATTGTCCAGCAGGGAGTTGGAGGAATTAAATCCAAGTCAGTAACATTCAATTGTGGCCACTGGTGAATGGAACAAAATAATCTGAGCCTAAAATGAAGCAATAGGTTTACCAGAAACTTGCTGTACTGCAAATGAAAGGGAAATTGCACGATGCCTTGATTTTTAAAAATGTTTTCATTTAATTTTATTGTTTTTAGTTTTGTAACACATATCTGTGCTGGCCCCAGAAATGGATACCATGGCCATTAAGAAACAGATCCCCAAAGCAAAATATGTCTTTAAAGTAGGGTAACGTGCAAGCAAATTGGAAAACACACAATGCACATCACGCATAGCAGTCAGCGCTACCTGCATTTTAAAACCTCATTCAGTCTCTTGTTTCAGACTCTTGGCAACTCTCCTTGGCTCTTCTCACAGTATGAATACTTTGGTCTGAGCACAAATCTAATGGAGGAAATGTTTGCACTATGCAATGTCAGTTTTTCCAAAATTATTCCAGTGCTCAGACCACATCAAGAGAGAGTCTGAAAAGACAATCAGGAATTGGGGGTGATCAAATATCTTTCTCTGGGAATGTAATGGGAAAGGAATGTTTTGTGTTACAAAGTGGCTGCCTCCCATGAATCTTTGCACCTGTTAAATATGAACCCAGCTGAAAAAGTACTTGGAGCTGATTTGTGTTAGTCGAACACAAAGTTATCAGTGACAATTTGATTCATTATCACCCAAAATCATTCGTACCCATTTGGGAAGATATCACCCAATTAGTGGAATTGAATAACTCTTATCTAAAAAATAATACTCTTAATCTATGCAGCACTATATGCTTTTTAACCCTGTATAGTTTATTTTGCAAGTATTTTGGTTATTTCAAATCAAATAAATTGATTGTTTTGGCATCTTTCATTATAATTGACGTTGATTGTTAGATGCCCTGATAAGTACAGTTTGTTCCCTCAGTCATTCAAACACTTGTTTGATGCTATTCTTGGTCACTAGTGCTAGACTTGGCTCAGTGTTATCTTTGTCATTACTTCTGATAGTAGAGTGTGGCTTCAAGCCCCACTCCCAAACTTGAGCACATTATTTATGTTGACACTTCAGAGCAGTGCTGAGGGAGTGCCGCGCTGCAGAGGTACCTCCTTTCGGATGAGATTTTAAACTGAAGTCATGCCTGTCCTCCAAATTTTTAAAAGATACCATTGCATTTTCTGAAGGGGAACAGTATTGCCTCTTTGATGTCTTGTCCAGTGTTTATATACTTCCATAAAACACCATCAGAAAGAGATGACATTTATCACATTGTCTCACGTGGGGACCTTGTTGTACACAGATTAGTTACCATATGTCCCTGCTATAGAAACTTCAAGAATGCCTCTTTGGCTGTGAGGTACTTTAGGGCATGCTGAGGTTGTAAAAAGTGCTATATAAATGCAGATTCCTTTTTTCTTTATGCTGAAGGAAGTTGCAGAATGACCTAGGTTTAACACTTATAGCTAGAAACTTTAAGTGTACACACTGGGGTCAGTTCTATAACATAAGGGGCAATGTTTGGGCTCCTGCCCATTTATTGTATGCAATATGGGCCTGAATTTCATGCTTCCCCACTAGTGGGGTTTTAGGTGGTGGTGGGGGGTGGGGGGAGCATGAAATTGAAGGAACGGGATTCCCTCCGTGTTCCTGCCTACCTCAAACTTGCAGCGAGTTGATGCTGGGCTGGGCAAGACCTCAGCTGGGCCTTTGCCCCTTTTGAGGTCCTCAAGCAACCAATTATTGTCCTGCCTTAAATTTTAGGCCGGCGCCAAGGTTTACTTAGTGTGGGGGAAGCACAAAAAAGAACGGGCTTAGATGTCAGGCAGGAAGGGGGTGTTGTGGGGGGTGGGGGGCTCAGCCAGCCGACCCCTTCCAATTACTGGCACACCCCCACCGCTTAATGTCCAAGGGCTGCTGGACCTCCCTCCCTCTACCCCAAATTCCCACTGGCTTTTCCCCTGGAACGCCCAGACCTTACCTACCCTCCCGTCTTCAAACCCCTTAAACTTACCTTGTCCTCTGGTCCTAGCACTTGGGTTCAGGCGTCTCCCTGGAGTTCCTCTTCCATTGACTGCAGCTGAAGGAACTGGGGAGCTGCCGGCCAATTGGATTGGTTGTCCTGCCTGTAGTCAATTGACACTCACTCGGGCACGAAATTGCTGTGGGCCACCTGGAGTTGGTGGTGATTGCTCCTTGGATGGTGGGGAGGCATATCCACCACCATCCAAAAACATTCAGGCCACTGCTTCTCTTGTGACGAATGTGGCTGCTGATTGCTCCACTTTCGCGACCACAGGAACTCAAGTTAAAAGCCACACAGGGAAAGGTAATCTTCATTAAAGGAAAAGAAGCAAACGTCATTCTTTTCAGAGTCTAAGAAATTTCAAAGTAAGTCTATAATTGTAAGAACTACGCGATGTGTCTGAATATGTCGAACATCCCCAGTGGGGCTTGCCAACACTAATTATGGTTATTTTTCTCTTCCACTTCTGTTTAACTATCTGCCCAAAAGGGATTTTCTTCTCACGGTCATTTAGACAATAATACTTCTCACTATTACAATTCTAATTAAACTTCATTCAACTGGCAACAGTCTTTACGTCTGAGGACTGGCGAACTTCAAATAAAAGAAAGAAATGCATGTGCTTACAATTACATTTTATTCACCATTTTAGAAGTCTGTCCACAAATGAATAACTACAAATTAAGTTAGAAGCCCCTTAGGCCATTGAGGAAGATGGTGTTCTATTTAATCCTTGTTCAAGATGAGATATTCAAAAATAATTTAATCGTATGCCTCTGTAGGTTTTGCAATATATCTGAACAAAGAACTTGCACTTACAGAGTGACTTTCACAGCCTTACTATGTTCCAAAGTGCTTTACAGCTAACACAGTACTTTTGCATGGTTATAATGTGGGAAACACATCAGACAATTTTCATAAGGCAAGGCCCCACTAAGGTTAATGTGATAAATCACCAGATAATCTCTTTTAAGTGTTGCTGGTTGAAGGACAAATGTTGACCAAGGCGCTGGGATTAACTCCCTGTTCTTCTTTGAAATGCTGCCCATGGGATCTTTTACATTCACTTAAGAGGGCAGACAGGGGCCTTGGTTTAATGTCTGAGACATGACACCCCCAACAGTGCATCCCTGCCTCTGTCCCTCACGGGAATGTCAGCCTAGATTACATGCTCAGGTGTCTGGAGTGGGGCATGAACTCATAACCTTCTAACTCAGAGGCAAGAGTGCTGCCAAACTGAGCCACGGCTTATATCCCTGTCTCCGAGCCTTGAGTCTTTCAGGTAGGTTTCACTCAGTAGCATAGCATAGCCAGAGAAAACAAGAAACACCTGTGCGAACTTGTAGACGAACACAGTGAGACCTAACTCTCCCTTAAATGAGCTAAATGCCAACATATGTCTTTTGCAGTTTTCTACTGTTGGAGCTTTTGGAAGGATTTCATTCTGTGACAGAAGAAAATAGTATTTCCATGACCACACAAAATAACAGTTTTCAGATCTACTAATAAATACATCCTTACATTTTCCATTCCATTAGCTAGAAATTATCCTTTCTAAACAGTCAGTCATAGTTTGGAATTTCCTGTCCTTGTGTATAATCCAATAAACCACGTCTCTCATTTCCATTCACCTCTTTCCAGATACAGTCATCCAAATTTGCCCTTTTCTTTTTTTCCTCCTCTCATTGATGCTTTCTCCTCTCTACATCTGTTCTGTCTTTAGAACCCATTTTCTTGTGACCATTCATCATGTTTTGAATGATTCATCGTGTATTTAGACCAGAGATACCTGTTTCCCTTCAGCAAAATTTATATGCCTGCTGCCAGATCTTTTTTTTTGTTATATAGGAAAAAGGGCTCGGACTGACAATGTGTGCAATCTGTGCTTTAACAATGGGGCCCGGCACAAACTCAGACTCCATGCCATTTTCTGTGGCGGCAAAGAAAATGAAGATTTCATTTTTAAGAGTTGTGTCCTTGTGCAGGGCGGTTCAAGAACTTTGGACTTGGATTGAAGCTGTTTCTGGACAGAAACAGCATCACTGAATTCATTTTGAAGGCCAACAACAACTCATTAATGCAGTGGGATGGCAGCTTTCCCCGCAGACTAGATATAATGCCAATTATTTCAGTCAGTAGAAGTTGAAAAGGCGATGCAAGCAAATTTAGGCTAATTGGCAAATGCTTCATTTCTTCTCACTTCCTCTATTTCCTACTTTCTCAAGCGCGACCACTGGAAATGCCACTCTTAGGGAGGGTGCTGCTAGTTGTAAATCGTGGCAATATTTTCTTAAGACTGGGCGGTAAGGTGGCACACTGTTTAGCACTGCTGCCTCACAGTGCAAGGGGCCCGGGCTCAATTCTGGTCTTGGGTGACTGTGTGTGTGGAGTCTGCACGTTCTCCCCGTGGGTTTCCTCCGGGTGCCCCAGTTTCCTCCCACAGTCCAAAAGACGTGCAGGTTAGGTAGATTGGCCATGCTAAATTGTCCCTTAGTGACAGGGGGATTAGCAGGTTACGGGGATAGGGCCTGTGTGGGATTGTTGTCAGTGCAGGCTCGATGGGTCGAATGGCCTCTTTCTGCACTGTAGGAATTCAATGATTCATAAAAAGCTTTAGAATATCTACTCCGCTATGCTTTATACTGCAATTGGGCTGGAAGAGCTGGTTAAAGTAAAAGTTATAGCAAAAGATGTAATCAAATTGTGGTCTCCTGTTTCAAGACAAAACACAATGGAACATTTAAAATAACCATCAGCAAACCTAATTGGATTAAAATGTATGGGCTATCACTCAGATTAAGACCATACAAAACTATATGCCATTGGCAAACATCAGAGCAAGTCTGGATCTACAGCTGAACAGCTTCAGCAGAATGTTTTGGTAAGTTGATGACTATCATTTGATGTAAGTTGACATTTACTTGTACAGGGGAGCCTCATTGAACTAATTGTCACCATCTAAAAGAATCTAACCACATGTATGGTTGGGTATTTGGTTCTCACCAGAATATTTATCATGTATTTTTATTTATAATTTACTAACCAATGTTTCTGCTGATTTCCTTGGAAACAAGTTTAGTTTTATTCATCGATGTATGAATTAACTATATTTTGATACGCCATGCTGTGCAGTATAAGAAAATAATATGCCTTACATAGCACTTTTCACAATCTCAGGATTTCCCAAAGCACTTTACAAATAACTACTTTTGAAGTGTAGTCACTGTTGCAATAAAGGAAGTTTAAGTTTATTTATTAGTGTCACAAGTTGGCTTACATTAACACTGCAATGAAGTTACTGTGAAAATCCTCTAGTCGCCAGACTCCGGCGCCTTTTCGGGTACACTGAGGGAGAATTTAGCATGGCCAATGCACCTAACCAGCACGTCTTTCAGACTGTGGGAGGAAACCGGAGCACCCGGAGGAAACCCATGCAGACATGGGGTGAACTCTGCACAGACCCAAGCTGGGAATCAAATCCGGGTCTCTGGCGCTGTGAGGCAGCAGTGCTAACCACCATGCCATTGTGCCGCAACCAAGTTACAAACAGAAAATGACAAATAGTAATGACACGGCACGGTGGCACAGTGGTTAGCACTGCAGTCTCACAGCGCCAGGGACCCGGGTTCGATTCCTGGTGTGGGTGAGTATCTGTGTGGAGTCTGCACGTTCTTCCTGTGTTTGTGTGGGTTTCCTCTGGGTGCTCCGGTTTCCTCCCACGGTCTGAAAGGCGTGCTAGTTAGGTGCATTGGCCATGCTAAATTCTCCCTCAGTGTACCCGAACAGGTGCCGGAGTGTGTCGACTAGGGGATTTTCACAATAACTTCATTGCGGTGTTAATGTAAGCCAACTTGTGACACTAATAAATAAACTTATGAAAAGAATAAATGAGTTGAAAACATGCATATCACATTTAAAAGTTCATAGCTCAGAGCAGCCTTCTCCCGCATCTGTAAAAGAAGTTCTTGCTGTCACTCTGAAACTTTTATTTTTTGCATCATATTCGTACCAGTTTATATAAACAGTTATCCAGTTATCGCAAACATCTGCATTTTACATTTTTCCTCTCACATTTCAAAGAATCCACTGGCCCCGTTTTCATTCCTGTCTGTAGGGCACGCTAACTTTTTGGGAGGCTTTCCAAAGAGCCATATTCCGACACCTGAGCAGTAAAGACGTTGATTCGTTACGACTTGAAGACTTTGGCATTATGCAAAACATTAATTGCAAAATACCTCATTGACACGGCAAACTGCGATATGAATAAAGGGATCTGGGGACTGGCTGCAGGTGCCCCGCACAGCGAGATGATGTGTATTTAAAACTCACAGCAATCAGAGACAGATGTCAGAACTCTCAAGTCTGAAAAATTATACATCCACATCGCCCAGTTGATTTTAAATGGACTGCCGTAATTCTAGTCCCATGCTGTAATGTGAAACAGTTGTAGGGTAACTAAAGACACTATTTTATAACATAATGTTGGTCCTGCGCTCAGAAACTCAGGGTTCAGTTCCAGTGGCGAGCAGGGCAATCTGCCAAAGTTGCGGTGGGTTACAGTTCTGCATGTGTTTCACAGGGTTTTATATTTTTTCCACTGTCACAAGCTATTAGGAACGATACTAAATTTTAAGTCATAGTTTTAACATGCTGAGCAATGTGTTCAGCCCCAATTACCAATTATTATTACATTTTCAACACACAGCAGCGAAATGTTCTCCTTACAGGCCAGGCCAGCCTTTCCCTCCCACTTTGCAATTATACCAGTTGTTGACATTACTGCCCTCATCTAAAAGAAGGGGTGTCAAACTACGGGGGGGGAGTTTTCCCATCCTGCCCATCACGGAAACGTAGCGGGGGGGGGGTGGGTGGTCCATGCAAAGGTCCCTTGACCTCAGGCGGGATTTTCCGGTTTTGGCGTGAGCATGGCCGGAAAATCTCGCCCATGGTGTGTACATGAGAGGTGCAATTTATTAATTAAAAATGCCCCAAGATTTTTGAGCAGTGATGAGGCTTAATCGCTTTAGTAAAACAATCACAGGATTTCTGGAATTGATAAGTGAGTGAGTCTTGAGCACCAGTAAACATCAATGGGATCCTCCTATTGGATGAATTCGCCCACCTATCAAATCCGATGGTAACACATGACCACGTTACACCTCATTCAGTCACTGCCCCTAGTCCCACCCTTCCCACTACCTTGCAGTACCCAAATCTTTGGTGTACATTATTTGAACCATCAAACACCTTTATTGCAAAACAATTGGATAATTTGTTTTTGTACAAGACTATAAGAAATAGAAACAGGCGTAGGTTTGCTCCACCATTCAATAGGACCATGGCTGATCCGACACACTCATGTCCATTTTCCTGCCCTTTCCCTATCGCCCTCAATTCCCTTACTGATTGAAAATCTATCTATCTCAGCCTTCAATATAAACAAGGACTCTGCCCCCTCGGCTCTCTGTGGCAAGGCGTCCCAAAGACTACAATCCTCTGATAGAAGAAATTCCTCCTCATCTCATTCTTACGTTGGTGCCCCTTTACTCTGAGACCATGGGCAGAATTTTCCTGCCCCACCCACCATGGGAGTCGGAGCGGGCAGAACAGGACCATGTAAAGGTCCGTTGATCTAGGGCGGGATTTTCCGGTCTTGGGGTGAGTGCGGCCAGAAAAATCCTGCGCTTTGTTCTCTGGTCCTTGACTCTCCCATGAGGGGAAACTTCTCAGCATTTACCCTGTCAAACCCCTTAAGAATCTTATATGTTTCAATGAGATCACCTCTCATTCTTCTAAATTTCAGTGAGTGGAGTCCCAACCTGTTTAACCTTTCCTCATAAAACAATCCCTCCCAACTGGGGATCATCCTAGTGAACTTTCTCTGAACTTTCTCCAATGAAATAATATTTTTCCTTAAATAAGGAGCCTAAAGCTGCTCACGATACTCCAGATGTGGTGTCACCAGTACCTCATACTATTGAAATAAGGGCCAACATTCCATCAGTCTTCCTGATTACCTGCTGCATCTGTGTGCTGGCTTGTTTCATGCACAAGTACCCCAAAGTCCCTTTGTGTTGCAGCTTTCTGCAGTTTGTCTCCATTTAAATAATACTAAGGTCTTTTGGTTTCCTTTCCAAAATCAACAACTTCATATTTTCCCACATTATTCTCCGTTTGCCAACCTTTTACCCACTTACTTAACCTATCAATATCTCTTTGCAAACTGTTTGTATCCCCCTCGCAACTTGCCTTTCCAACAATTATCTAATTATCTTATTAACTGATAATGTATATGAATGAGAAATTGATTTTTAAAAATAGATAAATATTGCCTTATATTTTAATCCATTCTGATGCTTATGTTTGGGACTTCTTGTTGGTACAATGACATGAATATGCCCATCAGTTTGCTGCTTTTTCTTTACCTTTAAAAACCAAGGCTGAACTTTACTGTAATCTAGGTGATTAGCTGCTGAATCGTCACAAGATAACTGTAACCTCTCTGAACTAGATTTGAAGTGTAGGAAACATACTGTGACTGCATTGTTTTTAAGTGTTCAGTTTTGGACTTGTACATTTTCCAATATTCGTCCAGTGTCTTGATTCAGGGTCCCTATGGAGGTAATAGCCAAGCCCTCAGGACCACAAAAACCTGCATTGGAGAACTAAAACAAGGAGGACAAAGGCCTTGCCATTCGCTCTTCCTATCCGTTTCTGGCATGCGCATCTTCCTGTCAGGTGTTGGACACCAAGCTGGAGGGCAACTCTTTCATCTTCACTCCAACTCCACCATCTGATCCAGCCAGGCATTCCTGGTCTGGGATTTTACGACCTCGCTCGGGCGAGGCTGGTAAAATCCCGCCTGAGGCCAGTGGAGAATTCTGTTCTGCGAGCATCGCCCACCTCAATTCCGGGGTGGGCGAGGTGGTAGAATTCCGGCACTGGTCTCTGGCCAGTCAGAGAGGATCCTTGTTCGCTGGTGCCAGGGTTCAGATTTTTGGCACATCTCCAGCTAACCTTTGATCTTTCTCAGGTGTTGTGGGTCCTTTATCCTGCTGGCAGAAGGGGAAATTTATTTTCCACAGAATGATCAACTGACCCTTTAATCATCGGTGCTTCTCTTCCACATGTTGGGGGCTTCTGGATGTGTTGTCCAGGCGAACACTGTCACAGGGTTTGGTGGGTGATGGCACCAAGATACATGCCTATGACACATGTGCTGCCATTGTTCAGGCTGCAGCTCCAGTTGGGATGTACAAGTCTTTCACCGGCCTTGCCGCCCCCTCCCCATGTTGAGGACAATCCTGCATTTTTCACATGTAAAGCACAGCGTTCTCAGCATTCAGTTAGGCTCAGCCTGGCAGTGCAAAAGAGGCCATTGGCCTGCTTTCAACATTGGACCTGGGTTTGGACTCTGTAGCAGCCTGTGACTGCTCGAGTAAAATAGAATCATTGAAAGGGAACCAACTGCAGACAAACATCAGGCCAGAAATACAAGCATAGCGAAATGACATAAAAACTGACAGAGAAATTGGCTTAAAAGCAAGGTATGCTGGGATTACCTCATTCCAAAACAGTCTGCCTGGAGGCAGGCCCTTTGCAAGATTCAAGCTCAGACAATTGAAAACCAAAGATGCACCAGGACACATTAGCATGTTTAAAAGGACAGTTATACTTTTCCTGAGAAACAAACCAACACTACATACATGGGACAGATATGAATCAGTAAAGCAAAAGATTCGATACATACTAGAAGCAGAAACTAGACATCTAGCACACAAGCACAATGGGTCCACCACTGAAATTCATTAGCATTCATTGAAATCCATCAACAATGATGTGAAACTAATCAGACCTCATCATTGATAGGCCAAATCCTTGGAAGATTCCGGAAGGTAGCCAAACAGGTATAAGAAAGCTATGCTAGCAGCGTTCGAGAAAACTCACCTCTCCAGCTTCCCGCAGAAGCGCGTCAGGACACGGCAGTGACAAGAGCAGCTCGCCTCCAGACCAGAGAGAGAGAGAGAGAGAGATAGACTTGAGAGTTCAACGTACTGACGGAATCACGAGGATCCGGGGAACTTAAACCAAGCACCTCAAACAGTGTCAGGCAAAACGTGAATCATAAGGTGATATTCCATACATTTCCTTTTACGTGATTAGCTTAGAAAGGGCACGGGTGCTTATCTTTGGAAAGCATTCACTGAAATTGTCTAAACAGTAAACCTAATTCCCCTACACCCATACACCTTGTCAGATGAGAAGAGAATCCCCAACCAGCACTTGGCAGGATGCCCTGAAACAATATTTGTTTAAAAAATGGCCCCAATGGGTAGAATTTTGCAGTAAGCCAGACTGGCCTTGGAGCGAAGGTTCCCTGGCACAAGACTTATGGCGAGAGACCCATAAAGAACTGGGGAAGAAAGCTGTAAAGCTCACTCCAGTGATTGCAGCTGCATGCAGTCTCGAAGACTCCAGGGGTCAGGCAGTTGAGATCCGCTCTCTCCAAGAGAAACTATAGATTCTCACCAATGAAATTGCAAGGTTAGAGCTTTTAAACACAGAGCAAGACAGAAAATTGCAGGAAAACCTCATCCACATGGGACAGTTCCACTCCAGCTTGGAAGAGCCTATTCTCGCGAGAAAAGCATCACTGGGGACTTGGAGGCAGCCTCAGCGACCATTGACAAACTGGAACAACAGTGTAGGGAGCTTCAAGAGCTCCATGCCTGCAATATGGAGCAATGTGCTTCAGAACCTAATACAGAGCATTCAAAGTGCAACAAACACCATCCCTGGCAAACCAAGTATCTGCCCAGAATGGGATAATGTGTGCCTTTGGGGTCCTACCTTCCCATACAGATAAAAAAGCCCCCCCACACTGACACTTTCTTTTCCAATCCACCTCCACCCCACATGTGGGGACCCCCCACTGCCTTTCTTCCAAGTCACCACACCGTCAGCCCCCACACCCGACCTCCAGCCTGAACCATAACCGACGCCAGCACCCATGAATCCTGTGGTCACCCAGCACCACACTGCTGAGAACACCCAATCCAGCCACCCAGTTAGCAGACATTGCCAAAAAGGTGACTCCCTTTGAGTCCATCTCAGACCCGTACGCATTCTTTGACAATATTTACTGACAGTGTGTCATACACAGACTGAGCTCAAACAAACAGACAAAGTTGATCATGATGTGCCTCAGTCCAGCACTCAGCTCTACCTGAGGACCAACAGTTAGGCGGAGGGACCCTTGATGAAATGAAGACTGCTGTCCTCACCGCTGTAGGAGAGGATAAAGCAGACCCCATAGAGGCACTACACAAGTACCGACAGCATTTAGGAGAACACCCCTCTAATTTTGCCCGTAGGCTCTGGGTCCAATTTGCCCGTATTTTCGGGGATATGACCAGGACCTCCCTTAGTGATGAGCAGTGTAAAAATTGGGTCCGCACCCTTGTTTCTCATGCCTCAGTCAGGGGAAGGGACGCATGTATGGGATTTGAACCCTCCGATACTTCCTGTACTGAAGCATGGGTGCTCCGCAAGCTCAGCACTGTATGGGAGATCGACATACGAGCACAACAAGCTCAACAAGCTTCAAGAAAATCAGTCCACATAAGTGTGGCATGGACCTCTTATAGCCCCCCTCCAATTTGGAGAAATAAGGGTAGGGGCAGGATCAGGCCAAGACTGATGACCAGGAAACCATTCCCGATTGTTTCTCTCTGTGGCGACATTTACTAGCAGTTTTCTGGGTAGTACAGTATTTCTCCTACATAGATGGCCTCAACCCCCTCACCATCCTGACTGAGCATACCACAATTCAATTGCTATTAAAAGGCAAGATTAAAGATGGCACCATGAGCCAAAACCGGATAGCCCGCTGGACCCTCCTACACCCCCCGATGGTGGGGTGTCCAGAACCAGGGGTCACAGTTTGAGGATTCAGGGTAGACCATTTAGGATGGAGATGAGGAGACATTTCTTCACCCAAAGAGTGGTGAGCCTGTGGAATTCATTACCACAGGAAGTAGTTGATGCCAAAACATGGAATGTATTCAAGAGGTGGCTGGATATAGCACTTGGGGCGAATGGGATCAAAGGTTATGCGGAAAAAGCAGGATTAGGCTATTGAGTTGGATGATCAGCCATGATCATGATGAGTAGCGGAGCAGGCTCGAAGGGCCAAATGGCCTCCTCCTGCTCCCATCTTCTATGTTTCAAGGTCGAGATATAACTGTCAATCTTTTTGGCAAAACAATTAAGCTAACTCAAATCAGCTGAGGGACAAATAAACATTCTGTCAATCCTTTTGGCAAATCAATTGAACTAAATCAAATTAACTGAGGGATAAATTGGTAAACATTCTGTGAATCTTTTCAAGCGCATTAAAAACCTTACCCTACTGACCGATAACCTTACTGCGGTGAGGCACGCCAATGTTAAAATGTAGCTGTAGGTATCCTAAAGGGGCCGTTCTCACCAAATTTAACACTCAGACTGATAAAAATGCCAACCGCCCATTAAAGGTTTAGATTGACGGATCCTCCATGGTAGAAAATGGAATGAGGGAAACTGGTTGTGGTATCTATACTGTAAACCATAGAGGCACCGTAATACTGGAACTTGCCTTAAAACTCCCCAGCCACATGAGTGCCCAAGCTGCCGAATTGGCTGTAGGAGCATATGTTGTCACCTATCGCCATTGCTTTCCTTCTCTGCTGTACTATCTTTAAATGCTTCCTTACCACCTCACAAGCCCCATTCAGTCTTTCTCTGAAATTTGATACATAAGACCAAAAGTGTAGTCTCTGATTTCTTACTTAATAACCCTTCTTGGATTAATTTCAGTGGTCCTTTAACTTCATGCCCATAAACCAATTTAAAAGGACTACATCTTGTGGAATCATTTGGTGCATTCCTAATGGCAAATAATAAAAATATTATCCCTTTGTTCCAATCATGAGGGTAGAATCATAGAATCCCTACAATGCAGAAGGAGGCCATTCGGCCCATCAAGTCCGCACCAACAACAATCCTCCCCAGGCCCTAACCCCACACGTTTACCCTGCTAATCCCTCTCACGTACACATCCCAGGCCACTAAGGAACAATTTACCATGGCCAATCAACCTAACCCGCACATCTTTGGGCTGTGGGAAGAATGATGTGGAGATGCCGGCGTTGGACTGGGGTAAACACAGTAAGAGTTTTAACAACACCAGGTTAAAGTCCAACAGGTTTATTTGGTAGCAAATACCATTTACCTGTTGGACTTTAACCTGGTGTTGTTAAAACTCTTACTGTGGGAAGAAACCAGAGCACCCGGAGGAAACCTACACAGATATGTGGAAAACATGCAGACCCCGCACAGACAGTAAACCAAGCTGGGAATCGAACCTGGGTCCCTGGAACTGTGAGGCAGCAGTGCTAACCACTGAGCCACCGTGTCACCCACGCTAACCTTGGCCATTTGCTCTCATCATTGTTTTCAAAGTTTGGCCACCTCTCTAATGCTGAATGATAGGCTGATGATTTATATGGCTTTATTTCCAGGCTATTCATGGCCTCTTTAAATAATCCTGACATGAAGTTTGACCTGTGATCTGACCATATCTCTTTCGGTAAACCATATCTAGTAAAGAACTTGGTTAATTCCTCTACCATTCTCTTAGCTGTGATGGTTCTTAAAAATATGGCTTCAGGAAATCTAGTGGATGTAGCCATAATACTTAACAAACATTGATTTCCACTCTGTATTTGCAACACCGATCTTACAGTCGACCCGAACTCTTGTAAAAGGTTCTTCGAAAGCTGGAATAGGAATCAAAGGTGCTGGCTCCATTTAAACTTATAGTTTTCCAACTGCTTAACATGTGTGCCATATTCGACAAAATTTAACTACTTTTCTATACAGTCCAGCTAGTAAAAGTCTTTCTGTATCTTTGCTTGTTTCCCTTATTCCTAGATGTCCCTCTAATGGAATTTCATGACCTATCCTTAGAATCTCTTTCCTATACTCAGGATGTAATACAATCTGATGTATTTCTGCTAATTTGTCATCTGCGCCAACATGTGTGGGGTGCCATTTTTTATTAACATGTGACCCTTTACATAACATAATAACATGGGGCAGCTCAGTGGCACAGTGGTTAGCACTGCTGCTTCACAGCGCCAGGGACCCGGGTTCAATTCTGGTCTTGCGGTGATTGTGTGGAGTTTGCATGTTCTCCCAGTGTCTGCGTGGGTTTCCTCCGGGTGCTCCGGTTTCCTCCCACAGTCCAAAGATGTGCAGGTTAGGTTGATTGGCCATGTTAAATTGCCCTTTAGTGTCAGGGGATTAGCAGGGTAAATATGTAGGGTTATGGGAATAGGGCTTGGGTGGGATTGTGGTCGGCACAGGAACGATGGTCTGAATGGCCTCCTTCTGCACTGTAGGGATTGTATGATTCTATGATTCAGGAAAACACACTCTTCAATTCCAAGTAAACCATTTGATGAATTTGGAATCACTCTGTTGTAATTCTATTAATCTTATCAAACTAAACACATCAGTTTCTTTTCCTTTGCCTGTTCCATCTTCATTCGGCTTACTAAAGATCATGTCAGATAACATAATCTCACTTTTCTCATCCTGTGCTCTTAACTCTGTCTCTTGCCTTATCTTATATGTCTATGATCTTATTATCACACAATCAGGAAACACCCCAGGATGGTCTGTTTGCAACTTTTCTGCAGCTGGATTTTCTACCCATTGTTCAACCACAGTAGGCACCACTGCTATCTGTGATCCGGCTATATCATTCCCTGAAATGAACTGAATCTCTGCAATGCGCAATGCTTCTACTATTCCTGCAACCACTTCTCCCATCTTAAGTCCACTCATTACGTTTATTTTCACCAAAGGAATTTTACTTGTTTCGCCATGAATACTGCTGACCAGAACTTCTTCCTTCAATATCCCTTCTGGACAACAAATATTATCCCACAATATTGGGGATTGACTCCTGTATCACTTAAAATATTAATATCTTTCCTCATTCCTTTTTGTGCAGGTGGAAAGACTTTCCCTTCATATACAAAACTCCTAACCACATCAACCATCATCCGGCCACTCTGCTCCTGTACAATTTGTGCCCACATTTTCATCCCTATTGTTTGCTCTTCTCTGTGTAAAAACACTATTGGTTTATCTTGTTCTCCAGCTTCGGATTAAAATTCCTTTTCAAACATTCCAAGGTTAAATTGTTTACGACGCAAGTCTCAGCCAACGTCAGCCATTTTGCCAGTCACTTCATTTTAAAACCACACACCTCCTCACTTAGTTCCATGTTTTTTGCATTCTCATTATATTTAAAAAGCCGCAAGTTTCCCACACCCAAGGAATTGTGCATTTCAAAATCCCAGCCAAGAGCCCCGAATTTTTCCTTCGGGTCCTGTTGACGTTGCATATGAGGGTGTCCCAAAAACACAGAATAGTAGGTTGAAACAGGGGCGTTAGTGGTGTATAGTTTTAGTGGTGTATAGTTTTTTTTGGTATAATGTGAGGAACAATGTACAACCCAATGTGGAACAGTCCAGTCATTGGGCCTGATTTTACCAAAACTTCGCGCCCGTCACGGTAAAGTTGGGCATTGGGCCTTTAACGCAATCTGCACCCGAATCCGAGCAGATTGCGGCTTTACCGACACCCGATTCGGGTGCATGCATTTAAATTGACTTAATGAACCGCGCGCCCAACTCTACTGCCAAATCCCACTTTACCGTCTTCTGGCCCAATCCGCGTCCGCGCTGTTACCGACCTGCAAAATAAAAGTCTGAAGTCGCCGCTGCAGCCTCCGAAGAGCGGGATCAGAGACTGCAATGGCTCTCTGACCCAGGTCATCCTCTGGTCGGGGCGGGAGGAGGGTGGGAGGAGGAGAGGGGATGTGACGTCTCATCCCCTTGGGTGGGGGGGAGGTGTGACCGAAAGTCCCCTGGGCAGGGGGTGGAGAGGGGGTGTGACGTATCATCCTCTGGGGGGGGGAGGGGTCGTGACGTTTCATCCCCTGGGGGGTGGGGGGGGCGGGGGGGCAGGGGATGTGACATATCATCCCTTGGGGGGGGGAGGAGAGGGGGTGTGACGTCTCATCCTCTGGTCGGGGGGGGGGGGGTTCCGCTGCCTGTCTGTGGCCGATCCCTCCTGGCACCATCACTGGTACACTACCAGCCACAGATTACTCTTCCCTGCAGGTGTGAGAGAGCGGGAGAGATGGCTGTGGCTGGTAATGTACCAGTGATGGTGCCAGGAGGGATCGGCCGCAGACACACAGCGGAACTCCCCCCCCCGACCAGAGGACGAGACATCACACCCCCTCTCCCCCCCCCCCCCCACCCCAGGGGATGATACATCACACCCCCTCTCCACCCCCCACCCCCGGGGATGATCGGTCACACCACCTCTCCTCCCGCCCACCCCCCCGACCAGAGGATGATCGTCAGAGAGCTGCTCTCTCCGCTTTCTGCTTTTTTTTTCACGCCCGGGCACTGTCAGGTTTTTTTCGAATTGCGCATGCGCAGTTCAGCGCTCCAATCGGTCCGCCAGCGCTAAGCCCCGCCCACAGCGCAGATCGTGCCGGAGCCGGCAAAACACGTATGGGCGCGCTGGAAAGAGGATTCCAGGCGCGGATCTATTGGACGCCCAGATCCGGCACTTAGACTCAAAATGGTAAAATTCCCCCCATTGTGTGAACAATTAATAAGGAATGTTTATTAACTTAAAAAAACACACACAACAGGAAGGGGTGAGGGAAGGGTGATGCTTGTATATCCTGCCAGATAGCAGGATGATGTCAGATTTGATTGGATTTATTATTGTCACATGTATTAGTGTACAGTGAGAAGTATTGTTTGGGAAGCAACATAAGATACTCTCATCCTTAATGTCTTTGGTAACATCAGATGCAATGAACTCAGTAATAGCTAACTCCATGATGTGGAGGACGACTATCTCCACCAGTATGGTGATGCCCCTTCATGTGCTGTATTATTCAACATGATCTTATAAATTTATCATACCAACATTATCAGATTAAAAAGCACATTAATAAGATTATCAGGCAAAGAAATGCTGGTTGACCTTTCACGCAGAATATCAAGATTGGCTGTAATTTCCCAGGAACCAGTCAAAAACACCTTGACACTTACCTTGTCTTAACTTCATCTTTGAACACTTGCCTCACAGGGCATCAACGTTTCAATCACACTTCTGATTACCCATTCTGTTATATAATAATGCATTGTGCAATACCTTCCTGGTGTAATAAAATGACCTAACCACCAATTCACCATTCGCAACACCACAAGACCTCCATTGTTAAGACACAAATGGATCGTAAATGTTTCTTTATTAGATAATAAATTAAATATCCTTTTTAATAACGTACTTTCCACTGTAATTTGTTCACTGTTTGGCCCCCAAAGTCAGGCTTATAAAGAGGGGAATATTACAATTCAATATTGCAAATGTTTCTTCAATCACCAGGTCACTCATTTTTATAGTGCTGATGCTTCATCCAGGAACCTTAAATTCAATAACAGATCTAATCTGCACAATGGGATCTGCAGCCTTGAGATCCAAATCTGACACCTCTGGAGGTGATGGCTGAGACTTAACAGTCAGAGTTAACCTCCAGCCTTGAATCTGAGTTCCAGTATCCCTAACATTTTAATAAAATTGCACTCGCAGGAATTTGCAATGGTCATTCTGTGCGTTATGTAGCGATATTTCAGCTGTTAAAATAACATGACCGTGCATGTAAAACATCAAAAAAAGGCAATTACTCTGTAATTGCTCCCTTTAGCAAATGGCTGGATTATTGAATCACCCATGAATTTCCTCTGCAAACTCTTAAAAGCAATGGAAGTACAGTTGTGGCTTCAGTAATCCAGATGTTGGATTAACGATTTTGTTTTCTTGCAAGAACAAGTGGCAGCAGAGAAATAACAAATCAGAAACTGTCGGGCCTTGCATTCATAATATAGCCTTTGTCAGCCCAATAATGCATTGCCTCTCTAATGAGCCACAGTGAATTTTGCTATACAAAGAACGATCAATGTGTTAAACCTGTAATGACCTGGTTGGAAATTTTCTATGGAGGGTGGTTTGTGTCCCACTCTTCACATAAATAACTTCTTGGTTGTGGTCAGGAAGACATCCGCTGGACCTCAACATTATGTGTAGCAGGAAATTCAAGCTTCCAATCCAAAATTGCTTCATGTAGAATCAATGTGGCAAGTCTTGTTGTTGGCACCAGCAGCTGTCTGGAGAACAAAGTTGTGAAGCCTGGAAAGTCCATGGGTCTTTTTGGATTTGGATTAGAGAATTTGTCCTGGCTGCTCATCCTGAAATAGTGTCAGACACATTTTGAAGAAGAATTCTTCTTTCTTGGCTCCCTTGGCTTTTTTTCATTTCTGTATATTTGATCACAAATTATCTTGCCTTTTGTCAGGAGGTGTATGAATGCCCATTTATAATGATGGGGAAATGAACGGTTGCACACTTTCCTTCCACTTCTGGAGCATGGAATCAAATTCAGTCAAGCCAAAATGGAAGAAACTCTCTTCAGTCCTGTTGCTGTTGGCATCTATGTGAAATGAGATTTGACTGTCAAATCCAGTTGCTAATGGCATGGACAGAATTTATGTGTTTCCTTTCACTGCCCATGATCATTATGCTTGTATGTGAGAAGTGTGTGTGTTTCTTTTTAACCCCAATCCCAATTAAATAATTCCAGCAGCAAGCACTTCATGAAAATAAAGAAGGTTATTTATTATCACACCCTTACCCCAAATATGATCCAATGTTTCATTCATTCATCTCAATCACACTCTCACACACAAAGATTAGACACAGGTGATGGCAATATACTGTTGCAGTTTGTAAGCATCTCTGTCTCTTTTATGACAGGCCTGTAGTTTCTTGGATAAAATTGATGCTTTTGTTGAAGTGAAGGGCTTGTAAAGCTGAGGATTCTCAGCAGGCTGTGAGTTTTCTTACAGCGGAGTTTCTAAGAAGTTGGTTCTGAGGTGAAATTGAAATGGAACAGTTTGGAGAGTCCTTCTCTTGGGTGGCATCTCCCACTTTCAAGGTCTTGCTACTTGCTGACTTGCAGCTAATTTGATGGCTTTTGGTGGAACTCCTCTGTCTGTGAGCAGTTCCTTGCTAGTTTTTAAAGCTGGTTTTAAAATGCTTCCTTCATCATCTGACTTTCACAAATCCAATGTCCTTTTTCCAAGCAAAACATAGTTGATTGGATCCATTAGCACCTGACTTACACACATTGAGTTTCGATTTTTCCTTTTGTTCAGGGTGAAACAGTCGGGTTGGCTGGAATTGTGCCGTTCTTTAGTGTTGATGCATCCTTAAAGGTATATGCAAATTTTCTGGTTGGCTGTGAGTATCCATATTTAATTAGGTATTCGCTTGAGACTTGGGACTGTCTGAAGCTCAAAATGCCAAAGGTCACACAATTTGCAGCAACTATGTTAATGGTCTGTTCGTGTTCCATTATAATGAGTTGGCTGAAAGTTCATAATATCCTGGGACATGACTTTAATTTTCCACAAATTGGCAATCTCATTCTGGGAGACCAGAGGAAGTGTAGGACAAGCATGTTAAACCTTCCACTACTGGCATGTATCCCACTGACATACATCGGAGAATGCAAGTATTTATTGCAGGTCCTACTCGCTCCACGCTCCAAACTAAAACTTCCCTCCCAGGGCGGTTGCTGGGGCAGATCAGACCACACCCAGAGTCATCTGACTTGTTCCCTTAAAGGGGCTATGCCCCCAACATACCTAACAATATGGACCTTTTCTGAGCTCAGACCTGGAGGCTGAGACATAGTGTTGAGCTGGAGTTGAAGAATGTTTGCTTTGCATCTTAAACCCTAATGGAAACTCTTCCATGAAAAAGCACAATTCCCTCCAGGTGAATCTGTCCTGTTAGACAGTCATGATGTGGAGATGCCGGCGTTGGACTGGGGTAAACACAGTAAGAAGTTTAACAACACCAGGTTAAAGTCCAACAGGTTTATTTGGTAGCAAAAGCCACACAAGCTTTCGGAGCTCCAAGCCCCACACGAGGAAGGCCTCAACCGGGATATTGGGTTCATGTCACACTATTTGTAATCCCCACAGTTGCCTGGACCTGCAGAGTTTCACTGGCTGTCTTGTCTGGAGACAATACACATCTTTTTAGCCTGTCTTAATGCTCTCTCCACTCACGTTGTTTTGTTTCTTAAAGACTTGATTAGTTGTAAGTATTCGCATTCCAACCATTATTCATGGAAATTGAGTTTGTGTCTTTATATGCCCTGTTTGTGAACAGAATTCCCACTCACCTGAAGAAGGGGCTTGGAGCTCTGAAAGCTTGTGTGGCTTTTGCTACCAACTAAACCTGTTGGACTTTAACCTGGTGTTGTTAAACTTCTTACTCTGTTAGACAGTGACAGGTGTGAAAGCTCCAGATTTCTCTGTACAGAGTCGGTTTGAAATTATGAATGTGAATCTGACAATCTGCTTGAGAATTTTCCTCATGTTGAGGAAGATCTATACAGTAGATCAAAAATTTGCAAATCGTAATGCTGGCATATATAGAGTGAGTTAAAGTTTAAAGTTTATTTATTAGTGTCATAAGTAGATTTATATTAACACTGCAACAAAGTTACTGTGAAAATCCCCTAGTCGCCACTCTCCAGCGCTTGTTCGGGTACACTGAGGGAGAATTTAGCATGGCCAATGCACCTAACCAGCACGTCTTTCAGGTTATGGGAGGAAACCGAACACCCGAAGAAATCCACACAGACACGGGGAGAATGTGCAGTCTCCACACAGATAGTGACCCAAGCTGGGAATTGAACTGGGTCCATGGCGCTGTGAGGCAGCAGTGCTAACTACTGTGCCACCCAGAGAAAACCCACGCAGACATGGGGAAAATGTACAAACTCCGCACAGGCAGTTTTTAAGTTTAAATTTTTAAGTTTAAGTTTATTTATTAGTGTCACAAGTAGGCTTACATTAACACTGCAACAAAGTTACTGGGAAAATGCCCTAGTCGCCACAGTCCGGCGCCTGTTCGGGTACATTGAGCGAGAATTTAGCATGGCCAATGCACCTAATCAGCACGCCTTTCGAACTGGGGGAGGAAACCGGAGCACCCGAGAAAACCCACGTAGACACGGTAGAACATGCAGACTCCGCACAGATAGTGACCCAAGCCGGGAATCGAACCCGGGTCTCTGGCGCTGTGAGGCAGCAGTGCTAACTAAAACAAGAGTGGACCCCCACCTTCCATATGTGAGACTATGATACACTGTGAGAAGACCAATATGGACTGGTTTTTAAAATATAGAAATCATGCCCGTAGGGTTGGATTGCCAAATTCCAGCAATTAGCCAACTTTGCAAATTAATTCGAATTAGTTCATTTTTGACTTTATGCAACATTTTTGGATGTCCCAGCAGCAGATAAGACCCCAAGATAAAAGGTAAATATTGGAAATGTTGGAAATGTGAAACAGCAGCGGTAAATACTGGGACACACACACCAGAAACGCTAACACCTGAAACAAAGGAAGGTTGGCTCGTGTTTCAGACGTGAATCCAAGCCCCGTCAAAGGGTTTATACAAGAAACATTAACCTACTTTTTCTCTTTTTAGCTGAAACTTTAGACTGTATGCCAAATTCTAATTGGACTATTAGGAATTCAAAATTAATCTGAATGTCAAAATGACATATTTTACACGTGGTGACAGGTACTGGATTGGTGCAGTGACTCATTGCCAATGATTGCTCTATAATATCATAAAGGGGGTCATTACATTTTATTTGGACACTTGGTTTGAGGCAATGATCTAAAATTAAATAGAACTAACCTGTAATACATTATTCACTTCATTTTTGACATGTCAAAATGTACTTTGCTCCACTAAAATATGGATAACCTGAATTTGATGAAACATCTCTATGTTTTCTCTATTCTCCTGTTAGGGCCTGTCAAATGTGCTATGTCCTTTGATCATTTTCTGTTTCAAGCTCATTCTGTGCTTTTTAAATCATGCTATAATTGATGTCTTACTTCTACTTTCAGTTAGCCTTTTATGCATTTTTTCTATCTCACACTATGATTGTTATATGTAATTGCACTGGAAAGGATTAGAGGAGATTCCCCAGGATGTTGCCTGGGTTGGTGCGTTGGTTAGGCTGGGATTATTTTCCTGAGAGCAGAGAAGGTTCAGGGGAACCTTACTGAGGTGCACAAAATTATGAGCGACATAGATAGGGTAGATAAGTAGTAAGTTTTCACCTTAGTAAAGAGGTTAATAACCAGGGGGTCTAGATTTTAGGTACAGGGTGGCAGCAGATTTAGAGGGGAATTGAGGAAAATCATTTTTACCCAGAGGGTGATGGGAATCTGGAACTCACTGCTTGAGTGGTCGAGGCCAGAACCCTCACAACATTTAAGAAGGATTTAGATGAGCACTTGAAATGCCAAAGCATACAAGGCGATCTACCAAGTTCTTGAAAATGGGATTAGAATTGATAGGTGCTTGATGGCCAGTGCAGACAAAATGGATCAAAGCACCTCTTTCTCCATGGTGGGAAATTTTCCCATCCCGCCTGCAATGGGAATTGTAGTGGCCCGGGGAGCGTGGATCATGCAAAGGTCTGTTGACCTCGGGCGGGATTTTCTGGTTGGGGCGAGCGTGGCCGGAAAATCTTGCCCCATGACTTTATAGGTGTGAGAGGACCCATATTTTCTTTTCTCCACTGCCAGTTGCCTCATTAAACTCCTTCATTTTGTCCCTTCCAATCTGTCCCCCAGGAAGAGCCAAGAGCTCAGGGGCCTCTTTGTTACTCTAGTTTTCTCTGCTGGTTCCCTCTTTTCCTGTTGTGCACCAAGTCAAACCTCCCCCAGGCTATTGCACACCTTTGCTCTGAATGTTCGTCTTTCTCTGCTTTGTTTCCCTGCTCCCCTCTAAGTCTTGTCCACCTTGTCCCCCATCTTGTCCATGAGACTCATCTCCTACTTCCATGACCACGTTCCCACTAGAGCGCTGACCATCAAACTTCTCTTCTCGTCTCCCATGCTGTCCATTGTAAATGATCCCATCTATTCGAGGCGGTGGTGATATTGAGTTGGCTTGTTGGTGTAAGGTGGGCACAGCATATTATCTAAGCCAGCCTCAGGGAAGTTTTGGGAATGGGGTGGGGAGAAGGCCTTGGGAAGGACAAGAGTCACAATTAGAGTCGGCAATGACTGTCAGAAGTAGTCTGGAGTTGGGGAGGAACAATGAATGAGAAAATCTCTATCAGAAAAAATGGAACAATGGTTCCTATTTCTGCTGGGAGATAAAGATTCTGTCATAGATTTTAGTTATGGGTATTGATGGCAACAGAGATGTCAGTGGGATGTCATTAATTTGGCAAAATTGTATGGTGGGGGGAGCTGGGGGGGTGTGTGGTTGGGGCAAGTGGTGAACTTTTTATGCTTTCATCAGATGGGTGGAATACTGATCCAGAAGTGTGTAGGTCACTGATCCCCCCCCACTTCCATTAAATACATTGAAATAAGAGTTTATTGGTCAAACAGTAGTTTCCCGGTGAGAAGCTAGCCAACAATCTATGAGAAGGGTGAACAGTGTACCCAATCAGGGCTCCAGGGCTCATTGTCTGGGGAGAGAGGGGTCAGGCTGTGAACGGAAAGTGGGTCACGGTGACCTCCTTAAAGGCACTTTGGCATTGGGTGCACAATAATAAGTGGTTTGGAAGCAGAAGTTTGAACCAAAAAGAGTTGTAAATCCAGTGAACTACTGGAGCACGTTGTTTTTATATTTTGATGATTATTGTGCCAACAGTGTGTTATTTAGGATCCTTACCAGGGAGGAAAGAAAATTTGGGCACCCCTGCCCCTTCCCTCTATGAATAACATGTGTTTAGGAAAGGACTCAAATTCTACAATTTAACTCTTTTTGTTTCTCCACAGAAGCTATAAGGCCACCATATGACAGAGAGAATGGAGGGACTAGCTGTTGAGGGACACAGGCCAAGTCACTGTTTGATGATGACTCCCTGCAAGCCTTCCTCCAGGCTGAATAATCCGTTGGAGATCCTCATGCCTGATAATGGGAAGAGGAGACCTCCTCTAAGAACATTGCATCCTGGATAGCGGTCATAGAGGGAATGTGCAATAATGAGGTTGTCATAGAAAGGCTCAATGACCTCTTACGGTCAGCCAGGATAAGTGTGTAACCATTTCACAGATGGACTCATGTAGTAAGGTATGAGGGTGTGAATGTGTGTCAAGTGTGGGATTGCCTAGTGTCTTAGCCAAATTAACAAGTTGGCATGAAACAGACACGCCACTCTGCATGGCAATGGGGCATTCTGGAGTGGGGAAGGGGCACTACAGCACCTGTTAGTTAACAAAGAGAATTGCAAATTGTTGCCAGCTGATAAAAGACATGTTGTGCACATAATTCGAAAGCATGGTTTTTCCACCACAGATTCTCATCATGTCCCTTTCATGTCCATGAGAGGGCCAGGACTGAACATGGTCAACCCTGCTTGATCCATTTTCATCCCTCAAGAGCAGGGAGTACTAGGGCTGTCAGTGAACCAGCAGAGTCTCACCATTGAGCGAGGAGAGGTTGGAGGATGGCATTGAGGTGGTAAGATTCCAAGGGCACATAGCTCGCTCCTGCAAACTTTGCAAAAGGGGGTGGCGGGGGAGGTGGCAGGGAGGTAGCATTGATGGGTTTGGATTTTGGAGGCTTGCAGAATTTGGGAAGGAATGTGTGCCTCAAGCTGAAAGGGCTGAGGTTTAAACCCTTATCTGTGGTACCAGAGTGTGTTTGAGGAAGTGTGCCTCTGTGATGGTGGTGGTGCCCTTCTAACACCTTGTTTGTTTCCCCCACAAGTGAAACATTGGCAACTGTAGTCAGCAGCCCCTGAGACCCAGGTGCAGCATCACACTCTTGCGCAGTACTTGGCACCAGCACAGATATGCATACATCTTGGTGAGAATGAACAAATCAGTTCAAAGAGTTCCACACATTATTGCAAGCACATTATACTCACCAGTATGTTAAGAACCTGAGATATTGTAGGCCTCTGGCATGGGCATCGTGGGACATGGGCATCGCTGGCTGGCCAGCATTTATTGCCCTTCCCTAGATGTCCATGATTGATACAACTGAGTGGCTTGCTAGGCCATTTCAGAGGGCAGTTGAGAGACAACCACATTGTTGTGACTCTGGAATCACATGTAGGCCAGACTAGGTAAAGAGAGCAGGTTTCCTTCCCTAAAGGATATTAATTAGTGAACCAGATGGGTTTTTCCAACAATCGTTTCATGGTCATCAGTTGATTCTTAATTCCAGATATTTTCAAATCCCACCACAGCAGATGGTGGAATTTGAATTCAATAAAAAATATCTGGAATTAAGAATCTACTGTTGACCATGAAACCATTGTCAATTGTCGGAAAAGCCCATCTGGTTCACTAACATCCTTTCGGGAAGGAAATCTGCTGTTCTTACCGATTCGGGCCCATATGTGACTCCAAAGCCACAGTACTGTGGTTGACTCTCAACTGCCCTCCAAGGAATGGGCAATAAATACTGGCCAGCCAGTGACGCCCATGTCCCATGAATGAATAAAAACATATATAAAAATGGCTGTCCTATAACTGACCTCGAAATACCTGATGCTGGCACTGGGAGACCAAAGTTAAAACAGAATGTTTAACTCTCCATCAAATATATTTAGTCAATGAATTACTTAAAGCTGAAGAATATAATTTACGTGGATGTCAAAAATGCATTACTCAGGGCACAAAACTACATAATGCTCATTGGAAATCGTTATCTACATTCCAGATCTCGGGTGTAAGCAAAAGTATAGTTCATTAGCTTACAACCAGCAGCAGAACATTTGTGTTTGCAATATTAAGAGATTAACTTCAGTCATCACCACGACTAATTCAATTTTTTTCATCACAACATACATATTTAGTTGAATGTTGGTGGCAGTAGGATGTCTAATATTTTTGATAATGCCAGTGTAGACATCAACATATATGTATGGACTAACATCAAAACGCTGACTGAAAAATCTGCTACCAATACCAGGAACTGTGAACTCACACAGAGTCCTTCTCTATTGAGAAAACAGTCGACCATGAGAAAAATAGCATGGAAAATATGTTTCAAGAGTATTAAGTGTAACTTTCGTTTTCCAATGCCCCACCATTTTGAGTTTGTCACACCTAATTAAGTAGAAATCTGTTACTTCCTGTTTCAGTGTCAAATGAGCTCATCAGAAAGTAACAGAAAATACTTTGAAATGTTGGGTCCGAGCTTCAGACATCTGAATCTTCTTCTACTTAAGGGATCCATTCATATCCAGTCACCTACTTAATAATTGTCAAGAAGTTGCCATCAATGTAAAATGCTTTGAATCTAATGAATTACTTTGTGAAGTATAAGCATTGTTGTTATGCAGGTAAACATGGTAATCTTGTACATATTGACTGAGATGATGAATGAAATAAACTAGTTTTGTTTGAATGAGGAAAATTGTCCAGGATAACTCCCTATAATCTCCAAGTGTCATGGGACCATCCACCTAAACAGATGGATCTGTTGTCAGATAGGACTTTTGACAATTTGTCACTTCCTCAGTGCTTCACTCACTAAACTTGAATCTGATTGTTATCAACTGAGCCAAGGTGACTGGATATATTTAACAGGGTTGCAGTTTGCTTTAAGAGCTGATCATGATTTGAAGGTGATATCATTAGGGTGTTGCCACAGGCTGCTGTTTTATTTCCAGTTTGTAATCTGTGCGCTGCAAAGAACATTTCTTTCAATAAATCATGTTGTGTGTTAGTTTGAATCTAAGTGTGCAGCCCACAGCTTTTTTTTTTGTTTAAAACCCGCAACCCGCAAAATAGTTAGGACATTCCAGTGACAATCAAATTAATGAAGGGAGAGGGTCTATTGGCCTTGAAAAATGTCACCCAACATTTGTAGAGGATATCATAGTGAACAGAAATGAAAGCCTTGAGGTTATATCTTCAGTAACACACCTGACAAAACAAAGAGGCATGTGTCTGCTTGCTAGCATGTCTGCTGCATGTTCCCCTTCAGCAAAGAACAAAGAACAATACAGCACAGGAACAGGCCCTTTGGCCCTCCAAGCCTGCGCCGCTCATATGCCCAACTAGACCATTTGTTTGTATCCCTCTATTCCCAGTCTGTTCATGTGGCTATCTAGATAAGTCTTAAACGATCCCAGCGTGTCCGCCTCAATCACCTTGCTTGGCAGTGCATTCCAGGCCCTCACCACCCTCTGTGTAAAATACGTCCCCCTGACATCTGTGTTGAACCTTGCCCCCCTCACCTTGAACCTGTGACCCCTTGTGTTCGTCACCTCCGACCTGGGAAAAAGCTTCCCACTGTTCACCCTATCTTTGCCCTTCAATTTTATACACCTCTATTAGGTCGCCCCTCATCCTCCGTCTTTCCAGGGAGAACATCCCCAGTTCACCCAATCTCTCCTCATAGCTACGACCCTCCATACCAGGCAACGTCCTGGTAAATCTTTTCTGTACTCTCTCCAAAGCCTCCACGTCCTTCTGGTAGTGTGGCGACCAGAACTGGACTCAGTATTCCAAATGTGGCCTAACCAACGTTCTATACAGCCGCAACATCATATGCCAACTTTTATATTCTAAACCCCGTCCAATAAAGGCAAGCATGCCGTATGCCTTCTTCACCACCCTCTCCACCTGTGCTGTCACCTTTAAGGATCTGTGGACTTGTACACCCAGGTTCCTCTGTGTGTCTATACTCCTGATGGTTCTGCCGTTTATTGTATAGCTCCCCCTTACATTAGATCTACCGAAATGCATCACTTTGCATTTATCTGGATTAAATTCCATCTGCCATTTCTCCGCCCAATGTTCCAGCCTATCTATATCCTGCTGTATTCTCTGACAATGTTCATCACTATCCGCAACTCCAGCAATCTTCGTGTCGTCTGCAAACTTACTGATCACACCAGCTACATCTTCCTCCAAATCATTCATATATATCACAAACAGCAGAGGTCCCAGTACAGAGCCCTGCAGAACTTCACTAGTCACAGATCTCCAACCGGAAAAAGCCCCCTCCACTGCTACCGTCTGTCTTCTATGGCTAAGCCAGTTCTCCACCCATCTAGCTAGCTCACCTTTTATCCCGTGAGATTTAACCTTTTGCACCAGCCTGCCATGAGGGACCTTGTCAAACGCTTTACTAAAATCCATATAGATGACATGCATGGCCCTTCCCTCGTCAATCGCTTTTGTCACCTCCTCAAAAAACTCAACCAAATTTGTGAAGCATGACCTCCCTCGTACAAAACCATACTGTCTATCGCTAATGAGATTATTCAGTTCTAAATGCGCATATATCCTATCTCTAAGAATCTTCTCCAACAATTTCCCTACCACGGACGTCAAGCTCACCGGCCTATAATTACCCGGGTTATCCTTGCTACCCTTCTTAAATAACGGGACCACATTTGCTATCCTCCAATCCTCTGGGACCTCACCTGTGTCCAGCGAAGAGACAAAGATTTCTGTTAGAGGCCCAGCAATTTCATCTCTTGCCTCCCTGAGGAGTCTAGGATAGATGCCATCCGGCCCTGGGGATTTGTCTGTCTTAATGCTTCCGAAAAAACGTAACGCTTCCTCCCTTGTAATTGAGATTTTTTCTAACGGGTCAACACATCTCTCTGAGACACTACCAGTCAATATGTCCCTCTCCTTTGTGAATACTGATGCAAAGTATTTGTTTAGGATCTCACCTACTTCCTTTGGTTCTAAGCATAATTCCCCTCCTTTGTCCCTGAAAGGTCCGATTCTTTCCCTAACAACCCTCTTGTTCCTAACGTATGTATAAAATGCCTTAGGAGTCTCCTTAATCCTGTCTGCAAAGGACATTTCGTGACCCCTTTTTGCCCTTCTAATTCCCTGTTTGAGTTATTTTCTACTTTCTCTGTATTCCTCCAGTGCTCCATCTATTTTTAGCTGCCTGGACCTCATGTATGCCTCTTTTTTCTTTTTGATTAGACCCACAATTTCACTGGTTATCCACGGCTCTCGAATCCTACCTTTCCTATCCTTCCTCTTTACAGGCACATGCCTGTCCTGCAGTCCTATCAACTGCTCCTTAAAAGACTCCCACATGCCAGATGTGGATTTATCCTCGAACAGCCTCTCCCAATCAACAGCCACCAAATCCTGCCTAATCCGGCTGTAGTTAGCCTTCCCCCAATTCAGCACCTTACCCATAGGACAACACTTATCTTTTTCCATTATTATCCTATAGTTTACAGAATTGTGGTCACTATTTGCCACATGTTCCCCCACTGAAACTTTGATGACCTGACCGGGCTCATTCCCCAATACTAGGTCCAGTATAGCTCCCTCTCTAGTTGGACTGTCAACATATTCTTCCCCGTCCAGGCCCCCAGCCCTAAGCGATTTCCAGTCTATGTGAGGGAAATTAAAGTCTCCCAGTGCAACAACCCTATTTTTTCTGCACCTGTCCAGAATCTCCTTACATATCCATTCCTCAACTTCCCGTGGGCTGTTGGGAGGCCTGTAGTATACCCCCAGCATAGTGACTGCACCCTTCCTGTTTCTGAGCTCCACCCACAGTGACTCGTTACCTGACCCTCCCAAATTCTCCACCCTCTGTACCACTGTAATATGCCCCCTAACCAGCATTGCTACTCTCCCACCTCTCCTAGCCCCTCCTCTGTCTCGCCTAAAACACTTATACCCCGGAATATTCAGTTACCAGTCCTGTCCTTCTTTTAACCAAGTCTCCGTCACTGCAACCACATCCAAGTTCCGCGCAAGCATTAAGGCTCTAAGCTCGTCTGTCTTGCCCGTGACGCTCCTTGCATTGAAGCAGATGCACTCCAGACCTCCAGGCCCACTGAGGTCATCCTTCCCCAGAATGCTCTTCCTCTTAGATAGCCTTGTCTTGGCCCCAACCTCGTCCCCAGCCTCTATGCTTATTGACCTATTGTTCTGATCCCCACCCCCCTGCCACATTAGTTTAAACCCACCCGAACCGCACTAGCAAAACTCCCAGCTAGGATATTTGTGCCCCTCCAGTTTAGGTGTAACCCATCCTTCTTGTACAGGTGCCATCCTTTCTTGAAGACTTCCCAGTGATCCACGAATTTGAAACCCTCCCTCCTGCACCAGTCCTTTAACCACGCGTTCAGCTGTACAATCTCCCTGTTCCTGGCCTCACTAGCTTGTGGCACTGGGAGTAGTCCAGAGATCGCTATCCGAGAGGCCCTCCTTTTTAGCCTACTACCCAACTCCCTGAATTGTTCTCTCAGGACCTCCCTGCTCTTTCTGTCTACGTCATTTGCACCAATGTGGACAATGACGTCTGTCTGGTTATCCGCCCCTTTTAGGATGATTCCTACCTGCTCAGAGACATCCAGGACTCCGGCACCAGGGAGGCAGACTACCATCCTGGAGTCTCATTCGCACCCACAGAACCGCCTGTCTGTGCCTCTAACTGTTGCATCCCCCACTACTATTGCTCTCTTTCCCTTCTGAGCCACAGAGCCCGATTCCGTGCCAGTGACCTTGTCACCGTGGCTTACCCCTGGAGGGTCATCCCCCCCCCACAGTATCCAAAACGGTATACTTATTCTGGAGGGGGACAACCACAGGGGATCCCATCACTGACTGCTCTCTCCCCTCCTCTCTCCTGTCTGTCACCCATCCCTTACTGTTAAGGGGGACAACCACCGGGTAACTCACTGGTACGTGATCTTTACCCTTCCTAACCGTGACCCACGTGTCTTCCTCCCGTGGCCCTGGTGTGACGACCTGCCTGTAACTTCTCTCTATTAACCTCTCATTTTCCCTGACTAGACTAAGGTCATCGAGGCGCAGCTCCAGTTCACTAACGCGGTCTCTCAGGAGCTGCAGTTCGACGCACCTGGCACAGATATGGACTTCTGGGAGGCTAAGCGACTCCATGAACTCCCACATCCGACACCGACAGCAACAAACTGGCCTCCCACTCATAATTACCCCTTTCTTTAAATTACTGGAAGAACAAAGAACAGAACCTACCCTGCCTCTGCCTGTTTACGCCAAAGCTCATTGAGCCAAAGCCCTTCAGCTCTCACTCTGCTCCCTGCTCACTCCACTCCCTGCTCACACCCCCTGCCCGCTGAATAGTGCGGCCTGCTTTTAAACCTCCCACGCAGGATTGTAATGTATGATGTTCTGCCACTAATTCAGAATTATGATGTTATTGCAATTACAGAGACAAGGTTAAAGGAGGGATAGGACTGGCAGCTTAACATTCTGGCATATTGTTGTTTTAGATGGGACAGAAAGGGAAACAAAAGGGGTGGGGGAGTTGCATTGCTGATTAGGGAGCAGATCACGGCTGTGTTGAGGGAGGACATATTGGAGGGATCTTATAGTGAGGCATTATGGGTGGAACTCAGGAATAGGAATGGTGAAATCACAAAATTGGGAGTGTACCATAGAGCTTCCAACACCCACAGGAGACAGAGGAGCAGTTGTGTAGTCAGATACTGGAAAGATTTGAAAAAAGTAGGGTAGTTGAGGTAGGTGACTTTAACTTAGTTGTGGTAGGTGACTTTAACTACCTCCATATTGACTGGGACTTCCTTAGAACCAGGGGTCCGGGCGGGCTTTTATTTGACAATCCAACCAGGGAGGGGCCATACTGGACTAGGTATTGGGGAATGAATCGGGCCAGGTGATCGATGTTTCAGTGGGGGAGTATTTTGAGCTTAGTGACCATAATTCGATAAGGTTTCGGATAGTCATGGATAAGGACAAGAGTGGCCCTCGGGTGAGGGTGCTTAATTTGGCGAGGGCCAAATTAGGTAGGAATGGGAAATATGGATTGGGAGCGGCTATTTGAGGGCAAACCCACATTTGGCATGTGGGAGGCTTTTAAAGGCCAGTTGATTGAAGTGCAGGACAAGCATGTCCCCACAAAAATGAAGGACAGAAATGGCAGGATTCAGGAACCACGGATATTCATCCGTGGTTAGTCCTTAGTCAAAAGGACAAAGGGAGCATACAATTAGTCTCGGCAACTAAAAACTGACAAAGCTCTTGAGGAATATAGTGAAAGTAGGAAGGAACTTAAACGCGGAATTAGGAGGGCTAAATGGGGCCATGAAATGTCTTTAGCAAACAGGATCAAGGAGAATCCCAAGGCTTTTTATGCATATATTAGGAGCAAGAGGTTAGCAAGAGAAAGAGTGGGCTCACTCAAGGACAATGGAGGGAAGTTATCCGTGGAACCACAGGAAATGGGTGAAATCCTTAATGAGTACTTTGTATCGGTAGTCACCAAGGTGAAGGACATGACAGATTTTGAGGTCAGGGATAAGTGTGTGAATGCTCTACAGAATGTAAATATATTGAAGGAGGAAGTGTTGGTTATCCTAACTTGCATTAAGGTAGACAAGTCCCCAGGGCCAAATGGGATCTATCTCAGGTTATGTGGGAGGCAAGGGAAGAATTAGCTGGGGCTGTCACAGATATCTTCACATCCTCTTTGACCACAGGGAAGGTTCCAGAGAACTGGAGAAGAGCCAATGTTGTTCTCTTGTTTAAGAAAGGAAGCAGAGATAATCCAGGAAATTATAGGCTGGTGAGCCTGACGTCAGTGGTTGGGAAACTTTTGGAGAAGATACTGAGAGACAAGAGATATGGACATTTGGAAGAAAATGGAATAATTAGTGACAGGCAGCATGGTTTTGTATGGGGAAGGTCATGTCTCACCAACTTGATTGAGTTTTATGAAGAGGTGACAAAGATAATTGATGAGGGAAGTGTTGTGGATGTAGTTTATATGGACTTTAGTAAGGTATTTGGCAAGGTCCCACATGGCAGACTGGGACAAAAACTAAAATCACATGGGATTTGGGATGGGCTGGCTAGATGGATACAGAATTGGCTTGGTTATAGAAGACAGAGAGTAGTGGTGAAAGGGTGTTTTTCAGAATGGAGATCAGTAGCTAGTGGTGTTCCACAGGGATCAGTGCTGGGATCTCTGTTGTTTGTAGGATATATAAATGGTCTGGAGGAAAATGTTGGGGATCTGATTAATAAGTTTGCAGATGACACAAAGATTGGTGGAGTTGCTGATAGTGCCAGAGATTGTCAGAGGATACAACAGGATATAGATAGATTGGAGACATGGGCACAGAAATGGCAGGTGGAGTTTAATCCAGACACACGCGAGGTGATGCATTTTGGAGGATCAAATATAGGTGTGAACTATACTGTAAATGGCAGAACCCTTAAGAAAATTAACATAAAGAGAGATCTGGGTGTGCAGGTCCATAGTTCCCTAAAAGTGGCTGCATAGGTGGCCAAGGTGACTAAGAAGGCAAATGGCATGCTTGCCTTCATCAGTCGGGACGTTGCTTACAAGAGTTGATAAATCATGTTGCAGCTATATAAAACCTTGGTTAGGCTGCATTCGGAGTATTGCGTGCCATTCTGGTTGCCACACTACCAGAAGGATGTGGAAGCTATGGAGAGAGTACAAAGAAGGTTCACCAGGATGTTGCCTGGTCTTGCGAGCATTGACTGTGAGGAGAGGTTGAATAAACTAGGATTGTTTTCACTGGAGAGATGGAGGCTGAGGGGAGACCTGACAGAGGTCTACAAAATTATGAGAGGCATAGACAGGGTGGATAGCCAGAGGCTTTTTCCCAGGGTGGAAGTGTTAATTACAAGAGGGCAAAGGTTCAAGGTTAGAGGGGGAAAGTTTAAGGGAGATGTGTGGGGGACGTTTTTCATGCAGAGAGCCTGGAACCCACTGCCAGAAGAGGTGGTGGAAGCAGGTACATAAGCAACATTTAAGAGGCATCTGGATGGGTAATGAATAGGGAGGGAATAGAGGGATGTGGATTAAGTAAGGGAAGAAGGTTTTTTAATAGCTTAGTTAGGGCATCATGATCAACACAGGCTTGGAGGGCCATGTTCTAATTTTTAAATAGAGATTTAGTTTGTTCTATCTTCATTCGAAAAGTTTGAGGTGAGTTTGTTGCTTTACTCCAAAAGTTGTGATTGCCCAGTGTTTGGCCTTTTGTTCTTAAATCTGTTTTGTGTTCTTTAATAAAAACAGAAAATGCTGCAAAACCCAGCAGGTCAGGCAGCTTCTGTGGAGGAAGAAACAGAGTTAGGGGATAGAGTTCTCCGGTCTGGAAGTCCTGTTGCCATTGCCAATTAGAGTGGAGAATTTGGCACTTAGTCAAATCTCCATTCACTGCACTGGGACCACAAAATCCCAGCTGCAGGCAAGGTCGGAGAATTCCGATCAACATTTCAAGTCTAATATGACTCTTCATCATGCTCATTATATCATCAATGTACCTTTCTTTAATTCTTGAGGCTGCGTTGGAAATTTCTGCCCACCTCTCTGACTAAACAATTAACCTTGATGATCCCATAGATCTACTCAATGATTCTAAATGATTACTAAATGGGCAGCACGATGGCACAGTGGTTAGCACTGCTACCTCACAGCACCATAGACCCAGGTTCAATTCTGGCCTTGGCCACTGTCTGTGTGGAATTTGCACTTTCTCCCTGTGTCTGCATGTGTTTCCTCCCGCAGACCAAAGATGTGCGGGTTAGATTGATTGGCCATGCTAAATTGACCCTAGTGTTAGGGGGATTAGCAGGGTAAATGTGTGGGGGTTACAAAAATAGGGCCTGGGTGGGATTGCAGTCAGTACAGACTAGATGGGCTGAATGGCCTCCTGTAGTACTGTAGGGATTCTATGATTCCTTGCTGTCTTTTTTAATCTCTATTCAGGAAAGGTTTCCTTTCTGACCCATGACTTACTTTTACCTGTTTTTATTCCAATATTTCATACTTTTGCCAGGATTTGATGCTACCTTTATTTATTGTAAATCTTAAGCCAATAAGGCATATTTCAATAGCATTTAACTATAAATTGTGTTTGGCTAGCAGTTTGTGCATCGAATGGCACAATGGTAAAATTGGAGAACAAACATAAAACAACATTGCATAAAACTATCAAATATAAACTAATGTCAGTGCCCACTGGACATATGGTCATCCCACTAACCCCAGTAAATGTTCTTATTCATAGAATCCCTACAGTGGGCCATCAAGCCTGCACAGAGAATAATTCCACCCAGGCCCTACTCCCATAAACCCATGTATTTACCCCGCTAACCCCCTGACATTAAAGTGGCAATTTACCATGGCTAATCCACCTAACCTGCACATCTTTTGACTGTGGGAAGAAACTGGAGCACCCGGAGGAAACCCACGCAGACACGGGGAGAACATGCAAACTCTACACAGACAATCACCCAAGGCCAGAATCGAACCCGGGTCCCTGGCACTGTAAGGCAGCAGTGCTAACCACTGTGCCACCCACTCCTGGCATCTCGTTTCTGGCATTCCCAAGCTAACTTTGGTTTTCCAGAAACACAGACGTACATTGTAAAAAGAATGAAAATCTATTCACAAAGGAAAATGGCAACCGGCTGAACAGGAGCAGAAGGAAAACAAGAAATTGGAAGGTTTAGATTGAGGGATTTACCACAAAATGTTCAGAAGTTTGAAAAGTTCTGATGCAATTTATACCCCTAAAATGTATGGAAAGAAATCTTACAGGAACCAACCCATGAAAATATTTTTTCAGCTGTGTTACTTCAAAGGATGATAATGTACTTTATAATTTTGAATATAAGAGGCCTGCGATTATTGACTGGAAAGCCTATAAAAAGTGAAGCACGGATGGAAAAATAATTCTTACATTTCTGATCTTCAAGCCTCATATCAGCAAAGTGCTCTTTCATGTCAGCAGTTAAAAAGCAGTTTTGTTTCTTTTAAGATACAACCACACATTTCTGGCTCAGCATGAATGGCATTGATAATAATTAAATTGAAGGGAGTATTCTTGATTAGTTCCCGAAATGATTGAACACAAAGGTATCTAAGGAAGTCGAAGTACTGTTTTTTTACTTAGTCTGTGCTGATCTCAGTACAACCTGTACAAGCTGAATGACAAGTTCTCAGGTGGATCTCATTGAGTGGGGGAATGGCTAGAAGCATTTCATCCTCTAATCTCAAAAACCCCATATTTGATACTCGATAGAAGGATTCATAATGCATTTCTGTTTCCCTAGAATGATCATTCAGCCAATTCATTTTGATGAATGCAATAGCTGCTAATACCAGCTTGCTATTGCACTCAGTCTCAACTGTATAGAAGCATTACAAAACAAAGAACAGTACAGCGCAGGAACAGGCCCTTCAGCCCTCCAAGCCTGCGCCAATCACATTGTCCTATCTAGACCAACCGCTTATATCCCTCTATTCCCTGTTTGTTCATATGCCTATCAAGGTAAGTCTTAAATGTGGCTAATGTAACTGCCTCAATCACCTCACTTGGCAGTACATTCTAAGCTCCCACCACCCTCTGTGTAAAAAACTTCCCCCGCATATCTCCATTGAACCTCTCCCCCCTTATCTTGAACATGTGCCTCCTTGTAATTGTTATTTATGCCCTGGGAAAAAGCTTCCAAATGTTCACCCTATCAACAACTCTCATAATTTTATAAACTTCTATCAGGTCGCCCCCTCAGCCTCTGTCTTTCCAGTGAGAACAATCCCAGTTTATTCAATCTCTCCTCATAGCAAACATGTTCAATCAATGCAGTAAATTTTCATTTTCTCTGCAAGGTTGGTTAATTTGAAAATGCAATTTATGTGCCCTTGATAGACCCCACCTTATTTTGTTCCATTGACATGTTACTATTTTCCACACTAATTGCGTTGTGTGAGCTCACCAATTAGCACCGAGGTAGAGGAGGTTTTGTACATTGGTCCATGCCCACTGGTATTTGACTGCAACTACCCAAAATCATTTCGCATACGCCTCTTACAGCTAGCAGACAATATATTTGGCAGAACCTCACTTAACCTTTTGATAGTATTTTCCTCTCAGTCTCAACAACAAGCTTCTAAGGTTCCAGTTTAAAATGACTGTGTTATCTTGAGTCAGTGCCAGCTCAGCTGCAACAATTCCATTCCCATTGCTCTTGAAGGCTGAATGCAATCGTCTATCCTGTTGGGCGGCACGGTGGCGCAGTGGTTAGTATTGCTGCCTCACAGTGCTAGGGACCCAGAGTCTGCACATTCTCCCCATGTCTGCATGGGTTTCCTTCGGGTGCCCCGATTTCCTCACACAGCTCAAAAGATGTGCTGGTTAGGTGGCGACTCGGGGATTTTCACAATAACTTCATTGCAGTATTATGTAAGCCTAATCGTAACACTAATAAATAAACTTTGTTGCCTTCTTTCTGTATTTTATTGCATTGGTTCCTTGTAATTGTATTCTGACACTTAGAAGCATCCTCATTGCCCCCTCCCCTGGTTCTTGGAGAAGAAAAGCTGACATCATTAACAAATATGGTGCCATTGGGGAAAGACTGCCTGCCTCGCCCAATTTGTCCCTTACTCATGAAACATCTGCAACTCTTTCACTTGGTCCATTATTATTAAGCTGACTAACTTGTTAACTCAAAGAGACTCCTATTCAACCTAAGTGTTTAACCAAGATTACTAGTCTCACTGACTGATTGAACATATATCTGGAGATCGATTGGAATTCAATGGCACCATTATTGGATTGCGATTGTTTCCGCAGTGCTTGTGTCCAGGTACTGTTACAAAAGTGAATGACTATCAGAAATAACGACCCCTCCACCAACAATATTGCTGTGTTAGAACATAGAACATAGAACATAGAACATTACAGCGCAGAACAGGCCCTTCGGCCCACGATGTTGCACCGACCAGTAAAAAAAAAAAAACTGTGACCCTCCAACCTAAACCAATTTCTTTTCGTCCATGAACCTATCTACGGATCTCTTAAACGCCCCCAAACTAGGCGCATTTACTACTGATGCTGGCAGGGCATTCCAATCCCTCACCACCCTCTGGGTAAAGAACCTACCCCTGACATCGGTTCTATAACTACCCCCCCTCAATTTAAAGCCATGCCCCCTCGTGCTGGATTTCTCCATCAGAGGAAAAAGGCTATCACTATCCACCCTATCTAAACCTCTAATCATCTTATATGTTTCAATAAGATAGTTGGATGATGTGATCAGGGTGTGGCGAGGAGGGGCAGGGGGGGGGGGGGCGGAGGGGGGAAGGTGGAGGGAGGAAATCGAATGCTTGGTTACTGGGTACTTTTGTCTTGGTGGAGCAGTAGTAAAAGCAAAATATACTTGATGGTTTAATGCCAAGCCGACCCTTAATCAGATCCAGTCATAAATTCTGAAAATAATAAACCATGTATTCTAAAAAACCTGAGGCTTAAATTTATCTGAAATGCTAGATGAGAGAATTTGCTCCGTTAAATGCTTTGAATTCCAAGGAAGTTAACAAGTTTAACACAGTCTCACAGTTGTGATATACACTGCAGATACAGTATTAGCTCCCAGGAAACAAAGGTAATTTGACCATGTCAAGGTGAGGTGATAACACTGTTAGTAACATGTAACAACTTCCCTTAAATTTACAGATGTATTTACAAATTACAGCTTTGTAATATATTGCTGGAAAAGGAACCTGCTGTAAAAGCTTTTCATCTTGGACTCATCAGGTCAGACTCAAGAAATCCCATTCTTGAAAAGCTTTGATAGCTTGTCTCTTTTTTCAGTTATGCTCGCGATCTGTATTCCTCAGCAATTACTTTTAATAAATATATAGAGATAGAATTCATTCTGTGACTTAAAAAAATAGGCCAATAGAATATTGATCCAGGGTTTATTAAAGTGGCCAACTGTAAATTTGTCTGGATGAATTAGTTAGACATGCTGTTATGCTGATTGGGAATAGAAGGGTGGACCAAAAGTATGTAAACACTTCCCTGACATTTTTATATCATTAATATCAGCCTTTCCAGTAATTCCACCTCCTGTGAAGAGTATAAACATTGGCCAGGAGTCTCCCAAAAAAATTCTAAGTGCCGTATTTGTGTAAAAACAGAATGCCTCAGTGTGAATCACATTAAAAATCATTGGTGGGGCTTATTCCCACTGGAGAGGCTGGCAGCATAGCGCTGAGCGGGTCACTGCTGAGGCACTGCCCACCTCCCAATTGCTGGCCAGCTCAATCGCTGGCCAGCACAGCAACTCCACAATGCTACCCCTCCAATCCCCCCCATACCCCAATCGCTGGCCTCCCAGACGCCTCCGGGCCAACATCGATGTCCCCCACCCCCCGGCCTGCCTTGATCTCACCCCCCCCCCCCCAACTACAGCGGTCCCAATCTGCCCCCTCCCCCACCCCCGCAGTCCTGATCTGCACCCCCCCACCCCTACCCAGGCAGTCCAATCCCCACCCCTGATGGCCAACCCCGATCAGCCCCTTCCCTCCCTCTACCTGCGATTCTGACTGCAAAATATCCCCCACCCCCAGCAATCTCACCCCCCCCTCCCCCACAGACCCCATCTGCCCATTAGGTCCTGCCCCTGCTCTGGCCCTACCCACTTGGCACTGCCCGATGGGCAGTGCCAAAGTGCCCCCTGAGCATTGGCACTTTGCCTCTTGGGCAGTGCCAGAGGGCCAGATTGGCACCGACAGGCTGGCAATTACCTCTGAACTCCTGGGGATGGCCCCCATGGCCTCCCTTCACTCCAGCAGGCTCAGGCTGCCAGCTCCCTGTTAGTGGGGAGCTGTTGTAAACCCCACTGGACTGAACTACTCCTGGCCGGGAGGAGAGGCTACTGGGCCTGGTCACTTCAGTCCTGGGCCTGCCAATAAGATTTAAATAAGAATTTTTAAATTCAACCAGCTCTGCGTCGATTTCTGGCATGGAGCTGACAACGCCGGAAATCCAGTGGCTGGAGATATGCGGAGGCCGAGGCGCCCAGGGGGAACCTGTTAAACGGTCTCCACTAATGTCTCCTGGCCCACTGCACTGCAATTGCCCCCATTATTTTCTGCCATTCTTGATTCCTGCCTTTCTTATCTGTATTTAGAATTTGGAGCATGGATCTGGTCATAGGAAGGATGTTAACGTTTTGTCTGGTACCCAAAACAACCCTCCAGGCTTTTTGTGCTTTTAGCAATCTAGTTGAGTTTGTGAGATATCTGTTCTCGGTTCGGGCGTCTGTCTTTATGCCAGAATGCTATGTGACTGAAAACCATCTTCTCCAGAAGACATTCCATTTGTAAGGTTTCTCGTACTGACAAACCAGGTCCACGGCTGGCTGAATGGCAAGTTATGGTTGAAAATAATTTCTCATGTTTTAGAAATAAGCTAAGAAATCTTACCTAAAACCTTCAACTGTATAAGACTTTGGTTAGGCTGCATTTGGAGCTTTGTGTACAATTCTGGTCGCCACACTACCGGAAGGATGTTGATGCATTGGAAAGGGTGCAGAAGAGATTTACCAGGATGTTGCCTGGTTTGGAGGATATGGACTATGAAGAAAGGTTGAACAAACTTGGATTGTTTTCATTGGAGCGTCAGGGGATGAGGGGGGCCTGATAGAGGTTTACAAGATTATGACTGGCTTGGATGGAATGGATAATCAGAGTCTTTTTCCTAGGGTCAAAGGGTCAATTACTTGGGGGCATAGATTGAGAGTGAGAGGGGGAAAGTTTAAAAGAGATGTAAAGGGGCAAATTTTTCACTTAGAGGGTGGTGAATGCCTGAAACGCGCTGCCGGAGGAGGTGGTGAAGCAGATTCTATAACAACATTCAAGAGGCATCTGGATAGATACATGAATATGCAGGGAATAGAGGGATATGGATCACATAGAGGCAAGAAAATATTAGATTACTGAGGCATCTGTGTTGGCACAGAATTGGTGAGCCGAAGAGCCTGTTCCTGTGTTGTACTGTTCTTTTCTCTTTGTTTTAGACATGACTAGACAGGGTCGATGCAAGGAGGATATTCCCGATGGTGGGGATGTCCAGAACCAGGGGTCACAATCTGAGGATTCAGGGTGGACCATTTAGAACGGAGGTAAGGAGACATTTCTTCACCCAAAGAGTGGTGAGCCTGTGGAATTCGTTACCACAGGAAGTAGTTGATGCCAAAACATTGAATGTATTCAAGACGCGGCTGGATATAGCACTTGGGGCGAATGGGATCAAAGGTTATGGGGAAAAGCAGGATTAGGCTATTGAGTTGGATGATCAGCCGTGATCATAATGAATGGCAAAGCAGGCTTAAAGGGCCAAATGGCCTCCTCCTGCTCCTATCCTCTATGTTTCTATGTTTCTACCATCTAAATTTATTAGCATTTCTCCAAACGTGCAGTTTAAAAATGCCACTCGTAGGCAAAAGATGTTTATCCTGACAAATTGAGACTGGAGAAATGTGAGCAATACTCAGTGAAAGCCAAGGACAAGGATCAGGCCAGAAAGTAAAGTTTAACTTAACCATAAAAGTTTCAGGAATATTGCAGCTATAAAACTACCATTTAACAATCAAAAATTGACATCAGTTGGAACAATAAACATTTCACTAACTTTTCCTATAAGTCAGTATTAAGTCAAAGGTTAGTAATAATTCCTAGTTTATAGTGTGGGTGGTAACTCAGCTCTTTGTCAAACTCTTTGGGTGGGATTTTATGGCCTCACTCGCCCCGGAACCGTAAAGTTCCGCCCGAGGTCAATGGACCTTTCCATGGTCCTCCCCTCGCCCGCTCTGATTCCCGTGGCGTGCAGGGCGGTAAAATTCCAGCTTCCGCATTTAAACTAACATCTGACTGTATTTAATAATAAGGCGGTCTGACAATTAGTGAACTTGAGGCGTCTTTGAGCTAATGGGAAGTAGGCAGGTGCGGAGGTTTTGGAGAATCTGAAATGAATCTAGTACAAGTTGGAGGGAGATATCTCCCATAAGCCATGACCTTATTGAATGGCAGAGAAGCCCCGATGGGCCGAATGGCCTGCTTCTGTTCCTACACCTTATGGTTCTGAACTCTTACATCTTTTTGAGTGTGTGGGGGAGGGGAATACATGCTGAGAGGGGTGATTGACAAATTGTTCTGAGAGCCTAGCGAGGGACACAGTGAAGAAACACAAGTTTGATCCTGTGGGTCAAAGAACAAAGAACAAAGAACAACACAGCACAGGAACAGGCCCTTCGGCCCTCCAAGCCCGCGCCGCTCCCTGGTCCAAACTAGACCATTCTTTTGTATCCCTCCATTCCCACTCCGTTCATGTCCTTTCACTTTTAAAATTTAATTTGAAGTAATTTAATCTTTTTTCATTTTATTTACAGTCTTACACATTTTTATATGAGAGCATCTTAAACTTCTTTCAAAGCTAAAAATCCCAGGTTGCTCTAATATTTTCTCATTTAAAAAAATATTCACTTTTGGGATCTGGGCATTGCTGGTAAGACCAAATTTTGTTCTCCATCCCTTTGAGCAAGTGGTGATGAGCCATCGTCTTGAATCACAGAGATTCATGCAGATATAAATTTCTCAGTCTAGCGTTCACTCTTCATAGAATCTCTACAGCGCAGAAGGAGGCCATTCAGCCCATTGAACACTGACAACAATCCCACCCAGGTCCTATCACCTTAACCACATATGTTTATCCTCGCTAATCCTTCTGATCCTAAATGGCAATTTAGCATGGTCAATCAACCTGACCCGCACATCTTTGGACTATGGGAGGAAACCGGAACACCTGGAGAAAACCCACACAGACATGGGGAGAATGTGCAAACTCCACACAGACAGTCACCCAAGGCCGGAATTGAACCCAGTCCCTGGAGCTGTGAGGCAGCAGTGCTAACTATGGTGCCACTCTTCTGACTCTTCAGAATATTGTGTTAACACCTGGAAGCCACCCATGAATCTCCGACGAGAATCACAAACAATATTTAAGGCGTGGTCTGACCAGTTTGATCATGACTCGCTCTGACCTCTTTCAGCTATGAAGTTCAACATTCTGCAGTCTTTGTTTATTGCTGTTCTGCATTGTTTACATGTGTTGCGGTCTATTTTAAACCCATATTTCACAAGTAGAAATCAGCAGGGGCAGATAAAATGAAATGGGATAATTACCCACTCTTTTCACAGCCGAACCTGTCAGACTAGAATTTTAATTTGTAGTCAGCAGAGAAGCCCGCCCCAAGGCCGCCCCTTATTTAACATTGCATGTTGGGCACCAATGTTCTCCTAACCAGGGCCAATCAGAACTTTCAAAATCCAGAATGAGCTCACTCTGGGAGTTTCAGCAGGGGCTGGATCCCCTCCTGCACTGGGCATCATTGATCAGTACATAGTGCTAACCCCCTCTACAGAGCTGGGAAAGCACCTCACCCTGAAAACTGGGTTTGCCACCAGTGCTCCTGGATGCTCTGATATTGGGACATGGAGGTCGCTAGCTGGCCAGCATTTATTGCCCATCCCTAGCCCTTGAACTGAGTGGCTAGCCAAGCCATTTCAGAGGGCAGTTGAGAGTCAACCATATTGCTGTGGGTCTGGAATCAAATGTCAGCCAGACCAGGTAAGGATGGCAGATTTCATAGAATCGTAGAATCCCTACAGTGCAAAAGGGACCCATTCGGCCCATCGAGTCTGCACTGACAACAATCCCACCCAGGCCCTATCCCTGTCACCCCACATATTTACCCCTCTAAACTATGCATCCCGGGACACTAAGAGACAATTTAACATGGCCAATGCACCTCACCCGCACATCTTTGGACTTTCCTTCCCTGAAGAACATTAGTGAATCTCTGGAATTCTCTGCCCACTGAGGTGGTGGAGGCTACCTCGCTGAATATGTTTAAAGCGCGGATGGATGGATTCCTGATCGGTAAGGGAATTAAGGGTTATGGGGACCAGGCGGGTAAGTGGTACTGATCCACGTCAGATCAGCCATGATCTTATTGAATGGCGGGGCAGGCTCGAGGGGCTAGATGGCCTACTCCTGCTCCTATTTCTTATGTTCTTATGTTCTTAAATGGGTTTTTCCCCAATGATTGTCAATGGTTTCAAGATCATCAGTAGATTCTTAATTCCAGATAAATTTTACTGAATTCAAATTCTATAATCTGCAGTGGCGGGATTCGAACCCAGGTCCATAGGACATTAGCTGAGTTTCTGGATTAATAATGGAGTGATAATATCACTCGGCCATTGCCTCCGCTTAAAGTGGTACCTTAAGAAAAGAGGGGAAAATGCTGCAGAGAGAAGCACTCGGGAAAGCGGAACAGAAAAATCTTATGCTTTCTCGTGTCCACACGCATGATCTATGTCCCTTTCAGTGTTGGTTGTTCGCAATGTTAATCCTTTCTGCTTAGCGTGCTAAACGGTCTGTCTAACCTTTTCTGCTGTTTTACTTTCTTCCCTAGAGATGGGCAGGCTGCCAAGTGTAGACGATTGTTTCAGTGGTAAAATGGAGTGTTTTCTTTCTTGCTTTTGTTGCTTTTCATTGCTGTCGTTGAGTGTCATTCTTAGTTTTTAATAATGGAACTAAAGAACTTCCTGCTGAAGGCAGCCGTGATAACAATCACAACATCTTAACTACCTCATTGACCTTCGCAAGTCTACATTTGTTGGGAATCAAACCTTTAAATCCTTTAGATAAAAGTACGATGCAATTCACATATTCTAAGTTCATAGAATCATAGAAACCCTACAGTGCAGAAGGAGGCCATTCGGCCCATCGAGTCTGCACCGACCACAATCCCACCCAGGCCCTACCCCCACTTATTTACCCGCTAATACCTCTAACCTACGCATCTCAGGACTCTAAGGGGCAATTTTTAACCTGGCCAATCAACCTAACCCGCACATCTTTGGACTGTGGGAGGAAACCGGAGCACCCGGAGGAAACCCACGCAGACACGAGGAGAATGTGCAAACTCCACACAGACAGTGACCCGAGCCGGGAATCGAACCTGGGACCCTGGAGCTGTGAAGCAGCAGTGCTAACCACTGTGCTACCGTGCCATGCATGAAAAATACAACTTAGAAGTCCAGAATGTTCTAAAGCAGATATTTGATTTAGATGTATTTTCCAAAACATCCAATTTCCTCTGTTGCTTTTGGTTTGCACTTCAATGCGAGTCTCTATGCCAATGAAGCACTTTGATCTCTTTTCAAATGCTGTTCGTTAGTAATACCTTCTGTAGACCTGAAAGGCCAACAACTTGTTTACTCCCATCATAGACGCTGCCTGACCTGCTGAGTGCTTCCAATATTTTGCGTTCCTGTTTCAAGAGTCATGTGGGGTCAACATCAACCCCATGGGGCGGAATTTTACCAGCACGTCCGCCCGAGGTTCATATGATGTCGCTTGAGGCCCGAATGGAGAATGCTGTTCTCCGAGCCTCGCCCGGCCCCGGAATCGGGGCGGGCGTGCCGGTAAAATTCCGGCCTTGATGTTTTCTTTCAGATTCCCTTGCTAAGGGCGTTCCATGTGTGGCTAAATATCTATCATTTTTAAAGTTTTTTAAAGTTAGTTTAAAATTAAAGTTTTAAAAGTTTATTTATTAGTGTCACAAATAGGCTTGCATTAACAATGCAATGAAGTTACTGTGAAAATGCTTTTGAGCCTGCATTTAGGCAATGTGCATTTGCAGACTCTTTGTTTCCAGCCAATCCTGACCACATCCCCAGCTAGTATTCACATGTATGCTTTCAGTTGGCTTCCAGTACCGCAATCAAGATTGTAAATCACATCAATCTTCTTAAGCCAGGTATGTTAACGCAGCTGAGATCAGCTAACTCAGATCTGGGACCTTCCTGGTCTACGGGGAGACTGCAATTCTGAGCTATTGAGAGATGCTTCAGCAGATAGCAACATTAGCAATTTTTGGTCTTTAGATAAAATGATCCAGTGGAGAAAAATGTATTGAAGGAACAGCCAAGAACAAACTGAGATTCATATTTATTCTGGAATTCATTTTACATGGCAAATATTCAAAATATTCTATATTTATCTCTTTGGTGTGATCCAGAGTGCAATTCAATTTAAACACATTGTACAATTCATGGAAGCACAGCTATAAGGCAGCAATAATTTTGAAGTGCACGTTATTGAACATTGTTTCTTTTTCCACCCCTGTACAATCTGGATATTGATGCATTTTGCAGTTTGTCATTGTATAGAGAGGGTTGTTTCGATTGGGAGGGCATTACCTAAATGGGTGGTGGAATCAAACTCCACGGTAACTTTCAATTGGCAATTCAACATGTACTTGAGGAAAACTACTTTGTGAGATCATGGCTGGGGTGTGGGATTAAATTGGACAGCTCCTTCAAAGAGCTCTCATGGGCATGACAGGTTTGATGGTGTTGTAAAACTCCTGTGTTGTAAGATTCTCTGCTTCCGTGATTCTGGAGTTTTTAGGGCCAATTTGTTTCCCATTAAATGGATTGGATAGTAAACAATGAGGAGCGCGGCTGTGATTGAAGAAACAGCCAAGAACAAACTGAGAGATTCATATTCTGGAAATCATTTTACATGGCAAATACTCAAAATATTCTATATTTATGCCTTCAATGCGAGTCTCTATGCCAAGAGCGGCATTGTCTCTTTATTTTTTATTCTTTCATGTGATGTGAGAGTTGCCAGCATGGCCAACAATTGTTATTCAATCCTACTTGCTCGTGAGAATGTAGTGGTGTGTTGCCTTCTTGAACAATTGCAATTCATCTGGTGTATGGTACACCCACAGTGCAACAATCACAAAATGGTGATATGGTTTCACATCAGGATGGTGTCTGACTTGGAGGGGAACTTGCAAGTAGTGGTATTTGCATGTGTCTGCTGCCCTTGAAAGAAAATTTGGATTTGGTGGTGCATTCGGCAATAGTAATGCCATTGAATGTCAAGGGAAGATGGTTGAGTTCTCTCTGAAGAACAAAGAACAAAGAGAATTACAGCACAGGAACAGGCCCTTCGGCCCTCCAAACCTGCACCGACCATGCTGCCCGACTTAACTAAAATCCCCTACACTTCCGGGGACCCATATTCCTCTATTCCCATCTCATTCATGTACTTACCAAGAAACCCCTTAAAAGTCACAACCGTATCTGCTTCCACTACCTCCCCCGGCAACGAGTTCCAGGCACCCACCACTCTGTAAAAAATCTGCCTCGTACATCTCTTTTAAAACTTGCCCCTCGCACATTAAAACTATGCCCCCTAGTAATTGACTCTTCCACCCTGGGAAAAAGCTTCTGACTATCCACTCTGTCCATGCCTCTCATAATCTTGTAGACTTCTATCAGGTCTCCCCTCAACCTCCGTCGCTCCAGTGAGAACAGACCAAGTTTCTCCAACTTCTCCTCATAGCTAATGCCCTCCATACCAGGCAACATCCTGGTAAATCTTTTCTGTACCCTCTCCAAAGCCTCCACATCCTTCTGGTAGTGTGGCGACCAGAATTGAACACTATATTCCAAGTGCGGCCTCACTAAGGTTCTATAAAGCGTCAACATGACTTGCCAATTTTTAAACTCAATATCCCAGCCGATGAAGGCAAGCATGCCGTATGCCTTCTTGACTACCTTCTCCACCTGCATTGCCACTTTCAGTGACCTGTGTACCTGTACACCCAGATCCCTTTGCCTATCAATACTCTTAAGGGTTCTGTCATTTACTGTATATTTCCTATCTGTATTAGACCTTCCAAAATGCATTACCTCACATTTGTCCAGATTAAACTCCATCTGCCATCTCTCCGCCCAAGTCTCCAACTGATCTATATCCTGCTGTATCCTCTGATGGTCCTCATCACTATCCACAAATCCACCAACCTTTGTGTCGTCCGCAAACTTACCAATTAATCCAGTTACATTTTCCTCCAATATATACACACAAACAGCAAAGGTTCCAGCACTGATCCCTGAGGAACACCACTTGTCACAGCCCTCCATTCAGAAACGCACCCTTCCACTGCTACCCTCTGTCTTCTTTGACTGAGCCAGTTTTGAATCCACCTTGCCAGCTCACGTCTGATCCCATGTGACTTCACCTTCTGCTCCAGTCTGCCATGAGGGACCTTGTCAAAGGCCTTACTGAAGTCCATGGAGACAACATCCACTGCCCTACCCTCATCAATCATCTTCGTCACTTCCTCGATAGTGTTGAAGATAATCCATTGCTTACCATTTGCATGATCCGAATGTTATTTGTCACTTAGCAGCCCAAGTCTGAATGTTGCCTAGATCTTGCTGCATATTGGCACGGACTGCTTCAATGTCTGAGGAGTTTCAAATGGTGCTGAATATTGTGCAATCATTAGCAAACATCCCCACTTCAGACCTTCTGACGGAGGGAAGGTAAAAGCAAATTACTGCGGATGCTGGAATCTGAAACCAAAAGAGAAAATGCTGGAAAATCTCAGCAGGTTTGGCAGCATCTGTGAGGAGAGAAAAGATCTGACGTTTTGAGTCCAGATGACCCTTTGTCAAAGCTCCGTACACTCCTCTGCCTCCCTATGTCATTTTCCTCCTTTGAGAAGTCCTTAACCCTAGCTTTTTCACCAGGTTATTTGTTACCTGCACTAATATTCTTTATGTGGCTTGGTGACATATCTTACTTCATAGCCATCCTTTATGAAGCACCTTGGGCTGTTTCATTACATTAGAGGCACAATATAAATAGAAGTTATTTCAGAAAAGGTTTAGGCAAATGGTATATCCCCATCTATTCCACACTTGTTTAGACAGTTGGAATCAGCAATATTTGTCATTGTTTGGAACTAATTGCAGGGGCTGATAATTCAAATTTCTTCTGTTGGTATAATTAGAATTATACATGTGTAGAGAATGAAGAACAAAGAGTGGCAGTCAATAGATGGAGTGCCATGACTCTGGCTAGTTCCTGTTTCATAGCTTTTTGAAAAAAATCGAACAATTTAAACAAAATTAACGATGTATTGCGACATGTGAAATATAGGCATGGCGCCACCTTGTCGGAGACTAATGCAATATATGGGAACTTTTCGGTATGAACCTGTCATGTATTAGGTTTCATAAACATTCCAAAGTATAATTCATTGAAAGAACTCTTCAATTAAAACGACAATAGATTATGACCAAATGGATTCTGAAAAGGTTGTAAAAGGTTTGGCGGCACAGTGGTCTCACAGTGCCAGGGACCCGGGTTCAATTCCAGCCTCGGATCATTGTCTGTGTGGAGTTTGCACTTTCTTCCTGTGTCTGCGTGGGTTTCCTCCGGGTGCTCTGGTTTCCTCCCACAGTCCGAAAGATGTGCGGGTTAGGTTGATTGGCCATGCCAAATTGACTCTAGTGTCAAGGGGATTAGCAGGGTAAATGAGGATTACGGGAATAGGGCCTGAGTGGTATTGTAGTCGGTGCAGACACAATGGGCCAAATGGCCTCCTTCTAGCATGAAGAGCAGAGCATACATTAGGCAATATTGTGTACCATGTATGTAGAGTTCCGAAGATCATAAGGAACAGGAAGATAAGTAGTCGTTACAGCCACTTGGTGCCCCATCTTCTACCTCATTCCACTTTCCTGCCCCACCCCAATTCTGATTTTTGCAGAGGATGTACTAGAAACATAGAAGCAGGAATAGGTCATTCGATCCTTCGAGCCTGCTCCGCCATTCAATTTGATCCCGCCTTCTCCCCATATCCCTTGATTTCTTTCGCCTCCCAAGAGCTATACCGACAGAAACCAGAGCTATATCTGTAGAAACCAGAGCTATATCTGTAGAAACCAGAGCTATATCTATAGAAACAAGATCTACATCTATAGAAACTGCTACCCAGTCAGATGCAAGCCGACCCACATTGAACAAAGTTACTCCAAAGTAATAATGTAAAGCAGGCAGCCTTAAGAAAGTATATGGGAACTTTTCGGTATGAACCTGTCATGTATTAGGTTTCATAAACATTCCAAAGTATAATTCATTGAAAGAATTCTTCAATTAAAACCACAAAAGATTATGACCAAATGGATTCTGAAAAGGTTGTAAAAGGTTGGGCAGTATGGCGGCGCAGTGGTTAGCAATGCTGCCTCGCAGTGCCAGGGACCAGAGTTCAATTCCAGCCTCGGATCACTGTTTGTATGGAGTTTGCACTTTCTTCCCATGGCCCCATTAATTAATTAAGGACCCCCATGCGCCCTGGACATTCTCTCTTCCACCTTCTTCCGTCGGGAAAATGATACAGAAGTCTGAGGTCACGTACCAACCGACTCAAGAACTGTTACTTCCCTGCTGCTGTCAGACTTTTGAATGGACTTACCTCGCATTAAGTTGACCTTTCTCCACACCCTAGATTCTGCACTCTCTCATTTCCTTCTCTATGAACGGTATGCTTTGTCTGTATAGCGCGCAAGGAACAATACTTTTCACTGTATATTAATACATGTGACAATAATAAATCAAATCAAATCAATGAGTGGGACTTCCATCCCTCAGTGAGAGGAAGTTACGTGCTTGAAAACCCCTGGCAAATCTAATTCGCTGGCAGCTCAAGCCGGCTCAGCAGAACCAGAGCACAGTTGTAGGTGCTGCTCAAACTGCAATTCCGGATGAAGACAGCCATGGCATCCTGAACCAAGTCCCAGGTTTTGGAGAGGGAGGGATTGGCAATCCTTGGGAGATGGGTGAGGGTGATGGTCGTGGATGAGTTTGTTGACCAGGCAATAAGTGACAAAGTGGGGGTAAGATCATGGCAGGGGTGCCCCTGACATGCACAGGGTAGCCCTCAAAGGACGTAAGCCCACGTCACGCCCCCACCTTTCACTCCTGCCTTTTTATCTGTCTGGTTCAAAATCAGTCTACCCATTCCTGCCCACCTACCCATGTCAGCTGAATTACGAAATGGGCACAGTAATATTGGGGTCAGCTGGCCTATTAACAAGCTCAATTGCCCTTCAATAAGCCTTTTTTTAAATGACAGGCAGGCTGTGGACTTCAGCACCCACCTGCCACCTACCTTTTAATAAGAAATATGTGGGTAGGAAGGCAGTAGGCGAATTACCCAACATTTTTATGTGCACCCACCACCCCTAACCCCTAGTGGGGGATTGTAAAATCCAGCCGCCCTATCCATGTGTAATAGTGCATAATGCTTGCAGCATGTACTACAGAATAGTGCAGTGTAATGGTTCACGTATGCACAGATTGTGGTGGGCAATGCACAGGGTTTTGGACATGAAATAGTGCACGATGATTGACTGTTTTTAACAGTATGTGTGAAATGTAATCAATTTGAACAGTCCTTGTGCCTCATGCTGTGTGCTAAAAGATTTACTGTTAAGCTCCACAACATGCCAAATCCATCAGATTCATATTCTGGGCCTTGGTTGGCTGAAGAACTGCTTTGGGATCTAGTTTTTATCCAATCAGAGGCCAATGTGGCCTCAATAGCTAGCAGGTGGAAGCTGGAATGCTCAGAAAAGTTGCTAACTTCTTTGATCAGTTAATTTAGAAAAGAGAATTGGAAACAAAATCATATTGGAGAATTGGAAGGCAGGGTGAATGGAATTAACATGATTTTCTTTTTAATTAATTCATTATTTTAGTTGAATAATGTTAATCTTCAATGTTGTAAAGTTATCTTTGACACCGGGCTACTGTTATCAATAGTAATACTGTCATATTGTTAAGTGCTCGTGTTGCGGGCTGTGATGTCAGCCTTTTAACTGATCACAACTTCACATTTCAAGTAATCAGATCAAGTCACGGAGTTCTCTTAAACAGCTGTTATAATGTAAGCTCTAGCAAGGACGCTGGAAAGCTACAGCTAGCCAGAGTGCCATATTCCGAGATATATAAGCAATTATAGTTGCAAATTCGATTACAAATAATTAGCATATACCAATCACAATCACTTTATGCTTGTTTAATATCCAATCAGTGTGAAGGCTTAATACAACTTATCATGGTACAACTCGCCCCAGTGTCTGTGAGTCACTCCTTTTCTCCTAGTTACAGATGTCTGATTTAATGAGCTTTGCCCAGACTGATGGCCTTGGTGCTGATCCGTGAAGACTCTTCATAGCAGCTTGTGTGATTTTTAAATTTGTGTGATTATTAACCCTTTCAGCTCGTATCCATTGATCAAACATGAGCTGCTTAGGGCGTTCAAATTCAATGTGAGCCTGGCTCTCCTCTATTCAGAGAGTATGGAATTTCTGACAGTAAGCAAATTACTGTGGATGCTGGAATCAAAAGAGAAAATGCTGGAAAATCTCAGCAGGTCTGGCAGCATCTGTAAGGAGAGTAAAGAGCTGTGTTTCGAGTCCAGATGACCCTTTGTTAAACCTGCTTTGACAAAGGGTCATCTGGACTTGAAACGTCAGCTCTTTTCTCTCCTTACAGATACTGCCAGACCTGCTGAGATTTTCCAGCATTTTCTCTTTTGGTTTCTGACACCGGTTCATACGTGCGTAAAATAATATTTTTTTGCTATCTCCTAATTTGCCAAACTCTCAGCAGGCAACAGGGAGTAAATTTTGAGAGCGCTTTACCTGTGCGATTGCTTTCCAACTGCAAGGTCCAACTCTGCTAGCTTGAGCCATTCTCGCAAGACAGATGAAGAAGGCCTCTACCTCTCCCTCATCAAACTTAGAGATTAAATGGGCAAACCTGAATAACTCAACACTTGGATCTGAGTGAGTTAGGGGCGCCTTCAGTGGGCACAGGGGATCTGTCATCACACAGTTTGAGCATTACGATCTCCCCTTCTTGCTGTTCCCCACTTGGAAATCTCACTATCTCACTCCCCTTCCTCTCTCTCTCTTTCCCCTCACTTAGCTTGGAATGCTAGCTCTATTTATTCCAGTTCTAGCTGTAATTTCACTAAAGCTAGGTTTACTGTTGCAATTTCTCATGGTTTACACGTGGTTTGGCCATGAATTTTCAAATTTCACGTTTCCTGGCTTTTGGGCGAAACTCTAACTTAAACTCTTTAGCTACATTTTGAACTCCTCGAGGGACAGATCCTTTAAACTGTCAAAAGTAATCTCAACCTGGTCTAAAAAGGTATTGGCTTCGATTGTGGTTATGGTTGTTAGTACTGTAGCATTGCACACAAGAAAACCTGAACTGGAGTTTTTTAAATTTATACCGAGGGATTAATTTAGTTCCGGCTCCCAATTCTTCTTACTGTCTATGGCTTCAGTCTCAGATGTTAGCCTCCAAGTATCTGTAACGACAGGGAGGACTCAACCTTTCTTTCCCAGATATTTTCCACATTGTTCTTGAAATTTCAGTAGAATTGAAGTGAATGTCAATTGTGATTCCTGGAAACACGCTCTTATTTAAATTGAATCCATCTTTTCCAAAAGTCGATGATCGAATCCCTACAGTACAGAACGGTGGCACAATGGTTAGCACTGCTGCCTCACAGCGCAAGGGACCCGAGTTCAATTCCAGCCTCGGGTCACAGTCTGTGTGGAGTTTGCACGTTCGCCCTGTGTCTGCGTGGGTTTCCTCCGGGTGCTCCGGATTCCTCCCACAGTCCTAAGGTGTGCGGGTTAGGTGGATTGGCCATGCTAAATTGCCCCTTAGTGTCAAGGAGGCTAATAGGGTAAATATGAGGGCTTACTGGGATAGGGCCAGGGTGGGATTGTTGTTGGTGCAGACTCGATGGGCCGAATGGCCTCCTTCTGCACTGTAGGATTCTATGATTCTCTGAGGCCATTCCACCCATCTAATCTGCACTGACTTTCCGACTGAGCAGTTTATCCAGGCCCTACCCTGCCCTCCTCATCCCCTTAATCCCGCGCATTTATCATTCATGGCTAATCTCCCTCGCCCACACATCCTGGGCCACTAAGGGGCAATTTGGCATGGCCAATCCACCTAACCTGCACATCTTTGGACTGTGGGAGGAAACCGGAGCACCCGGAGGAAACCCATGCAGACATAGGGGGAACATGTAAATTCCACACAGTCACCCAAGGCCGTAATCAAACTAAAGTCCCTGGTGCTGTCAGGCATGTTATAATTCAGGTCAGAAACTCCAAAGTGTTTTATGAAGTCCACCTGGATCATAAGTTTTGCAATTTGAATTTGGCTAGTGTGGAAATTTAAAAGTTCAGGTTGAAGTTTCATAGTCTGGAAGTTAAATTGTGCGGAAGTGAAAGTGTTCAAATTTAAAAATCATGCTTTCTCCGTACAGCAGTAGAAAATGTTTATCAACTTACTGATCTTCAAAAGGAGTCAGTCTCTGCTATTTCTTCACAAGCCCCCATAACATTTTCCATTTTTGGCCTTCACCAGAGGGTGAACAAGACCAGATTTTTTCCATAACAAATACCAAAAGCAAGATATGGGGATATGCAAATGAGAAAGAGCGAAAGGCAGGGATTTAACTGGCAAATATGTATGTCAATGAAAGATGTGAAAAAACTCTTGTTCCTGATTTGCTGTAATTAGCTATAACTGCTGAGCTGTTTCTCTGTAACCTCAGGTCATCCGGTGTTGGCCATTGAGAGTTCTCCTTGTACACAAGTAATTGAAGACCTTGCATTGGATGCATGGTGTCCAGCGCTGTTTGTGTTAAAAATTGACTGAGAGTGCCTTTAGATACCCAAGAGAACGCTAACACTCGGATAAACATGAGATGTTTCGCTTCAGGTCTGATTCAGATGACCCACTAGGGAGCTTTTATTGAACAAAGTTCATTTCAGAATACAGTTAACAAATAGCAATAACCTTTACCAATTACAAACAAGAAGAAAAACAACCATGATGTTGTATAAACCACAAAAACTACATGAAATGTTCCAACCAACCTAACTTCCGGAAAACATACCCCTGCCACAGGTTTAACACTGAAAATACGAATGCTCACGTGATGCTGGAACTTAGTCCTTTGGTTGGAAAATTGAAACTCTGACTTTCTAGCCTTGTAACTTCCAGCAGCCCTCGAGGTCGAGATAATGCCACTGCTGACCTCAAGCTTTCAGCCAGTGAATCACTGCAAGAGACAGAATTCTCACTCCTGGAAGGCAAGGAGACCTGCATCCAGCTAGCCAGCAGAATTTACAATACCAGGGAGAGAGAGATAGACCACTGATTTTCAGTTTGATGTCCAAACACCTTCTAAACTAAGACAGCAACCAACAGCCCAAAATTGAAAATGAAAGAACGCCTGCCACCTGACCTGTCAATCATTCTTCCCCTTAACAATGCAAAAGGTCGTAAAATCCTGGACACTGCATGAAGCCCAGAGTAAAAGTAAACAAAACGCCATTTAAACCATTGAAGCAGCAATAAAAGGAGTTCTAAGCAGACAGCTCGGCAATAATAAAAAAAAGCTACTTAAAACTGCAGAGAACATGATTAAAAATAAAATATAAATTTCTTAAAGGCACACTAGCATCACAGGCAGTTCTAACCACTATGTCACTGTGCTGCCCTTTCAATTTCTTGTCAATCCTTCCAAAATCCACCCCCCACCCCTCCACTCACTCTCCTTCAAAAACTCTTCAATGTCTCTTGACATCCCCTTCTGATCTCTCATCCGGTCTCCAGTCTGACCTCTCGCATCCAATCTACCCCTTATCTGGACTCCAATTTACATTCTGGCCTCTGATGTCCCTCCTGCTCCTATCACTCCTCTTTCTTTTGGTCTCTGACCTTCCATCTAGCCTCTGATTTCCCCCTTGCTTGGAACTCCAAGCTTTCCTCCAGTTTCTCAACTGCCTTCTGGCTTCAGATCTCCGCTTTCCACTGATTCCTCTCTCCCTCCTTTCCCCTCCTGGGCTGCAGCCTGGGGCTGAAAATCCATCCGCCTGACTGGCAGCTGTTTCTCTGTTCAGATTCTGCTGTTAAATTTGGGGGGGCCTACAGAAAACCTGTTCTGGATTCCCTGACTTCACAGCTGCAGCACCACCCTGTACCCCAAATTCCCTTCCCACCTCCGAGTTAACATTTTGCTTGATGACATTTTGTGTGAAGTTTCTCGTAACGCTTTATCATCCTGAAGGCTGGGGAAATGGCCTTCAGAGTATATTGAGCCAATTCATTCTATTTTGTTTGCCAGAGAAAATGTTCTCTAATTGAGAACATTTAGTCTCAATGTTCTGCCCTTTCTCAGTATTTCTTTGCAATTTATTTTGCCCAGCAAACATCCCTTTAAACAGCTCAGCTGTTTCTACGTCTACTCTGGGGAAGGACCTTCCAGATGTTTAGAATGGTCTTATGAAGTTTTTGTTTCTGGATTTTATTTTATTGGGTTCATTCAGGTTTTAAAATTGTGCCCAGATGTTCTAGAAGGCAGAAGAGCAATTTTCCATTGGTCTTCTCAACTGTGCAAACATTTATTAAAATCTATTGAAATGAGATTCCCGCCTCTTCTGGATGGGAACCTTGTTATGTCACAGGCGAGGGGTGGAGAAACTATGTCAAATACACTGCATGAGTATTGAATGCTGATGTGTTCAGAGGTGTTTTTTCATTCTGTAATTTATGCTGTTATACATGCTCATTTCCAGTATCTCAGTGAATCACGCGAAAAAGATATTTATCCAGGTTTTCATATGTAGGTGGCTACATAAGGGGTGTGGAATTCCTTGATGCTTTTTTTAACCACACTAATTATGCATCTTCACCAAATTCTTGCGTCCTTTACGTTAACAACATTGTTAATAAATACAATAAATAAGTGAACAATTTCATTAATATGGTATCCCAAGGAATTTAATAGGACATTTAACCAGGATGCTAAAAATAACGCAAACAAATGCCAGTGCTGGAACACAATTGGTCTTGGCTATAATGTGTCCAATTGATGGATAAACGTGCTAACATCCAGCTGAGGCTCACACATAAACTAGGCTTAAACTACCGAAATAATTATGCTCATAGCCACCTGACTGGTTAAAACATATTGTAAACTGCTGCTGTTCATCATAAAAGTCCTGGTTCTTGGAAACCATTCTCAGTTGGAAAGGTTTGTACAATGTTGCTTTTGCCTTTCTGTATTTAAGTATAGCCACTTTCTCAGAATGTGGCAACACTGGCATGGCTGCATTTATTGCGTGTTGACTGGAATCCTGTGTCAGCCAGAGGTGGCAGTGACACTTCCCTGATGGACTTTAATGGGATGGGATTTTAACAACCATCTCGCAGCTTTCATGGCTATTTTATTTGACTTGACTATTCCAGCATACTCCAGAATGGCCTCCTATTGTCTCCCCTCTGCAAATTTGAGGTTATCCAAAACTCTGTTACCAGTATGTGTCCTAATTAGCACCAAGTCTCTTTCACCAATCACCTCTGTGCTCATTGACCTAAAGTGGCTCCCAATTAAGCAATGCCTTGATTTCAAAATGCTCATTCTTGTTTTCAAATCCCTCCTTGCTCCTCACGATCTCTATAATCTTCTCCAGCCACACCACCCTCTGTGATATTGAAGTTCTTTCAATTCTTCTTGAGACTCCCTGATGGTGGCACAGTGGTCAGCACTACTGCCTCGCAGCACAAGGAACCCAGGTTCGATTCCCGGCTTGGGTCACTGTCTGTGCAGAGTCTGCACGTTCTCCCCATGTCCACGTGGGTTCCCTCCGGGTGCTCCAGTTTCCTCCCACAGTCCGAAAGATGTGCTGGTTAGGTGCACTGGCCATGCTAAATTCTCTCTCAGTGTACCCGAATAGGCGCCAGAGTGTGTCAACTAGGGGATTTTCACAGTAGCTTCATTGCAGTGTTAATTTAAGCCTACTTGTGACACTAATAAATAACCTTGGTTATTTATTTAAAACAGAGATGAGGAGGAATTTCTTCAGCCAGAGAGTGGTGAATCTGTGGAACGTTTTGCCGCAGAAGGCCATGGAGGCCAGGTCATTGAGTGTCTTTAAGACAGAGATAGATAGGTTCTTGATTGATAAGGGGATCAGGGGTTATGGGGAAAAGGCAGGAGAATGGGGATGAGAAAAAAAATCAGCCATGATTGAATGGCGGAGCAGACTCGATGGGCCGAGTGGCCTAATTCCGCTCCTATGTCTTATGGTCTTATGGCTTAGTATCGAATGCTGATTGGTAACTCTCCTGTGAAGTACCTTGAGATGTTTTAATATGTTAAAGGTGAGACATAAATGTCATTTGTTGTTGGTGGTGTCAGGCACAAAATAGCAGATTTACTGAATTCAATTTCACAACCTTTGAATCACCACCTTCAGATTTGCTGTCAATTACTGTACCTGATTTAAAATATTTACTCAGGGACAGAATTTGATACTATTTGATTCTGATAGGTAATTGGAATATTTTTTTAAAATCAAATAATTTAGGCGAATAGCAGAACGAAATTATGTAATCTGAAAATAAATTGCATAGAATAACACTAACATTGAGAGTGAATGAAAAAAGACATAAATTATGTGGTGTCTTTCATAGCATTAGGGTGTCCCAAAACATTTTACAACCAATTAAGCAATCTTGGAAGTGTCACCACTGTTGTAATGTGAAGAGACATCAGGCTCTTTGCACTTGACAAAATCCTACAAAGACTAATATGGCAAATAATCAGATAATATTTTTATTGAGGTTGTTTGTTGAATTAATATTGAACAAAGCACCAATGATTAAATTAGCACCAAGGGATCCTTTCAGATCACCTGAAAGGGCAGACAAGGCCTGAGACTACAAAGGGTTGAGAACGTAGCCCAATCCATCAGGCAAACCAGCCTCCCACCCATTGAACCCATCTACACTTCCCGCTGCCTTGGAAAAGCAGCAGCATAACCAAGGACCCCATGCACCCCGGGCATTCTCTCCTCCACCTTCTTCCATCGGGAATAAGATACAAAAGTCTGAGGTCACATACCAACTGACTCAAGAACAGCTTCTTCCCTGCTGCCATCAAAATTTTGAATGGAACTATTATATATCAAGCTGATCTTTCTCTTCACCCTATCTGTAACTGCAATGCTCTATTCTGCACCCTCTCCTTTCCTTCTCCCCTATGTATGATACGTTTATGTTTGTATAGCATGCAAGAAACAATATTTTTCATTGTATCCAAATACATGTGACAATAATAAATGTAATCAAAGATTTTAACACCATCACCGGAATTCTACTGCCTCACCTGCCATGGAATCAGAGTGGGCGAGAGGTGGACAACAGAAATGTTTGTTTCACTCGAGCGAGGCTATATAATCCAGTGTCATACATGAAACATGACAGCATCAACAGTGCAGCACTCCCAGTACAAGTGTCAGTCTAGATTTAGTGCTCAAGTCTCCAGAGCACCATTTGAACTCTGAACTTCCTGACCCAGATGCTACCTACTGAGTTACAGCCCATGTCACCTTTGCTAAAAGGCACCTCAATATCCTTTACAGGGGATAAGGCAGGAAAGTGGAGGAGAGCATTATTGCATCAGATCAGTCATGATCTCATTGAATGGTGGAGCAGACTCAATGGCCGGAACTCTACCACCTCGCTGCCACGGAATCGACATGAGCAAGGGTCCAACAACGGAAATCTCCGTTGACCTCGGGCGGGAATTTCTGGTCTCGCCCGAGCGAGAAACTAAAACACAAATGAAAATAAAAAAGTTTATACAAGCTTTCGAAATCTGGGCTGAGAGTGAGAAGGTGGAGATACTGAAGGAGAGAATTTAATTCTGCTGAAATGTTTGTCCCTTTCACAACCTACATGTATACTATGAAGATTATTAATTGGAAGTGTTAGTCAAATATGCATGTTCTGGGCACTGGGTTACAACATGTTAATGCTGTAGTTTATAAAAACACTTCCAATTTTTGACACAAAGATGTCTATGCGCCGTTCATGTTGCCTCACAACTGTTATGGTGTGCAGCCAGAGTGAATACTTTATTCTTTTACCATTTATTTACAATGCAGAGTCAAATTGAAACCTCAGAAATTCTGGAAATTACGAACGGCTGAAAAATACAGTGATTGATTTTGTGTGTTCTTTGTCATTAAGGAAGCAATACGGGCGAAGGTGGTGATCTTTGAATAATGCACATATCAAACCACACACAAGGGTGCATGCAAGAAAAAATAGAAAAAACATATCATTTGAATATCATGTTGACCAGTTGAGGGATAGGAGGAGGTGAAATAGAGATAAGGTTCAATTATGTCTCGTGAATAAGGAGTTGGGGGGAAAGGTGGGTGTGGAATATGTGAATCAACCAGTCAAGGGAACCACCAGAAAAGGGTTGAAGTGATAAAAAAAGGGAAATAGCATTCAACAAATGACAGTAAAATCTGAAAGATGTTGAGGCCCAGGTCAGAAACTCCAAAGTGTTTTATGAAGTGAGCCTAGACCTTAAGTTTTACATTTGGTTTTGGCATGGGTAAGCATAAGGCGTTTCACTCCAGTTATGATTCAAGTGACCCACTAGGAAGCTTTTATCAAACAAAGTTTATTTAAGGAGACAGTTAAAATATTTTTTAAAATTAGCATAACTTTTACCAATTACAAGAATTAATCACAACACAATATAACATAGAAGATAGGAGCAAGGGGAGACCATTTGGCCCTTCGAGCCTGCTCCAGCACTCATTACAATCATGGCTGATCATTCAATTCAATAGCCTAATCCTGCTTTCTCCCCATAACCTTTGATCCCATTTGCCCCAAGTGCTATATCCAGCCGCCTCTTGAATACATTCAATGTTTTGGCATCAACTGCTTCCTGTGGTAATGAATTCCACAGGCTCACCACTCTTTGGTCTGCTCACCTCCGTCCTAAATGGTCTACCCCAAATCCTTAGACTGTGATCCCTGGTTCTGGACTCCCCCACCATCAGGAACATCCTCCCTGCATTTACCATAGAACCATAGAACCATAGAAAATTACAGCTCAGAAACAGGTCTTTTGGCCCTTCTTGTCTGTGCCGAACCATTTTATGCCTAGTCCCACTGACCTGCACTTGGACCATATCCCTCCACACCCCTCTCATCCATGAACCCGTCCAAGTTTTTCTTAAATGTTAAAAGTGACCCCGCATTTACCACTTTATCCGGCAGCTCATTCCACACTCCCACCACTCTCTGCGTGAAGAAGCCCCCCCTAATATTCCCTTTAAACTTTTCTCCTTTCACCCTTAACCCATGCCCTCTGGTTTTTTTCTCCCCTAGCCTCAGCGGAAAAAGCCTGCTTGCATTCACTCTATCTATACCCATCAAAATCTTATACACCTCTATCAAATCTCCCCTCAATCTTCTACGCTCCAGGGAATAAAGTCCCAACCTATTCAATCTCTCTCTGTAACTCAGCTTCTCAAGTCCCGGCAACATCCTTGTGAACCTTCTCTGCACTCTTTCAATCTTATTTACATCCTTCCTGTAACTAGGTGACCAAAACTGTACACAATACTCCAAATTCGGCCTCACCAATGCCTTATATAACCTTATCATAACACTCCAACTTTTATACTCGATACTCCGATTTATAAAGGCCAATGTACCAAAGACACTCTTTACGACCCTACCCTGTTAGAACTTTATAAGTCTCTATGAGATTCCCCTTCATTCATCTGAACTCCTGCGAAAACAATCCTAACCTAGTCAATCTCTCCTCACACACCAGTCCCGCCATCCCTGGAATCAGCCTGGTAAACCTTCACTGCACACCCTCAAGAGCAGGAACATCCTTCCTCAGAAAAGGAGACCAAAACCGCACACAATATCCCACGTGTGGCCTCACCAAGGCCCTGTGTGATTACAACAACACATCCCTGCTCCTGTACTCAAAACCTCTCACAATAAACGCCAACATACCATTTGCCTTCTTTACCGGCTGCTGCACTTGCATGCTTACCTTCAGTGACTGGTGCACAAGGACACCCAGGTCCCGCTGCACACTCCTCTCTCCCAATTTACAGGTAGCTATCTCTGCTGTTCCAAGTTAACCGCCATTCCACAGACATACACCCTTCTTCAGACTTGGCATAGAAACAGGTGTGAATTGGTCCTTTGAATGTTGGATCAATTCTCTGAGGCTCCCCAACCCTGGAACTTTCAGCACCCCTCTGGAGAGAGAGGGACAGAGACAGTGCCTGTCTCCACCAGCTTCTAGCAACAATTGAGAAATTAAAGTAAAAACTTGGAATGCTCTTTGAAAAAAAGTTGACTCCAGGCATATCACCTGACCTGTCAATCATCTTCAATCAAGCTCCACTCAGCAATCCCCAAACGATCATTAAACCACAGGACATTGTATTAGTCCATATTAAAAATAAGCATGATTTCATTTTTACTGCATCAGTAGCAATGCAGGACACCAATTTCAGACATCATGGCACCAATAAAATGCTACAAAGGAACATGGTTGAAATACATTTCTTAAAGGCACAGTATTGTCACACTGGCCAAAATGCAGATATCCAGGAATGAATTGATAAGTATCTTCTCTTTTATAAAGTGCTGTCTGAAGCTGATTGTAAGAACATTGCATTTCAACAGTAAACTTTAATGATCATTGTTTTATAAGACAACATTTTCCTTTCATCATTTCCACCCATTGTCCTCCACACCTCTCCGAGTTGCTGATCTCAGTTGAGTCACGATGGGGCAGCAGTCTTCAGACACCCAGCACAACAGAGGGAAAGTTAGAGAAAGAGTGATGCCAAGTTCAGTCCTGCATTCTCCTCTTGCCTTGTGCAGAATGGAGAATGGGGAGATGCAGGGGCAGCCTGCTGACCGTCCCTCTTTCTGTCAGCCGTGGCTGCTTCATGGTGTAGGTGGACAAGAAGCTGAAATTGGACAGAGTATTACTTTAAAACTTAAAATAAAGATCTTGAACAGGGCCATAAATTTCCTCCAACTATAAAAGCTGCCACTCTGTATGAGAGATGGAAAAGAGCCACATGGCAAGAAAATAATGTTCTTTATGGGAAAATGAACTAATGAAGTCAGTTATATGGAGGATTATTGGAAAAGCAGGCGTTCTCTTCAACATTGTGGATTTTGAATGAGAGACGAGAATGGGCCAAAAGCAATGACACCCAGTGCACAATGTGAAGAATGAAGGCAGGATGTATTTATAATTAATATTCTGGGGGCTGATTGCAGCATCCTGGTTTTGAACACAGGGTTAACATAGAACATAGAACATAGAAAGCCACAGCACAAACAGGCCCTTCGGCCCACAAGTTGCGCCGATCACATCCCCACCTCTAGGCCTATCTATAGCCCTCAATCCCATTAAATCCCATGTACTCATCCAGAAGTCTCTTAAAAGACCCCAACGAGTTTGCCTCCACCACCACCGACGTCAGCCGATTCCACTCACCCACCACCCTCTGAGTGAAAAACTTACCCCTGACATCTCCTCTGTACCTACCCCCCAGCACCTTAAACCTGTGTCCTCTCGTAGCAACCATTTCAGCCCTTGGAAATAGCCTCTGAGAGTCTACCCTATCCAGACCTCTCAACATCTTGTAAACCTCTATCAGGTCACCTCTCATCCTTCGTCTCTCCAGGGAGAAGAGACCGAGCTCCCTCAACCTATCCTCATAAGGCATGCCCCCCAATCCAGGCAACATCCTTGTAAATCTCCTCTGCACCCTTTCAATGGCTTCAACATCTTTCCTGTAATGAGGTGACCAGAACTGCGCGCAGTACTCCAAGTGGGGTCTAACCAGGGTCCTATAAAGCTGCAGCATTATCTCCCGACTCCTAAACTCAATCCCTCGATTAATGAAGGCCAGTACGCCGTACGCCTTCTTGACCGCATCCTCCACCTGCGAGGCCGATTTAAGAGTCCTATGGACCCGGACCCCAAGGTTGTTGCATGCGGCAGCTTAAATGATGTTCTGTCCAAGATCAGCCTTTGGCTTCTGCCACAGACATTGGCTGCAATTTTCTGACCGTTCACGCCAGCAGGATTTTCCCATCCCGCTGCAGTGAACGGGGTTTTGGCATGTCGCCAAAGTCTCCTTCGTGGCAGCGGGAGCGTGGCATGAACAGGCGGTAAGATTGTGCCCATTGCACCTTCATCATTGATTCCACCCCCCACCCCCCCCCCCCCCCCCCCCGCCACGCTCTCCCTTCCCATCATATATTCTGGCCCCTTGCGGCGTGCTTTCTGGTGGCAGAGGCAACTTGCCATTGGTGGGTGGTGAGATCTTCCAGTTCTGTTGATGCCTATGGATTTTGTGTGTTCGTTAGTTGCATGCTGGGGGAACCCACTGCGGGAGGTCACCATCGGCAGGACTGGATGATTTCGCCAGTGGGAAGAGCCAGAAAATTAAGGCCACTGTCTCTCACTGAACAAGACTTTTCACAATATCAATGCCCAGCACTGAACTGGGCTTCCTACCCAACGTACTTTCTGTTGCACCATACAGACACCATACACTTCCATAAAATCGCCCACCTCCGCCCTGCTAATCTTGCCTGTTGCTGAAACTTACATTCATGCCTTTGTAAGCTTCAGATTTGTAAATTATCCTGCTATTGTCCAAATTGTCATTTCTTGTAAACTTCAGTTTACTAGAAGCTCTGTTGTGCACATCCTATCCCACGTCAGGTGTCACCTCTCATCTCTCCCCACTTGCCTCGCACCTGACACCTCCAATTTAAAATTCTAATCTGTATGTTTAACTCCCTTCCTGATCTCGAAACCTCACTACATTTAATATAATGGGGCCGAAGAGAACCAAATATTGGATGGATAAAAGCAAAAATGACAGATGCTGGAATCTGAAGCAAAAACAGAAAATGCTGGAAAATCTCAGCAGGTCTGACAGCATCTGCGGAGAGAGAACAGAGCCAACGTTTCGAGTCTGGGTGACACTTTGTCAGAACTAAGAGCAAAAAAAAATCATAAAACATAGAACATAGAACATTAAAGCGCAGTCCAGGCCCTTCGGCCCTCGATGTTGCGCCGACCTGTGAAACCAATCTAAAGCCCATCTAACCTACACTATTCCAATATCATCCATATGTTTATCCAATGACCATTTAAATGCCCTTAATATTGGCGAGGTCCACTACTGTTGCAGGCAGGGCATTCCACGTCCTTACTACTCTCTGAGTAAAGAACCTACCTCTGACATCTGTCCTATATCTATCACCCCTCAATTTAAAGCTATGTCCCCTCGTGCTAGCCATCACCATCTGAGAAAAAAGGCTCTCACTGTCCGCCCTATCTAATCCTCTGATCATCTTATATGCCTCTATTAAGTCACCTCTTAACCTTCTTCTCTCTAACGAAAACAGCCTCAAGTCCCTGAGCCTTTCCTCATAAGACCTTCCCACCATACTAGAAGAGATTTATACTATAAGGGTGGTGGGGGAGGGGGGGGGGGGGGGGGGGGGGAGGGGGGGAGGGGGGGAAACACTTCCAGCACCTTCCTTCAGCCGTCTTCATCATCATTTACATTTCCTTTGTCCAATTACAGCCTCCCCTGCCACCCCTCCACCTTCATAGCATAAATCTCTTCTGGTTTTCTTTGCTCTTAGCTCTGACGAAATGTCACCAAGACTCGAAACGTTGGCTCTATTCTCTCTCCACAGATGCTGTCAGACCTGCTGAGATTTTCTACAAATATTGGGTGGGACCTTTTTCAAAAGAAATAAGTTTTGTTTGTTCTGCGCATATATATTGTCATTTTGCATTTTCAATGGGACATCAATAACCTGGTCTTTGTATCAAAGTAGATTACAATAAATTAACCCACATTATGTATTTAGCCAGATTAAAATGTGCGCATTGAAAGGAAATTACTAAAATCCAAATAGCCACGAAAATGTCGGCATTGTGAAAATGAGACTTGCTTAAATTCTGAACTCTAAAAGCACCTGCACCATATTAACTGTTCCAATAAAATCTGACCATGCATGTAATGTTGTAAAGATTTTCACACTCCCAAGAAACAACCACGACATTTTCCACATTAAAATCTCTCTAAAAATGTGCTAACACTTTTTTTTAAATAAGCAGGTGTGATATTAATGGAGTGCCACATGTCAGATGGGCACAATCAGATGATCAAAAATAAACCTTACTCATGAGACAACAGGTCTTCATAAATAAAATCCTCCGTGTATTTTGTAAATGGTAAACTTTTTCCAATCTCGTTCAAAGCCTTTTCTTCCGTAAAATGGACAGATTTTCAGTGCAATCTCTGAACCTAAATATTTACTTGATTGAAAATTAAGTACTTGGAGATATCAGAAATCAGAGTGGTTTAGAATCATGTATTTATAACTCTAGGATTCTAATCCAGATTAACAGAATGAGAAATCATCTCCATATACAAACTCTAAGGGTTTAGAGGACCATATGCCTTGTAGGTACCATGAGTAATACCATGTCGGATGTCAGCATTACTGCCAACAGTTGACATTGGTGGCCAATGATAATATTGAGTCCGTTGGTATTGTAGTTCAATGGTAGTATCCAGCGATGGTATATATAATGTGTCTAGCAGTGGCGGTATTACTGTGCCCAATGGTAGCGTTGCTGTCCAATACAATAGTACTGCCCATTGAATTAAATAACATTGATAGCACAGAAACAGGCCATCTCACCTAACTAGTTTATGTCGATATTTATTCCTTCTCACTCTCTTCTTTTCAGCTTCCTCTTAAATGCCATTTGTTATATGTCTCAACTACTCCATGTGGTAACAAGTTCCACAGTCTAATCATTATCGGCTAAAGAAGTCCCTCTGAATCTCTTAACTGAATTTACTAGTGACTATTTTTACGATCTCAAGTTTTAGACTCACCCACAAGTGGAAACATTTCTCTGTGCCTATCCTATCAAATCTCTTCATAATTGTAAAGACCTTTACTAATTAGGTCAACACTCAGCCATTTCCTTTCTGTCAGGAATGCCCAGGCCTTTTCAGTCTTACTAGATATATAAACACTCTAAGTTCTGATATTTTATTGTCCAGGGTTAATATTAGTCTCTAACAATTTTATTGCTGTGCGGTGCTAAAACAGTTGCTGTCCAGCGATTTTATTGCTGGTAGCAATGCTGTGCAATGCTAGTATTGCTGCCAAGTGCCAATCTTACTATGCATTGGCATTATTGCTATCAAGTGTGTATTATCGTGCAATGTATGTAAAGACCAACAGTCACTATGTGCTGATGAAGTTCTATTTATCCCTGCTGTTGTGAAGGATGGGTCTGGCCATGTAGTCATGGAATGCTCCATTCAGTTCAACTGTGTCATCCCACCTAGCCTGCACGGAAAAGTTTGTCAGGGAATAAACCTTTGACTACATGCCCATCAGGCAGTAGTCTATATATAACTTATTTGATGCCCTATGGGAAAAGGAGATGCTGGATCCAGAAGGTTCTCTGAGCAGACTGTCAAAGTAAGAAGTCTCACAACACCAGGTTAAAGTCCAACAGGTTTATTTGGTAGCAAATACCATAAGCTTTCGGAGCACAGCTCCTTCGTCAGATGAGTGGATATCTGTTCTCAAACAGTGCAAACAGACACAGAAATCAAATTACAGAATACTGATTAGAATGCAAATCTCTACAGCCAGCCAGGTCTTAAATGTACAGACAATGTGGGTGGAGGGAGCATTCAACACAGGTTAAAGAGATGTGTATTGTCTCCAGACAGAACAGCTAGTGAAATTCTGCAAGTCCAGGAGGCAAGCTGTGGGGGTTACTGATAATGTGACATAAATCCAACATCCCGGTTTAGGCCGTCCTCATGTGTGCGGAACTTGGCTATCAGTTTCTGCTCAGCGACTCTGCGCTGTCGTGTGTCGTGAAGGCCGCCTTGGAGAACGCTTACCTGAAGATCCAAGGCTGAATGCCCATGACTGCTGAAGTGCTCCCCCACAGGAAGGGAACAGTCTTGCCTGGTGATTGTCGAGCGGTGTTCATTCATCCATTGTCGTAGCGTCTGCATAGTTTCCCCAATGTACCATGCCTCAGGACATCCTTTCTTGCAGCGTATCAGGTAGACAACGTTGGCCGAGTTGCAAGAGTAGGTACCGTGTACCTGGTAGATGGTGTTCTCACGTGAGATGATGGCATCCGTGTCGATGATCCGGCACGTCTTGCAGAGGTTGCTGTGGCAGGGTTGTGTGGTGTCGTGGTCACTGTTCTCCTGAAGGCTGGGTAGTTTGCTGCGGACAATGGTCTGTTTGAGGTTGCGTGGTTGTTTGAAGGCAAGAAGTGGGGGTGTGGGGATGGCCTTGGCGAGATGTTCGAGGATGCCATTATCTCAAGTGAGAACACCATCTACCAGGTACACGGTACCTACTCTTGCAACTCGGCCAACGTTGTCTACCTGATACGCTGCAAGAAAGGATGTCCTGAGGCATGGTACATTGGGGAAACCATGCAGACGCTACGACAACGGATGAATGAACACCGCTCGACAATCACCAGGCAAGACTGTTCTCTTCTTGTGGGGGAGCACTTCAGCAGTCATGGGCATTCAGCCTTGGATCTTCAGGTAAGCGTTCTCCAAGGCGGCCTTCACGACACACGACAGCGCAGAGTCGCTGAGCAGAAACTGATAGCCAAGTTCCGCACACATGAGGATGGCCTAAACCGGGATGTTGGATTTATGTCACATTATCAGTAACTCCCACAGCTTGCCTCCTGGACTTGCAGAATTTCACTAGCTGTTCTGTCTGGAGACAATACACATCTCTTTAACCTGTGTTGAATGCTCCCTCCACCCACATTGTCTGTACATTTAAGACCTGGCTGGCTGTAGAGATTTGCATTCTAATCAGTATTCTGTAATTTGATTTCTGTGTCTGTTTGCACTGTTTGAGAACAGATATCCACTCCATCTGACGAAGGAGCTGTGCTCCGAAAGCTTATGGTATTTGCTACCAAATAAACCTGTTGGACTTTAACCTGGTGTTGTGAGACTTCTTACTGTGCTTACCCCAGTCCAACGCCGACATCTCCACATCAGACTGTCAAAGCCAACTGCCAGAACTTTCAAACAAGCACCAAGGCAAAACTTGGCTGGTGGAGAGAAAGGCCCTCCCTGTCAGATCTTTCACGCACATCTCAATGCCAGCCTCAGTGTCCTCAAGGCAGCAGCTTTTGGAAAGAGATTGTCTCCCACCTCTTTCTAGAATGTGCCTTTGCAATGACAGTCCAGAGGTTCATCCTGAGAAGTTCTGTATCACAAGCCTCGGTGCTCCATGAGCTGTTCCCAGGGATGTACACCGAGATAAATTGCTGCTGAAGCATCTTCAGCTCAGTGAAAGACCATGAGGTGATTCTCCCAGTCTGCTGTGCTACTTTTGCAGTGCAACGGGCCAGGAGAGTCAAGCAGAGGCTGTTCAATGGGCTTCCCACTGACCTCCGCGGGTCTCTGGATGCCGGATCTCTGGCACCATCAGCTCTGCGTCAGACATTGGCGCAGGCCTGTATAATGTACGCAAATGTACATTTACATTTCGTTAGTGGGCCTCGGACTGATATCTCTGGGCCCACTAGCTTCTCCCCCACACCCAACCAGGAGTGTTTCACTCCAGCAGGGTTTACAACGGCTCCCCACTTGCAGGGAGGTGGCAGCCCGACCTCACTGGAGAGAAGGGGGCCATCGAAGTCCCCAAGGAGGTCAGGGGTAAGGGGGGTGCCCCTTGGGCATTGCCACCTTGGCAGTGCCAGCCTGGCCCCTGGCACTGCCCAAGGGGCAAAGTGGCTATGCTCAGCTGGCACCTTGGCACTGCCCACTGGGCATCAGGCAGTGCCAAGGGATGGGGTCTCATGGGCAATCGCAGGGGGTGGGGAGGTCCCGCTGCCACTCTGCAGTCTGGCTGGGTGTCAGAGGGAGGAAGGCCAGTGATCAGGGCTGGCCATCGGTGGGGGAGGGGGGGCGGGGTCAGCCTGCCAGGGGGGGTCGGAGCTGCCAATGTGGAGGGTAGTGATCGTGAGTGCGGGGTGGGTGGTGTGGGAGATCAAGGTGGGCGGGAGTTGGGAGGAGAGGGGCGAGGCTGGCCCGGACATGTCCAGGGGGGATAGTGATCAGGGAGGTGGGGGTTTCGGAGGGGCAGCGATGCGGGGGTTGCGGGGCTGGTGATCGAGTGATTGAGCTGGCCAGCAATTGGGAGGCTGCCAGTGCAGGGCTACTGCGCATGTACCAATCTCGAAACTGACAGATTGGCGCATGCGCAATGGTCCACTCAGCGCTATTGTGCCGGCCTCTCCAGCGGGAATATGCCCTGTTTCCTGGTTTTCAGCATGATTTACGCTAGTGCACTTTGCAGTGCACAGAGTGTGGGGGATTCATTTTGAAAATCCTGGAGAAAAAAAACAGTGGGATTTACTCCAGTTTTTACATGAATTCGACACTTGGAATCTTTTTGGGAGAATCCCACCCCTCTTTGGTTGGGCCGAACTTTATTAGTTTGGGAAGTGCAAAGCCTCTGGCAGAATGTGGCAAACTGGCCAAGATCCAGGATAAATGCTAAGAGACACACCAACAACTTGGGGCAGTAACTGCAAAGGCCCAGTGGTGAAAGGACACAGTCTAAGGTTCTCTCACCATAATGCATCAAGGCGCTAGAATCAATATAAAACCCCCAAGCTGTATTCTTGACATGAAATATATCTGGTAAATATAACCTATAATTGTAAGTATATTGAGGCACCTACAAGTGTCATATACTCATTGAAAGAATCGAACTGTATTCCTCCTTACATTATGTCAAATTTGAATGTTTATGTAATGTACCTTTACAAATTTTATGAATGAAGGCTTTTTAATAAATAATATCGTGCAATTTTTTAAAAAATCAATCATGGGACATAGGTGTCACTGACTGGCCAGCATTTATTGCCCATCCCTAGTTGCTCTTGAGAGGGTGGTGGCGAGCTGTCCTCTTGAAACGCTGCAGTCCATATGCAGTGGGTTGACCCACGATACCGTTGGGGAGGGAATTCCAGGATTTAGGCCCAGTGAGTGTGAAGGAACGGCGATACATTTCCAAGTCAGGAGGGTAAGTGGCTTGGAGGGGAACTTGCAGGTGGTGGTGTTCCCATGTGTCTGCTGCCCTTGTCCTTCTAGATTGACCATAAGACCTTAAGATATAGGAGCAGAATTAGGCCATTTGGCCCATTGAGTCTGCTCTGCAATTCAATCCTGGCTGATAAGTTTCTCAACCCCATTCTTCCACCTTTTCCCCGTCACCTTTGATTCCTTTACCAATCAAAAGCCTATTTATCTACACTCAATGGCCTGGCCTCCACAACCTTCTGTGGCAATGAATTCCATAGGTTCACTACCCTCTGGCTGAAGAAATTCTCCTCATCTCGGTTCTAAAATGATGAAGGGGATAGATAGAGTGAACGTTCAAAGACTATTTCCTCGGGTGGATGGAGCTATTACAAGGGGGCATAACTATAGGGTTCGTGGGGGGAGATACAGGACGGATATCAGAGGTAGGTTCTTTACGCAGAGAGTGGTTGGGGTGTGGAATGGACTGCCTGCAGTGATAGTGGAGTCAGACACTTTAGAAACATTTAAGCGGTTATTGGATAGGCACATGGAGCACACCAGGATGATAGGGAGTGGGATAGCTTGATCTTGGTTTCAGATAAAGCTCGGCACAACATCGTGGGCCGAAGGGCCTGTTCTGTGCTGTACTGTTCTATGTTCTATGTAAAGAGTCATCCCTTCATTCTGAGGCTGTGCCCGCGGATCCTAATCTAGATAGAAGTGGTAAATGATAAGCATATACTCAGAAAAAATAGTCAGATTGGTTTTATAACTCATGGCAATAATTCTGGAATTTTTAAGCAATTTATTCATCGATGCCCTTCAGTAAAGTCCAGTGTGAAAGTTGTAAACAAAAGTGATAAATGTTCAAAATCTGGAAATGATAGAGTGCCACAGCAGGTCCGTCAGGATCTTAATGTTCCCTGAAATGAGGAGTTTCATCCTGTCATTGTGTTACTCAGGGAGATGGGCAGTACAGGGCTTTGTGTGCAGATTGTGTGGCGCCATGGGGATTCTCCCTCATCAGCCATAAATCACCAGCATGCATCCCATTGTCAAGTCATGGCCAGAAATTCAGCCCAAGAGACATCTCCAGATCCACCATCCTGATGAGTGATTCCTCTCTGTATGCAATGAATCTAAGTAGTTGGGTGCACCTTGGGTGGCACGGTGCCACAGTAGTTAGCATTGCTGCCTCACAGCAACAGGGAGCCGGGTTCAATTCCCAGTCTTGGGTCACTATCTGTGCGGAGTTTGCACATTCTCTTCGTGTCTGCGTGGGTTTCCTCTGGGCGCTCCAGTTTCCTCCCACAGTCCAAAGATGTGCAGGTTAGGTGGATTGGCCATGCTAAATTGCCCCTGAGTGTCAAGGGGACTAGCGAGGGTAACTGCATGGGGTTATGGAGATAAGGCCTGAGTGGGATTGTGGTCGGTGCAGACTCGATGGGCTGAATGGCCTCCTTCTGCACTGTAGGGATTCTATGAAACAAATCTTGCTATGCTTGTGTATACCTTGGACGAAGGGCATGATTTTCCAGCCCTTCCCACCGGTGGGATCTTCCAGTCCTGCCAAAGGCAACCCTCATCTGTGGCAAATTTCCCGGCGGCGGGATGGGCGTGCCACACAAAACGCCACAGACACCAGCAGGACTGGAAGATTTCGCCGGCAACCGATGACTTCCACTGCCAGAAGACACGCTGTGGGTGGGCTAGAAAATCAAGCTTTCTTTAGACCTAGTTGTAGAATAAGGGTCTGGCACTTATAGCATTAATGTGGGACTGAGTGTAATACCGCACACACGGTGCTGTAAAAAAACACATGACCCACACCTCGGGGTCAGGAGTCAGTGTGGCATTGGAGAGAGCAGACCCAAAGCATGGAGCCGGTTCCTAGCTTTTAACCTTTACTAAATATTTGTAGATCATTCGAGTCGTTAATAAAGACATAACAGTTAACCTGCAAAGGACTACGTCAAACCCACTGAGATATGATCCACACACTACAACACGAACAGCCAACATTTAAACCACTTATATCTTTCGGAACCAGAATGGGTGACGTACCTACATTGATATTGGATCTTATGGCATGAAATTTCTTTTGTATACTTCAAGATTATTACACTGCTATTATGGCTAAGCAATGATAAATTAATAAACAACAAAACAATATAATTAAGCGTGAGTATGAATTATTTTTAAACAGTTGTTCCACAATGTAGCCTATTTTTCTCAGAAATTGGACTCCTTTGATTCATTGCTACCTGGGTAGAATATTGAAAGCCAGAACTACACATGCCCGTTATATCATTTAGCAAAATGCAATGTAGTTCCTGAAGTTCTGGCTCCCCATGGTTTTATTTTTGTTTAATGGGACTATTTGTTGTTTCTGATGTCAATACATTCCAAGAAAAAGGTTCCTGCACTGTTCAAGCAAATTCTTTCTTCCAGTCATTATATGACCTAGGTTTTCTATAAGCAGGCAAATTGGTGGGACAAAATGTGTCAGATTACCACTGTTAAAATACCACGATATTGTGGTAAATCCAGTTGTGGTGAACTCTGGCAGACAGTCAATTAATAATGTCTGTATTAGCCAGGAATAATGTCTTTTCGGCCTTTTGGAAACAGAGAAAGAACAAATTTTGCTCTAATGAATAGTCATTAGTCACATGTCGACCGTGTTAGGCACCATAGATCAAGGTACTGTCTGTCAGATGATAGTGAGGTAAAATGGCTTAAAGTGTTATAAAAACCAAAGAGAAAATATGAAGCTGTCAGGGGAGAGGGGGCAGAGGGGTGGGGGGGCGGATTGGGGGGTAATGAAATCTAACATGATTCTCTGATCTGAAAGTAACGGAAAATTAAAATACTCCTTTCAATAACTTCAAACTGTTTCTCTCATAAATTTTTCAATATTTCACAATGAATTAGGGAAAACGATGACCTCGTGGTATTATCGCCAGATGATTAATCAGCTAATGTTCTGGGGACCCGGGCTCGAAACCCACCTTAGCAGCTGGCAGAATTTGAATTCAATAAAAATTAACTAGAATTAAGAATCTACTGATGACCATGAAAACATTGCCAATTATCGGGAAAAACCCCATCTGGTTCACTCATGTCTTGGGCAGAGCAGGAGCCATACCAAGCTGTGATACAACCAGAAAGAATACTTTCTTTGGTGCATCTGTAAAGGTTGGTGAGAGTCATAGCTGACATGCCAAATTTCCTTAGTCTTCTGAGAAAGTAGAGGCGTTGGTGGGTTTTCTTGACTATAGTGTCGGCATGGGGGGACCAGGACAGGTTGTTGGTGATCTGGACACCTAAAAACTTGAAGCTCTCGACCATTTCTACTTCGTCCCCGTTGATGTAGACAGGGGCCTGTTCTCCTTTACGTTTCCTGAAGTCGATGAAAATCTCCTTCGTTTTGTTGACATTGGGAGAGGGATTATGGCCACCGCACCAGTTCACCAGACTCTCTATCTCATTCCTGTCTCAGTCCCGTCATTGTTTGAGATCCGACCCACTACGGTGGTGTCATCAGCAAACTTGAAAATTGAATTGGAGGGGAAGTTGGCCATACAGTCATAGGTGTATAAGGTGTAGTAGGGGGCTGAGAACACAGTCTTCTGGGGCTGTGTTCTCAGAAAAAGAGTTTGTAGATTAACAGGATCTTGTGCTGTGCATCAACTTCTCCTGCAGGAAGAGTGGAAGTGGAGTGCAAGGGGTCTGAAGTTTAACACAAGGCTGCAAGTGAATGGATGACCAACCATCCATCTTCGAGGCCCGACAGTCCCAGGAGATTTCAACTCCTGAGCATCGTCTGCAATAGAGGCCAAAGGAATAGTCCCTTACATCAGTTTCGGTTTATTTTGTGTATCACAATTAGGCTTACAGCAACACTGCAATGAAATTACTGTGAAAATCCTCTAGTCACCACAATCTGGCACCTGTTCGGGTACTCTGAGGGAGAATTTAGCATGGCCAATGCACCTAACCAGCATGTCTTTTAAGGGGCCACTTGACAAATACATGAATAGGATGGGAATAGAGGGGTATGGTACCCAGAAAGGTAGGGGGTTTTAGTTCAGACGGGCAGCATAATCCATGCAAGCTTGGAGGACCGAAGGGCCTGTCCCTGTGCTGCATTTTTCTTTGTTCTTAGTCTTTCAGACTGTGGGAGGAAATCCAAGCACCCGGAGGAAACCCGCGCAGGCATAGGGAGAACGTGCAGACTTTGCACAGGACAGTCACCCAAGCCAGGAATCAAACTGGTGCTGTGAGGCAGCAGTGCTAACCACTGTGCAACATCCATGGAGAAATGGGATTTGAGGAAGATTTGGTCAGGGCTGGGTTCCAGTGCAAGTGAGGCCTAAAGTTTCCTTGTGGGCCCTGGAGATGCAATATTACCTCCAAAAGGAAAGTACAAAATAAGGTTAAAAAATAAACACTTACCCTTCTGGTCACAGCTGCTTTTCCATTGAATTGATCTGGTGGGAAATCCATAACTTCCCTGCCCAGGCCCCTGGTAAGGTCGACCCTTCCTGGAAGCAGTAATTTGTGGTGAGAACACCAGTAATTCCAGGAGCAAGCCCACCCAGATGGGCATTAGTTGATATAAGAGTTTAGACAGCTGCTGTTGACTAAGTATTAAATCCGAGGCTATGGTGTTGGTCTGAATAGATCCTCACTCAACATTAACACTTCTGTCTTTACTGGATGGCTAACGTACCATTCAGAACAGCCACAGTGCAGGTTCAATTCCCATTCTGGCTGAGGATGACTTAGAATCATAGAATCACAGAATCCCAACAATACAGAAGGAGGCCATTCGGCCCATCAAGTCTGCACCAACCACAATCCCACCCAGGCCCTATTCCTGTAACCCCACATATTTACCCGGCTAATCCCCCTGACACTAAGGGGCAATTTAGCATGGCCAATCAACCTAACCAGCACATCTTTTGGACTGTGGGAGGAAACCGGAGCACCCGGAGGAAAGCCACTCAGACACAGGGAGATTGTGCAAACTCCACACAGACAGTGACTCGAGGCCGGAATTGAACCCGGGTCCCTGGCGCTGTGAGGCAGCAGTGCTAACCACTGTGCCACCGTGCTGCCTCTTGGGACTTGCCTCCTTGCCTTGCCCCTGAGAGAGGAATGCAAAGGCAAACCACGGCTGACACCATAATATAGCTCAGGATGTTGCATCAGAAGACAATCAGTCAGAGCAGGTATCATAGAATCCTACAGTGCATAAGGGGACCATTCAGCCCATCGAGTCTGCACCGACCACAATCCCACCCATGCCCTGCTCCCGTAACCCTGCATATTTACGTGGCTAATCACCCTAACACTAGGGTTAATTTAGCATGGCCAATCAACCTAAGCTGCACATCTTTGGACTGTGGGAGGAATGATGTGGAGATGCCGGCGTTGGACTGGGGTAAACACAGTAAGAAGTTTAACAACACCAGGTTTATTTGGTAGCAAAGGACGGCCTCAACATGAGGACGGCCTCAACCGGGATATTGGGTTCATGTCACACTATTTGTAACCCCCACAGTTGCCTGGACCTGCAGAGTTTCACAGGCTGTCTTGTCTGGAGACAATACACATCTTTTTAGCCTGTCTTGATGCTCTCTCCATTCACGGTGTTTTGTTTCTTAAAGACTTGATTCGTTGTAAGTATTCGCATTCCAACCATTATTCATGTAAATTGAGTTTGTGTCTTTATATGCTCTGTTTGTGAACAGAATTCCCACTCACCTGAAGAAGGGGCTTGGAGCTCCAAAAGCTTGTGTGGCTTTTGCTACCAAATAAACCTGTTGGACTTTAAACAAACTTCTTACTGTGGGAGGAAACCAGAGCACCCAAAGGAAACCCACACAGACACGGGGAAAGTGTGACTCCACACAGACACTGACCCCAGCTGGGACTTGAACTCAGGACCCTGGTGCTGTGAGGCAGCAATGCTAACCACTGTGTCATCATGCTGCTGCATCTCTGATGGATTGTGGAAAATGGTCAGTGTCCATTACTTGCTGATTTATCCCAATTTCTAACAAAGTTGGGGCTGACTAGGTTCTCCATGAAGAACAGGTGACTCAGCAAACCCCAATCACAGGAAACTTATCCACTGAGGCACCAGAGGAGAAGAGGTAAATTGTTCTGTTTTCCTGAATATAAATTACTTTAGTCACAGAAGTGGAATAAAAGGACTTAAAATATTTTCCTCTGTTTCCGTCTCCACAGATACTGCTGTCTGTATTCCAGCATTTATCATCATTGGCCCAAAACACCCAATCAGAGTTGGAACCCCTGTGTCTGAGGCTGATTGTACAGAAAGCTGCCCACTCACCCGCATTTGTTGAAAAGTCTCTGATTCCGATTGGGGTCCGACAGTGCAAGAATCCTCACAGAGTGCAGCAAAGAGAATTTGTGCAGAAGCCTCACCCCCATTTCACAGCACTAACTCCCTAACGCCGGCATCCCCACATCCCGTGTTAGAGACATAGGGGGCGATCTTGAGCCCGCGTTCACTCTTCATGCAAATGCCGGCGGGGGGCTCAAGATCCGGAAGGGTCAGATCTCACCAGGGAGAACATAATTTCGGATCTCCCTCGCCAGCATTGTCACCAGGCTTTTTTTTACTTGATTTGATTTGATTTATTATTGTCATACATATTAGTATACAGTGGAAAGTATTGTTTCCTGCGCGCTGTACAAACAAAGCGTACCATTCATAGATAAGGAAAGGAGAGAGTGAAGAATGTAGTGTTACAGTCATAGCGAGGGGTGTAGAGAAAGATCAGCTTAGCACGAGGTAGGTCCATTCAAAAGTCTGATGGCAGCAGGGAAGAGGTTGTTCTTAAGTCGGTTGGTATGTGTCCTCAGACTTTTATATCTTTTTCCGAATGGAAGGTGGAAGAGAGAATGCCCGAGGTGCGTGGGGTCCTTAATTATGCTGGCTGCTTTGCCAAGGCAGTGGGAAGTGTAGACAGTGTCAATGGATGGGAGGCTGGTTTGAGTGATGGACCGAGCTTCTTTCACCAACCTTTGTAGCTTCTTGCGGTCTTAGACCAAGCAGGAGCCATACCAAGCTGTGATATAACCAAAGAAATGCTTTCTATGGTGCATCTGTAAAAATTAGTGAGAGTCATAGTGGACATGCCAAATTTCCTTAGTCTTCTGAGAAATCTCACTAATAACGGGTGTGAAGATGCTTTACATGGATTTGAATAAATTTTAATATCATTAATCCACCCCTCGCCATGTATTGACACCACACTGTAAATTGCCGTGCCAACGTGACGTCATGTTGGAACGGTTTACAACAGGTTCACACAGACGTGAACCTGTCATTGGAGTCTCTCTGGGACGCAAAGGTAGGTATAGCCCTCAGGGGAGATGGACATGGCCAGGCAGTGCCCTGGCAAATGCCCTGTGGCACTGCCCCTTGGCACAAGTTGGTACTGCCAGGTTGGCACCATGCCCATGTCAACCTGGCAGGTCCAACCTGGCAGTGCCAACCTGTGCCAAGGCGCGGGCCCCAAGGGGAGCATCATGGGGGAGTGGGGGATTCATTTAGATGTGGTGGTGGCCAGGAACAGACGGAGGAGCTAGGGATGCCGATGATGGCCATGGGGCAGGTGGGGCAGGTGGGGGGGGGGGTGGGTTGCAGTGAGTGGAGGAAGGCGCCGGCTCAGACTGTTGGTGGGGAGGGGGGAGAAAGGGCCAATAATCATAGGAGGTGGTGGAGGGCAGCCCCTGAGACTTCACCCCCTGGGTTGGGGGTGGTTTAATCAGATTATGATTGGGGCGCACGTTAAAGATGGCATCTCTATCTCTGTGCAGCTAGGTTTTGCTGGCGTGTTGAAGCCCCAGCCCGCCCATATATGGCGTGAAACACGTCCCCTTGATTATTTTTTGGGAGAGTGTCGTAAGATCTGGAGAGAAAACCGACGGGATTCTCTGGAGAGAAACGTACTGGTTTTCTCGCTGAAAGCAACAGTCCGCCATTCTTTGGTAAGATTTCCTCTATAGAATTTTGCGGAACAGAAAGAGGTCTTTCAGCCCATCGTGTCTGTGCCGGCATCAAGCGCCTATCTATTTTAATCCCATTTTCCAGCACTGGGCCCATAGCTTTACGTGCTGTGGTGTTTCAAGTGCTCATCTAAATAGTTCTTAAATGTTGTGAGGGTTCCTGCATTTACCACCCTTTCAGGCAGTGAGTTTCAGATTCCCACCATCCTCTGGGTGAAAAGGGTTTTCCTCAACCCCTCTCTAAGTCTTCTGCTCCTTACCATAACTCTCTGCCCCCTGGCTATTGACCCCTCTACTCAGGAGAAAAGTTCCTTCCTATCTATGTCCTTCATAATTTTGTACACCTGAATCAGACCTCCCCCCCATCCCCCCTCAGCTCTGAGGAAAAAAATCCAGCGCACTCTGTCTCACTTCATAGCTGAAATGCTCCAATCCAGGCAACGTCCTGGGGAATCTCCTCTGCATCCTCTCCAGTGCAATCACATCCTTCCCATAGTTTGGTGACCAGAACTGCACACAGTACTCTTGCTGAGTCCTAATGAGCGTTTTATACAGTCCCTCTTATACTCTATGCCTTGGTTAACAAAGGAATGTATGCCATATGCCTTCTTAACCACCATATCTATCTGTCCTGCTAGTTTCAGGGACCTACAAACAAGCGGTGGAGTGTGGCAACTAGGGGACTTTCACAGTAACTTTATTGCAGTGTTAATGTAAGCCTACTATGTCACTAATAAATAAACTTAAACTGCTAGCTGGGGAATCTGGAACACGGGGGTCACAATCCCAGGATAAGGGAACAATTATTTTGGACTGATATGACGAGAAATTTCTTCACTCAAAAGGCTGTGAATCTTTGGCATCCTCTACCCCAGAGGAATTTTGAAGCTCCACTGTTGAGGATATTTAAGGCTGAGATGAGCAGATTTTTGGTCCGTCAGAGAATCAAAGCACACGGGGAGCTGACAGGAAGGTGCAGAGAGATGAGACCAGTATTGAATGGCAGAACAGATTTGAGTGGCTGTGTGGTCTACTCCTGCTCCTATTTTTTATGTTCTTATGAGCCAGAATTTGCTGCAACAAGGTATTCCATGACATGTCCAATCAATTAAGTATATTTGAGCATAGGAATAGAGATGTTTTACTGCAATTGTATATTGCAATGGTGATGCTACACCTGGAGTATTGTGTGCAGTTTTGTTGTCCTTATCTGAGGAAGGATGTCCTTGTTGTAGAGGGAGTACATGAAAGATTTACCAGGCTGATTCCTGGGATGGCAGGTCTGTCATATGAGGAGAGACTAAGTCGGTTAGGATTATATTCATTGGAGTTTAGAAGAATGAGATGGGACCTCATAGAAACGTATAAAATTCTGACAGGATTAGACAGGGTAGATTCAGAAAGAATGGCCACGATTCTCCCAAAAGCGCTGAATTGGCAGGAAAACTGTTCTAGATCCTGACTGAGATTGTGTCTCATAGAAACTTATAAAATTTTAACAGGATTAGACAGGGTAGATTCAGAAAGAATGTTCCCGATGGTAGGGAAGTCCAGAACTAGGGGTTATAGTTCGAGGATAAGGGGTAAACCTTTTAGGACTGGGGTGAGGAGAGATGTCTTCACCCAGAGAGCCGTGAATCTGTGGAATTCACAACCAGTAGTAGTTGAGGTCAGAACATTGTGCGATTTCAAAAAGCAATTAGATATAGCTTTTGGGGCTAAAGGGATCAAGGGATTTGGGAGAAAGGGGGGGAATCAGGATATTGAATTTGATGATCAGCCATGATCAAAATGAATGGTGGAGCAGGCTGGAAGGGCTGAATGGCCTACTCCTGCTTCTATTTCTGTTTCTATGTTTCTATCTCCTCACTCTTCAACTTGAAAATGTTTGGTCCTGTAAATTGTTGGAAGTGTGAACTGAAAATGGGGCATTTGGAACCTTTATGAACAATTGAACAAAAAGTGTACCTCCTTAACCAATGACACTTAAAGACATAAACAGAGGAGGAAGTATGGCAAATTTGAATCAGATCAGCTACAGAAAAAACATAAAGTGGGGGAAAGAAAGATTTGTCAGAAATTAGAGAAAAAATAAGCAAAAGCAAAGTAAGAACAAAATTAATAGAATAAAAAATCTCAAAGACCAATTTACTATCTGCAGGAATAAGATTTGATGGTTAAAACCTCACCTTTTCTGGGCTGTAAAGATTTAGTGACATTGCTGGAACATGAATCTTGTCTTTTGAAAGGTACCGATGCTGTTAAGTACCAATTTAACTTTCTCGCAGTGAGGCTAGTTAGCAATTCATGCGCACATGCAGTGATTTTGTGAATCTCACAAGGAGGTTGTGGTCAGGCTGCTCTTTTTGTGAGGCCAAGGCTGGAGCAATCCAACAAGTTGTGCTGACTTGCAACTCATAGTTTACCTCTTTCTTGCTACAAGTTGCTGGACAATTTATACATTAGTAATGGTGAGTGCCATTAAAATGTGCCATTATTGTGGCAACAAATTCTGGTCCAGCCAGAATCTTGCTTAACATGCTGCTATAGTTCACACTTTATTATTCATGATGTGGATTTGCCAGCATTGGACTGGGGTAGGCACAGTAAGTAGTCTCACAACAGCTGGTTAAAGTCCAACAGGTTTATTTGGTAGCACGAGCTTTCGGAGCGCAGCTCCTTCATCAGGTATGTATGTATGTATGTTCCAATCTCATGATGAATGAGTTTGGAACATATATTTCATGTTGTAATTTGTATTTATGTACTAATGTATAAGTTAACAAGACAGCTAAACAATATATTATATAGAAAGGTATTTGATTTTATTTTATTTATTACTGTCACATGTATTAGTATACAGTGAAAAGTATTGTTACTTGCGTACATAGGGAAGGAAAGGAGTGCAGAATGTGGTGCTACAGTCAGAGCTAGGGTGTAGAGAAAGATCAACTTAATCCAAGGTAGGTCCATTCAAAAATCTGATGACAGCAGGGAAGAATCTGTTTTTGAGTCAGTTGGTACTTGACCTCAGACTTCTGTATCTTTTTCCTGATGGAAGAAGGTGGAAGAGAGCATGCCTGGGGTGCGTGGGGTCCTTAATTATGCTGGCTGATTTGCCAAGGCTGTGGTCAGCTGCCTTATATTAGAGTTTCCTCAGACATTCCACTTTGGTATGATAATAAATCTTAGAAAATAGAACTGAGTTCAAATACTTCATCCCCTGTTAGGGGAAAACATTGTCGACTGACTACCTGGAGCTGCTCGTCATTTTACATTACACAGGCAATCTGAGGAACTATTTAGCAAAAAATAAATCCTAGGAAGTCATTCCTTTCAGATTTTGTGGTTAATCCATATTCTCTTTAATCATATAAATCTGTGACCGCATTGGATCTAAGCTATTAAATGGAAAACACACACCACCAAATGAGCTCCCCAGGTATTTAGGTCAGAATAAGAGGCGCCCTAATTAGACCTGTTTCGTTTTAAAGAGGCTGTTTCATTTTGCGGAAAAATGTTCAGAAGAACTAAGCAAATGTGGATGTGATAGCATAATTTGCAGCATGATTATGTTTGAGGCTTGGCAGTCACTCTCAGAAAAAGCTAATATTTTACTAAAGCAAAGAGAATTTCACTAAAGTATTTTGGTTATGGCGAAAACAGCAGTGTGTCCATTTGTAAAATGGTCAACGTGATGTTCTTTGAGTCTAGACGGTTTCCAGGTGTTCTGAGAACTGTACGAGATCAGGAAACTTGCCCCAAGTCAATGGTGGAGCCATTTAGCCAACTGCAGCCAAAAGTAGCTCTATAACCAGGTGTTTAGTATGAAGGAAGCTAAACGTTTTAAGTTTATTTATTAGTATCACAAGTAGGCTTACATAGGTTAACACTGCAATGAACTTACTATGAAAATCCCCTGTTTGCTACACTCCGGCGCCTGTTCGGGTACACTGAGAGGAGAATTTAGCACCTAACCAGCACATCTTTCGGACTGTGGGAGGAAACTGGAGCACCCGGCGGAAACCCACGCAGACACGGGGAGAACGTGCAGACCCAGCACAGACCCCAAGCCGGGAATCGAACCCTGATGCTGTGAGGCAGCAGTGCTAACCACTGTGCCACTGTGCCGCCCCACCCAATGGCAATTATATTAATCCAAAGGAAGGATAAATAATAGAAAATGGCTTTTAATGTGTAAGAGATTGGAAGAGGAAACATGAAATGTGCACATGATGAAGGGATGTCAAACAGCAAAGACAGAAAAAAGATCCTGGCTGTAATGTTTACCACACTTTCTCTTTCCGATGCTGTTTATTTCTGGTATTTTCTGGTTCCATTTCTGATTTTCAATTTTTTCTTTTTATAAATAGAGCATTCATAAACATAAGTGGGGACTTTGCAACAAGCCTCACCAGAAATTATCACACCGATTGTCTGCCCATTTTTCAGTCCATGCAATTTTCCAGTAACACGTGGTAGTATTTTGAGCAGAGCTGAGTGAAACAAATAGCATTTGAACGTCTCCAATGCTAAAGGGACTGTAATGAGGGCAGACCAACAGCAAACTTCAACACCACTTATAAAACGGTGTCCATAATGTAGAACGTTTAGCAGGTTCTCTGATATAAAAACAGAAAATGCTGGAAAAACTCAGCAGGGCTGACAGCATCTGTGGAGAGAGAATAGAACCAACGTTTCGAGTCAGGATGACCCTTCATCGTTTCTGTTTGTGTTTCAGATTGCAGCATCACATCATGTTGAGGTGGTAGTGATTGACAGCAATCAAAGATATGCTCCCTTAATGTTCATTTACATCATATCACACTAATAATGACTACTTATTTCGTCTGGTTTTAGGTAGTTAGATTAAATGAGTTTACATGAGATGCATTGGGTGCTAGGCAGGTTTTAAAAGGAAAGATGCATTTTTGGGAGGAGAATTCAAGCATTGCTCTTAAAAGAATAAGGCTGTGCCCCCTAAGAACCTATTTTACCATGTTCACCAGCCAAAGTTGAGCTATAAGGAGGATGCAGAGATGTTTCAGTGTGATTTGGACAAGTTGAATGAGTGGGTAAGTGCCTGACAGATACCGTATATATAACGTGGATAAATGTGAGGTTATCCCCTTTGATAGCAAAAACAGGAAGGCAGCTTATTATCTGAATGGCTATAGGTTGAGAGAGGGGAATGTGCAATGAAACCTGGGATTCCTTGTACATTAGTACACGAAAGTAAGCATGTAGGTGCAGCACGCGGTGAAGAAGGCAAATGGTATGTTGGCCTTCATAGTGACAGGATTCAAATACAACAGACGGCTACAGTTTTACAGGGCCGTGGTGAGACCACACCTGGAATATTGTGTACAGCTTTGGTCTCCTAATCTGAGGAAGGATGATTTTGTGTTGGAGGGAATGTTGCAAAGATTTACCAGACTGATTCCTGGGATGGTGGGACTGACAAATGAGGAGAGATTGAGTTGATTAGAATTATATTTGCTGGAGTTTAATAGAATGATGGAGGAATGCATAAAAACCTATGAAGTTCTATCAGGACTAGACAAGGTCGATGCAGGAAGGATGTTCCCGATGGCAGGGGAGTCTAGAACCAGGGGTCACAGTCTGAGGATATGGGGTAAACCATTTAGGACTGAGATGAGGAGAAACTTCTTTGTCCAGAGAGTGGTGAGCCTGTGGAATTCTCTACCACAGAAAGCAGTGGAGGCCAAAACATTGTTTGTTCTCGAGAAGGAGTTAGATATAGATCTTGAGGTGAAGGGGATCAAAGGATATGAGGGGAAAGCCAGAACTGATTACTGAGTTCGACGATCAGCCATCATTATAATGAATGGCAGAGCAGGCTCAAAGGGCTGAAAGACTTACTCCTGCTCCTATTTTCTATGTTTATATATTTCTAAATATGCCCATCGGTAGATGGTGATTCAGAGAAAAATCGAGGTCATTTGTTCATCAATTGGAGTGAATTGGGGGAAACAGATTACATTGGTTTGGAACTGAATGTCTAGAGAGAGGTTTTGAATGATGCTGCATAGTTTTTCTTGTAGGCCAAAGGATTGACTTCCATGGTAGTTGAGTTGCTATAGAGCCACTGCAATGAATCTTCCAATTCTAGACTGATACAGCAAAGAAGGAAGTCATTTGTCCCTCTGTGCCTATGCTATTTTTTAATGCTTTTTTTTGACACATAGGATAAATTTTGCACTGGCTAATGATCTAATTTATGAAAGCTTGTCATTTAGTCTTGCTGCTTTCAGAGATGTCTCAGCGATATCTTCCAGCTCAGTGTCAGTAGGTGGGATCTTGAGCCCGTGTTGCCAGTCCACAGGAATGGCAGCGCGGGCTCACAGCGTGGAGAGGTTGGAAAAGTGTGATTCTCGCTGACGAGATTGCGTTTTGTGAATTTGAGCCACCATCGCAGGCGGAGTGATGTGGAACTCGCTGGGAAAGGGCGGGGACCTCATTTGAATGCATCAGCTTCTCATTAGCAAGCACTCAACTCCGGATATTGAGCCTGAACCGTATATTCAGCTGGCGCTGATGTGATGCTCTGTCAGTGCCATTCACAACAGCTCTATAGAAGCGTGAACTTGGCGCTGTCACCCCCAAGTTGGATATCAGAGGTGACCACTCAGGCGGCCATGAATTCTTGGGCAGTCCAACATGCAAGGAGCATCAGGGAGAATGCTGGAGATGCATACATGTGCAGCTCGGGCCAGGGGATGAGTGTCACTGTCACCATGGAGGGATGGAGGGGGGGAGGTGGGTGGGGAGTGGAGAGGGTCGGGGTGGGTGTGGGTCACTCAGAGGCCTTACCTTCCCTGCATAACAGGTCGCCCCTCACTCCGAGGGGATGTACTGGCTGCCAAGCAGACAATGCTTCCCAGTTCCTCCATGCTGGGTTGCTGTTCAAACGATAGCTGAGTAGGGGCCCTGCCTTGTTGAAGCTGCAAATTGGATGGGAGGTGGCCGCAACAGAGGGGCAGTAATGGGGATGACTATGGGATCCTGGGGTCCTGCTTTGGGAGAGACCAGGCGACAAGAGCAGTGTGGGGCTATCAGTGATGGGAACTACCTGGCATCATGTGGTATAAAGACCCTCTCCCTTGCGGGAGGGTGAATGCAGTGAAACCTTAAAGCCTCATTCTATCAATAGGGTGAGGCCAGAGGGGCTTACTAGACAGGAAGTTTAAATCCACTTCTCTGCAAACTCTGTCAGGTCCAGCAGTGAGAATGTGTTGATTGCTCTCATGCAAGGCTGCTTAACTGCACAGCATTGAATATCCCGAAAAATGAGGCTGTCCTCCAGGGAATTGCTTCAAAAGCTAATTGCATACCTTTCCAACATCAGCTGTATCTCGCCAAGGTGAATGGTGTTGCCAGAGCGACTAATTGACGGATCTTAGAGGAGCCCAGTATGCCAGTTTAAATTCCAGAGCTAGATCCAGCTGCATAGTCAGGGGACAAAGGTTAACCCTTTGGAACACCGAGCCCCAAGAATGTAGAAGTGTCTTTCAATTCAAGCCTTAGCTTGCACTGTGGAGAATCCCCTGGCAAGCATGGTGGCACAGTGGTTACAGTAAGAGTTTTAACAACACCAGGTTAAAGTCCAACAGGTTTATTTGGTAGCAAATACCATTAGCTTTCGGAGCGCTGCTCCTTCGTCAGCAGTTAGCACTGCTGCCTCACAGCGCCAAGGATCCGGGTTCGATCCCCGGCTTGGATCACTGTCTGTGTGGAGTTCACATGTTCTCCCCATGTCTGCGTGAGTTTCCTCCAGGTGCTCTGGTTTCCTCCCACAGTCCAAAAGAGCATGGCTAAATTCTCTCCCAGTGTACCTGAACAGGTGCCGGGGTGTGGTGGCTAGGGGATTTTCACAGTACCTTCATTGCAGTGTTAATGTAAGCCTACTTGTGACTAATAAGTAAACTTTACTTTATGATGGTGATAGTTGGCATCAGTCCCCCTGTTCACTACCATGTCAGGCACCATTATAGAGGAGCCTTGTCAGGATACAGACTTTGTTGTTATGCATTCTCTCTGATGCACTTTAGCACAATGCAAGGGGTCGGGACTTATGCTCTTTAGCTGCGGGGCCCAGGGGGAGGGGAGGGGGATGTATGGTGTGGAATGTGCAGGTCAAATGCCATGAGGCAATGGAGGCTTAACATTATCCTGCTGCTGGAGTACAGAGGAAGCTATGTGGGATGTGGCTTCGGTGTCAGCGGGGGTGGTGTGAGGGAGAACATAAAGTCATGCAGGTAATGGGAAGCACTGGGGTGGAAGTCACAGACACACGGGGCGATGAGGGTCAGGGCTCTGATGGGACTCCTCAGCCCTCATTGTGGTGATCTCACTCTTTCAATGCAAGATTCATGAGAATCATGGAGCCTGTGGAGTTGGCCTTTCTACTGATGGGGATTGACCAGCTGGACAGACAGTGACGTGCTGCGACGTGTGGCCAGGAGCAGTGGCCTGCAGGTGTTCAGGGTCCTGAGGAAGAGTTGGGAGGCAGGGTTTGCTTCTTCCATGAACGGGGTCCTGAGAAGGGTAGTCGGGGGTTTGGGAGGGGTCCGCATTGCCCGCAGCAGGGCTTCTTAACTCTGTTCTCTGGGTGGGAGATACATAGCACAGCCTTTCTTATACTCTACAGGAATAAATCGCTGGCTAAGTGCATGGGTTTGCCAAGCCTGATGGCATTAAATGACAGAGTGGAGGCTCTGTGAGTGAACAAAGTGATTTATTATTTCTGACTATATATAGTGGTGACTCTCCATACTTGGGCCTGCATTCACTTGTGCCAATTAGGCCTATCATTTCTTACACTCCCTCATCATCCCATTACACCTAGGTTCTACCCCAGGATCGGCAGCAGAGACTGAGGAGGCTTGCTAACTTCCACGTCCTGTTGTCTGAGATGACTTAGGCAGACATCTCCTGGGGGGCCTAGACCTTGAGGGCCCTGGCATGCTTGCAGGCAGAATGTGTATTGCAGTGCTGCCCCCATCCACATGTGTGGTGCTGGAGGAGTGTTGCTCAAAGGAAGGGAGGACTCAGATAAGCTGGACACCCACTGAGTCTCCTGGGTGGAAAGTCTTGGACCGAGCACCAGACGATCCTCATTCCTTTTGTGTGTCCAATGGGCCCAGTGGTCCTTCATGGGATAGAGGGGCTGGAATGAGTTCCTCAATCCCCACCAACCTCTGGTGCAGACACTTATGGATTCCCACTAGTGCCTGCGCCATGCAGTTGAAGGAGCGAACATTGATTACTCACTTGAGACATGAGGAATGACAGCCTGCCTTGAGGATTCTCACGTCTGTCTGCTGTCCCTACTTCACTATTAGCCCAGGGATGTTCTTCCTCCCTAGTCAGCTTGAGTACTCTCCCCTTGAATGGGGCTCCCCTAATGGTGCACTAAGGCAGACTTTCACCTGTTTTCATAGCTATTTATTCCTGGAACAGGTCACTTGCCTATAACCTGTCACCAGGAGCTTATAGCTGGAGGGGTGTCACTCCCTATGAAGTGTGTCTGACCAAGAGTCTATTCCACTCTTACCACCAGCCATTGGTACATTTGGAAGGATTTGCAAGTTGATACTCAACCTGTTTGACCATGTTATGAATGACTTTCCTGGGGTGGGACCTGAACCCAGAGCTTCTGATTCAGACAGGAATGCTACCCACTGTGCCACAAGACCTCCCATATGACCTACACTGTAGATTATCTAATTATTTATATCCTTCAAGGGGATCTCTTTGTAGAAATTTTAATTGCCACCAATCTCAAGTGTAAGATATTCAAATTCTCAGTCTCGGAATTAACCATTGTGTTTAGGAGTTATTAATAATGATCAGGCCAGATGATGTTATTGGGCCATTTTTACTGCCTTCTAGAATTTTAAAGCGCAACTCCCAGCAAAGTTCCAGAGAAAGATGGGAGAATCCCAAAGTTATTTGCTTCTGTGTCTGTCAGAAACTGCAGGATAAGTTCAATCGTGTATGTATTTTTAAACCACTAGCAATGATCTACAGATGAAATTATTTTCCTTTATGAATGACCTGCTTGGCTCTTTATAATCCTCCTTTCTCAATGGAATTTAATACTAATACTTTGATCTCTTACATGAAGAAACAGAAGATCTTTTCCAAAGTAGGATTTTGGCAGATTAACCAGCAATATGCCTTCAGTATTTCTTGATAAATCTTTTATCTCTTTCTGATCTGCCTATATTAAAAAAAAATCAAAGCAGAGTCTTAACTTTTCCATGCTTGTGGATTTAGTTCAATAGTACTATGTGTTTGAGTTAATAACAATAATTAGGCCAGATGATTTGTTACTGCACCATTTTAACTGTCTTTCGGAATTCACATCCAAGTTTAGGGAGTACAGACAGCTGATCACATTACAGATGGAAATTTTCAGGATTTGTCATGGATGTCATTCTGTTCTTTCAAGGTTATTCCAAATATGCATAGAGCGGTTTCTTTTCATAACAAATGTGGCCGCATTTTAAAAATAATTCACTGATTTCAAAGTGTTTTGGTACACTTGAGGACATTAAAGAACACACAAAGTAAGCCCTTCCTTTTCTAACCATAATTTAAGAAGAATATAAAACATCCAAACTCATCTTCCTTCAGTATTTTCTGCATCCATAACTCCCGCTAAACTTTTTTTTTATTCATTCATGGGACATGGGGGTCACTGGCTGGCCAGCATTTACTATCATCCCTACTGCCCTTGAGAAGGTGGTGGTGAGTTGCCACCTCCCACTGGCTCCTCTAATTATTTTTTTATTCATTTGTAGGACGTGGGCGCATTGGCTAGCATTTATTGCCCATCCCTAATTGCCCTTGGACTGAATGGTTTGCTAGGCCATTTCAGAGGGCAGTTAGGAGTCAACCACATTGCTATGGTTCTGGAGCCACATGTAGGCCAGACCAGGTAAGGATCTGTTTTGGGGCCACTGCTGTTTGTCATTTTTATTAATGACTTGGATGAGGGCATTAGTGAACCAGATGGGTTTTTCCAATCAATGTTCGCTCCTTCTTTCCTTAAAGGACTTTTCCAACAATCAACAATGGTTTCATTTTCATCTGTAGATTCTTAATTACAGAGAATTTTTGTTGAATTCAAATTCCACTGACTGCTGTGGCGGGATTCGAACACGGGTTCCCAGAACATCAGCTGAGTTTCTGGATTAATAGTCGAGTGATAATACCACTGGGCCATCACCTCTCCACTGCTACCTTCATTTGTCTTTGATTCGTATGATGTATCATGCAATGTGAGCCAAAGGCACAATCAACATATGCATGGTACATGTATGCACGGTACACATATGTACAGTACACATGTGAGGAAACCCAGTATCAACTTCTTACCATACTAGAGAATTCATTATCCCCAAACTCTTGGCGAAAATGTTCTCTTTGCTACATCAGGATTAACAACATTTCTTTTGTAAATTCTGTGATGTTTGCAAAAGGCTGAACTGCCAAAATTCCACATGTATCTTTTATTTGATTTGTTTTCCCTCACCATTATCCTTTTAAAATTTTATTTATAAGTATCACAAGTAGGCTTACCTTAACACTGCAATGAAGTTACTTCGAAAAGCACCTAGTCTTCGCACTCCGGCGCCTGTTCGGTTACACTGAGGGAGAATTTAGCATGGCCAATTCACAGTTTTTTGGACTGTGGGAGGAAACCAGAGCGCCCGGAGGAAACCCATGCAGACACGGGGAGAACGTGCAGACTCCGCACAGAGAGTGATCCACGCCGGGAATCGAACCCGGATCCCTGGCGCTGCGAGGCAGTAGTACTAACAATTGTGCCACCGTGCCACCTATGTTAATTAGTGTAAGTAAACTCTTTAGTACACCTTATTCCCAAGTTGGACCCAACAGATTCTTTGGACAAAATGAGACTGACTTAAGAAGGTCTGAATGTAATCCTTGTTAATTAACTTTCATCAGGGAAAAATAAATTAATATAAACTTCATGAAAAATATAAAACAATTCTGTCGTGTTTCCAATAAATGTCTTGCAGTGTTTAACTTGAACATCAGTGCTAAAAATCCTTACATAACCTAGGATTATTTGTTAATTCTGCACAGAAATTATGTGAAACCAATGCTTGGCACACAATCACAGATTGCAATAATTTAAAACAGCATGCCACATTTTCTTAAAATTCCACTTGTTCAGTATTTCAGGACTAACTTTTAACTGCGTTTGTTGCTGATTAGCAATAATTAATTTAATAAAGTCATACTAATAGTGAAAATTGAAAACAATATGAACAAAAATATTTATGAGCATCTGTTTACTTGTGCCAACATGTAATTATTGGCTCAGAATGCTTATTATTATGTATGATTATATATGACTTAACTGAATAACAATAATTTACACAAATCAACCAATAATTACTTAGAAATATTAATTTATGGCTCATGTTACATCAGTAAAGTTTAGATCTGGCAACGAATACATTTGTTGGTTCATGTTACATAACGCTGTTCCAATTTAAAAACCAAATTGGAAAAGTACATATGTATGTATTATAGTACATACTTAAGACTAAATGACATACTATCGCTGTTGAGGTGTCTGCTGTAATATGCAATGACAGCACTGTGCAGCCTTCTTCTATCTCCTGATTAATGTTAATTAGGAGCTCTGAGTTTCCACTTGAACAGTCTCCAGTCTTCTTGCCAGTCTCCTGACTCTTATTTTCTTTCCATCTTGGCCTCATGCTGAGTACATGATGTACCTGCTTAATCTAACATCAAGCCTGCAATCCCACATGCGCTTTGCTTTGATATCTTACACCAGTGTTTGAAAATATTCAATCAAAATAACTCTTTGTGTGGTATAAATCAGTCTGAGCCATTTACTGGAAAACTGAAGCTGATTGAAAGCAATGTGAGTCAGTGCGACCTCACAACTCACAGGAGCCGGGTGAAATTGTGGAGCTAAAATTGGTCTGCATCTGATTTTGTTTGTGAGGTTTGTTGTTTGTGATCTGCCTATCTCCAATCCCGTTAAGGCTGGCATGCAAACCAATATGATGCCTCCTCATTTTCATCATTGCAGCATTCAGCTTAGTATGACGCATGCTGCTGGTTGGCTGAATGCTCAGTAAGGGACCTAATGGTGTATGAGGGTACATGTTTCAGTTAGCTTCCAGCTCTTCAGGGCAGTCTGTCCCTTTTAAGGTCCTGCAACTAGATACAAGGACAAACAACACAAAGAGAGCAAGATGGAAGAGCGCGGGCTTCCAGATGCACTGAGCACATGCCCAACGTTCACCCAATAGCAGTTTCTAAGCAGTTCATTCACATGCCCAACATGCAGTTGCTCCAGTTCACCCTTAAGCACTTCCCAAGATGTGAGCCTTACAGTCACCTCCCACTGGCTCCACTAATTATTTTTCTTATTCATTTGTGGGACATAGGCGTCACTGGCTGGCCAGCATTTATTGCCCATCCCTAGATGTCTTTGGACTGAATGGCTTGCTGGGCCATTTCAGAGGGCAGTTAGGAGTCAACCACATTACTGTGGCTCTGGAGTCACAGGTAGGCCAGACCAGATAAGGACGGCAGATTTCCTTCCCTAAAGGACATTAGTGAGCCAGATGTGCTTTCCCGACAATCGACCATGGTTTCACGGTCATCAGTAGATTCTTAATTCCAGAGATTTTTTATTGAATTCAAATTCCACCATCTGCCGCTGTGGGATTCGAATCCAGGTCCCCAGAACATAGCTGAGTTTCTGGATTAATAGTCTAGTGATAATACCACCAGGCCATCGTCTCCCCTATCTTACTTCCCTCATTCCAGCAAAGAGGGAACATCGCCCAAGTACAGGGCAACATAATCACTGTCTGCCACACCTAGAGTCTCACCTCGAATCCCACAGCGGCAGATGGTGGAATTTGAATTCAATAAAAAATCTCTGGAATTAAGAATCTACTGATGACCGTGAAACCATGGTCGATTGTCGGGAAAGCACATCTGGTTCACTAATGTCCTTTAGGGAAGGAAATCTGCCGTCCTTATCTGGTCTGGCCTACATGTGACTCCAGAGCCACAGCAATGTGGTTGACTCCTAACTCCTGACTCCCTTCTGTCTTGCAGGACAAAGTTACAGCCAATAGAATGGAGTGGAGTAGAACCATCGGGCCAGGCATCATCTAAGGTCTATAGAGGTGATGGAGCTCTGCATCTTGGGACTGGCTGCGACAGAAACCGTTACCCCTGGCTCTGTGAAGAAAATTTAGGATTGCGGAATGTCTGCCACACCTAGAGTCTCACCTCACCCTCGAAGTGCAATGTTCTGGTGGTGTGACCATGGACTGACATCATTCTCTTCATTGTCCCCTCTTCCATCAACCCAAGTCTTTGCTTACGGTTTTCTGCTTTCAGACATCCAAGACCAGCCACAGCAGCTGCAGGAGGTGAGAACAACAGCAAAGCACTTTTGACAAAGAAGCAGCTTCACTTGATCTGACTCTTTGGTCGTCAGTTCAGATATTGGCACTGCATGAACCTTGGAGGGTGGCGTGGCGTTAGGATCTGCAGCTCAGCATATTTGAAACCAGTGCCATGAAAATGACTCTCAGCATTTTTCGACAAGTGGACTTGTTACCTATGGCCACAAAATTCCTGACATAGAGATACCAGACACTGCAACACAGCCTCAATTTGCATGATTACATACAATTCTGCTTACTCTACACTTATGTCACAATCCAGAATTTCTGTGAACCAATTTTCCACTGGATGGGCTAATTATCTGGCAGTAATGGTAGTGAGCATAATACATTGGCAACACAAAAACAAAACACTTTCCCTGGCCACCTCCTGCTTCTGACATGGGCAGGCACTGAGGTCTTCTGCTGGTGTAGGCACACTGTGCAATGAAGTTGAGTGGAGCTGCTACCTTTGAAAGGCCTGATGCAGTCTTAAAGAGCTGGTGAGTCCTGGGCCCCTGGAAGACTCTGTGGAAGAAACAATGAACTCTGAGATGGAATAGACATTTTTCAAACTTATGAACTGCCAAATAAATTGTGGAGTGATTCTGTGGACTCAGTTGTGCCAGCAGATTATTTCATAATCGGAAGTGCCAAAAGGGGAAGGAGTGGGAAAAAACACAAATAAGAGACTAGGTTACCTAAGGACAACCTGCTTTGCCAACAAGACCATTGAGCGAGGCCTAGGGAAGTGAAACAAGGGTGACATGCACTATTTCCTGGCGTTGGAAAGAGGTCCAAATAGCAGTCTCACACACACTGCATGGCCAAGAGTGACTGTTCCCCACAGCAGCAGAAATGCTGTACCAAAGAAATGGATACAGTGCAAGAAAATGATTCACGATCTTTCCAGGAAGGTGGTTAAATGTGAATCTTTATAAAGATATAACACGGTACTTTTGCCTTGTTCCTACTCCCAAGTGTTTTCTGTCATTCATTGATCTTTCCTTGATGATGTAGCTGCCTGTACAATGGTGTCCACCTAGGAAACACTCCCTGGTCACAAGTTTTAGAGACTGCACGGAGATGAATGCAGCGAGGCAATGCATGAAAAAGTGGCAACTTAGCACCAACATTTATTGCTACTCATCCTTAATACAAAGAGAAATGGATGAGCAAACATTTGAGTACCCTGGGGCTACTTTCTATTCAGGAAAGTGTAATGCTACTTTCCAGAAGGACATATTTAACAGAATCTTAAGCCAGTTAATGAAGTATGTGACCCGATATGAGTACTTTTCTTGATAATGAGTTTGTTAACAAAATATAGCATTACATATATACCTGCTTCCTAACTAACAACCCAGTGTCCCAACAGTCCCTCTTTATACTCTTTTGACTATACCAATAACATTAACAAAGTAACAAGTTAATTAATTAAACAAATTGACAGCTCCTTAAAGGGGCACTGTGACAATGACAAATTTTAAAGGAAATTTATATTACTAATTATTAAGGATTATTATTATCAAAGAAGTTATAGCAGGACACTTGGTAATCAGGTAATTGGTCAAGGTAATCAGGCAGAGTTAACATGGTTTTGTGAAAGGGAAATCACGTTCAACCAACTTTTCGGAGTTCTTTGAGGAAGTAACATCTGCTGTTGATGAAGGGGATGTACTAGACTTAGATTTCCAGAAGTGATTTGGTAAAGTATCACAGCAAATGTTATTGCAAAAAATAAAAGCTCGTGGTATTGGCTGGCCAACAGGAAGCAGAGAGTAGGCATAAATAGGTCTTTTTCAGGTTAGCAAGATGTAACAAGTGGTGTGCAACAGGGGTCAGTGCTGTGACCGCAACTATTTACAATTTATATAAATGATTTGGATGAGGGGATGGATGGGATGGTTGTCAAATTTGCTGATGACGCCAAGATAGGTGGGAAAGTAAGTGGCGAAGAGAACATGAGGAGGCTACAAAAAAATATAGATAGGTTAAGTGAGTGGGCGAACATCTGGCGGGGGTGTGCTGCCGGCAGGACCGGAGAATCCCGCCGGCATGAACGGCCGGGGAATTCCGGCAAAATTCTTAAAGCAAATTTATCTAATGAAATTAAAATATCATTATGGCAGATGATGAAACACTCCAGTCCCTGAGGTCAGTCTCCATAAGTGCTTTTGGTCTTCAATTAAACAAGACCCCTCGTCCCTGTATCTTAACAAATATAATTAACATTGATTTAACAATAGGTACTGGGGGAGCACCTGTTGCAATTCAAGTGATCTCTCGATTTGAAGAATGGTTATGGAGCTCCGACAAACTGATTGACAGAGGCAACAGAAGGTAGTTAGATGGGTGAGCGTGCCCCAACTCTGGGTGATTTTGGTTCCCTCTCTTTCTTTCCCACTTTCCGTCCCAGACCTGCATATTTCTGAAAATCTCAATGCTCAGGAATTTCCCCAGCAGATGACAGTCATGATGCAAGCGCACGAGTGCACTTGAACATTAATATAAATGTGCCTTTTTATTTATTCATCTTTATGTCTTCACAGGAACATGAAGAAATCAGAGGTCACACCCTCTGCAGCACCTGCAGGAAACAAATATCTGGAATTCTGCTCAAATACCGAGACCTGGCTGCAGGAGCCCTGCAGGATCCACTGGGAGGGCTGTAACTGAAAGAGCACGAGGGGAACACTGAGGTCAAATCACTAAGCATTGGAGAGCAGGAAGAGGTGGACCGTTCTCGGAGGATGGGAGTTCCTCTTCCAGCAGCTGCACTGGCAGTGCAGCCAGTTCTTTGTGACCCTGCATTCAAAAGAAGATTGCTTTCCGAGTATGATAAGACCTTTGCAGTCACTAGGTAATGTGTACCGTGGTGACAAGTGTGGAGGAGTTGAAATCCCACATGTGAGGTGGTGGTGCATGCTATCGAAAGCACGCAGACATCTGGAAAGTGGGATCAGATGAGATGTTTTTTGTCGACCAGCACAGACAAAGTGGGCCGAGTGGCTTCCTTCTGTGCCCCTATACTCCCTGAATAAAGCTCGAGAGACATTAGTGCTTGCAGCTGAGGTCCTGATGCCAGTCTCAGCTTTTCTCTTGAATGCTCGGACCACTATAAAATGGCCTTCCGACTATACTGAGGGAGCCATCACAGACAGATGCGCAGAAGGAATCCAGACAAGGAAGGAAATAATGGTTTGCCATGCACCCTGCCAGCCCGATGATGCATCCCGACCACCATCAAACTGAGAGGTTAGGAGGAGGGGATGATTGCAGTCGGCCATGAATATTGGTGATCGTTCTCCATAAATCTCCACTTTCACACTTTCCCTGAGACTGGCTGTGATTTGAAAGTATGCCGGGGCCAGATTGTCCCCAGAGTGGCTCCGACTTGAAGCTTATCCATCTGTTCCTGAGCTTCACAATTGAAAAGCCATCTCAACTCTCAGAACCTCACAATGAGACGCTGTTGTCCCCATCAGTGGGGACCAGATGTGATGACCTCGCTGGAGGTCATTGGGGCCCCCCAGGGAGGTTGGGGGGCAGAAGGGAGGGGTGCCCCTTGTGCAGGCACTGCGAGCCCTGGTGAACTTTCAGTACCAGCCTGGCACCCTGGCACTGCCCACTGGGCACCCTAGCACTGCCAGTGTGGCACCCTGGCAGTGCCCACTAAGCACTGAGCAGTGCCAAGGGCATGGGGCCTGAGGGGGTAGGGCCCAACTGAGTGTTGGGGCCAGACCAGCTGTTCATTGGTGTGGGGGGGGGGGTAACTGCTGCGCAGTCTGCAGTCATGATCAGTCAGGGGAGGGGAAGGGAGGGGAGGGGGACCACTCTGCAGTAGGGATCAATAGGGGGAGGGGGTTCCCAATCGTTCTGAGTGGAGGTGTGGTAATCGTTCCGGGCAGGGGAGGCTGGTGGTTTCAGCCTCAATTAGTGCAGGTGGGGGGTTGGGGGTGGGGGGGGGGGGGGGGGGGGGGGTGTCGCGATCATTCCAGGGCAGGCGGGGTGCCAATCGTTCCAAGTGGGGAGGGGTCGTGATTGCCGCAGAGCCTAGTAGAGGGTTGGGGGTGCTGGGCCACAAAGGCCAGCTCTTACATCAGAGGCAGGTCTCTGTGTTCTCAGAGCACAAAAACCTGCACATGTGCAATTGTGCCCTTTCCTGCTATCAGCCGGATTTTGGGTAATTTAGGCCTCGACCACTTCCCCTACTACCGAATTTCATATTTGTCAAGATATTTTTGCAAGAATGAGGTAAGTCACCCAAAAAAAAGCCATGAATTTCTCCTATTTTTACGCTCATTTGACATTTAGAATTTTTTGGTAAGATTGGTGTCAGTGCTACAAGGGCATTAACAATCATTTTCCTAATTGATTTATTTATGTGATAGTTGTCCCTGGATGATAGGGACAGAAATATTGTCCATTAGACTACTCAGGCTATGAAACTTGTTACCAGAAAAACTGGTTGTAGCATATAGCAATGATACCACCATGGGGAAGTAAGCTAAGTGCATGAGCGATTAAGGAATAAAAGGATATATTGATAGGATGAGATGAAGTAAGATGGTACAAGGCTAATGTGGAGCATACACTCTGACATAGACCACTTAGAATAAATGGTCAGATTGCAAAACTGTGCAAGTCTATGTTTGTGTCTTTGAGTTTGTGTCTTTATATGCTCTGTTTGTGAACAGAATTCCCACTCACCTGAAGAAGGGGCTTGCAGCTCCGAAAGCTTGTGTGGCTTTTGCTACCAAATAAACCTGTTGGACTTTAACCTGGTGTTGTTAAACTTCTTACCCAATTCTATGTTAACAGCATTTGAGAACAGAGTCAAATGGAATTGTATCTTTAGTTTTAGTAATTGTTTTTTCATGAAACATTATGTGCAAAACCAAGTGATTTGGATAGGAGAGTACAGGAGAGCATAATCAAAGACTCCACACATCCTGGACATTCTCTCTTCCACCTTCTTCCATCGGGAAAAAGATACAAAAGTCTGGGGTCACATACCAACCGACTCAAGAACAGCTTCTTCCCTGCTGCCATCAGACTTTTGAATGGACCTACCTTATAGTAAGTTGATCTTTCTCTACACCCTAGCTATGACTGGAACACTACATTCTGCAGCCTCCTTTCCTTCTCTATGCACGGTATCATTGTCTGTATAGCGCACAAGAAACAATACTTTTCACTGTATACTACTACATGTGACAATAATAAATCAAATCAAATAATTTTTTTCACGATTGATTCTCACGTTATTGATGTCTTAGGTTGAAGTATGCAACATTGAAACATAGAAAATGGAAGCAGGAGTAGGCCATTTGGCTCTTCGAGCCTGCTTTGCCATTCATTATGACCATCAAATTCGATATCCTGATCCCCTCTTCCTACTCTATCCCTTGATCGCTTTAGCCCCAAGAGCTGTATTTAATTTCATTTAGCATGACCAATACATCTAACCAGCACATCTTTCAGATTGTGGGAGGAAACCGGATCCTTGATTATGCTCTCCTGTACTCTCCTGTCTAGGGGCAGTACGGTGGCACAGTGGTTATTACTGGTGCCTCACAGCGCCAGAGACCCGGATTTGATTCTCGGCTTGGGTCACTGTGTGGAGTTTACACCTTCTCCCCATGTTTGCATGGGTTTCCTCCGGGTGCTCCGGTTTCCTCCCACAGTCCGAAAGACGTGTTGGTTAGGTATATTGGGCCATGCTAAATTCTCCCTCAGTATACCCGAACTGATACCGGAGTGTGGTGACTAGGGGATTTACACAGTAACTTCATTGCAGTGATAATGTAAGCCTACTTGTGACACTAATAAATGAATAATGTTTTGACCTCAACTACTTTCTGTGGAGTAAATTCCGCAGAAAGTAACATATCTGTTATGTTTATTAAACTTTTAAGGACCTCAAAATTCCTTTTTTTTCACTGCAGACAGCCAGAGGTGCCTGGTGAGAGCAGAAGGGACAATATAGGCGGCAGTGAAGGGCTGATAGCAGTCTTGGGGTGGAGTAGCAATATTGAAAAGTTGGCAATATTTGCTTTGGAGCAAGAAATGGTGCCAAGTTGGTGCCAAAGGGAAGGAAACGGCAGATAGGAGACTTGTCTGGGTTTGAGGAGCCCAATGATACACTCTGCTCTGATTTGGATCAGCTCATTGTTTGTTTATCTTATCTTAATGAATATGGGGAGTGGACTCAAAAAAAAAGCAATTAAAAAATAATCGGCTGAGGAAAGTCCTTTCTGGTCAACATCCCGTGTGGAAAGACAGGATAATGAAAATAGCTGAAAACAATTCTGTAACAAGAGTAAAGTGAATTGTTTGCTGATTTGTTTTGTAGTTTAATGTACTTGTGTGGGGGGTTGTGGAGTCCTGCAACTATTTGTACTTTAGCTTTCAACACTGAAGGCTCCAATGTTTGAATATCGCATTACCGGTCTTGCACACAAGCGTAGGATGTCTTGTCGCTCAGCCAACCCTTCCAAGCCAAAGTAAGATGTTATGGCAAACCCGACAGAATTTTGCCACCAATGATGGCCCCTGACGGCAAGGGAATGTAGAGCTGTTATGATACCAGACTAGCAGCAACAGAGGTCGTAAGTTCAGAACCCACTATGACATATTGTAAAACTGAATTCAATAAATCTGGTAACTTCTGTGGGTTTCCTCCGGGTGCTCTGGCTTCCTCCCACAGCCAATGTTGTCTACCTGATACGCTGCAGGAAAGGATGTCCCGAAGCATGGTACATTGGGGAGACCATGCAGATGCTACGACAATGGATGAATGAACACCGCTTGACAATCACCAGGCAGGAGTGTTCCCTTCCAGTCGGGGAACACTTCAGCAGTCATGGGCATTCAGCCTCTGATCTTCGGGTAAACTTTCTCCAAGGCAGCCTTCACGACACAGAACGCAGAATCGCTGAGCAGAAACTGATAGCCAAGTTCTGCACACATGAGGACGGCCTCAACTGGGATCTTGGGTTCATGTCACACGATCTGTAACCCCCACGACTTGCCTGGGCTTGCAAAATCTCACGAACTGTCCTGTCTGGAGACAATACACACCTCTTTAACCTGTGCTTGACCCTCTCTCCTCTCACATTGTCTGTACCTTTAAGACTTGATTACCTGTAAAGACTCGCATTCCAACCATTATCTTGTAAATTGAGTTTGTGTCTGTATATGCATTGCTTGTGAACAGAACTCCTCACTCACCTGAAGAAGGAGCAAGACTCCGAAAGCTTGTTCTGCCAAATAAACCAGTTGGACTTTAGCCTGGTGTTGTGAGACTTCTTACTGTTCCTCCCACAGTCCCCACTTGTGGACTGGCGGTTGAGTAAAAGTGACCATGAACATATGCTGGGTTGTCCTAGAACTCAACTAATTAACTTATGTTCTTCAAGGAAAGGGAATTGCCACCCTTACTTGGCCTGGATTTAATGCAACTCCTGCCCAACATCAGGAGGTTGACTCACAATGGTTTCTGAAACAGACTGCTCAGTTGTAAAAACTGTTGCTTTTCAATATGGCTAACCATCTTCTCAAGGCATCTTTTCACTTTTTGGGCGGCACAGTGGCACAGTGGTTAGCACTGCTGCCTCACAGCGCCAGGGACTCGGGTTCAATTCCGGCCTCGGGTCGCTGTTTGCATGTTCTCCCCGTATCTGCGTGGGTTTCCTCCGGGTGCTCCGGTTTCCTTCCACAGTCCAAAGATGTGCGGATTAGGTTGATTGTCCATGCTAAATTGACACCCGTTGTCAGGGGGATTAGCAGGGTAAATGGGGGTTACGGGAATAGGGCCTGGGTGGGATTGTGGTCAGTACAGGTTCGATGGGCCAAATGGCCTCCTTCTGTGCTGTAGGGATTCTATTCTATGAAAAACTTCAACATCAGTTAATTATATACTTTTATTAGAAAGTGGACTTCAAAGAAGCTTAAGGGGGGGAAATGAAGATCGATAATTAGCAACATTGATGGAAAAAGTCAACAATAGTCGCAAGAAACTTGAAAGGAATTGATGTGTGTATATACTATATATACTACATACACACACATCAATTCCTTTCAAGTTTCTTGTTATTATTGTTAACTTATACTATACTCCGAAAGCCTCATATACATGCCAGACCTGATGCAAGAGGCTTCTGGGGTATATGTTTGGAATCACGCTAAGAAGTTTAATGCTTCTGTTTGCCAGTTTGCTCTTTGATGGATAGAGGATGCTGTGGACAGATCCATGGCACCAGTTACTGTGCCTCTTGCAACTCACAATGCAGATACCACAGTGGCAGAGACAAAGCTCAACTTGGTGAAAGCAGCACACTCCCTCAGTAAGGACCACCAACAAACATAAAGCACACTGCAAAATGTACTGCTCCTCAGTCCATGAAAGTCTCATTTCCCAATCTATCTTGTCAGCTTTGGATTGCCATTGAATCATAGATCGATTGTGGTCTGATTGGAATGATGAAACAGGCTCAGTGGTCTGTCCAGCCTCCTCTTTTTTCTCTTTCATACTTTGCAGGAAAGGATTTGCTCGCTCAGCATTGAATAAACACATTTTATAAAAATGATGCTGAGGATGTGGGCATCCTGACGAGGTGGGTATCTATTAGCCATCCCAAGTTGTGCTGAGAAGGTACTGGTGGGATGTCTTTTGGTGATTTGATACAACTGACTGGCCGGTTTGACCACTTTAAGGACAGTTAAATAAACCATGTTGTGTAAGATTGGAGCCAATTAAGATGCAGACCAATTAAGCATGACAGGTTTTCTTAAAGGACAGAAGTAAACCTGGTGGGTTTTTGTAACAATAATCTGACTACTTTGTGGACACCTTGACTGGTACAAGTGTTTTACTCTCAGATTTAAGAAATGAACTCGATTCAAATTGTCAAATTGCTATTGGTAGGATTTGAACCCATATTCTCATTACTAGTCCAGTAACATAATTACCACACCACAGTATCCTACTGCATGGTCTACCATATGGTGAATGGAGGCATTTCTCTCAAGTCTACAAATGGTTTCAGGCTCCTCCTCTCTCTCTGTGTAATTCTGCATAATCAGAAACCTTATTGACCTTAAAACTCCCCTCTCAGCTGAGGAAGGAGCAGCACTCCGAAAGTTCGTGATTCCAAATAAACCTGTTGGACTTTAACCTGGCGTTATAAACTTCTTACTGTGGCCATCCCAGTCCAAGGCCGGCAACATGGCCTTAAAGCTGTTATCACATACATTATTTTCCAATACATCGTTAACTGAAATACAAATGAAGTCATTTTACATTTAGTAGAGGTTGGATTGGATGTCTGTAGAAGCCTGCTGTTTGCAATCTAATGAAAGAAAATAAATGTTTTTATATGGCACCTTTTGCAAAATTGGTGTATGATTTCACTGGCAAAGAATTACTTTGGAAGTGCGGTAAGATTCAATGTTTGCAAACATGGCCAATTTGTGCATATTATGAGCGGGAGTTTATGGCTTCGCTCAAGCAAGACCAGAAATTCTTCCCTGAGGTCAACAGACATTTCCGTTATCCGCCCCTTGCCTGCTCCGATTTCATGGCGGGCGAGGCAGGAGAATTCCGATGTATGACTCCACAAAGAGCAGCAAGACCAATGACAAATTCATCTCTTTTGGTGATGTTGGTTAAGGGGCAAATGTTTGTCAGGACACTTGGGAAGGATCGTTAATTAATGCATCACCTGAAAGATGTCAGTATTGAGGAATCACTGGATCAGAAGTATCAGCCTAGATTACATGAAGTCTTGGCATGAGATTTGAACCAGATATTTTCCCTGGGAGGAGACCATTGCCATTGAGCCAAATCGACACAGTTACAAACAGAGGTATAATTGCTTTGTATTAATGCATATTTTGCTTTACCAGTAGCACCTAATGTGAATTGTATTATAAGGAGTTTCTTGTGCAGAACTGTTTGGTTTAACAATTCAAATGCTTGAGCAGGAATTAATTTCTTTAGGAATATATGCTTGTTTCACTGCTTCAATCTTGTCAAATTGAACACTTATAATTCATCAGCTTGGTCTATTTTTTTATTCACGAATTGGATGTGGGTATTGATGGCTAGGCCAACATTCATCACCCATCTCTAATTGTCCTTAAGAAGGTGACCTGCCATCTTGAATTGCTGCAGTCCATGTGGTGTAGGTACACCCATAGGGAGGGAATTCTAGGATTTAAAAAAAAATCTATTAGTGTCACAAGTAGGCTTACATTAACACTGCAATGAAGTTACCGTGAAAATCCCCGAGTCGCCACACTCTGGCACCTGTTTGGGTACACTGAGGGAGTATTTAACATGGCCAATGCACTTAACCAGCATGTCTTTTGGACTGTGGGAGAAACTGAAGCACCCGGAGGAAACCCACACAGACACAGGGAGAATGTGCAGATTCTGTACAGACAGTGACCAAAGACGGGAATCAAATCCGGGTCCCTGATGCCATGAGGCAGCAATGCTAACCACTGTGCCACTGTGATGCCCAGTGAAGGAACGACAAAATGCTTCCATGTCAGGTTGGTTAATGGCTTGGAGGAGAACTTCCAGGTGGTAGTGTTCCCATGCATGCTCTGCTCTTGTCCTTCTAGATGGTAGTGGTTGTGAGGATGGAAGGTGCTGTTTAAGGGGCATTGGTGAGTTCCTGCAGTGCATCTTGTAGAAGGCATACATTGCTGCTATTGTGAGGTCAATGGTGGAGGGAGTGAATGTTTGCGGATGGGGTGCCAATCAAACAGGCTACTTTGTCCTGGATGGTATCAAGCTTTTTAAGTGTTGTTGGAGGCTGCATTCTTCCAGACAAGTGGAGTATATAATATAGTCTTTCCTCAGTTTGGTGAAGCTTGCCTGTTGATGCTTTCATTAAACTTCCATTGGAAATGCAAATTTGATATTGCCTTTGCATCGCATGTACCCACAGTGATTTTTTTTGTTATTATTAAATGTAATTCTGATCTGGTTGAAACTAATATTTGCAAGTTTGTTCATATTGAATGGTGTGTGAAGTTACAATGGAATTATGAAGTGACTTAGGCTTGAGACTCTATACTGACCAATCCTATTGCCTGAGGAATGGATGTACACGAAAGGATCCTGCAGCTTGCATCACCTTCCACTGTTGGCTCGATAAAGTCCACAAGGAAAAACAAATTAAATGCACAGTAGTGTTGTACTGGTTAGCAGTTAACTCTAAAGGGAGGAAACTATAATTAATTGAACCAGGTGTACAAATTAATCAGGAAAATAAAACAGACTGTAAAGAGTTTTTACAAATATATAAAAAGGAGAGCAGCTGATGTAAATGTCCCCTTAGAGGCAGTGATGGGAAAAATTATCATGGGGAATGAGGAAATGGCAGAGACACGTGAACAAATATTTGGTTTCACAGTAGAAATTAAATGGGCTCTTACAGGAACAAACTTGCAGGGCTATGGCAATAGAAGGGGAAACGGGACTGAGAAGATTGCACAACAGGGAACTGAGGTGGACTTGATGGGCTGAATGGCCTCCTGTATCGTAATGACTGACTTTTAAGACACAACTTACTTACCAGAATTAGAGGGTAACCAAGAGGCTTTATACCAGTGAAGAACTTAAGGCAACTGATATCAGCAGGGAAAAAGTATTGGAGATATTAAAGGGATTAAAAGTTGATGGCCTACATTCAATGCTTCTGAAAGGGAGGTATAGAGATGGTGCATGCATAGGTTATGGTCTTTCAAAATTCCCGAGATTCCAGAATATTCTCAGCAGATTGAAAGTTAGCAAATGTAATGCTGCCATTCAAGAAAGGAGAGAGAGAAAATGGGAAACGACAGCAAATTAGCCTGACATCAATCATTGGGAAAAAGCTGGAATCTAATAAGGAAGTCTTAACAATACACCAAAAAAATAATACAGCCTTGTCAGACATGGGCTGCAATTTTCTGGCAACATCGTGCCTGGCATAGATTGCATTGGGGAGGAACTGAATCATTGGCGAGAGGACTAGCATGTGCTGCGCTGGCATGAAATCCAATTGGAATCCTCCAAGCCATTGCGCCTAGATGTAATCCGGTTCTTGCCCAGGAAGGGGGGCATGAAGAAGGTCATGAAGGAGGATGCATGGGAGGGTCCCAATGCTCCAATACTGGTGATCTATGTTTTGGAAGGGGTGGGGTGGAGAAACAGGCCTTCATTGAGTGGATGGGTCCCCGATGTCCATGAGGGGAGGCTGGGGGTCTCCAATTTCACTTTGAGATCAGGGTACCCATTTCCTCACTCCCCATGATAATTTTTCATAAAATGGCGCCAGGCTTGCTGGCGTGTTTAGGCCCCTCTCAGAACCAGTGCAAAACTCGCCCCCTCCCAAAAAATGACCAAGTGTGGGAAAACTGCCATCTGATTGGTGGCAGACATGCCGCCGTGTAAAGCACTGGTTTCTCATCCAAAATGACATTTACGCCGGGATTCTCTGGCCTTCCCATGGCATTTTTCTCAGTGGCGGGATCTTCTGGTCCTGCCGCTGTCAGTGAGATTTCCCATTGAATCCACCCCACGCCGCCAAGAAACATGCTGGGTGCACCATTGGCAAGACCAGAATATCCCACTGGCGTGAAGAGCCAGAAGATCATCCCCATTATCATTTTTAGGGAAAATTCCACCCATGGTTTTGATAAAATAGATTTTCGAGGACGTAACTTGGGGCAGAAAAAGGCCAGAAGGTATAATATGGTTTCAAAAAAGCATTGGAACTCCACAGGGAGGTTAATACACAAATTATGGGCTCATGTAGTTGGGGATAATATACTGGAATGGATGGAGGAGTGGATAGGCAGGAGAGAGTAGGGATAAGCAAAGCATTTTCAAGTTGGCAAGCTATAACCATTGGAGCTCTGCAAAGGTGGAGCCTCGGCTATTTACAATCCATATTACTCCGTGTGGAGTTTGTATGTTCTCTCCGTGTCCATGTGGGTTTCCTCTGGGTGCTCCAGTTTTCTCCCACACTCCAAAGATGTGCAGGTTAGGTTGATTGGCCATGCTGAATTGCACCTTGGCGTCGGGGACTAGCAAGATAAATATGTGGGATTATGGGGATAGATTGTTGTCGGTGCAGGCTCAATGGGTCGAATGGCCTCCTTCTGGACTGTAGAGATTCTATGATGCTATGATTCATATTAAGGACTCAGATGAAGGGGCTGAGTGTAATGTATTTGGATTTATTCAGGCAGCTTTGAACAGATCTTTGTTGTGCAAAGGAGTCAAAGGTTATCGGAGACTGGTGGCAAAGTGGAGTTAAGACCATAACCAGGTCAACCATATTGAATAATGAGGCAGACTTGAAGGGCTGAATGGCCTATTCCTGCTCCTATCTTCCCATATTCCTAAATCCTATTCAAACTTCTAAATTTAGATACGAGTCCTTACCATGGGATTTGGTAAAGCGCAGAGAAAATCGTCTGAATATTAGAGATTTACTGTTTATTAAAGTATTTGATTTTTTTTTACACAGCAAAAATCATGGATAAAGAAAAGGCATTCAACCAGAATAAATATGCAAAGAATTTGAAATATTCCAATGTATTTGTGACTCATTTCACTGGGAAATAAACAAGAAAATTCTAAAAGCAATGTGACTGAATTTGTTCCTGTCCTGTGATCAAGTAGTAAAATTCTATTATGAACATACTGGCAGTAAAAGCCTAAATTGACTGTTTTTTTATGCTGACGGGATTTCAATGTTGCTTCCATTACATGCAATCTTGTGAGAGAACTCCATGTCAACGACATGTTTTGTTCAATGCTTACAGAATTTAATTCAATCTGTAGATTTTCTGTACGCACTGTAATTGTCTTCATGTCTGTCCCATGATCTAACAGTAAAAGTTCATCATCCTCTATCCTGGCAAGGGAAACACACATTTTAGTATTTATGGTACATAAGATTTGGTCTGGAAATAATGATATGAATATCGAGGATCATTTATTCTTCTCTCCTAATCTTGTGTACTGGGGCCTTTCGGAGCTTTGTCTAGCTTGTTTCTCTCATCTTAGACCCTAATTCTCTTATAAAAGAGTTAAGCAATTGAGAGTCATGTGTCTACTGATTAGTCTTTTAGGCAAGAAATACATGAGGCCAGTTAAATGTTGCTCTCCATTATTTCAATTATTCTTTTTGCTAACCTTTATTATCCTAAAATGATGTTAACATCACATAGTGGTATTACATAGCCATGTTATACTTTAATGTAATGACACATTTTTTGACGAAGTAAGTAAGTCCTGACTTGGCCGTTCCTTCACTGTTGCTGGGTCAGAATCTTGGAACTCTATCCCTAACAACACTGGTGTTCCTCTAATACAGGGATTGCAGCAGTTCAAGAAGCAGCACCCCCTCCACGATCATCCTCAACACCGGTGCCCCACAAGACTGTGTTCTCAGCCCCCTACTGTTCTCCTTATACACCTATGACTGTGCGGCCAAATTCCCCTTCAATTCGATTTTCAAGATTGCTAACAGAGTGGGTCGGATCTCAAACAATGACGAGACAGAGTACAGGAATAAGATAGAGAATCTGGTGAACTGGTGCGGCAACAATAATCTCTCCCTCAATGTCAACAGAATGAAAGAGATCGTCATCGACTTCAGGAAGCATAAAGGAGAACATGCCCCTGTCTACACCAATGGGGATGAAGGAGAAAGGGTCAAGAGCTTCAAGTTTTTAGGTGTCCAGATCACCAACAACCTGTCTGGTCCCCCCATGCCGACACTACAGTTAAGAAAGCCCACCAACGCCTCTACTTTCTCAGAAGACTAAGGAAATTTGGGATGTTAGCTATGACTCTCACCAACTTTTACAGGTGCACCATGGAAAGCATTCTTTCTGGTTGTATCACAGCTTGGTATGGTTCCTGCTCTGCCCTAGACCGCAAGGAACTACAAAAGGTCATGAATGTAGCCCAATTCATCACGCAAACCAGCCTCCCATCCACTGACTCTGTCTACACTTCCCGCTGCCTTGGCAAAGCAGCCAGCATAATTAAGGACCCCACGCACCTTGGGCATTCTCTCTTCCACCTTCTTCCTTCGGGAAAAAGATACAAAAGTCTGAGGTCATGTACCAACTGACTCAAGAATCTCTTCCCTGTTGCTGTCAGACTATTGAATGGACTTACCTTGCATTAAGTTGATCTTTCTCTACACCCCAGCTATGACTGTAACACTACATTCTACACTTTCTTGTTTCCTTCTCTATGAACGGTATGTTTTGTCTGTATAGCGCACAAGAAACAATGCTTTTCACTGTATGTTAATACATGTGACAATAATAAATCAAATCAAATCAAAGTTAGCTTACCACCACCTTATCAAAGGCAATTAGAAATGGGTGATAAATGCTGGTCTAAACAGCAATGCTCGCGTCCCATGAACGAATGCAAAAAAGTTTTTGAATATTAAACCTAAGATCTCTGTGCAGTGTACTTTCCTGAATGCAGATTTGTGTCAATTCCTCCACCACTGAACATGACAACATGGTGTCACAGTGGTTAGCACTACTATCTCGCAGTGCTAGGGACCTGGATTTGATTCCTGGTTTGGATCACTGTGTGGAGTCTACATGTTCTCCCCATTTCTGCGTGGGTTTCCTCTGGGTGCTCCGGTGTCCTCCCACAGTCCGAAAGACGTGCTGGTTAGGTGCATTGGCCATACTAAATTCTCCCTCAGTGTACCCGAACAGGCACCAGAGTGTGGCGACTAGGGGATTTTCACAGCAAGTACATTGCAGTGTTAATGTAAGCCGCCTAGTGACACTAATAAATAAACTTAGACTTGCATTTTGAAGCACATTTAATTTAGTAAAGGCCTTTCTAAAACTGTATCAGACCAACATTGAGAGTGAGCCACATTGAGACGCATTAGGACAGGGAAGACTGATTAATAATTTTCCCAATCTAAAATTTAGCAAATGTTACAAAGTATAAAGATTACCTGAACTGATTGGTGACGCATCACAGTCCGACCAAATAGCTCAAGAAAATTCAAAAGATTAGAGGTTTTGCTTTGGAGGACATCACGACTCAGATAAATCTGTTTTTTAATCTTCATAGTCTGACATCAATCTGGCTAGCGGATATTCATTTAGCTGAAATGACAAATCCTAGTCAACCTATTGAAGGAGTGTCATTCAAAGATCTCAGGCATAGCTTTCATGATCCATAATAACTGTTCAGGAGCACGGACCACTGCTTTATATTTTAACGATATGTTAGTTTAACTTTCTGGGATACCAATGAAAATAGATATCTAAACAAGAGGGTGAATTTTCCCAATCTGCCCACTTCGGAAATCGTAGTGGGCGAGGGGCGGACCATGGGAAGTTCTGTTGGCCTCAGGTGGGATTTTTCTGTTTCAGGGCAAGCGCGGCCAGGAAATCCAGCCCAAGATGTATCAAAGCAAACAAGATCACAGATAGCAACATTCCAAATATTCTAAAAGGAGTTGGTGAAGTTTTCCCGGAATCAGACGCAGGAGAACATTGAACCCATGAGCGTAATTATTACTTGAGAAGATACAACCTAATCAATCAATATTCACAGAAATTCACAACTCTTCATAGCACTGACAAAATCACTGCACAATTCCAACTGCTTCAGCTTTTGTTATGGTTCATTGTTTCTGAGCCAGTCCAAATATCATAAAATTACCCTTTGTACCCCACAGATCCAGTATAGCTGACAATGTACTTTTCCACTCAGTCCCTTAGAGCTGCTCATTCTCACAGCTGCACAAGGTTATTCTATATCTTTGCAGTAGAATTGCAAATAATTGCAAATTAACTTGCTAAGCCATCTATATTCTATATCTTTGCAGTAGAATTGCAAATAATTGCAAATTAACTTGCTAAGCCATCATTCAGAATATTCCAAAATACCTGCTTTGCAAGTGAAGAATTAGTGTTCCCCAGAAACAATTAAGAAATGTTTATGATGAACAATGCTGAAAACTTTGAATCACTTTAAATTCCAAAGGTTGATGTAATTTGGGTTGGGTGCAAATGTGAAATATTTTTTAAAAACACCAAATCTGTACTCAAACCATCCCGAATCCAGCAAAATGATTTGGTTCTAATGGTGGTGGGTTGCCTGGTGGGTGACCAATCTGCTGTCGGGAGGGTCAGTCAGCTGGTAAACTTATTAAGGACGCTGTGTGACTCCAATTTACTAGGATTTTTTAAGTAAACCACATATTGTCTGGGTTCCCCTGGTTTTGGGAAACCCTAAGGTGGAGATGTCGGCGTTGGACTGGGGTGGACATAGTAAGAAGTCTCAAAACACCAGGTTAAAGTCCAACAGGTTTATTTGGAATCACGAGCCTTCGGAGCGTAATCACCTGATGAAGGAGCAGTGCTCCGAAAGCTCGTGATTCCAAATAAACCTGTTGGACTTTAACCTGGTGTTGTGAGACTTCTTACTTCGGAAACCCAGTAGGTGAAAGGCAGCACAAAGGACTGAATCCATAAGGTAAATGCCTTGACAACATTGTTTGATTTGATTTGATTTATTATTGTCAGTTGTGTTGATTAGGTGCACTAGCCACGTTAAATTTTCCCTCAGTGTACCCAAACATGCGCCAGAGTGTGGCAACTAGGGGCTTTTCACAGTAACTTCATTACCGTGTTAATGTAAGCCTACTTGTGACATTAATAAATAAACTTTAAATTTTAACAGTGAAAAGTATTGTTTCTTGCGTGCTATGTAGACAAGGCATACTGTTCAGTGAGTACATAGGGGAGAAGGAAAGGAGAGGGTGCAGAATGTGGTGTTAGTCATAACTAGGGTGAAGAGAAAGATAAATTTAATATAAGGCAGGTCCATTCAAAAGTCTAATGGCAGCAGGGAAGAAGCTATTGCTTGTGGACCTGGTGGATCAGGAGTGTTATAGCCAGGCCCAGTTATCCAGTAAAATGTATGTCCCTGTGATCTGTCTGGAGCCCCACCTCCATGATCTCCAATGCCTCATCTAGCCTCACTAAACCCCATAACTCCCTCCACCTCTCATCCTCTCCACCTGCCCTATCTCTCCACTCTCCCATGATCTCTCCCATCTATCCTCACCACCAAGGGTCTCTCTGCTCCCCCAATTTCTCCCCATCCTCCATGCTCTCTCCCCAAAGTCTGTCTGCTCCTCCACTCCTACCTCATCAGTTCTGACAAAAGGTCACGAAGCTGAAAAGTTACTCTGTTCACAGATGATGCCAGGCCTGCGGAGTATTTCCAGTTTTTCTGCTTCTATTTCGGATTGAAGAGAAAAGTCAAGGCAGTGCAAGCAGTTGCCGTTGTACGTTTGATTGACATTTTTGGTCAGAATTGTTTACATTTAAGCTATATTGTTATGTCTTACACAGGAATGGAGTTTGGTTCACAATGTCTCAGTCCTGTGTTTCAGCAGAACTGGGGAAAGGGCTTAGTCATTAACTTGCATTTTAAAATGAATCAGCTATCTGAAATGTGGACATAGCGCGGACAATACCAAATAACTTTGACAAAGAATCCAGTTACCTTCCAAAATTCCATGTTATCCATTTTCTGCAAATCCTTTTCAGTTTGAATGCATATTGTTAATATCAAATCATAGGAAAGTAACAATAACAATTATTAGCTAAAGAGGAAATTGCCTATTGTTGTGGCCTCAATAGGCTGCAGAAGGTAATAGGCTTCATTTTGTTTCTATTTCCTAATAACCCACGTGTGACAGAAAGTAATTTCCTTGGCCAGATGTCCTGCTTTAAACTCCAATTTCTTGATAAAAACCAGCCACTTCCTTTTAAATATATATCATGTATGTCGTGACTTGTCGTACATCTACCCCGATGTACAGTTTAAAAGGTTCAGCCAGTTTGAAATTGGGCCATTTGGGTCCAAGTTTGGTTTAGTCAGCCAAAGGAATGATTCGACCATCTGTTGCTATTAACCTTAAAGCTGTGGATGAATTGCAATCTTTAACTGTGGGAGATTAATTTTAATCTGTGGCTGAGAGCTCACAGACATTTATAGTGGCTATTTTTTTTATTCATTCTTGGGGCATGGCGTCGCTGGCTGGCCAGTATTTATTGCCCATCCCTAGTTGCCTGAGGGCAGTTGAGAGTCAACCACATTGCTGTGGTTCTGGAGTCACATATAGGTCAGACCGGATAAGGACGGCAGATTTCCTTGCCTAAAGGACATTTGTGAACTAGATGGTTTTTTTCCGACAATCAACAATGGTTTCATGGTCATCAGTAGATTCCTAATTCCAGATTTTTTAAAAATTGAAATCAAATTCCACCATCTGCTATGGCAGGATTCGAACCCGGTCCCCAGAACATTAGCTGAGTTTCTGGATTAATGGTCTAGCGATAATACCATGAGACCCATTACCTCACCTTCCATTGACCATTTTCAATGTCATTATCTACTTATCTTCCCAGTCACCATATTCTTAATAGATGCAATAAAAAAATTATTATTAATAGCTCATTTATTATTGTGTGGGGTGGGATTTTCCGTCCCCCCCATTGCGTGTTTTGCGGCGATGGGGGTGGCCTGCCATTGGCTGGTGGTGGGATCTTCTGGTCCCACTGCTGTCCTCAGGGTTCCCTATTATCTACAGTCTCCGCTGCCGGGGACCCCATGATGGGGGTTCGCCATTGTTGGGACCAGGTGATCCCACTGGTGGGAATGGCCGGAAAATCCTGCTGGCAGTAAAAAATACTCATTATCAATCTCAATAGTATGTAAAATCTAGAACGCACTGGCACTTTCTCTCTCATCGGGTACCATGCCCTATGAGGGCGTTGGCATCAGAGACCTCCATGTTAATCTTGCTCTCGAGATGTAAAGCATCTTTGTTCGTGGTACATTCATCCAGTTTGTGAGGGGGTCTTTAGAAAGATCATTCTTTGTCGATCTCAATTTCTTTTACCATCGATCTTCCCCATCAGCATCAGGTTTTCTAAATCATGATTCCTTATTGCGTGCCCAAGAATTTCCTGAACTTTGACAGTTTTCCTGGTCTCAGAGTTTACTAACATTCTTCATTGGTAGTGTGACTTGTCCACAATGTTTTCATTACTGACACTCTAATATCCCTAATATGATTGCTGAATGACTTCACTCTTTCTTAAGAGTCCACTTTGGGTTAGCAGTTATGATGTTATTGTGAAAAGTCCGATTTTACTTAAGTGAGGAGGCGATGGCCTAGTGGTATTATCGCTAGACTATTAATCCAGAAACTCAGCTAATATTGCGAGCACCCGAGTTCGAATCCTGCCATGGCAGATGGTGGAATTTGAATTCATGAAAAAAAAATCTGGAATGAAGGATCTACTGATGACCATGAAACCATTGTCGATTGTCAGAAAAACCCACCTGGTTCACTAATGTCCTTTAAGAGAGGAAATTTGCTGTCCTTACCCAGTCTGGTCTACAGGTGACTCCAAGTCACAGCAATGTGGTTGACTCTTAACTGCCGTCTGAACAAGGGCAACTAGGGATGGGCAAAAACTGCTGGCCAGCCAGCGACGCCCTTGTCCCATCAATGAATAAAAAAACCATCACTCCCAAAAACAGACTAATGGTCATACACTCATTACTGTTTGAGGGATTATTCTGTGCTAAGTGGTTGTCATGTTCACTGACAGAATGTGTCAATGCATTTCAAAGACATTGATTTCATAAAAGATGTTTTAAAATGTTTCTGAGAGATCAGATAATGCATTTCACATTAATGAAGAGCTTTCTTTACTTGAATAATGTATTTGTTAAGCTTTATTTATTAGAGGTTCAGTACAGTTTTAATACACAGCTTGTCCCTGATTTGACAAATCCTACTCAAGTCAATGCCTCTCATTAAGATAAATTGCTAGTCCTCTCTTGGAATTCATGCTTTGAAACTGTGAGTTGCTATATTCTATTGCTCAGTAGCATGTATCAGATGTGTCCCCACCACCTTAGTCATTTTATTTTAAAAAAAGAAAGGCTGTTTTGGTCTTATTGAACATCTTTGTCTTGGAGTTGCTGCTTTATCACCAGTCCAAGAATGTGTCACATAAAAGACATCTGGAACCTGTCTAGCCATTTCTCATAGATTACTTTCACAGCTCAGGCCTCGTAGTCATTTCTTAGGGAAGTCAGTGCTGTATATTTTCTCTTATCCTGGCCACATGCACATCATTGGATAATGATCAGAGCGGAAATCCTGGCCAATTTGTTCCTTCCCAACCCAAGTGTTCTGAAACCAATTCAAATGTCCACCCCCCCCCCCCCCCCCCGCCCCCCCCCCCCCACCACTACCACCATCTGGTTGATCATCTAACAACACAGAATGTTGATCAGTCCTTCCTGAACTGCTCAGCTACTCATTGAATAAGCCTGCAGCCTGGGGAGTCACTGCTATACTATTAAACGCTTCTTACCTTTCCTGACATGACTACTCTATTTTTATAACAAATATGGAGTTAGAAACAATTTCTTCTTGTGTATTTTGCATTGAAGTTTGCTGAAGGGAACTGTTGGATGCGCTGATTGTTCCAGTTAGTCCTTGGATGTTGCTTCAATGTTCTGGTCCATTAAACATGTACTTTTCCAGAATTGAGAAAAGCATGAGAACTACTGTACAGGCAGAAGATTCCACATGCATATTGCCGGTTCCAATTACTGAAGCATTTCAATCCCTTCAGTCATTCATCAAGAAAGAAAGACTTGTATTTATGTCACTACATTCACTAAATCCAGGAGATCCCCGAGCATTTTACAGCAAATGCAGTGCAGTCACTGTTATAATGTAGGAATTGTGACAGCCAATCTATAAGACCGTAAGAAATAGGGACAGGAACAGGAGTAGGCCATTCAGCCCTTCCGCCTGCTCTGCCATTTAATAGGATCATGGTTAATTCAACACTCACTTTCCTGCCTTCTCTCCATAATGCTTAATTCCCCATAGCCACTTGAAGGTCTTAATAAGTGAAAGGGCAGTCTCATACTTCAGGCCCTGCCCACCCAAGCAAGAAATTGGGCAGAATTTTGCGCCCTTGCTCGTCCCAAAACCGTAAAATCCCGCCTGAGGCAAGTGACCTTCTCACGCTCTGCCCCTCACCTACTCCGATTCCCGCTGGTAAAATTCCAGCCATTTTGTCTGGGTTTGGGCAGCCGGGTTCCTGGGGAGAATCTCATCTGTTTGATTTTACAGTCCCCCCAACCTTACAATGTGCCTTGGGGGGAGCATAAAATTCTGGTCTTGGAGTAGGGCATGGACCCAGGATCTACTGATTCAAAGACAAGTGTATTACCATAGACTTCATTGCATCTACATCACAGGCACAGGCCATTTAGCTCTACTGATCTAAAAAAATACACACAAATATTCCCCACGGATATCTATGCAGAATTGACCATCTTGAAGGAATTCATTTTGCAAGTTAATTGCATTAACAATTTCCTTTGTCTTTTGAGATGTATGGGTGCAACTCACATTGAAGCCAATTTGACTATTTGTTAGCAAGCTAACTATTTGAAATGAAAGGCAAATGTCAAAAGCAAAGACAAAACCCATCAAATGTTGGGTTGTCTGCTATTCACATCCTCAATTCTAGTAGAACAGATTAATAACTTGATTACCTTCTCAGTGGTAAAGGATTTCTTTAATTTGTTGCGCTAAATGCCTATTCTGCAGTTAGATAAAACGAGTTCCCTCTTATTCGGGATCCTGTTTGCTTCCCCATTTCATGTTGTGACAGAAGTGGCAGAAGTTACAAGGACCCTTGGTGCCTTCCCTAAAGTCATCAAAGACTCAATCAGAAAACTCTAAAATGACATTAGTTTCTAGACTATGGGTGGCATTTTCCAGCCCTTCTTGCAGGTGGGATCTTCCAGCCCTGCCAAAGGCGACACCATCCCCATCCCCCACCCCCCCCTCACCCCAATGCACATTCTCTGGTAGTGGGGCAGGCAAATTATACAAAACACCACAGACTTTGGCGGGACTGGAAGATCCCATTGGGTACCAATGATGGGCCACCTCCACCACCAGAAAACACTCTGTGGGGAAGGGCTGGAAAATCTTGGCCATATTTGATTTGATTTATTATTGTCACATGTATTAGTATACAGTGAAAAGTATTGTTTCTTGTGCGCTATACAGACAAAGCATACCGTTCATAGAGAAGGAAAGGAGAGAGTGCAGAATGTAGTGTTACAGTCCTAGCTAGGGTTGAGAGAAAGATCAACTTAATGTAAGGTAGGTCCATTCGAAAGTCTGATGGCAGCAGGGAAGAAGCTGTTCTTAAGTCAGTTGGTACGTGACATTGGAGAGAGTGCAGAGAAGGTTTACCAGGATGTTGCCTGGTATGGAGGGTCTTAGCTATGAGGAGAGATTGGGTAGACTGGGGTTGTTCTCCTTGGAAAGACGGAGAATGAGGGGAGATCTAATAGAGGTATACAAGATTATGAAGGGTATAGATAGGGTGAACAGTGGGAAGCTTTTTCCCAGGTCGGAGGTGACGATCACGAGGGGTCACGGGCTCAAGCTGAGAGGGGCGAAGTATAACTCAGACATCAGAGGGACGTTTTTTACACAGAGGGTGGTGGGGGCCTGGAATGCGCTGCCAAGTAGGGTGGTGGAGGCAGGCACGCTGACATCGTTTAAGACTTACCTGGATAGTCACATGGGCAGCCTGGGAATGGAGGGATACAAACGATTGGTCTAGTTGGACCAAGGAGCGGCACAGGCTTGGAGGGCCGAAGGGCCTGTTTCCTGTGCTGTACTGTTCTTTGTTCTTTGTTTTGCGACCTCAGACTTTTGTATCTTTTTCCCGATGGAAGAAGGTGGAAGAGTGAATGTCTGGGGTGCGTGGGGTCCTTAATTATACAGGCTGCTTTTCTGAGGCAGCGAGAAGTGTAGACAGAGTCAATGGATGGGAGGCTGGTTTGAGTGATGGACTGGGCTTCATTCACGGCTCTTTGTAGTTTCTTGCAGTCTATGTTATTTAATTCAGAAAAACTTAACCTTTTCTGTGGCACTGTGCATTAGCTGCATTGTGGGCTACCCATAATATTCTCTTGTCCAATACAAAAGGCAGAAAACAGCCACTGTCAAACCATTTGGTTCAGGCTAAAGCTGCAAGTCAGCTTTGTTTATAAGGAACATTCAACAAAATTATAGGAATCATTCTTTTCAGACAAAGCAAATGCAGGCGCAAATACAATGGAAACCTCCAGGCTTGACAAATATTGATCACCCGCTCCACCTTCCCCACTGCCACAAGCTAAAGTTGGCAAAGTGCAGATTTTGAGTGTGGAGTTAGTTTAACTTGTCCAGGTATGTTCACTTGTGTTCCATGACAAAAATGGAATTAGAAACAATTTCCATTTACAGTAACCGCAAAGAATATCATCCCACTATTTTTAAAGTAAACAAAAAGTGTGCTTCATGTCCTGACCGATATTTACTCCTCAACCAATATGACTAACAAATGGATGCTCTGGTCACTATCACATTGCTGTTTGTGGGATCTTGCTCTGCAAAAATGGGCACAAAATATTACAGCACCTCATTGGCTCTAAAGTACTTTGGGATGTCCTGAGGTCATGAAAGGTGCTAAAACAGTATAAATGCAAATCTTTCTTTATTCATAAAGATTTTTAAAAACTTGAAATTCCAATTGCTTTTTAGATGTTGCCAATATTCTGGTTTATGAAAAGTATGTTTCAATGTTGAGAAATGTGCATGCACTTAGGACATCCTGAGCAGCATGACGGCACAGTGTTTAGCACTGCTGCCTCATAGCACCAGGGACCCGGGTTCAATTTCGGCTTTGGGTGACTGTGTGGAGTTTGCACATTCTCTGCTTGTCTGCGTGGGTTTCCTCAAGGTACTCCGTTTTCCTCCCACAGTCCAAAATTGCGCAGGTTAGGTTGAATGGCCATGCTAAATTGCCCCTTAGTGTCAGGGGGACTCAGAGGGTAAATATGTGGGGTTGCGGGGATGGGAGCTGGATGGGATCATTGTTAGTGCAGGCTCGATGTGCCAAATGGCCTCCTTTTGCACTGTAGATTCTATGATTCTGATCTCTATGCCCAGCGTCCTGCTATTTACTTGTGATATGCAACATTCTGCATGACATAAATGATTGTACCAACAGCAATTCCAACACCAATTAGAGAATATAGATAATTTAATGTCTATAATGTATCATCAGATGTGCTTATCATTTATGGTAAGTTTTATTAAATCTACTTATACATTAGGTCCAATACATAAACCTTTTACTAATGAATAGACCTATGTAGTTCTCTCTATTAACTACTTCAATTCCATCAATGATGCCAATTACAAGTCTATACTATTAGCAGAAACTTTGGTGACTGCAATTTGTTTGGATGGTTGTGTTATGTATGCCCCTTTGGACGAAGGGTGAATAAAGTATCATGAGTTAGACTTGGTAACTTGAACACTGGAAGCTCTTTATTAGACACATGAACAGTTCCACAGTCAGATTTCAGACTGCCCAACTGGGTCCCACACTGGGCGGAACTAATTGCCCAGGCATCACTTGACCCACACTCTTAAAGGGACAGTCCACACCACAAACTCCAACATGCAATATACACATATATCACAGAATGGTCTGCAGCAGCCAATACTGGCAATTTTTGCTATGCGGTTCCATCGCTTTCTGTTTTCATTACAAAAATTTCAGTCTTGCAGGGGAAGGCAAGAGTCCAGCCAAAATTCTCATTTTGCTGATGAATGGTCAAAGAAACGGCAAGGATTTGTAGACATTGGCGAAACTCGATATAAAATTACTCCTGTGGAAATATATTGGTGCAAATTATGTTTGAGCAAGCATTCTCAACAATTAAGATTCTGTGACAGACAATCCTACAAATAAGGATTTCCTATTCATTGTTCCTTAATTTCAAAGAGTTTTAGACTTTGAGCTTTATAAATACTTGGGCTGCAATGATTAAGTCCCATGTTCACTGCGTGTGTTTTTTACTGTTAATCTTTTACAAGTAAGTTCTTCTACCACAATAACAATACTATTACAAAAGAGGTTTCCTCTGTGTCTTCATGGTCAATATGATCTTATTGATTTCATTTCAGAGGGCAGAATTTACTAACAGTCGTGTGGGTCCTCATGGTGGAAACAGAAGTGGGCGTTGTTGTAATATGCCTTTAAGGGATTGCAATATGCGATAATATGCCTTTAAGGGGTTGCAGCATGTTGTAATATGCTTTTACGGGATTGCAGCAAGCCATCACTTTAAGGGAAGTGTGTCAGGTAATCCAACTTCAGTTGCATTGCAGCCTGGAACAGAATACAGATACACAGCACTGAAGCTCTGGTGTCTTCAAATTTTTTATCCAAGCATACATGTTCACACGTGCTGAGAATTAACAAAGAAACCCATAGTGTTTGCACTGTCCATTATGATGCTCTTTGTCATGATAACACACATGACATAGTGTGCAGCAGTTGTTACTTCTAAACAACATAGTGCACAACCTGGCAGCAAGATTAGGTACAACATGATGAACATGAATCATGCTACATGGCATGAAACATCCCTTTACATTTTGGTCCGACTGCAACAAAGCAGGAGCATCGGAAAGCATTGAAATCACAACATTGTGACTGTACAGAAAAGCTTTGAAGATACACTGCTGAGATAGTGCTCAAATAAAGAGCTGGTAAACAGCAAGATCCCTCGTGGTGAGTGGAATGGAATGGCGAGAAGACCAACACAGCGTTAGCTCAGTGGGAAGGGGTGAGTGAGCAGGGTATGGGCTGGATTAATAGCGAGTGAGGGAGAGTCAAACAAAATATAAAATCCTAAAATTAGGCCAGAGAAGGTTGTGATTATAACGGGTGGAACTTGGGAAAAGTGTGCAAAAACAGCTACAGTGACACCCATCCCCGGTACTATAGGAGAAGGAACGTCAATGGGATATTGTCAAAATGTCCACACAATTCCCCAGTTTAAATTGGGATGCAGCTACCCTCTATCCAAATTCAGAATGTTTCAGTAACTTACAGAGCAATGCTATCTGAAAAGCAAATAAAAGTTTGTCCCACAATTGGGGATGAAGGTCTAGACTGGCTGACTGCATCAGGATTATGGAGGAAGAGCTAAAGAATCCTCAGAAGAATCAGAATCAGAATGGGCGAGGGGCGGACAATGGGATGGTCCATTGACCTTGGGCAAGATTTTACGGTTTTGGGATGAGCAAGGCCATAAAATCCCACCCCATGTAATTTCAACAATAGCCTACAGAATCCATAGACCACATCGTCAGCAGATGCAGAGAAAAGACTGTGATTTCTTGGATGTGAACTAGCAGACAAAATTGTTGAGTTGGTGATTGCATCCACTCCCACGGAAGACCTGCAAGACAAGCCACAACATATAGCATTGAAGAGCTACTCAAGAATGGATAGAAGTACAAAGCGATCCTCGCAGGTCGACAAAGCTTACTGGTTCCAAGCACAACGCTTAACACCCATCCGTAGCAAGATATGTGGATGGTGTGGCCTTCTGCATACACCAGAGAAATGCTTTGCTTTCCAGCAATTCTACGGGACATGTAGCAGAAAGGACCATTGGCAGCGGCAGTGAACTAGAGGCTGGTACAGCTACAAAGAGCTATGCACTGGTCCAAATGGACCATGCACAATGGCTACTTTACAGCAATAAGGGTGACCATCAGGTATCCAATCAGAAACATTTACATGAAGTGACTGACAAACCAGAAAATGACAATGGTATTCACGCTGGGACATAGAGTGATGAACAGATGTTTCACATCATCAATCTCACGGAAAACATAAATACCATCAATGACATACACATGGGCATAAATTGGATAAGAAGACTCTTAAGAGAGACAGTCTATTGTCAACTATGAACAATGACATTGACGTCATGGTCAAGAAGCGTGAGGCACAAGAGCAGGTGCCAAGTCAGCACAAAAAACCACATGAAGTCCCCATCCGTTCCTGATCTAAAAACACATTCACCATCTTTCATATCCATGGCACCATGACTTCATCATCACCATTGACGACGTTGCCATGTACCCTGTTATTCGGCAATCACACAATCCCCCCGTCAACACACGCGTGCTCTAAGTGCTATTATAAGTTTACTGATGTGCCCCAGAGAGATCATTACAGATAATGGTCTGCTATTTATTGGTAGCTATTTCAGGAAATGCATGAAAAGTACAATATTGGATACAATACCTCTCCTCATTACCCGAGATCTAATGGCTGAACAAATGGCTTTCATGATGAAGTCCCAAATTCTCAAATGGAGACAGATCAAGCAAGCGTGTGCATTGCAATTCTACACCTGAAAGCGACACCTTTAAGTGCAACTGCTACATCATCGGCAAGGCTCAGGTTTAGCAGTAGTTTGTGTTCCAATTTACCTCGTCGTATAAATGTAATACTGTGCCATATAAATACTGTGGCTACAAGAGCAAGTCAGAGGCAAGGAATCCTATGGCATGTAACTCAGCTCCTTGAAGCCTGTCCATCATCTACAAGGCACAAGTCACTTGCCTGGATGGGTGCAGCTCCAACAACACTCAAGAAGCTTGACACCATCCAGGACAAAGCAGCCCACTTGATTGGGACCCCCATCAACAAATATTCAATTCCTCTGTCACTGACAAACAGTGGCGCTGTGTGTACCATCTACAAAATGCACTGTTGGAACTCACCAAAGCTCCTCAAGCAGCACGTTCCAAACCCACGACCGCTACCATAATAGAAGGACAAGGGCAGCAGACAGATGGGAGCACTACATCTTGACACTTCCCTCAAGCTACTCACAACCCTGACTTGGAAATATATTGCTGTTCCCTCACTGTCACTGTACAAAATCCCTGAACTCTCTCCCTAATAGCACTGTGGGTGTACTTACACCTAATGGACTGCCGTGGTTCAAGAAGGCATCTCACCACCACCTTCTCAAGGGCAATTAGTAATGGGCAATAAATACTGGCCTAGCCAGCGAAGCCCACATCCTGTAAATGAATAGAATAAAAACTCTTACTGATTCTACTCTCTCAGAAACTAGAGAGCAACTTTTAAAACTACAAGAGAAGATGACCAATGTGTACGACAAAAGATGTGGGTACAAAATTGTCAAATTTGCAATTGGGATGATAAATTCGCATCCAGGATCCCATAGAAGGTATATGGCAACCAGTCAAGATGGTAAAGACTTGTTGAGAACTAAGGTCCTATGAAATAATTAGATGCAAAGACACACATGAGGCATAACCAAGGATTCCATTCCAGCTCCTCAACCATTGTGCAAGTGGAATGACAATGCCAGAGATTGCTGTGAGCAATGGAAGAAGCCTCCAGGCAAGGCTGCCATTACAGGATCTGAGTGTACCAGCAGGTTACGTCGACGTTTGAGGGACTCATAGATTCACCAGTCCTATACACTCAAGCAATGGTAAATAAACATGAACATGCATTGTAACTAGTTATACTTCGTTGGAAAGGGGGCGCATCTTTAAAAAGGGGGATGTTGCAATATGTTTTTAAGGGATAGCAGCATGTCATCACTTTAAGAGAAGTGCAACATATTATCCAGTCTCAGTTTCACTTGGGACTGGAGCAGAGCACAGATACACAGCTCTGCAGCTCCAAAGTCCTCAAGTTTTCTGTCCCTGTATATATGTTTACCTGCATCTCGAATAAATAAACGAACCCACAAGGTGTTTGCACAATCATTTATGCACTCACATGGCAGGCAGGACTTCCATTTGCTGGCACACACACAATTTAAATAACATTTTAAGGGCCAGTGGCAGGCACGTGAGAGACATGTGATAATGTGCCGGGAATGATATTCATTGGTACATGCTGCTGTCAGGTGACAATTCAGCAGGGCCAGGCAGGCCGTAGAAGAGCCTAATAGAGAAGTTTTGCATCCAGGCCAGAGGTTCAATGTTGTTCTGTACTTTGATCCATTTGTTATTTTACTTCTTACCAAAGGGAGACGATGGCCTAGTGGTATTATCACTGGACTATTAACCCAGAAACTCAGCTGATGGTCTGGGGACCTGGGTTCAAATCCCGCCACAGCAGGTGGTGGAATTTGAATTCAATGAAAAATATCTGGAATTAGGAATATACTGATGACCATGAAACCATTGCCAATTGTTGGAAAAACCTCTCTGGTTCACTAATGTCCTATAGGGAAGGAAATCTGCTGTCCTTACCTGGTCTGGCCTACATGTGACTCCAGAGCCACAGCAACGTGGCTGGCTCTCAACTGTCCTCGGGCAACTAGGGATAGGCAATAAATGCTGACCAGCCAGTGACATCTATGTCCCACGAATGAATAAAAAATCCCTAGACCAGACCCACAAGTTTTTAGTAAGATTTAGTTCAGAACCTTTTGTCTAAAATAGATAAAGATTGAGATTTAAGAAACTTGCCATGAGAGTGAAACCATAAGATTCCACAAGTTTTGAATATGTAAAGTTCCGTTTTACTATACTATACAAGGTCAGGAAAATAAACTATTTGCAAAATCTGTCTTATATTCAGAGTAGATAAGAGGTACATGTGAATCAACAGGCAAACTGAGGTTGAACACTTTGCACTGACAGATGCGACTAAGACATATTCCACAGATTTTTCAACAAAGTACTCAGAAATCAGGAAACACTGTGGCCAGAATTTTCCAGCCCTTTACGCTGGCGGGATCTTCCAGTCCTGCCGATATCAATGGAGATTTCAATGGCTCGTCAGCCCTGCAGCAGGTTCTCCCATGGCATGGAAAGCTGGAAACCTCCGGCCCGTGAGTCAACCAATCTTTGTCTCTCACATAAGTGATTCTAATCTTCACCTTTGAAGACCTTGCCTTGAAATTCTCTCCAAAAGTTGTTCCAACACAGATGGCCACAATGATGACCCACTTTGCAGTGTTTCAATCTCATCCGCCAAGATTTCCATTCCCTTGGATTCTCGAATCTGAAGCACCAACTCACAAGCATAATTTCAGTTCTCTGGCCCTGCTGAGCAGAGGACTACTTCACTCTGCAGCACAGTCACCAACCTTCTGCTGCCATCTTGGACCTTTCAGGTTTTTTAATGGGCCTTTGATTGCCAGGGCTTCATCTGAACTCTCTTTATTTAAAATCCGCTAACCACAGCCCTTTTCCTGTTTGAAACCTCTTTCTGTCCCTGATTTTAATCTGAGACTCATCTTTTGGGAGCTCTCCCTGTCCGCTCCCCCCTTGGGAGCTCACCCTGTCCCCTCCCCCTATCCCCTCCCTCTGTCCTGTCTCCCTCTGGGACCACCCATGCCCCTTCCCCCTGCCCGTTCTCCCTGTCCCCTCTCCCTATGGGACCTCCTCATAGCCCCTCTCTCTTTGGATCTTCCCCCCATCTCCTCTCCATTTAGAACCTCCCCATGTCCTCTCTCCCCCTGAGATCTCAATCGTCCCTTCCCCTTGTCCCCTCTCCCTTTCAGACCTCCCTACGTTCCCACTCTCTTTGGATACTCCCCCTATCTTCTCTCCCTTTGGGATCTCCCCATGTCCCCTTCCCCTGACCCCTCTCTCTGTCTCCTCTCCCTTTGGGACATCCTCTTGTCCTTCCCCCTGTCCCCTCTCTCTCTTTGTATCCTCCCCCTGTTTACTCTCCCTTTGGAATCTCCCTCTCTCCCCTCTCCCTGTCCCCTCTCTCTTTGTATCCTCTCCCTGTCTCCTCTTTGGGATCTCCCCCTGTGCCCTCTCCCCATCCCCTTTCTTGGACACCTGTATTCAATCGTGCTGTGCTCCCAGTCACATGACCTGGGTTTTCCTGCTGTTTCCTCTTATACTGGCGCGCTGGGCCCATAGAAGTTTAAAATGCAGAATTGCACAAGTGTAGCCCACTCCTGGTCTGTCCACTTACACTGTCCACAGCAGTTCTAACCTCTGCAATTGCTGAACACAACCTCTGAATTGTCACTGAATGCTCCAGATTAAAGAGACAGATTCACAATATTACAGGTGACTATGATACATATTTCTCCATTCTTCCATTTTGATGTAAGTTTCTCTTCTTGGTGCAGACTATCAGCCAATCGTCCGCCTCTTCCTGAGTACAGGTCGCATTTAATCTCTGCAGTGAGGCACACTGAACTTTCACTTATTTTCCAGTGAGCGTAACTTGAGAACTTGATAGAAGCAACTTGCTCAGTAAATTAGAAGGTCACGCAAAGGGCTTTAGATAATGGAACAGCTCCTCAGTCTTTCCTAAAGCCACTGCAAGGCTGAATTTGAACTAGTTTTGACAAGCTTTCACAAATTACTTCTGGATTTCCCATGCTATTAACTGCTTTTTATCTCAGACAGCATAATCTCATTGCAGCGCTTATTGGGCATAATATTCTTTAAGTTTTCTAAGTTTCCTTTGTTTTATGGTTTAGTTCTGTATTGGTTGTGAGTCATTAAAAAGTAGAAAAAATACTTGTCATGTTTTTATGACCCCTTTGTTCACTGTCCTCCATTGGGTTCCAGTCCACCGACAGCTCGATTTAACAACATCCATCCTTGTTTTAAACCTGTCCGTGATTCCGCCCCACTCTGGAGTCCCCCAACCTCCTGGGATGTCTAAAGCTTCTTCAATTCTGGCCCCTGTGCATTCCTTATTTCCGTTATCTTATCATTTGCGGCCGTGCCTTCAGCGGACAAGATTCAAAGCTCTCCCTCCCTGAATCTCTTTGTATTTCCACCACTCTCTCACCCTTTAAGATTCTCCTTAGGACCTGCCCCTTTAATCAAAATTTTGATTGTCTGTCCTACAATCTCCTTTGACAAAGGGTAATCTGAACTCGAAACGTTAGCTCTTTTTTCTCCTTACAGATGCTGAGATTTTCCAGTATTTTCTCTTTTGGTCTATGATCTCCTTTTGTGGGTCACTGTCAAATTAAGTTTGGTAATGCTCCACTGAAGTGCCTCGGGACAACATTGAAGGTGCTCTATAAATGCAAGTTGTTGCTGTTTGATGACACTGCACCAAAGCAATGTCCCCTGGAAGGCATTCACACTGACATCTGTCATCGTTCAATGTTGTGCAATGTTAATGGCAGAACATTGGCACTTCAACGCTCGTGTTGATTGTATTTTCTTGTGGAGATCACATTAAGTATTCTGATACAAGCCTTGTGACTCACAGCTGACTTCTAGTTCAGTATCCAAAGGTGGAAGTAAATTCAAATGCCTAACCTTTGTACTAATCATGTGAACGAGCAGCATACCAGCAGCAAATGCAAATTTTGTGGTTGCAAGTTTGCATCGGTCGGTTATGCCTCACTTCATAGAAAAAATGGAGGCCAGGATTTGTCAGAATTTGCATCTGATTACCCTGTTAGTTTATAAAATCACCTGTTTATCCTAAGCGAATTTCCCAAGTGAGGACCAGTTTTCCTTCAGGTGTCTTAGAAACATTGAAACGTAGAAACTAGAAGCGGGGGAGGCCATTCAGCCCTTCGAGCCTGCTCCACCATTAATTTTGATCATGGCTGATCATCGAATTTAATATCTTGATCCTGCCTCCCACCCGCCCCGCCCCCCCATCATATATTCATCTCACTCCTTTGCCTCATTTCATTAAAGATACCATTGAAAATTAAATACAGAGCATAAAAGCAAATTACTGTGGTTGCTGGAATCTGAAACCAAAAGAGAAAATGCTGGAAAATCTCAGCAGGTCTGGCAGCATCTGTAAGGAGAGAAGAGAGCTGAGATTTTTGGGCGGCACGGTAGCACAGTGGTTAGCACTGCTGCTTCACAGCTCCAGGGTCCCGGGTTCGATTCCCGGCTCGGGTCACTGTCTGTGTGGAGTTTGCACATTCTCCTCGTGTCTGCGTGGGTTTCCTCCGGGTGCTCCGGTTTCCTCCCACAGTCCAAAGATGTGTGGGTTAGGTTGATTGGCCAGGTTAAAAATTGCCCCTTAGAGTCCTGAGATGCGTAGGTTAGAGGGATTAGCGGGTAAATATGTGGGGGACGGCTTGGGTGGGATTGTGGTCGGTGCAGACTCGATGGGCCGAATGGCCTCTTTCTGCACTGTAGGGTTTCTATGATTTCTATGATTCTATTTCTATGATTTTCCAGCATTTTCTCCTTTGGTTAAATACTGAGCAGTTCGATTGGGATTTCTGTGTGAAAGCAAGCACAGAAGATTTCCGATGTTTTGCCATTTGTCCTTACTTTGCCAGGTTTAGAATGGTTCCAATTGTTCACTCACAGGACTCACCTGATGAAGGAGCAGCGCTCCGAAAGCTCGTGAAACCAAATAAACCTGTTGGACTTTAACCTGGTGTTGTGAGACTTCTTACTGTGCCCACCCCAGTCTAATGCCGGCATCTCCACATCGTAGAAAGGAGGTTAGATGAGGGTTCAATGACACATAAATCTAACTTTAGCGGATGTATTACAAAGAATGCTGCTTTTGCACAGACAGAACTAACAAAATCTGAACAATTCTTGCGTCCACCTCACATAAAATACTTTTATTCATGTTAATACTTTTGGGGAATTTTAACTCCCAGGCCGAACAAAAAACAGAATGGCCGCACTAACTGACGAGCAGCAGTTGGAGATCTAACTGATTTTAATGCCTGGCCTGATAAGAAATAATACTGACTGACACAGTGTCGCTGCGCCAAAACTCCCTCTTAACAAGAGTATGAGAGGGCCTACGTCACATGGAATGCAGTAGTGCAAGAAGGCAGCTGACTGCCGGGATAGGCAATCAATGTTAGCCTTAACAGTGATGCCCACGCCCCATGAATGAGTTTAAAAAATGGCAGCTTCAATGGTGTAGCACTTCCTCATTCCACTGGAATCGTCAGCCCTGAATCTTACTTCACTTCTCTGGAATATCTGTGGGAGTTGGCGGAGCTCAAACTGGCTGCTGCGGTTCTTACAACTGTGACGAAACTTCAAAAAATGCTTCAGTGGCTATGATCGTGAAAAGCGCTAAATAAATACAAGTCTTTCTTTCTTTCTGTGTGACAAGAAGGCAGGTGCCTGATATGCTTTGCCCTTGAGAAACAAATCTGTAACTATTGATTATTAGTATAAATACCTGTTACCTGTTAGGGGCGGCACGGTGGCACAGTGGTTAGCACAGCTGCCTCATAGCGCCAGGGACCTGGGTTCGATTCCCGGCTTGGGTCGGAGTCTGCACGTTCTCCCCATGTCTGGGTGGGTTTCCTCCGGGTGCTCCGGTTTCCTCTCACAGTCTGAAAGACGTGCTGGTTAGGTGCATTGGCCATGTTAAATTCTCCCTCAGTGGACCCGAACAGGCGCCGGAGTGTGGCGACTCGGGGATTTTCACAGTAACTTCATTACTGTGAAAAGTTTGAAGGTAAGCCTACTTACATCTTAAACGATGTCAGCGTGTCTGCCTCCACCACCCTACTTGGCAGCGCATTCCAGGCCCCCACCACCCTCTGTGTAAAAAACATCCCTCTAATATCTGACTTATACTTCGCCCCTCTCACCTTGAGCCCGTGACCCCTCGTGATCGTCACTTCTGATCTGGGAAAAAGCTTCCCACCGTTCATCTTATCTATCCCCTTCATAATCTTGTACACCTCTATTAGATCTCCCCTCATTCTCCGTCTTTCCAGGGAGAACAACCCCAGTTTCACCAATCTCTCCTCATAGCTAAGACCCTCCCATACCAGGCAACATCCTGGTAAACCTTCTCTGCACTCTCTCTAATGCCTGCACGTCCTTCTGGTAGTGCGGCGACCAAAACTGGATGCAGTACTCCAAATGTCGCCTAACCAGCGTTCTATACAGCTGCATCATCACACTCCTGCTTTTATACTCTATACCCCGTCCTATAAAGGCAAACATACCATATGTCTTCTTCACCACCTTCTCCACCTGTGTTGCCACCTTCAAGGATTTGTGGACTTGCACACCTAGGTCCCTCTGTGTTTCTATACTCTTGATGGCTCTGCCATTTATTGTATAACTCCTCCCGACATTATTTCTTCCAAAATGCATCACTTCGCATTTATCCGGATTAAATTCCATCTGCCACCTCTCCGCCCAATTTTCCAGCCTATCTATATCCTGCTGTATTGCCCGACAATGCTCATCGCTATCCACAAGTCCAGCCACCTTCATGTCATCCGCAAACTTGCTGATAACACCAGTTACACCTTCTTCCAAATCATTTATATATATCACAAATAGCAGAGGTCCCAGTACAGAGCCCTGTGGAACACCACTGGTCACAGACCTCCAGCCGGAAAAAGACCCTTCGACCGCTACCCTCTGTCTCCTATGGCCAAGCCAGTTCTCCACCCATCTAGTCACTTCTCCTTGTATCCCATGAGCCTTAACCTTCTTAACCAACCTGCCATATGGGACTTTGTCAAATGCCTTACTGAAATCCATATAGACGACATCCACGGCCCTTCCTTCGTCAACCGTTTTTGTCACTTCCTCAAAAAACTCCATCAAATTTGTAAGGCACGACCTCCCTCTTACAAAACCATGCTATCTGTCACTAATGAGATTGTTCCGTTCTAAATGCACATACATCCTGTCTCTAAGAATCCTCTCCAACAACTTCCCTACCACGGACGTCAAGCTCACCGGCCTATAATTTCCTGGGTTATCCCTGCTACCCTTCTTAAACAACGGGACCACCTTTGCTATCCTCCAATCCTCAGGGACCTCACCTGTGTCCAAAGATGCGACAAAGATTTCCGTCAGAGGCCCAGCAATTTCATCTCTTCTCTCCCTGAGCAGTCTAGGATAGATGCCATCAGGCCCTGGGGCTTTGTCAGTTTTAATGTTCCCTAAAAAACCTAACACTTCCTCCCTTGTAATGGAGATTTTCTCTAATGAGTCAACACCTCCCTCCGAGACACTCTCGGTTAACACGTCCCTCTCCTTCGTGAATACCGATGCAAAGTATTCATTTAGGATCTCCCCTATTCCCTTGGGTTCTGAGCATAATTCCCCTCCTTTGTCGCTGAGAGGTCCTATTTTCTCCCTGACAACTCTTTTGTTCCTAACTTATGAATAGAATGCCTTAGGATTCTCCTTAATCCTGCCTGCCAAGAACATCTCGTGACCTCTTTTTGCCCTTCTAACTTCCCGTTTGAGTTCTTTCCTACTCTCTCTGTATTCCTCCAGAGCTCCATCTGTTTTCAGTTGCCTGGACTGAACGTACGCCTCCCTTTTCATTTTAATCAGATCCTCAATTTCCCTGGTTATCCACGGCTCTCGAATCCTACCTTTCCTATCTTTCCTTTTTACAGGCACATGCCTATCCTGCAACCTTATCAATTGTTCCTTAAAAGACTCCCACATGCCAGACGTGGACTTACCCTCGAACATCCTCTCCCAATCAACGTCCACCAATTCCTGCCTAATCCGGCTATAGTTAGCCTTCCCCCAATTTAGCACCCTGCCCGTAGGACAGCCCTCATCCTTGTCCATTACTATCCTAAAGTTAACAGAGTTGTGGTCACTATTTGCCACATGTTCCCCTACCGAAACTTTGACGACCTGACCGGGCTCATTTCCCAGAATTAGGTCCAGTATAGCCCCCTCTCTAGTCAGGCTATCTACATACTGTTCCAAAGAACAGTCGGGCTATCTACATACTGTTCCAAAGAACATCGTTTAAGACTTACCTGGATAGTCACATGAGCAGCCTGGGAATGGAGGGATACAAACGATTGGTCTAGTCGGACCAAGGAGCGGCACAGGCTTGGAGGGCCGAAGGGCCTGTTTCCTGTGCTGTACTGTTCTTTGTTCTTTGTACTTGTGACTAATAAATAAACTTTAACTTTTGTTATGATTAATCTATAGTTCAATCAACCATTTTCTTCTGCTGGACACCTAAAAATGTTCATCTCATGAATGATAAAGACATCAACCACTTTAGGGACAGTTTGGTTTCTGTTCTTTGTAATCGGATTACTTTCCTTTCTGAATCAACCTTTCACTGGGAGAGAAAAACAGGCTGAGTTTTCCCAGGGTTTAAATGCGGAAAATCTTCAATCTGTTATCAGCAATAATTTCAACAGCTTTGTACGGTTCCGCACAATGCACAATGGCCTTTGATGAGATTCAAGTTGCACGTCATTAACGGTATTAGAATACCTACAATCATCCAGCTCATCGAAACATGAATTGGATTGGAACTGCATGTGCCAAAAACCACGTTGGATGCTTAAATGCATCAAGTTTGGTCTTTGTTCGCAAAACCAGTGTCTTGACTAGATGCTTATCTTCAATTGGTGGCATCAGATTATTATCAGCAAATATTTATGCAACTTGTATATCCTGGTAAGTGGCACTGGTACAAAGACTAAACATTACAAGCACTTGAAATTCTACACTGAAACAAGAGTTACACGCTTTCATCGACTATTTTTTTTTTTAAAACACCCTGAAACAAACAATTTAGCACCACGCATTTATGTAATGCAAACGCGCATTAATTTATCAAGCAGAACCCTTAAGCCAGGGATTGAGAAACAGCCTCCTTGGGGAGGTGTCAATGTTTAACCTAAATGCTGTTTTGCAGTTTCTTTTCATAATGAGCTACAAAGGGTGCTAATCCTCATAGTCCATTTAGGACTCTGCCAACAATTCTCCAGGTGTACTGTTGCACCAAGGCACTTTTCTTTAAGGAATAAAATTTTACTGCCTCCTCACAGTTAGTCTGGAATTTAGAGAGGAAACTGCTTTTAAAGGTAGGAACACATTTCACACTTGCTTTGGTATCTAGCGCTGTTAAAAAAAAAGTTAGGCGACTGCAAATGGTTCAGTGTTATAGAACAGGGTTAAATTGTAACTCGAATTTAGATGACGAAAAATAAAAGTAAATATGTAAAATTGATTCCCAAATATTTTATCAAATGTATAAATCAGATCCAGGTAACAGTTTTATTTCACAGGTCAATAATGCGATGACATGCACTGGCTTTAGTGACGGAAAACTGAATATTTGAGGAGTTTCACAGGACTGGGGTTACCTCAACGGAAGCTATCTTTTCATTATGATCATCAGTTCAATTTCACAGTGTTCAACTCAAGGTCTGAATTTTCTCCCTATAATCACAGATTATATGAAATCCAAGTCTTCTTCACATTTTGTACCACATAATTACAGTCATGCGGTAAATCTGACACTCAAGTCAAAGCTTGTAAGTAGGTATGAAGTAATGGGGTGAATAACTCAAGGCTGTAGGTACGATACAGAAAAAACAGTGTCTTGTGAAGTGCAAAATGCAGATCGTAAGTCTGAAAAGTGCTTCGATTGTGTCGATTGAAGAATGATCGACTTGTACTTAGAAATTACGGTGAGTGCGCAGCCAAGGAATTCATATTTATCATCCAAAATATCTTGATGGTGATCTCTGAAACTCAACTTGTAAATAGTGTTGAAATTGAATAATGTAAGCATTTTACAAGTTGCTTGATTATGTGCATGTATTGCCGGTTGTCTGTTAGATTTTCATTTTGTTCAGTTTGGGCATATAGAACAAAGATTGTCTTTACATGTGCGCGTTTAATCGGTTGATACCTTAAGTGACTTTGGAACTATTTTCTGACCAGGAATCCTTACATTTCTAATTTAAAGTTAAATACATATCCCTCTTCAGAAAAAAAAGTCTAACAGCCAAAAGGAAGGCAACAATTTAAAAATTATACGTACATCTTTGCGCCTTTATATCTATATCATTGAATCATTCGACAGTGAATGAGTGAGTTAGTTGAACATTATTATGGATCACTTTAACTAGAAAGGATCATTTTACGATTTTGAAGTTCTTTCGGATGGATAATCTCGACTGGGGTTGTGGAAGGAGGTTAAGGATAGGGGGAGCTTGATCAGATTAAAACTAACTCTGGGTCATTCAGGGTCAGGAAGGATGGGGAATAATTGGAACTCAATCCCTGAAAAGGCTGAATATTTGAGGCAGTTAGAACTTTCAAGATTATGATTGATAAGAGTTTTGTTAAGAAAGGATATTAAGCGATGTGGAGTAAAATTGAGCAAATGGAGTTGAGATGCAATCCAGTCACAACCTATTTGAACGGTGGTGAACAATTCTGGCCCCATTTTCTAAGGAAAGATATACTGGCATTGGAGGAAGTCCAGAGAAGGTTCACTAGGTTGATCCCAGGTATGGAGGGATTTTCTTATGATGAGAGTTTGAGTAGGTTGGGACTGTATTCATTGGAGTTTAGAAGAATAAGAGCAACTTACTGAGACATAGAGGATTCTCAGGGGGCTTTGACAGGGTAGATGCTGAGAGTTTGTTTCCCTTTGTGTGAGAGTCTAGGACCAGAGGGCATAATCTCAGAATAAGGGGATTGCCCATTTCAGACAGAGATGAGAAGGAATTTGTTCTCTCAGAGGGGAGTGAATCTGTGAAATTCTTTTCCTCAGAGGACTGTGGAGGCTGGGTAGGTATATTCAAGTCTGTGATAGACAGACAGACAAACCCAAATCAGTAAGGGAATCAAGGGCTATGGGGATAAGGCGGGAAAGTGGAGTTGAGGATTATCATTTCAAATCAGTCATGATCTCATTGAGTGGCGGAGCAGACTCGATGGGCTGAATGGACTACTTCTGCTCCTACGTCTTATGGTTTTGTAGTAGTCCTGAGAGACTGTACGGTCTATCGCTGTTCCCATTTTCTTAAATCTCTGATTTCTTCAGTGCTCTGAATGCCGTATCATATCAAGAACAACAGGGGGAATTCTCCCGTCCTGCCCATCATCGTACTGGGCAGGGGGCGGACAACTCAAAGGTCCATTGACCTTGGGTGAGATTCTCCGGTTTTGGGGTGAGCACGGCTGGAGAATCTCGCCTCAAAAGGCACGTGAAAAATCCACTGTTGAAACCACCCCAAATCATGTTGAAGGCAAAAATGCCAACAGAGTTTTGCTGTATTATCACCAACATCGCAAAACCCATTTTTATAAGGGAAAGTTTTTAAGTTGCATGACATAAGATGTGGATATTAGAAGGTGCAGTAAATATCCTATATATGAATCTTCCGCTCTTCTACAACTCCATTTTTCATTGTTCCCATTCAAAATTTGCTACTCTTGCCGCAAACATCAAAGAGTTTTTTTCCTGAAAAAATCTGCATTGTAAAAAAAATGGCCAGGTTTCTCCCAAAGAAATTCTGTCCAGAATTCTCCCCAAACTATTCCAAGATGTTGAATTTGTGAGAAAACTGAAGTAAATCATGCTGTTTCTTTTCAGTGGCAGTCTCAGAATGAATCACCCACACTCTGGGCACTGCCCCAGCATGAAACACCCTGAAAATCAACAGGCCTAACCTAACCCCACCCGGAAGGCCAGCAGCATAGTGCTGAGTGGGCCACTGCGCATGCGTCGATCTGTCAGCGCTGAGATCAGATAATGTGCACTGCCAGCCTCCCGATCGCTGGCCAGCTCAATTGCTGGCCAGCCCCGCGACACCCGCATTGCCAGCTCTCTAATCGCCCCAAACGGTCTGATCGCTGGCCCCTCGAACATGCCTGGGCCCAGCTTCGACCCCCCTCCCTCCCCATAGCCCCAATCTCCCATGCTACCCCCCAGTGCGGAACACCCCCCCCCAAACGCGGTGGCGACCCCCCCCCCCACCCACCTCCGTAGTCCCACCCTCCCAAGCAGGCTTCCTCCCCGTCCCGATGGCCAGCCCTGAAATACAGAGTGGCAGCGGGATCCCCAACCAATCGCCCTGGAGGCCCCACTTCCCCATCAGGCCCCATCCCTATTAGGCCCCCTTGGCATTGCCCTATGCACGATGGGCAGTGCCAAGGTGCCCCACTGGGCATTGGCATTTTGCCCCTTGGGCAGTGACAGGGGAAAATGTGGCAACGCCCAGGGGGCACTGTAGCACGGCCCACCAGGCAACGGGCAGTGCCAAAAAGGTGGGGCCAGAGGGGGCAGGGCCTATTGGGGTGGAGCCTGTGGGGGGGGAGATCGGTGGAGGTGGAGGTTCCCACTGTCACTCTGTACTTGGGATCAGTGGCAGAGGGAGGGTGGAAAGCGATCAAGGTGGCACAGTGGCATTGTGGTTAGCACTGCTGCCTCACAGTGTCAGGGACTCGGGTTCGATTCCCGGCTTGGTTCACATTCTGTGGGGAGTTTGCACATTCTCCCTGTGTCTGCGTGAGTTTCCTCCGGGTGCTCCGGCTTCCTGTCACAGATGCATGGGTTGGGTCGATTGGCCATACAAAATTGCCCCTTAGCGTCAGGGGTACTAGGTAGGGTAAATGCATTTGGTCAAGGGGATAGGGCCTGGGTGGAATTGTGCTCAGTGCAGACTCAATGGGCCAAATGGCTTCCTTCTGCACTGTAGGATTCTATGACTCTCGGACTGGCCATGCGGCGGTTGGGGGGGGGGGGGGGGGGGGCCAGGGTCTGCCAGTGGGGTTGGGGCTGCGGGGGTGGAGAGATCAGGACTGCTGGGGTGTGGGTGCGGGAAGATCGAGGCAGGCGGTGGGGGGTGAAGTTGGATGTCAGGGCTGCCCCGGAGACATCCGGAAGGCCAGCAATTGGAGGTGGGGGGATCGAAGGGGCAGCAACGGGGGGGCCTCGGGGCTGGCCAGTGATTGAGTTGGCCAGCTATCAGGAGACTGGCAGTGAGGGACTACTGCACATGTGCTGATCTTGGCGCTGACAGATTGGTGCATGCACAATGGCCCATTCAGTGCAATGCTGAAAGGACCAGCGGGATTTACTCCAGTGTTTATGCAAATTCGGCACTTAGAATTTTTTGGGGAGAATCCCGGCATGATTCTTCTCTCTAACCACAAGCGTCCAGTGTGGGATATGTACTCACTACTTTAGAAAGAAAGCAAAAAGGAAACTTTGCATTCATATAGCAACTTTCATGACCTTCTCATCCCATAGCACTTTAAAACCAGGAAAGTACTTTTGAAATGTAGCTTCTATTGTAATGTAGAAAATACAGGAGCTAATTTTGTGCACAAAAGCAACATTATAATGACTAGTTAATCTGTTGCATGAGGGATATTGACCAGGATGATGAGGACAAGTCACCTGCTCTCCTTCGAAATAGTGCCATATCTTTAAGTCTACTAAGAGGGCAGTCCGGGTCTCTGTTTAACAGTTCTTTTTACTTGTATCAACTGTTCTGACCAAATTGCAAGGACTTGCTGCTTGTATTGTGGGTTAACAGGCACGGAATTGAGTATATTAAATTAGTTAACTATTAAAACGAGATATGCAAACAGGAAGGCAATTATACTCGAATTTAACAGCCTTCCCCACGAGGTGTGCATTTTGCTGTATTATTTTCAGATTACCTTTAGCCCTTCGAGGCAAGGTTATTACGTAAATGGTTTTGCAAATCATTAAAATACAGCCTGAGATTTTCTGATTGGAAATCTGCATCATCTAAATATAACTTTTCATCGTCAATGTCAATGAAGGACTGTTACATCCAAATATCCAATTGCTTATTCAGTTGTATATTCCAGTAGCTGATATCATAATAAAAGGAAACTGTTAATCCTGGGTGCCTTATCTCAGACATGCCATACATACAGGCATAGGTTTCAGATCAAAGTAGTCAAGATCTGCTCTGGAAACTGCAGAAACTATAGGGACACACAGCAATAGCTTGGTAAAAGTCATAACCAACTATTACAATGGTATATATTACTAGGTGTGTAAAGATTGTCATGATCCACCAGATGGTAAGCGTTGTGCAAACAAAATCCCCAAGGGAAACTTGGCAAGCTATCATAATTATTTTCTATTTGTATTTTACTTAGAGGAGATATGTATACTGAAGTCAGGAGTCACAAATTCCAGTAACATTTTTGGAGATTTTAAATGTTAAGTCAAACATTTATTCAGAAATGAAAACTTAAACACACAGGTTTACAATTACACAGTTAAAAGTAGTCTTACAGAACATTTCCCCAAAAAGATTTGTACTTGGATATACTCTCAACACCTCTTTAGACAACAGTCCTTGTAAAAAGTTAATCCATAAAGATTCCAGTAATACTACAAGGCACATCACACGTTGCTATAGGGAAGGGATATTGCAGAGCTTCTCTCTCTCTCCCACTAGACTGTGGAAGTTCCAGACTTTAAAACAAAACCTTATTCTATGGAACAGCTATTGCCATAGAATGCTGACTTTGCTTCTTTCTGAGTTCTCTCCCAGCTCAGATTACACTCCAGGAGGTCTTACATGGCCACACCCAACACAGCTCCCAACCTCTAATTAAATATGTTTTCTCTCTTTCATCTTTTCCCATTGTCTTTATCTTTCTGTGAAATGTACTTTCTCCAGGATATAAAAATCTTATATTCTCCTTATGGCCACCACTTTTGGGTAAAATAATATTTAATAAACTTTGCCTCATTTATTTACGAACTTATCCCAGTTATAAATCTATTTTTACTTCCTTCTAAAATGTAACAACTGAGCACAACAAACCTTCTTCATTTCCTAACTCAAGTTTCTGCCCAAGTGTTATTTACCTGTTGATCATCCAATTTGGCCCTATTCATTTCAAATGTCTGCCTTTCACATCTTGACCTTTTGATGTTCCAAACCTTGCAGCCCAATGGTCTTCAGTTCAATTAAGTTAGCCACATCCACGCATACACACACACACACACATATACATACAGGCACACAAATGCACACATGTGCACCCACACACATAGACACACATACACACACATAAGCACACACAAATACGTGTGCACACACACATACATACACCCACACATATGCAGACACACATACATGCACACACACACACACATTTACACACACACATTTATATACACACACACTTACATACACACACACACATACATGCAGACACATACTCTTCTCACCTATTAATGTCATTGTTATAGGCTTCAATTAAGTAAATTATTTGCTCTGGATGGTTCCACCAACTGTGTGCCAGTGTAGCCCATCAATTAAACCTCAAACAGGTGCTGGGCCCCCTATTTGCACATGGTTCAGATGCCCACCCTTGATGCCACCCTTTTGTGCCAATAAAACAGGTGGCATACTTCTGGAACAGAATGCTCATGCACCTGCCATTGAACATTTGAGTGCTCATTTTATACGTAACCTTGCTCTGGTGTTACCCGGTGTTTTTTTAGTGGCATCATTTTGTACTCAGATTTAATTTTAATTTCCGATGTGCCCTTCATCCCTGTATTAAGAATGTCCCAGCTCCACTCAGTGTTTTAGCTCTGTGATGTCCCCCCAAACTGGGTGCGATTTCTAAGCCCACCCCGCTGCGTGCTTTCCAGCGGCAGAGGCGGCTCACCATTGTCCGCCAGCGGATCTTCCAGTCCTGCCGATGTCTATGCTGTTTTGTCTGATTTGCCCATTCCGCCGCCGGGGAGCCCAATGTGGGGGGGAGGGGTGGGGGTCATCTTCAGCGGGACCAGAAGATCCCAATGGCTGGAAGTGCCGGAAAATCCTACCCTTTATCTCTGTTGTTTACTTGTAGGTTATTGGCCTGTATCAAATGCGTCCACCCTTCTCTGGACTAGGAAATCAGTAAGAGCCTTCTGTCATGGCCAGACAATAAAGTGATTTTTGTCAGATTTTTTTTGGGTCTTTGCCATATAACTTTGAGTATTTAACAGCCATACTGAGAGGGCGTTCTGCATTAATACCAAGTAGGTGGCTGTCAACATTCACCTCCTTTCCACCAAATCAAGGAAAACATGACTCTTAATCCACTTCAAGGGATATTGATGAAAGCTAAATGATGGTAAACATTGTCAGAAAGGAATAGGGCATTATACATAGACAGGTTCTAGCTCACAGGTACTGTCAGACCTGCTGAGATTTTTCCAGCATTTTCTGTTTTCGTTTCAGATTGCAGCATCCACAGTGTTTTGCTTTTATCTAAGTTCTAACCTTAGCTCAACACGGATTAAGTCACATTGGAAACATCAGCAAAAAACGGATACAGTTTATTTTCACACAGTTCTGAGTTGTCGTGGTAACTGTTGATGTGTTTGCTGCTTTTCCTGTGTAGTTTGTTGTTTAGTGGAAGGAAACCAACCTTTGACGTAGATTAATCTAATTGGTATCTTCATTCACAATGTGATTGAATCTTCAGTAATAAACATGATATTTATAGATGTTTTGGAATCTTAAACACAAACTAATTTTTGTAGTTTTTTTGTTGGAATGGAATGAGGAGATAATTTGTGCCAAATAAGTTCTTTACATTTCTCATCAAAATCAATGATCAGTGTGTTTACTGCTTATACTCTGACTCAGGGTTGAGGCAGCTTTGGAAAGAATCACGCAACAGTGTACTGAAAGTATATTCTTGAGAACTTGGGGCTGGATTCTCCGACCTCGCCTGCAGCTGGGATTCTCCAGTCCCGCTGCTGTGAATGTGAGATCTGGCTAAGTGACAAATTCTCTGTTCGTGTTGGCAGTACGGTGCGGCGAATGAGATGTAAACACCTCACACCTGTTTCGATTTTATTTATTTATTTATTATTCACAAGTAGGTTTACATTAAGAATGCAATGAAGCTACTGTGAAAATCCCCTAGTCACCACATTCCTGTTCGGGTACACTCAGAGAGAATTTTATCATGGCCAATTCACCTAACCTGCACATCTTTGGACTGTGGGAGGAAACCGAAACGTCCGGAGGAAACCCAAGCAGACACGAGGAAAATGTGCAAACTCCACACAGACAGTGACCCAAGTCGGGAATCGAACTCGGGTCTCTGGCGCTGTGAGGCAGCAGTGCTAACCATTGTCCCACCATGCCGCCCCTCTAATCAATGCAATGGACTGTTCCCCATGATGACTGCTCCTGTAACAGCTAATTGTAAAGCTTAGGCACATAGGGATTGTTGACTGTTGATCGCATATTTGCGAATGGCTCACATTTAATTGTGAAATGCTTGACAATAAGTAGCCGGCCCATTCCCTGAAATGAATGTATATCAGTTTCAAATCAAATGTCAGATGTTTTACAGCAAATGGTCATGACTCCATAGCAGTGGTTGTCTGATTCAGCATCTAATGTTAATATTAATATTTCAAAACCCAGGAAGCAAATATAATCCAGTGGGAAAGAGGCTGCTTTTAAGAGAGGGCTATCCAGAAGTGTGATAGTTAAAACAGCAGCAACTGCAGGATATGGAAAATATTAAAGATTAAACAGTGACATTTACAGGAGTGGCATTCGGAGTATTTAGTAAAGTTGGTTTTAGGAGGAACGAACAGGAGGATTGGTGAGACAGTCTTTCCTCGCCGCATGACCTATTAAAATAACATGGTGAAATTGGCACTAAGTTAAAACAGTGAGCATTCCTGAGAGGCGTTTTTATGAACACACTAAATGTAGTTATAAAGTATAGAGAACAATGCTTACCCATTTTACGATCATTTAATGAACAGTAGTTTGATCCACTGTTAGAACACCAGGAAGCAAGCCTGTTGCATGATAGACTACACGTACAGAGTGTTACTGATTTTCACTCCATCTCAGTAACATGGCATTGGCGGCACAGAGATGCTTTTACAAATCCATCCTTCGAACCCTGTGGTTCCATTGTCATTATTAGGATGAATGACGTGATAAAGTGTGTTATGTCAAAGATGTAATTATGACCAGAAGCAAAGCACAAAGAAGTTGCAGGTTTCTAAAGGATACAGTGAATAGAGTCTAGATTTGGGTTCATTGAGTTCAAGAATGATTTAGAATTAAGGCAACACACTGTATCTCAATGGGAGTTGAGGGAGAAAGAACACTATAATTGTTAATAGATGGAAAATAAGGAGAGTAAATGCTTCTGCAATATGTTTCTATTCAATTATTTTGGGTTATTTTTACATTGTTGCAATTTTTCCTTTACACTTCAATTACATATGTTTCTATTCCTGCATTCTCAACTAAAAAACAAATGCGTGACTTATAGACTGGCTCATGTGCCAATCTGTGTCTGTCTGCTCTCTGTGCTATGTCTGTGTCTAACTGTCTGCTCTCTGTACTGAGTCTATCTCTGACTGCTATCTGTGCTGGCTCTGTGTCTGACTGTCTGCTCTCTGTACAGGGTCTGTGTCTGACTGTCTGCTCTCTGTGTTGTGTCTGACTGCTTCCTCTGCTCAGTCTGTGTCTAACTGTCTGCTCTCTGTGCTGTGCCTGTGTCTGACTGCTCCCTGTGCTCAGTCTGTGTCTGACTGTTCTCTGTGCTGGCTCTGTGTCTGACTGTCTGCTCTCTGTGCTGTGTCTAACTGTCTGCTCTCTGTGTGCTGTGTCTGACTGTCTCCTCTCTGTGCTGTTTCTGTGTCTGACTGTCTGCTCTGCTGTGTCTATGACTGACTGTCTGCTCTCTATGCTGGGTCTGTGTCTGACTGTCTGGTCTTTGTGCTGGGTCTGCATTGGCTAGGATAAGCTGGCAAAAGATATTTAAGTGGTTGACAGTGGATAAGCAATTGCTGACAATTAAAGAACACATGATTGAACTTCAACAACTGTACATCCCTGTCTGGTGTAAGAATAAAATGGGGAAGGGGCTCATCCATGGCTAACAAGGGAAATCAGGGATAGTGTTAAAGACAAGGAGGAGGCATATAAATTGACCCGAAAAAGCAGCAAACCTGAGAACTGGGAGAAATTTAAAATCCAGCAGAGGACAGACAGTTTAATTCGGAAGGGAAAATAGAATGTTAGAGTAGGCTTGCTGAAAACATAAAAACTGACTGCAAAAGCTTCTATAGATATGTGAAGAGAAAAAGACTGGTGAAGACAAATGTAGATCCCTTACAGTTAGAATCAGGTGAATTCATAATGGACAACAAAGAGATGGCAGATCAGCTGAACAAATACTTTGGATCTGTCTTCAATAAGGAGGAGACAAATAACCTTCCAGAAATACTAGGGGACAGAGGGTCTAGAATGAAAGAGGAATAGAAGGAAATCCTTATTAGTCAGGAAATTGTATTGGGGAAATTGCTGGGATTAAAACCTAATAAGTTCCCAGGGCCTGATGCTCTGCATCCCAGAGTGCTCAAGGAAGTGGTCCTAGAAATAGTGGAAGCATTGGTGATCATTTTCTAAAATTCTATAGAGTCTGGAAGAGTTCCAATGGATTGGAGGGTAGCTAATGTAACCACACTTTTTAAAAAAGGAGGGAGAGAAAACGGGGAATTATAGACCAATTAGCCTGACATCGGTGGTGGGGAAAATGCTGGAGTCAATTATTAAGGATGTAATAACTGAGCATTTGGAAAGCGGTGACAAGATCGGTCCAAGTCAGCATGGATTCACTAGAGGGAAATCGTGCTTGACAAATCTTCTGGAATTTTGTAAGGATGCAACCAGTGGAGTGGTCAAGGGTGAACTAGTGGATGTTGTGTATCTGGACTTTCAAAAGGCTTTTGACAAAGTCCCACACAAGAGACTCGTGAGCAAAATTAAAGCTCATGATATTGGGGGTAATATATTGATGTGGACAGAGAACTGGTTGGCAGACAGGAAGCAGAGAGTGGGAATAAATGGGTCCTTTTCAGAGTGGCAGGCAGTGACTAGTGGGGCACTACAGAGTTCAGTGCTGGGACCCCAGCTATTCACAATATACATTAATGATTCGGATGAAGGAATTGAATGCAATATCTCCAAATTTGCAGGTGACACTAAGCTGGGTGGCACTGTGTGCTGTGAGGAGGATGCCAAGAGGCTGCAGGGTGCTTTGGACAGGCTGGCTGAGTGGGCAAATACTTGGCAAATGCAATATAATGTGGATATATGTGAAGTTATTCACTTTAGTGGCAAAAGCAAAGAAGATTATTATTGCATGCAGGTACAGCAGGCGGTGAGGAAAGCTGGCCTTCATAGCAAGAGGATTTGAGTATGGGGGTAAAGATGTCTTGCTGCAGTTATATAAGCCCTTGGTGAGGCCACACCTTGAGTATTGCGTGCACTTTTGGTGTCCTAGTCTGAGGAAGGACATTCTTGCTATTGAGTGAATTCAGTGAAGGTTCACCAGACTGATTCCTGGAATGGCAGGACTGACATATGAAGAGAGACTGGATTGACTGAGCTTGTACTCACTGGAATTTAGAATGAGAGGGGATCTCAGAAAATCCTGATGGGACTGGACAGGCTAGATGCGGGTAGAATGTTCCCAATGTTGGGAAAGTGCAGAACTAGGGGTCACAGTTTAAGAATACGGGGTAAACCATTCAGGGCTGAAATGAGGAAGAACTTCTTCACTCAGAGGGTTATGAACCTGTGGAATTCACTATCACAGAAAGCTGTTGGCGCCAGTTCGTTAGATATGTTGAAGAGGGAGCTGGGCATGGCCCTTGCGGCTAAAGGGATCAATGGGTATGGAGAGAAAGCTGGAGTGGGATATTGAAAGTGCATGATCAGCCATGATCATATTGAATGGTGATGCAGGCTTGAAGGGCTGAATGGCCTATTCCTGCACCAATTTTTTATGTTTCTGTTTCTATGTCTGACTGTCTGCTCTCCATGCTGTGGCCATGTCTGACTGTCTGCTCTCTATGCTGTGGCCATGTCTGACTATCTGCTCTCTATGCTGTGGCCATGTCTGACTGTCTGCTCTCTATGCTGTGGCCATGTCTGACTATCTGCTCTCTATGCTGTGGCCATGTCTGACTGTCTGCTCTCTATGCTGTGGCCATGTCTATCTGCTCTCTATGCTGTGGCCATGTCTGACTGTCTGCTCTCTGTGAAATGGCCATGCCTGACTGTCTGCTCTCTGTGAAATGGCCATGCCTGACTGTCTGCTCTCTGCTGTGTCTGTATCTGACTGTCTTCTCCCTGTACAAGTTCTGTGTCTGACTGTCTGCTCTCTGAGCTGTGTCTGTGTCTGACTGTCTGCTCTCTGCTGTGTCTATGTCTGACTGTCTTCTCCCTGTACAGGTTCTGTGTCTGAATGCTGTCTGTGTTGTGCCTGTGTTTGGGTCCATGTCTGTGGCTGACTGTCTGCTCTCTGAGCTGTGTCTATGTCTGACTGGCTTCTCTCTGTGCTGTGTCTATGTCTGACTGTCTGCTCCCTGAGCTGTGTTTGTGTCTGACTGTCCTCTTTCTGTGCAGAGTCTGTGTCTGACTGTCTGCTGTCTGTGCTATGTCTGTGTTTGGGTCCATGTCTGTGTCTGACTGTCTGCCCTCTGTGCTGAGTCTGCGTCTGACTGTCTGCTCACTGTCCTGTGTCTGACTGTCTGCTGTCTGTGCTGTGTCTGTGTCAGACTGTCTGTTCTCTGAGGTCCAGATTGTCTCCTTTTTCCAAACTCAGTGAACCCACCTCTTGAGTCCACATTACCCAGTCCTTCAGAAAGCTGCACATTCCTCCGTCCTTCATTTCTGATCTCATATCCATCATTAACGCTTTTGTTCACATCGTCCATTCAAAACGTAACTGAGAATTCTGGATGCAATCCAGAAAATGCTGGAAATACTCAGCAGTCCAGAGAGTATCTGTGGAGGGAAAGAGAGACTATGGTCGGAATTTTACTGCCCCGCCCGCCACAGGAATCGGAGCGGGCGAGGGTCGGACAGTGGAAAGATCCTTTGACCTCGGTCGGGATTTTACTGTTTCCTGGTGAACGGGACTGTAAAATTCCAGCCGAGGTCAACGGACCTTTGCATGGTCCATGTCCTGCCCGCTATCATTCCCGTGGCGGGCGGGATGGGAAATTTCCAGCCTATGCCTCTCTTCTGTGACTTTTCATCTGCTTTTCACACTTTTTCCGAGGGTTGAATTTACGGAAGTGCAAAGTGCCGAGGATTAAACAACAAGTACGTTCCACATTTCTGTCTTATTTGCATAATACTGCAAGTAAAGCGCAATATATAATTTGTTGCTTCAGGCAGCTTTTAATCAGCTGCAAATATGCTGGTGCAAGCAATTTGCCATGAGCCAGATGACTGTTGTAAAAACTATCACTGCGACTGTTATATGCCAGATTTATAAAACAAGCACATGACCTTGGGAATTTGAGAATATGGATGTTTTTTGGTGTAAAATTAAATATGGGATTACATATTATAGAAATTACCGCAAAAACAAGGCATTGTTTTTTAGACTCTATTTCAAATCCTGACAGGGAATGGTTCTCTTATTAAAATCCTTCATGTCCAAAAGTTCCAAATTCTGATTTCTTTATTTTACTGCCAGAAAGAATGCTGCTTCCGCCCCCCCCCCCCCCGCCCCTAATTAACTGTTTCACTTGGCTACTGACCTAAAATATCATACACCGAACAGTTAAATTTGGCAGTGAAGTTTAAGATATAAAATTCAAGATTTGGAACCTCCGACCATTATGCTTTTAACAAGGAACCTTTAATTTTTGTCAGTTTCAAAGTATGCCATTAGCATTGTAGTGAAGTGTAAGTTATTCCAAATGACAACTAAACTGAAGCTTTGAGCTTCACTCTGTGTTACAGTAGAATCGTCTCTGTTACTAATGGTGTCCCATACAACAACTCTGCCTGACCCTCATCCACGTCTCGATTACCTCTAGATTTGACCCGTCCCACAGCATGGGTCTTCGTGGGATTCCTCCGGGTGCTCCAATTTCCTCCCGCAGTCCAAGATGCGCAGGTTAGGTGGATTAGCCATGCTAAATTGCCCCTTGTTGTCCCAAGATGTGTAGGTTAGATGGATTAGCCACGATAAATGAGCGAGGTTATGGGGATGGATGCTCTTTCGGATATTCGGTGCAGATTCGATGGGCCGAATGCCCTCCATCTGCGCTGTGGAGATTTTATGGATTATATGGTCCTGACCAACCCACCTTTTATACCCTCAATCAACGTAAGGTCCCTCAAAATTCTGCTGTCCCTTTCCTAGCTCACACCAAGGCCCGTTCCCCTATCATCCCTGTGTTTGCTGACTTATATTGAATCTTGTTTAAACAATGCATTGTTTTCAATCCTTGTTTCCAAATCCCTCCACAGCTTCACCTTTCCTGATCTCTGTCACCTCCTCCGGCCTCATAATCCTTCATAATGCCTTCGCTCTCCAGTTCTGGCGAGTTATTGCATTCCTGATTGAAATTAAAAGCACGACCACCATCTGTGGAGCAATTCAAATCCAGGTTGCTCAAGGTGCAGGAACTGGGGGAGCACAGAAAGCTGAAAGGGTTGGAGGATATTATGCAGATGGGAAGAGCAAGGCCCTGGGGGGGATTTGAAAACAAGAGTCAGAATTTTCAAGTTGGGAACGTTGCAGGTCAGATGGGTGATGGGTGAACAAGAGTTGGGGCTGAATCAAATGCCCTCCTCCCTGGTGAGTTTTGTGGTGGGGGTATTTAATCAGGAGAGAAAATGATGGGACCCCACTCCTTCCCGACTCCACCCCTTCCCATCCCCACCCCTATTAAGTCTTTGCAGCAAGGCCCATTGACAGCTTGTCCACCGATGTCAATTAAGGCCCATAAGTTGACAGTTAATGCACACTTAAGGGCTCATCCTGCCACCACTGGTATTAAGCCAGGGTAAAATTATAAGAGAACCTGTGCTTGTGGGCTCCTGAGGGGGTCCCTGATACAAAGGCATTCACTGCCTGATCAAGGGACTTGGCATTGCTGCCAAAACCCTCCCTCAACTTCCCCTATGACTCCTCTCCCGCCATCACTAACTTATGGTCTGGGACCCAGTGATGATCCTCGGCCTTAGGTTGGTGCTATGCCAGCAGTAGCTGCCACCCCTCTGGTGGCACTGCTATTCACTCAAGCTGCCAACCACTGATTGGTCAACAGCTCTTGGCGGGTGGATCCGTGATGCTGGGGAAGGCCTCCATTGTCCAGTTAAGTGCTTGAGTGGCACTTAATACAGCGGGCCTCCCTAAAAGAGACAACACAGGGCTCTTGCCAAGTCTCAAGCCTAATGACTCCTGTAGCTCCAGTAAATACCACTCATTGTGTGAATTAAGAGACTGTCATTAACCAGGCTGATGTTATCCGTGATGGTGTCCCAACCTGGTAGTGTATAATGTTTATGGGAATGGTGTGAGGAGTCATATGGAAGACCCAGTGAGGATGGTAACCAGTAGCATATAACACTTATTAAAGACTGTTTATTATAGTAAAGAAAAGTAAATACAAATAACTTCCCAGTGCTTGAGGCAGCCATCAGCACATATTGTCCAAAACTATTTTATTTACAAAAAACTGCACAAACTGACTGCACAGTCTATGCTCATGCACATTTCAATCACCTTGGATATACAACAGCCCTAACCTACCAATCTTTAATCAATACCATTCAGAAGTGGTATACACAAACCAGACTATAATGATCTCAGACAATTACGTACAGAAACTACTAAACACGCCCACACCGTTTATGTAGAAATGACCCTTTTTGATTCATAATACATTTTATGAGATCTAAATTTTCAATTCCATTCATTCCATTCCGGCCTCGAGTGACTGTCTGTGTGGAGTTTGCACATTCTTCCCGTGTCTGCGTGAATTTCCTCCTCATCAGGTGAAGGAGCAGCGCTCTGAAAGCTCGTGATTCCAAATAAACCTGTTGGACTTTGACCTGGTGTTGTGAGACTTCTGTTTCATTCTGGACAAAAAGGACTAATGAAACTCAATTTGTGGCAGACATAAGTGAATGGACCCCACCAACCTTCCATTGTTTTATGATGGTCGTTCCTATCCAAAATAGACTGGATGAATTTCAAAGGTGTTAGACACCAACACAGTGTAATGGAATCAACTTAGCTTTGGAAAAAGCCTTTTGGTTTTTTTTAAAAGCCACAAGATGAGGGGACCATGTTATTGTCTGCCTTTAAAATCAGCACAAGCTGTTTGAACATAGTTCCATCAAAGCCAGCAAACTAGGTGCAAATAATTCAACAAGCCAAAGCAATTAACAGCAATACCTCATAAACAGGAGATCCCAACAGAGAGAATGAACGTCCCAACCTGTTCCAATAGTGAGTTCACCGGAAGACCAAGCTCCTGAAAATTTGACTACAAAAAACCTCTCAGCCTGCTGAGAATTTTTCAGTTCGCTAGACCCTCAGTTCAACTTTGAATCATTGAAACCATACAATAAACTACAGGCCTGACACATAGGAGTCAGAGGTCACAACTCAAAGACTGAGATAATTGTAAACAATAAAAGTACATTCATTTCCCCCATATCGAATTGTTATGTCTGAGTCTGAAATATCGCATTTAATTTGGGGTTTGAGAAAAAAATAACATCCTTTGTTTATAAATTCACAAAAGCTTGCTGCTGGAATTTTATAATTGACAGACAGACAACAAGGGATACAAACAATCACATCGGGCACAATCTTACCCTGGTTGATCAGCACTGGCACTGCCCAGGCATGCCCCCAACTAGCTGGGTGCTTCAATGGGCAGAAAATAGCAGGCGAGGATATTCTCCCACACCTGTTTTGTCAGCAAGAATGGCTTTGTACCCATAAAACTAAGATAAGTTAAAAGCACTTGCCTGCTCCCACAAGGCTTCCTCTGGCCTCACAGAATCTTCCGCCTTTGGCACACCAGCAAGAATCACGACTGCTCTGCAGTAGCAGGGATCGGGCGCCATGACCATGCCAGGGGATCGGAGGCCATTGAAGCACCCAGCTAGTTGGGGGCATGCCTGGGCAGTGCCAGCCTGGCAATGCCCATCTGGCACCCTGGATGTGCCCACTTAGCACACTGACAGTGCCCAGGTAGGCACCATAAGAGTGCCAGGGGCATTGACAAAGGGGTGTGACCTGAGTGGGGATGAGGCTTGAGTGGGGTTGGGGCCTGAGTGCAGGTCAGGCTTGAGTGGCGGCGGGTTGGGGGGGTGGGGAACTCTGATGTGGGGGAAGGTGTTTGCATGAGGACGTGGGGGCTTATGCAGCGGGAGCTCTGCAAGGGAGCTGGTCGGCAGGGGGAGGTATGCAGGGGAAAGGTGGGGGGGGGTATTCAAGGGGGGGCTATGCAAGGGGGGCTGTGATGGGGGGCCATTTGGAGAATCCTGATGCCCCGATGGTGTGGGAGGGAGTCCGTTGTCCGTGGGGGGGGGGGGGGGGTCATGGGTGTTGGGAGGAGGTCTCCCAGTTCTGTCGGAGATCGGGGTGCCCCGCGCAGTGGCGCTCGAGCGCTCTGAAGCCGGCTTCACCAGCGTACTTAGGTTCCTCTCATCCCCCAATGCCAGCGCAAAGCTCCCGACTGTCAAAAAACTGACAGCGCGGGAAGATTGCAGTGCCCAAAAGATCAGTGTGGAACACTCCCATTTTCAGACTTTTATGACTCTCAGAAGTTTTTTGCGAATATTCCGAGTACCACCTTTCATGACAAAATATAGTGATTACGGGAAGTAAGGGAACACATGCATTCTGTGAAAATAGCTATTACTGTAGAGATTTGCCAGTGACTGGAGTTTATGAAGCAAATATCAGTCAATTTATTTTATTGCAATGGAAAAAGCATAAACATGTTAGTGTGAATATCTTTATTACACCCTTTGAATCTATTATAGGGCAGAATGTGTGATCTGTTGTCTGTTCAGCCTTTGATTACAATAACCTTGAAGTGAAAACATATCTATCAAATCCCTAGCAATCTACTGGGAGGGGAAACAGTCTCCATCTGATTTGTGAGGTTCTTGGCAGTTCAGGGCAGTTGTTGTGTTGCCCTATCCCTGGAGGAATGGTAAGTCATTTGATTCTATCCCGAACCAAGTTCTGTTAAAATAGCTTTTCCTATACTAAGGGTCTTCTCAGAAGTTTATATCTTGTTAGAAAGAATTTGCTTTAAATTTGCATCTTTACATAACCTCAGAATATCCCAAAGCATTCTATAATCAATGTAATGCGTTTGATGTAGTGTGGGGAGATGCGGCAGTCGGTGCATACAGTAAGGTCCCATATTGGGCGGCACGGTAGCACAGTGGTTAGCACTGCTGCTTCACAGCTCCAGGGTCCTGGGTTCGATTCCCGGCTCGGGTCACTGTCTGTGTGGAGTTTGCACATTCTCCTCGTGTCTGCGTGGGTTTCCTCCGGGTGCTCCGGTTTCCTCCCACAGTCCAAAGATGTGCGGGTTAGGTTGATTGGCCAGGTTAAAAAAAAAAAATTGCCCCTTAGAGTCCTGGGATGCGTAGGTTAGAGGGATTAGCGGGTAAATTAGCGGGTAAAAAAAAAGGGATTAGCGGGTAGGGCCTGGGTGGGATTGTGGTCGGTGCAGACTCGATGGGCCGAATGGCCTCCTTCTGCACTGTAGGGTTTCTATGATTCTATGATTCTATGATTGTGGCTGAGGTATAAACATATCAGCCTATCAGGAGAGCTCCCCTGCTCTTCAAAGAAGTAAGAAGTTTAATAACACCAGGTTAAAGTCCAACAGGTTTATTTGGTAGCAAAAGCCACACATGCTCTATGTGAAGATTAACAAAAGCTGAATGTTGCTGGCAATGGTTTGAATGCAAATAAATTTTGCTACCAAATAAACCTGTTGGACTTTAACCTGGTGTTGTTAAACTTCTTACTGTGTTTACCCCAGTCCAACGCCGGCATCTCCACTTCAAAGAAGTGCCACTGAATTTTTACATCCACCTCATTTTAACATCTCATCCAGCACCTTCGACGCTTCAGAACTCCCTCAGTACTTCACAGCAGTGCCACCCTAGGTTTTGCCCTGACATCTCTGGAGTAGGTCTTGAACCCCTAACCTCCTGATTCAGCCAAGAGCAGCACTCAGTTAGCCAAGGCTAAAAATCTCAGTTGGACATTTGAGGATTGCTGAAATCACTTTACAGTGTTATGTCACCAATTCACTTCCATTAAGGACAGCACAGTACTACAGTGGTTCACACTGCTGCCTCACAGTGCCAGGGACCCGGATTCAATTCCCGGCTTGGGTCACTGTCTGTGCAGAGCTTAGGGCTGCTGAATGGTGAGGTTCCACGTCATCCTCACTGTCCCTGTTACTAATGTGGCTTAGAAGACCCATATAACAGCTGTGACTGACCCTCATCCATGGGTGAGCATGGCAGGAAGGGTGGCATGGTAGCACAGTGGTTAGCACTGCTGCCTCACAGCTCCAGGGACCTGGGTTCGATTTCTGGCTTGGGTCACTGTCTGTGTGGAGTTTGCATGTTCTCTCAGTGTCTGCGTGGGTTTTTTCCGGGTGCTCCGATTTCCTCCCACAGTCCAAAGATGTGCGGGTTAGGTTGATTGGCCATGCTAAATTAACCTTAGTGTCAGGGGGATCAGCAGGGTAAATATGAGGGGTTATGGGAATAGGGCCTGGGTGAGATTGTGCTCGGTGCAGACTCGATGGGCCGAATGGCCTCCTTCTGCATTGTAGGGATTCTATGATTCTTTGAAGGACCATGGATATCCACTATTTGACCTGAGCATCAAAAGTTTAAAGTTTGGCTATGGAGTGCTAAATATTTTTAAAATAAAATCTAATTGGATCCAAATACTCTTTGGTGAAATTCAGTGATGTGAAACTCGCTTGGATACATTGAAGCCAGTATATAATCAAGAAATATGCTTGCATCAGATCCATGAAATTGGAGTCCAGCGATGGGGTACTTTTCACCTCCCCAGTTGGATACACTGAGACTTCAATTCTCTTCTCCCACAGAACCAAGGAAAATTGGGAGATGCACAAACAATGGACCATTTAGGAAATTGGGTAGGTGTGAATACACTGCCATAAAGTTGTGCAGGGAATTCAGAAAAAGCGATGGAAAGCAGTTGGATTTATGCAAAGATAAGATGTACAGATGCATGAAATCCTTTTGAGACTAGCTTGTTGGTTATATAACCCTGGTGTGCATGTGACCAATTTATTCCACAAACGATTTTGCTTATGCTGTCCTATGCTGTGTCCTACAGAGGGCATTAATGCACAAGTTTTGTTTCATTTAAGCAATTAACCTTCAAAATGTGGTCACAGCATTTATATATTTCTGCAAAGTTTAGTTTCCGAGCAATTAAGGTAGTGTTTTGCTATTATCGCTATTATATGGGACTGGCTGTCAGAAGTCTTTTTGACAGAGCTTTCCTCTACTTGTGATGCAGAATCCTAATATCAGTGATATCAAATGAATACTCTTACATTATGTTGCCTGGTTCTGATCGCTTTAGGTAACTAAGGATCCTTGTTTCCATTAGCAGAATGTAATGATGTGAGGTAATTTTGCATTCAAACCATTGCCAGCAACATTCAGCTTTTGTTAATCTTCACATAGAGCATGTTATAGAACATAATAAAATTCAGTGCCTACTATGTTCTATGTTATAAATGGATTTTAATGTGGATTTATAACATTCTATAACATAGAACATAGTAGGCACTGAATTTTACTATGTTCTATAACATCTAGAACACAGTAAAATCCAGTGCCTACTTGTGCTAATATTTTTTCATGATTTCCACTGCAGCAGGTGTTATAGGGTGGCATGGCAGCACAGTCGTTAGCACTGCTGTTTCACAGTGCCAGGGACCCGGGTTCGATTCCCGGCTTGGGTCACTATCTGTGTGAAGTTTGCACATTCTCCCCGTGTTTGCGTGGGTTTTCTCCGGGTGCTCCGGTTTCCTCCCATTTTCTGAAAGACGTGCTGGTTAGGTGCATTGACCCGAACAGATGCCAGACTGTGGCAACTAGGGGAATTTCACAGTGACTCCATTGTAGTGTTAATGTAAGCCTTAATTGTGACTAATAAATAAACGTAATATTTAATGGATGATTGAACCAATGTAATGTCAAACAGCTTAGCTTTAAGGGAGTGTCTGTGTTCTGAAAGTGATTTCATGATTCTTAAATGACCACCATAAAAAGCTGTGAGCAAAGTATTAAAAGATTGACTTTCCATTTCTAGCTGTCGTTTACCAGTGAGATGTTAATGATTTTTTGCTGCTGATATCTGTAAATCATCGTACTTGTGCCAATCATTTTACAAATAGATGATTATAGCCTGTGGACTGAATCTGGTCTTCCATTGTTTATACCAGCTTGCCAACACATTCACAAATTACCAAAATACAAGAATAACTTGTTCCATGGTAAGTCACTAAGTTCAGCCAGGCTGGTTATTTCAAGTTCTGCTCTTTCCAGGTGCTATGCACAATAAGTATTTCCATCATGAGGAACTCACCGCACAATAACTTCATACCAATCATCCTTGGAATATCTCCCAATGCGGGTGTGCCCCAGCTTTACCATGCAGAGTGCAAGCTGCTCTTTCAGTGAACAATGTAAATCCAGCATAGACACACAGAGGCAAAGAACAGTGAGCAGATAAGCACAGACAAGGCAAGGAGAGGCGACAAGGGAGAGAGAGGAGACAAAAGAAGACACGGGAGACAGAGGAAGACAAGGAAAACGGAGGATAGAGAGAGCAACAGAGGAGGAAGAGGAGACAAAGAGGCAAATTAGAGAGTGCAGACACAGAGGTGCAACAGAGAGAGAGGAGATACAGAGAGACAAGGGAGTGAGAGAAAACTTAGACAAGAAAGAGGGGAGACATGGAGACAAGGGTGAGCGGGAGACATAGAGAGACAAGAGGGAGAGGGCACATAGAGAGATAGGGGAGAGACAGAAGACACAGAGAAACAAGAGAGAGAGGGGAGACAGAGAGAGGACACACAGAGAGCCATGGGAGAGAGAGGAGACACAGAAAGATGAGGCAGAGAGAGGAAACAGGGAGACAAGGGCGAGAGAGGTGATTGGATTGTCATCCTTCCACTGCGAGAAATGATTGCAATGGAGCCTCAGAGTTTTGACGTCTGATGAGATTAACTGCTGAACTTCTTTTCATTTCTGAACCAGTCAATTCAGGAAAGGGAAAGCATGCCACAGGGTTCCACACATGAAATTGTTGCTTGCTGATAGTGCAGGATAATCTCTGCAGACACCTGCCTTGTATGTCTGGTATTTGCTTTGGAACTTCTAAAACCATGGGTGGAATTTATACCCTTCCCTGAGGTGAGTTTGGTGGTGTGGGGCAATTCATCAGGTGGGAAGGTGACAAGTGGTGATCCCGCTGTCTTGCTGACATTGCCCTGATAAAGACCATGGTGGGAAGGCTCATGGACCTCCTTCCCACCCCACCATCAATTGAGCCCCATATAAGGGCCTCAGACCCAACGGCATTCAACATATTCAAACTTTACCCTACCACCCTGCTTTGAATGGCTGGCAGAGAGAGCCATCCAAACATTCAGAGCCACCATGAAGAAATTACCTCCCTACAAACCAAACTGGCCCATTTCCTGATTGCCTATAGAACAACACCTCATGTCATCCTAGATACTAATAGGTAAACGTATTTGAACAAGGTTGGATCTCGTATTTCAGAATTTTTTGGGGAGGGTAGAGATAAAACAGAATGCACAGAAGAAGCATCACAATCTGACAAAAATAGAGAGGGAATTTGAACTGGACAGCGTGGTAGATGTAAAGAATTAAGGTGCTGATCCAAAGTGGATCCCTGGAACAGTCATAGCCAGGACAAACCCAGTGTCATATGAAATTCTTGTCCAAGGAAAAGGGTAAAGTAACACCCGGATCATTCGAGGAGGAGAAAATCACACAGAGAACCAGTGGGGCAGTCTGTCACTTGTATATTGTTCAGGCTGAAAGTAATGCAGCAGCAAGCTACCCCGAGGATGAGCCAAGTGATGTTCCAGTGAGAACTGGAGAAGTTATCCGCACCGACACACCTTCGCAAGTCAAGAGTCAACACACTGAGCTTCAAACCAATGTTGCCTTTGCTGGCAGAGCACCTGCTCTCAATGGATCAGAAAGTCCCCAGACTGCTTTAACTTGTAGAGGACTGTGTTTGAGATCTACTTGTATAATATCGTAAATAGTTCGATTGTTATTGAAATATGTTAATCAGGAACTTAAAGGGGGAGGGATGTGATAGCATGCCCCTTTGAGCGGCAAGCTCTTGGAGAGTCATGTGGCCTGTTCGACCAATTGAATGCATGAATCCTGCAGCAGATCGTGGGTTTTCCTTGCAGGTAGGAGTTTGAAGTTGTGGAGTACGGTAGCCTTTATCATTCTCTGTACATAGTTATTTACCTTAATAAACCATTCATTCATTAATCTACTTTGTGGTCACAAGATAATACAGAGACAATGAAGGATAACAAGCTGAATAAAATGGAACAAATCTATAAAACATTTGTTTATTACGAGCGAAACAAAGGGGCTCATTTTCAAACATGTTCTCCATGATCTTTCATCCATTGAAATCAATGAATTTGGATCCTTAGGTGACCGTTTAGGAATGACTAGAAAGAGTTATACATGAGGAGTAGAGCAGTTACAGAATAGGCTCAAAGGAGAACCTGGGGAACATGCTTCAGGGAGTAAATGAATGTTATGAGGTTGAGGGAGGAGATGAAGGAGAAATTGCAACGTGAATGGTGAGTGAAGGCTGAGATAGGGATGGAGACCCAAAGGATTCAGGATGAGGAGAATGCAGTTGAATCGATAGTACCAGCTTTGAAGACAAAAAACTCCAAGGGCATCTTGTATTTGATGCCAGTGCAGAAGATGGAGACTGCTGAAGAGGTATGTCTGAGGTGGAGTTCGATGGAGCAGAAAATTGAGTTTTTTTAGTTATTCTTGCCTTCCAAGATGATCCTGATAGAATGGGAGCACATGGGAGTGACATAACTGTTGGAGGTAGTCAAACCAAATTGGACAGTGAATCGCCAGATTAAGAAATAACCACCCCCGAGTTTGCAGATTATAGAGTTGAGCTTGGCGAGGTGGCTGTGGTAGCAAAGAAAGAGTTTTAATTTATTTTGTATTCATCATGCTCTCAGAATGTCCCAGGACATTTCACGTCCAATGAATTATTTGTGAAATGCAACCACCACCGTTATGTAGTCAAATACAGCAGTCAGTTTGTGCACTGCAAAATCCAACAACAATGAGATAAATGGCCAGTGCCAAGGGGGATAGTGGAGGCGGAGTGTTTATCTCGAGCAGTGGTTCCCAAAGGGTGCACACGCCACACTGGTGCGGCGAGAGAGGTTGGCAAGTGTGGCGGGAAGATTCAAGGACAACCAGAGAAACATTTAAACATGGTTTAAACAAGCATTGTTTTATACTTTTTGGATGTCCCATGATCATATTATAAAGTAGTTGTGTTCTATGTTATGAATCAAGCACTGCTAGGAGTTGTTTTTTTTTGTTTTTGAATGTATTTCTTATCAATAAAAAATTTGGTGTGGCACGAGCAAATTTTTATTCCGAAAGTGCGGCCCAGTGAAAAAAGTTTGGGAACCACTGATCTAGAGTGTATGTAATGGGAATGTTACAGAATTGTGATGGCCAAGCAGAATGTTGCTATACTTTCACCAATAATTTAACATTATTTTGTTTGTTTAGTTATCTTATCTGAAGAAGTAGCTTTTCACAACAGAGACCGTGCAGGTTTTAGGAGCCTGCTCTATTAATATTATTGACAAAAATGCTTATTTTTAAGAATTAAATGTGAGATCCCTTTTAGAGTTATTCACTTTTAGTTCAAACACTAAAATCAATTTTTCCTTTGAAGGATGAAGAACTCAAACCATATATTTTTGTAAAATATTTCTACAATCTTAAACCTGAACAACAAACTTTAAAAGTGGCTGAACTATGTCTGCCTGTGAGCACCCAATGCAGCTCCAACTAGGGTCAACACTGTCGAGGATAAAGCATCCGCTTAATTAGCACCTCATATACCACCATTTACTCAATCTAATACTGGTGCACTGTGGCAGCAGTATACCATCTACAAGGTGCACTGCAACAACTTGCCAAACCTCCTTCCAAACCCATGATCTCTACCACTTAGGACAAAAGTAGAAATGGGAACACCACCACCCCCAAGTCACACACCTTCTTGATTTGGAACTATCTTGCTGTTCCATCACTATCACTGTTCTATAGCACAATGTAACAAAGGAACTCTTAAAACCCATGCATTGAAATCTCACCCCACTTACCTACACTACAACTGTGACTATACTTCAAAAGTCCTCCCTCCCTTCTTTTCCAATCTGAGTTCCTTTATTCATGTGTGCTTTGCCTGAAGGCAAGTCCTTGACTCATTGTCTGCTGGTGTTTCATTCTGAGCTGTTCACTCTTGAGTATTCGGTTGTTTAGTACAGCTATCCCTCGTTTAATACTCTTTATCTGTTCCAAAAATATGGTGCCAAACAAAAATTACTTTCCCATAAGAAAGAATCTGCTAAGGCTAGTTTAGTGCCTGATTTATATCTTTTACACCAAAGACCTATTGGCTGCCTTGGAACTAACTGGCCCAAAAATCTTACTTACCACTTTTACAAACATACTACTCTCAAGAATTAACTACTCTTAAGAATTTGCTACAGATATCTTCCTGCTTATCAATTCACACTTCTTAAACCTATTGAAATAAACATGTTGGCATTGAAAGAAACACTTCCAAGAAACAATTTATTATAACCCCATAACAATGTCAATCCATCAAAGCAAACACTCTACTGCATGTGAAAACGGACCCCTGCTGAGGTCATGCATTAGTGAGTCTTATTGCTTCACCAGCATTCATAATAAAACCATCTGGAACAGATGTTTAGACAACTGTTTCTGTTGATACAGTTCACAGGTGGCCACATTAAATGAATATCTAATATGGCACCAAAACAAATTGGCCACACTGAGGAACAAAATATATTTTCAGCAGGCGTAAGTTTCATCTTTCACTGAAAGAGGAAATTAAAGCATTGAAAAGCATTTCCTTGAGTCAAGTAGGTGTATAAATTAAAAGCGAGTTGGCCATTTAGCTCCTGGAGCCTGCTCCACCATTTGATAAGATCATGGCTGATCAGATTATGACTAGAACACCATTTTACTCTGTACCCTCTGGCTTCCTTTTCAATCAAGAATCTGTCTCATTCAGCCTTAAAAATATTCAATAATCCTGCCTCTACTGCTCTCTGGGGAAAATAATTCCACAGACCAATGACGCTCTGAGGGAAAAAATTGCCATCTTAAATAGGAGACCCCTTATGTTAAAACTATGTCCCCTAGTTATACGCCGGAATTTTACTGGCCTGCCCATCACGGGAATCGGAGTGAGCAAGGGACAGATCATGGGAAGGTCTGTTGACCTCGGGTGGGAATTTTACGGCCCATTCTCTCTTCTAAGGAGAAACATCCTCTCTGGATCTTACACATTTCAATAAGACAGCCCATTCTTCTAAATTCCAACAGCTGCAGGTCCAACCTGTCCAACCATTGTTGACAAAATAACCCCTCGTCCTGGAATAAGTCAAATGAATCTTCTCTGAACTGCTTCTAATGCATTATTCCCTTTCAAAGAACAAATAACAAAGAAAATTACAGCACAGGAACAGGCCCTTCGACCCTCCAAGCCTGCACCAACCATGCTGCCCGAATGAACTAAAACCCCGTACCCTTCGGAGGACCATATCCCTTTATTCCCATCCTATTCATGTATTTGTCCAGACGCCCCTTAAATGTCACTATCGTATCTGCCTTCTTGACTACCTTCTCCACCTGTGTTGCCACTTTCAATGACCTGGGTACCTGTACACCCAGATCCCTTTATCTATCAATACTCTTAAGGGTCCTGCCATTTACTGTATATTTCCTATCTGTATTAGACCTTCCAAAATGCATTATCTCACATTTGTCCAGAAAAAAAAAAGTCCTTTCTTATGTAAGTAGATGCAAAGTGTACACATTATTCCAGATGTTGTTTCACCAACCCCCTGTACAAAATATCCCTGCTTTTACATTGCATTCCCCCTGCAATAAACAACAACATTTTGTTTGCCTTCCTAATCACTTGCTGTATCTGCATACCAACTTTTTATGATTCACGTATCAGGATACTCAAATCTCTCTGTGCAGCAGTGTTCTGCAATCTGTCCCGTCATTTGAATAACATTGCTTTTCTATTCTTCCTGCCAAAGTGGACAAGTTCACATTTTTCACATTAGACTCCAAATGCCATTTTTTCCCCATTCGTTTAACTTACCTAAATCCTTTTGTATGTCCTTTTCACAATTTACTCTTCTATCTAGCTTTGTGTTATCGGCAAATTTAGCAACCATCCATTCAATCCCTTCAGCCAAGTCATTGATATAGATTGTAAATAGTTGAAGCCCCAGAACTTATTCCTGTGGCAGTCCACTGGTTACAGCTTGTCATCCCAAAAAAGATCTATTTATCCCCACTGTCTGTTGGCTAACCAACACTCTATCCATGCTAATGTGTTACCCCCTACATCATGAGCTCTTATCTTGCATTACAACCTTTGATGTGGCACCTTATTCCAATACCTGTGGAAATCCATGTACACTACATCTACAGGTTCCCCTTTATCTGTGATGCATGTTACTACCTCAAAGAACTTTAATAAATGATTCAAGTATGAATTATCTTTCACAAAACCATGTTGACTCTTCCTTATTGCATTAAGATTTTCTGCGTACCCTGCTATAGCCTTTCACAGTAACTTCATTGCAGTGTTAATGTAAGCGGACTTGTGACACTAATAAATAAACTTTAAACTTTAAAATAGTTCAGTATTTTCCCTATTAGGCAACTGGTCTACAGTTACTTGCTTATTGTTTTCCTCTTTTCTTGAATAGAGGAGTTACATGTGATACTTTACAATCTGTTACGAACACAGAATCTAGGGAATTTCAGATTAGTACGACTAATATGTCTACCAAACCTGCAACAACTTCTTTTAAGACCCAAGGATGAATTTCCTCAGGTTCTGGTGTTTCATCATCTGTTAAAGTCCCACTGTTTGACATCTTACAACCATGTCTCTGTAAATGTTCTCAAATCGGGCATATTTATTTCTGTTTGAACTGTTAATTCATCTGTTTTGTTATGAATGCTGCATGCATTCAGATACAAAGTCATGTTTTTCTTAATTAATTTCTAATTAATAATCACTGCTACTGACAATCAGAGTTGGCAACCATATCTTGCTTGTTCCAACGTATTAGTAGTTGAGAGGCTCATAGAATCCCCAGTTAGAGTAAAAAAGTAGGACAAGCTTTACAGAAATTCACTCTTGCAAAACGTAATCTTTTATTTTAATTCACGAACGACAGCATTAGATCAACTCTGGATTTCAGCGAGGAAAATATTGTACATTGCATCATGTAAATTAGACAATGGGCGGGATTTTCTGGCCTCGCTCGCCCCGAAACCGGAAAATCCCGGGATCAACGGACCTTTCCATGGTCCACCCCTCATCCACTCCGATTCCCGTGGTGGGCAGGATGGTAAAATTCACCCCATTGTATTAAAGTGGACTGATGAATATCGTACAGATGTAGTAACACTTAATATACAGAACGCATAGATAATGCTCAATGTTCTCATCTGTTCGTGTCGCATGCAATTCTAAGTTACAACCTGTTTGACAACCACCTGGAAATTTCTGGAAATTTCTGGAAATCCACCCCACTACCCCATGATGCAAAGTTAAATGTTTACGAATCATACTTTTCAGCTGACTCATCCACACGCTACGCCTCAATGACTGTCTGAACAAGTGCATTATTATTGAGTCGGAAAAGGAGGATAAAGACAAGGGTGAAGATGGGGGTGGAGGGTTGGGGGAAAGGGTGAAGACTGCGGGCATTGTGGAACGTCATTCAACAGCTGTCAGACTAAGCAGCTGAGTAGGGAGAAAGCTCAGAGTGTGAGCCGTCACTTACAGGGCTTTCCACAGGGCCAACTCAAAAAAGGAAATGGTCAAACTTTTTTGTTAACGTTAACAAACACGTCAGTTTCAATTTTCATGAGTTGCTTCTCCTTTCTTGCTGCATATTTTGCTAGATCATTCCTGCCACCTCCAGCCTGATGTCAGCAGTAAACTTCACTTCTAATGCTTCCGTCCTGTCCTAAAACACCTATTCCTGCAATCACTGTTCATACACCACCAGCCTTTTAACCTCTTCCCTTCTCCAGTGCCCCAAACACTCCTGAGTAAAACAATGATTTACTTGTACTGCTTTCAGTTTAGTATACAGATATCACCTGTTTAAAGAGATCATGGTGCATTCTCATTTCAGTTATTTTTGTGTATTTGCAAATCCGCCTGAATGATGCTTCTGATGGGCATCCGTATCCTAAAGTAAAAGTAAAGTTTATTTATGAGTCACAAGTTGGGCAATACTGTGGCACAGTGGTTAGCACTGCTGCCTCACAGCGCAAGGGACCCGGGTTCAATTCCTGGCTTGGGTCACTGTCTGTGTGGAGTTTGCACATTCTCCTTGTGTCTACATGGGTTTCCTCCAGGTGCTCTGGTTTCCTCCCACAGTCCAAAGATGTGCAGATTAGATTGATTGACCATGCTAAATTGACCCTAGTGTCAGGGGGATTAGCCGGGTAAATACGTGGGATGACGGGGATAGGGCTGGTTGGGATTGTGGTTGGTGCAGACTCAATAGGCCGAATGGCGTTCTTCTGAATTGTAGGGATTCTATGATTCTATGAAGTCGGCTTATATTAACACTGCAGCGAAGTTACTGTGAAAATCCCCTAGTAGCCATACTCTGGCGCCTGTTTGGTAACACTGAGGGAGAATTTTGCATGGCCAATGCACCTAACCAACGCGTCTTTCAGACTGTGGGAGAAAATTGGAGCAACTGAAGGAAACCCATGCAAACACAGGAGTATGTGCAGACTCCGCACAGACAGTGACCTAAGCCGGGAATCGAACCCGGGTCCCTCGTGCTGTGAAGTAGCAGTATGAACCACTGTGCCAACGTGCCACCCCAAACAATGGCCCTTGTCCTCCTGCTGCAGCCTCTGGCCTTGGTTGGCCTTGCAGTGGGCGGATGTCTCCCTCCTCCTCCTCAGTGGCCACAAGAATCACTCTGGGGGTGGGGGGTAAGTGGAAGAGAGGGACGTAGACAATCCATGTTGTTATTCATCCCAGGCGCTCACGGATGCCTGGCGCAATGGCTTCCAGGAATGGTTTGCAGTTCAGACTGACAGTGGAGGAGCATCCTCATGACTAGCATGAGATGGGTAGCCATTGTAGGATTATAGGGAGCTTGACAGAATCCATGTAGTGTGAGAAGCTGTGTTAATATCTATCGAGCTCCCTTGATTGGGGCAAAAGCTGCCAGACCTGGTTCTTGTTTCTGTCAATGGGGCCTGGGATGGAATGTCAGCAGTCAGCCACAGAGCCTGTCCAGCAAACAGATGGCAGGGTAACCATAGTGATGTCAGTGGTGTTGAGACTCTACCTCATAAGCAATCCCTTGGAGGTCGTTCAGCGGCCAGCAAAAAATGCACACAACATGAATCCCAAGCAGGGACGACCCCCGACCTGAGGACCCCCATACTGGCATGAGCTCCCCAGACCCCTGCGCCCACACAAGCCGCCCAGCCCATCCTGCACCACGGCAGTGGCTGAGACCCCTCCCTGCACCCCAGAGGTTGGTGCTCAGTGGTACTCACTTCCTCGCTCCTGCTCGCTACTGCTGTGCCTGAACCACACTTTGATAGAGCAAGAGTGATTCACGCCAGTGTGATGTCAAGCCGGTGAGGTGGGAAACATTCGGGAAGGGGGACAATTGCATGCCGAGCTCGCTAATGATATTGAAATCCAGTCAAATTTATGCTAACAAGCTTCATGCCCACTTTGGGCGCCAAGTGGTTCTCGCCATGAAAAGAGGGCCGGAAAGATAGCGAACCGTTTGGCGATGGGCACTAATCTGATTTTTAGCAACTCACACTATTTTCCACTGATCGATGGGTGTGGTGAGGTGGTAAGATCACACCTCATATGTTGAAGAGTTTGGGTCTTTCCTGTAATGTCTGTGATTCATATATTGTGCATTACTAATGTTGCTCTGTCTCCTGTTCATCGAATGATAACATCATAATTATAATATTTTGTCATATGGCCATTTCCTGAGGCTAAATTTAATATTTATCACAGGGCAAAAAAAAACCAGCGATGGAAAATCAGCCACCCATTTCACTGAAGTGTTTTGTTTTTGTTATCTCCATTAACCTGTTCTCCATCAACTGATACCTATTGTATTGTGTACTCATACTTCCTGAATCACTACTGGTGGCGTCCATTTCAGAAACAATAAGTATAACAGATAAAAAGTCTTTATATAGGGCCCAATGATAATTGATGAAACGTAGCAGATTTTGTTATTAAATTATTGATCATGATGGTAAAATTATTTCAAGAAATTTGGAAGACCAATACCAGAGTAATGGACCTTGAAATAAGACACCAGCATACATAGCAGCATACATATATTGAAAATAGAAGCAGAAGTAGACTATTCAGCCCTTCGAACCTGTTCTGCCATTCATTTTGATCATGGCTGATAATCAAATTCAATATCCTGATCCCCCCTCCCCTCCCCCCCCCCCAATATCCCTTGATCCCTTTGCCCCAAGAGCTCCATCTAATTCCTTCTTGAAATCACACAATGTTTTGGCCTCAACTACTTTCTGTGGCAGTGAATTCCACCGATTAAGGAAATTTTTCCTCACTTCAGCTGCTTATCCTCAAACTATGACCACTAGTTCTGGACACCACCACCATCAGGATCATTCTTTCTGAATATACCCTGTCTAATCCTGTTAGAAATGTAAATTTCTATGGGATCCCCTCTCATTCCAATGAATATAATTCTAACTGACTTGGTCTCTCCTCATATGACTGTCCTGCCATCCCAGGAATCGGCCATATAAACGTTTCAGTGTAAGCAGTTGATAGCACTCTTACTTCTGAATCGAGAGGTTTTGAGTTCAAATCCCACTTCAGGACTTTATTTCAACATCCAGGCTGACGCTCCAGTGCAGCACTGAGGGAGTGCTACATTGCACCAGCCTGCCATGAGGGATCTTGTCAAATTTTTATATGAATTCGATTTCAGAGAACATAAATCATCATGTGAAGTTTTCTAATTCGATCAAATACGGTCTTTGCTATAGTGTAATCTTATGTCAGTTACCTTAACGTGAAGTAAACCATAAAAAATATTATTGAAATGTGTAAGTAGAGCAGTGATGTGATTGTGAATGTGATTGGGTGATCTGTAACACACATTGGTCACCATTTCAACATTTCGAGGACAAAGTAGCCACAAAATAATGGGCTGTTAATCGAGAAATTCTAGGCCCGAAACCTTGAATAGTGTCCCATTTCCCCACCAATAAGAGGGTGCTGGGCATTAGAATTTCTAGGTCAGAAGGTCCATTATTTTGTGGCTATTTTGTTGTAGAAAACGGCTGTGGATTTGGAAAGCAATGTACCTTACAGATCACCCATATCCATTGACAATCACATCATTGCGCCACCTACACACATCGGGATGGTTTTGGAAGATTTATTTCCCGTGATGGTATTTGAGATAAGATGTACATGAATAAAAGGTTTTATTTAATGTCTTTTGATGGAAGGGACCTTCAATGCAAGTGAACACGTGAAGACCCTCAGCCTAGGAGTTGACCATTGCCAGGGATGCGGCAAAGAGATTATACCAGCATGTGTAATGGGAGCTGTGAGGATCTTTTAATAGTATTATTATTTTCACAGTTAGATGCTGTTAGTCGCTCGTAAACAGTCATCAATATCACCACTACTGTGTGTTCTGACCTTCATCTCTGATTTCAGGTATGTCAACACTTTGACTTTAATTTTTCAGAATCTAAGTAATACTGATAATGAAAAACAGCATTGACATTCTCATGATCCCTTTCTCGGTCTTGTTAAAAATTCTATTTATCACCATTTGAAATCTGTTAGATTCAAAGGCCATTTGTTCCCACCAGGGGAATCACTCAGATAACTGTGAAGGTCAAAGGCACTTAAATCACTGGTGTTCAATAATGGCAACTAGAATCCTGACAGTTTGTTGCCACAAACAAACCTATTGAACTCACTTAGGGCAATATTTCCTCTCACTTTTCCACGCTTGGAGTTTGTATTTATTTTATCTATTTAGGAAAGCTTGAAAACAATATTCCACATTTCCATTTTCATGCTAAAAAATAGGTCCTGAGAGCTAAATTTAGCCTTTAGATCACTTATACCTGAGATTTATTTTCCTTCCTTCTCTAAGTGTCCATATAGAGTCATAGAGGTTTACAGCATGGAAACAGGCCCTTCAGCCCAACTTGTCCATGCTGTCCTTTTTTTAACCACTAAGCTAGTCCCAATTGCCCACATTTGGCCCATATCCCCTCTATACCCATCTTACCCATGTAACTGTCTAAATGCTTTTTAAAAGACAAAATTGTACCCACCTCTACTATTACCTCTGGCAGCTTGTTCCAGACACTCACCACCCTCTGTGTGAAACAATTGCCCCTCTGGACCCTTTTGCATCTCTCCCCTCCCACCTTAAGCTGCAGCTTAGTCGAGGACAGTGGTTCCCTAACTTTTTTCACTAGTCCCCCTGACACTAAGGGGCAATTTAGCATGGCCAATCCACCTAACCCACATGTCTTCGGACCGTGAGAAGAAACCGGAGTACCCGGAGGAAACCCATGCAGACAAGGGAAGAACATGCAAACTCCACACAGTCACCCGGGAATCGAACCCCAGTTCATGGGGCGCCAAGAGACAGCTGTGCTAACCATTGTGCCAATGTGCCACCCAAGAGGGGAGACAATCTTCTCTGCATGTGGAAGAAGAAAGACTTGTATCCATATAGTGACTTTCATAGCCACAAGTCATAGCAAATGCTTTACAAAATATGAACCCTGTTTTAATGTAGGAAAATGTGGTAGCCAATTTATACACAGTAAAATCTCACAAACAGAAACATAATCAGGCAATCTGTTCTGATGGTGATGACTGCGGAATTAATGTTGGCCAGTGCGCTCTCCTTTGGAATGATAATGTGGGATGCATTATGTTCATCTGACAGAGCAGGACACAGGTCCCCCTGCCTGACAGCTGGTCAGCCTGTCCATTTAGCTGGCTGCTGGGCAGCAAACAGAGCAAAGAAATTCTAATGATGTCCCCCGTTCCAGTATTTACAGGTTCCCTTCTCTCCTACCCACAAAGCATTTGTTCAATTCTCCCCAAACCACTAATATTGTGAAATGAATGGCACATATTGATCAAAGTACCTCCTATCTGAATGTAAGTCGGTTCTGTTCATTACAGAGTGGCACAGTGGTTAGCACTGCTGCCTCACTGCGCCAGCGACCCAGGTTCGATTCCTGGCTTGGGTGACTGTCTGTGTGGAGTTTGCACATTCTTCCCATGTCTGCGTGGGTTTCCTCCGGGTGCTCCGGTTTCCTCCCACAGTCCAAAGATGTGCAGGTTAGGTGGATTGCCCCTTAGTTTCAGGGGTTCTAGCTAGGGTAAATGGTGGGGTTATGGGTATAGGGCCTGTGTGGGATTGCGGTCAGTGCAGACTCAATGGGCCAAATGGCCTCCGTCTGCACTGTATGATTCTATGACACTCTATGATACATGGTAGGTACACTAAAACTCAAACTATGGGAAGCAGACGCTGTGATTTTGGATCGAGTCTTTAATGACTTATTCTGACAGAAAACACAAATGTAGTTAAGAAGCTATTCCAGAGCTTTGCATTTCCAGCGGAGAGGATGGAAATAGATTACAACTCCATAGACCAATGGCTCTCTTGTGGGAGTGTGAGGTTGTAACATTACTCCGGTTGTATCATGAACAGGGCATGTTGGAGCATCGGATCTCCGGGATATATTTTGTGAAACATTCTGCGTCAATTTTAATACCTACGTGAAGGGTTATGTTTATGTAGGATCTCTGAATCAGATTTCCTTCCTTTTTGCAGTGACTGAGCTCTTCCTCATTCACAGAAAAGCAAAGTTAAATTGTAACCAATAGCTGGAGTGGCTTCTTTCTGAACTATGGAATATTGTACAACCGTGGAGATTAGTTCATCTATAGTTCATCTAAAATATCGTCGCATTCAGTGACACTCTTCCAAGATCAGGAAGGCTGATGTTCAAGAGCATTTGAATATTACTGAAACTCTTTCTTTTATATAGATTGTGTGCTGATTATGCTGATTGCTGGGAATTTAAAATACTTTCCATTTCAAAACCCCCCCAGCTTCTGCAGCGAGCACCTTCAAGTCATAGTTAAATGCCAAGAAAAGCTCTTTCTGCTCTGTCCTGCCAATGTGCCTCAGCCTTCATTTCCAAAAAAAAATCCCCGCTGTGACATTAATGTATTTTCCACAGCACCGACACTCTGGCCTCTCTGAGCTGAGATTGCCAATTTTGACGTAAATTACTATTCAATTTCAACACACAGGAGACTTCACTTTCAAAATAACTGTGTAAAGCAAGCTGTGAGATGGGCTCATTTGCATGGATTTGGAAAGGTCAAAGGTTTCAACGTGCAATGTATGCGTGCAGGTGTTGAGGACCAGAAGGCATCATTTTCTGTGTCCCACCATCAGTGTGTGCAAACTGGGACATTTTTAAATATTCCACTGTTGGCTTTCTCCAATTTTGGACAGATTGGAGGTGACAGCCACCATCTGTGATGAGAAGCACAATAGAAGTGGAAATTGAACATATGGCCACATCAGATTATACATCCATGTTCCTAATGGCCGGGTGGACTGATGTTCCTTCTTATTTCTTCGCTGATAGGATGTGGGCATTGCTAACCACATAGGACTCACACATCCCTAGTTGTCCTTGAGAAGGTGATTGTGAGCTCAATGTTTAGAACAGGTCTATAATGAGGTCTGGATCTGAGTGATCCTGGCAGAACTCAAACTAAGCAATGGGGATAGTGCGATAGGGGCGGCAGGGTGGCACAGTGATTAGCACTGCTGCCTTACAGCACCAGGGACCCAGGTTCAATTCTGGTCTCAAGTGACTGTCTGTGTTGATGCACATTCTCCCCATGTTTCTGTGGGTTTCCTCCGAGTGCTCTGGTTTCCTCCCCCAATCCAGAGATGTGCGGGTTAGGTTGATTGGCCATGCTAAATTGTCCCTTAGTGTGTCAGGGGGATTAGGAGAGTTGCGGCAATAGGACCTGGATGGGACTGTTGTTAGTGCAGGCTCGATGGGCCAAATGGCCTCCTTCTGCACTGTAGATTCTATAGTGCTGTGGATGATACCTTCCATCACTTTGCTGGTGACTAAGAGGAGGCTGTTGGAAGGTAGCTGGGTTGGTTTGGAGTTGTCCTGTTTTTTGTGGACAGAAGACACTTGTGCAAGTTTACATGTTGTCGGATAGTTGTCAGTGTTGTAGCATCTTAGATGAGGGGAGACAGGCAAAGAGAAGGAAATGTTTGGGGAAAGAACAACACAGTGGTTAGCACTGGTGTCTCACATCACCAGGGACCCAGGTTCAATTCCTGTCTTGGATCATTGCCTGTGCGGAGTTGGCATGTTCCCCTTGTCTGCGTGGGTTTCCTCTGAGTGCTCTGGTTTCCCACTGAAAGACTTGCTGGTTAGGTGCATTGGCCAGGCTAAATTCTCCCTCAGTGCAGCTGAACATAGGCACCGCAGTGTGGCAACTGGGGATTTTCACAGTTACTTCATTGCGGTGTTAATGTAAGCCTACTTGTGACAATAACTTAAACTTAATAGCCAAAGACATGGTCACCTTTGGTGGGACAAAGAAAACTGGGGTTGATCAGGAGGCTAACACTGGAGGAGTGCAGAGATCTTGGAGGGTTGTAGGGCTGGAGGAGGTTACATAATTAAGGAGGAAGGAGACAATGGAAGGAGTTTAACACAAGAATGAGAATTGTCAATTTGAAGAGGAATGTATGTTAACAAGTACAATGTACTGGGCAAATGGAACTTGATGTGAGCTAGATTATAAGCAGCAAAGTTGTGGATGTGTTGAAGTGTATCGTAGATGATAAATGAAATGCTGGCCACGGTAATCATCATAGAATCGCTGCAGTGTAGAAGGTGGCCATTCGGCCCATCGAGTTTGCACCGACTTCTGACAGAGCATCTCACCCAGGTCCAAACCCCATAACCCCACATATTTACCCCACTAATTCCCCGAACCTATACATCTTTGGAGAGTCAGGGACAATTTAGCAAATCCAATCCACTTAACAGTAATGTTGGAATAGTCGGATCCAGTCTGGAGTATGTTACATTGGAAGGGATCTATCTGTATGTGTGCTCCACCCTGAAATCTATAGTTTCAAATCTCCAAATCTCTGAAGTTTACTTACTTAAAAAAGCAGAAACCAGGAAATATGAAGTACTAATATCTAATTTTTTTCTAAAATCCAGCAGCCAAACCTAGTAATCAGCCAACAATCAGTACTCCCGGATCCACTCATCATTAAAAATTCACTTACTCTTTCAACAATCTAGCAGTGTGAGAATAGCAACTTGGAGCAAGTTTGACAAACGCCCATACGCTCCGGGTACAGGTTGCTTTCCATTCATCACTGTGTCAGTGCATTCCTGTTAAGATTAAATTGGTCCTCTTTAGCTGTAGCCGAACGGTCTGAGACCAAATTACAGCCTTTCATCTTTGTTGCAAAGTGCATAAAATTGACCAACAGAGCCTGCTTTTGTTGTGTTTTTAAAATTAACTGTCCTGTGCTATATTCTACAACCTAAAAGCGGCACAGCATTTGCAGCTGATATCGTTTGATGTCAGGGTAGGGCAGATCAACTAAGTGCTTCCCAGAGTTAATCAGAACCGTTCCGTTATTATTTAGCAACATCACACAGAGATTTCACTGTTCCCGCAGTTCTCTTCTGGGTCTCACAGGGAAGCGATCAAAGATTGTTGGGAAATTACGGGGGTAAAGAAAGACATTTCTTGATTGTGATCTGGGCACAGGACCTTAAATGATCCACTTTTGACAAATGTGACAATTCCAGGCCTCTCTTTGATGTGTCTGGTCTCCGTGTGGAAATACATTGCTTTCATAGTCCAAGAATGCTGGTCTTCAGCTGACCCTCACAGTGATAGCAGAAATAATCAGTCTTTCAGCAGGCGCAGATTAAGCAGAGAAGTCAAGATAGGGAAATGAGTGAGCAGAACAGAAGGCTGCAGCTACTGGGACGAAAGGATTAAAACATACAAATACTTAAACTGAGCTAAAAATAGAAAATGTTGGAAATACAAGTCCAACATCTGTAAAATTAAAAACTGAGTTAATATTATGGGTTCAGCCATTTTGTCATGGAGCAGTAGATAGACTGAGAGAACATAGAACATTACAGCGCAGTACAGGCCCTTCGGCCCTCGATGTTGCGCCGACCAGTGGAACCAATCTAAAGCCCCTCTAATCTACTATTCCAATATCATCCATATGTTTATCCAATACCCATTTTAATGCTCTTAATGTTGATGAGTCCACTACTGCTGCAGGCAGGGCATCCCACGCCCTCACTACTCTCTGAGTAAAGAACCTACCTCTAACATCTGTCCTATATCTCTCATCCCTCAATTTAAAGCTATGTTCCCTCATGCTAGCCATCACCATCCGAGGAAAAAGGCTCTCACTATCCACCCTATCTAATCCTCTGATCATCTTGTATGCCTCTATTAAGTCACCTCTTAACCTTCTCTCTAACGAAAACAACCTCAAGCCCCTCAGCCTTTCCTCATACAATTTTCCCACCATACCAGGCAACATCCTGGTAAATCTCCTCTGCACCCTTTCCAACACTTCCACATCTTTCCTATAATACGGCGACCAGAACTGTACGCAATACTCCAATTGCGGCCGCACCAGAGTTTTATACAGTTGCAGCATGACCTGCTGGCTCCGAAACTCAATCCCTCTACCAATAAAAGCTAACACACCGTACGCCTTCTTAACAACCCTATCAACCTGGGTGCCAACTTTCAGGGATCTATGCACATGGACACCCAGATCCCTCTGTTCATCCACACTACCAAGTATCTTACCATTAGCCCAGTACTCTGTATTCCTGTTACTCCTTCCAAAGTGAATCACCTCATACTTTTCCGCATTAAACTCCATTTGCCACCTCTCAGCCCAGCTCTGCAGTTTATCTATGTCCCTCTGTAACCTGCCACTTCCCTCCGCACTGTCTACAACTCCACCGACTTTAGTGTCATCCGCAAATTTACTAATCCATCCTTCCACGCCCTCATCCAGGTCATTAATAAAAATGACAAACAGCAGTGGCCCCAAAACAGATCCTTGCGGTACACCACTAGTAACTGAACTCCAGGATGAATATTTTCCATCAACCACCACCCTTTGTTTTCTTACAGCTAGCCAATTCCTGATCCAAACCACTAAATCACCCTCAATCCCATGTGTCTGTATTTTCTGCAAAGGCTTACCATGGGGAACCTTATCAAACGCTTTGCTGAAATCCATATACACCACATCAACTGCTTTACCCTCATCCACCTCTTTGGTCACCTTCTCAAAGAACTCAATAAGGAGAGAGAGGGGCACCAAAGCCAATCGGGAGATTGAATGTGATGGGGATCTGGCAACAATGTAAAGTACCAACTTCACAGATAAGAGCAGTACATAATCGTAGAATCCATACAGTGCAGAAGCAGGCCACTCAGCCCATCCACTCTGCACCAACTCTCCGACAGAGCATCCCAACCAGACCCAATCTGGGTCTGGAGGAATACAGAGAGAGTAGGAAAGAACTCAAACGGGGAGTTAGAAGGGCAAAAAGAGGTCATGAAATGTTCTTGGCAGACAGGATTGAGGAGAATCCCAAGGCATTTTATTCATATGTTAGGAACAAAAGAGTTGTCAGGGAAAAAGTCAGACCTCTCAGGGACAAAGGAGGGGAATTATGCTTAGAACCCGAGGGAATAGGGGAGATCCTAAATGAATACTTTGCGTCACAAAGGAGAGGGACTTGTTGACTGGGAGTGTCTCAGAGGGAGGTGTTGACCCGTTAGAGAGAATCTCCATGACAAGGGAGGAAGTGTTAGGTTTTTTAGGTAACATTAAAACTGACAAATCCCCAGGGCCTGATGGCATCTATCCTAGACTGCTCAGGGAGACAAGAGATGTAATTGCTGGGCCTCTGACGGAAATCTTTGTCTCTTCATTGGACACAGGTGAGGTCCCTGAGGATTGGAGGATAGCGAATGTGGTACCGTTGTGTAAGAAGGGTTGCAGGGATAACCCGGGTAATTATAGGACAGTGAGCTTGATGTCCGTGGTAGGGAAGTTGTTGGAGAGGATTCTTAGAGACAGGATGAATGCGCATTTAGATTGGAACAATCTCATTAGTGACAGACAGCATGGTTTTGTAAGAGGGAGGTCGTGCCTTACAAATTTGGTGGAGTTTTCTGAGGAAGTGTCAAAAACGGTTGACGAGGGGAGGGCCGTGGATGTCGTCTATATGGATTTCAGTAAGGCATTTGACAAAGTCCCTCATGGCAGGTTGGTTAAGAAGGTTAAGGCTCATGGGATACAAGGAGAGGTGGCTAGATGGGTAGAGAACTGGCTTGGCCACAGGAGACAGAGGGTAGCAGTCGAAGGGTCTTTTTCCGGCTGGAGGTCTGTGACCAGTGGTGTTCTGCAGGGCTCTGTACTGGGACCTCTGCTATTTGTGATATATATATAAATGATTTGGAAGAAGTGTAACTGGTGTTATCAGCAAGTTTGCGGATGACACAAAGATGGCTGGACTTGCAGATAGCGATGAACATTGTCGGACAATACAGCAGGATATAGATAGGCTGGAAAATTGGGCGGAGAAATGGCAGATGGAATTTAATCCGGATAAATGCAAAGTGATGCATTTTGGAAGACCTAATGTAGGGGGGAGTTATACAATAAATGGCAGAGCCATCAAGAGTATAGAAACACAGAGGGACCTAGGTGTGCAAGTCCACAAATCCTTGAAGGTGGCAGCACAGGTGGAGAAGGTGGTGAAGAAGGCATATGGTATGCTTGCCTTTATAGGATGGGGTATAGAGTATAAAAGCTGGAGTCTGATGTTGTGGCTGTATAGAACGCTGGTTAGGCCACATTTGGAGTACTGCGTCCAGTTCTGGCTGCCACACTACCAGAAGGACATGGAGGCTTTAGAGAGAGTGCAGAGAAGGTTTACCAGGATGTTGCCTGGTTTGGAGGGTCTTAGCTATGAGGAGAGATTGGGTAAACTGGGGTTGTTCTCCCTGGAAAGACGGAGAATGCGGGAAGACCTAATAGAGATGTACAAAATTATGAAGGGTATAGATAGGGTGAACAGTGGGAAGCTTTTTCCCAGGTCGGAGGTGACGATCACGAGGGGTCACGGGCTCAAGGTGAAAGGGACGAGGTATAACTCAGATATCAGAGGGACGTTTTTTACACAAAGAGTGGTGGGGGCCTGGAATGCGCTGCCAAGTAGGGTGGTGGAGGCAGACACGCTGGCATCGTTTAAGACTTACCTGGATAGTCACATGAGCAGTCTGGGAATGGAGGGATACAAATGAATGGTCTAGTTGGACCAATGAGTGGCACAGGCTTGGAGGGCCGAAGGGCCTGTTTCCTGTGCTGTACTGTTCTTTGTTCTTTGTTCAATCCCTGTAACCCCACTAATCCCCCTAACCTACACATCTTGGGACACTAAGGAGCAATTTAGCATGGCCAATCAACCTAACCTGCACATCTTTGGAGTGTGGGAGGAAACCCACGCAGACATGGGGAGAACATGCAAACTCCACACAGACAGTCTTCCAAGGCCGGAATTGAACCCGGGTCCCTGGTTCTGTGAGGGAGCAGCACTAATCACAGTGCCATCGTGCCGCTCATATTGAGAGCTGTTCCAAATTGTTTGAAATACAAAATGAGTGTCAGATAAATTATCTAATTACCCAGTGAGACTATACAGGTGATAGGAGTGGTCAAACTGGTCGTAATCATTAATGCTCCTGCTCTACCCAAGACCGCAAGAAACTACAAAGGGTCATGAATGAAGCCCAGTCCATCACTCAAACCAGCCTCCCATCCAGTGACTCTGTCTACACTTCCCGCTGCCTCAGAAAAGCAGCAGCATAATTAAGGGCCCCACGCCCACCGGACATATTCTCTTCCACCTTCATCTGTCGGGAAAATGATACAAAAGTCTGAAGTCACTTACTAACCAACTGAAAAACAGCTTCTTCCCTGCTGCCATCAGACATTTGAATGGACCTACCTCGCATTAAGTTGATCTTTCTCTACACCCTAGCTATGACTGTAACACTACATTCTGTAATCTCTCCTTTCCTTCTCTATGTACGGTATGCTTTGTCTGTATAGCGCACAAGAAACAATACTTTTCACTGTATACTAATACCATGTGACAATAATAAATCAAATCAAATCCTGTAAAATGGATCCATAACGAGTGGGTTGCTTGCTTTTGGACAACTCACTGGGAATCCATTTTGCATTACTGGCAAAAACCAATTTCAACCTTAGGGAGGCGGAATGGAATTTTACGGCTGTCCCGTTGGGGGCGGGGGGGGGCAAGGGCGGGGCTGTACAAGACAGCGAGTCATTCAAAAGTCCATTGACTTTGGCAGGACAGGAAAATCATGCCAGCATCAAATTCTGCCCATGGTGGCGTAGTGGTAACGTCGCTGGATAAGTAATCCAGAGGCTAAAGCGAATGCTGTCGGGATCCAGGACCACGGCCGCTGGTGAAATTTAAATGAATAAATGCAATTAGTTAATATAGTTGGAAGTGTAAACTAGTCTCAGTAATTGCAACTGTGTAACAATCACTGATTGTCGTAAAAACCCATCTGGTTCACTAATGTCCATTAGGTAAGGGGAATAATGTATCAAGATTTGCTGATGGTCCAAAGCTAGGTGCAAAGCTAAGCTGTGAGGAGGACACAAAGAGGCTGCAAAGAAATATAGGCAAGTCAGTGACTGGGCAAGAAGATGGCAGATGGAGCATGATGTGGGGGAATTTGAAATAATTCACTTTGATTATAAGAATAGAAAAGCAGAACTTTTTTTTAAAAAGGTGGGAAACTTGTAGATGTTGACTTTCAAAGAAACTTGGGTGCTTTTTTAAATTATTTTTTTATTTGCTTGTGGGGCGTGTGTGTTGCTGGCTGGCTAGCATTTATTGCCCATCCCTGGTTGCCCGAGGGCAGTTGAGAGTCAACCACATTGCTGTGGCTCTGGAGTCACATGTAGCCCAAACCAGGTAAGGGTGCCAGATTTCCTTCCCTCAAGGACATTAGTGAACCAGATGGGTTTTTCCGACAATTGACAATGGTTTCATGGTCATCAGTAGATTCTTAAATCCAGATGGAATTTGAATTCAATAAAAACTATCTGCCGTGGCGGGATTCGAACCCGGGTCCCCAAAGCATTAGCTGATTTTCTGCATTAATAGTCTAGCGATAATATCACTAGGGTGTGCTTGTAAAAGGTATGTAGGTATAGCAAACAATAAGGAAAGCAAATGACATGTTGGTCTTTATTATTATAGTATTTGAGTGCAGGAATAAAAAGCTCTTGCTACAATTGTACAGGTCTAAGAGCCGATAATTTGCGTTACTTACCCCACTGAAAAACCCGGTGAGAAAACCAATCATTTTCTCACCCTTTTTTATGACAAAATTCTGCCCCATATTTGAAATACTGAGCGAAATCTTACCAAAAAATGGCAGAGGGACCGATCTTGCCAAAAAAATTCGAAGTGTCGAATGAGTGTAAAAGAGGGAGAGAATCGCGCCCATTATTTGGGCGAGTTCCCAGTCACCATCATACTTAGTGAAAAAAAAGAGCCAGGGTGCGATTCTAGCCAGTAGTGAGGGAGCAGAGCCTACTCTCACTGGTGTAGCTGCTGTTGAGCTCTCGGGGCACCTGCCCAATGGTGCCCTGACCTTCCAATATATTGTGTACATACAGTGTACACAGTACACTGGGCAATTTCCTGTCACTCCTCCACCACCCCCCCACCCCCCATCACGGAAAACAGGACCAGCTGCTGATCACTCCCTGTGCTGGTCACCCCGTCCCCCACAACCCCCTGGAATTGCCCCCTGACCCCACTGCCAATCACCACCCTGGCCAAAAAACCCTCTCAATCACCGCCCTGGCCAACATACCCCCTCAATCACTGCCCTGGCCAATTGCCCCCCACCCAATTGCAGAGTTTCTCTCTTCCTGCTGCCCCCCCCCCCCCCCCCCCCCCCGCCCTTACGGAGCTGTCCCCTGCCTCACGTTGTCAAAGTCCCACTCCCCTCAGGCATCGCCCGAGTGGGCATTGCCAGGGTGCCAGGCTGGCAGTGCCCAAGAGGCACTGCCTGGCCCTACCCCCGTCCACCTGGGGGCTTCAATGGCGCAAAACCGATTTTGCCAACAAAGCAGAGCCAGTACCATCGCAAGAAGCGAAAAACTGGGCGCGAACCCGATTTTTCATCTCTCGCCCGATCTTACCGGCTCACCACACTGATCAACCGGCAGGATGAGCTGGTAATATTACTACTCGAGGGTTGGTTCAGGCACAAGAAACAGAGGACATGATCTTATGACCTTGTCCCACCTGACCTTCGGCGAGGCGGGGCGGGAGACAACAAATCAGGTTCGCGCCCGATTTTCCGCCTCCCTGATCGTCCCTGTTTTGCACTGTTTTGTCGGTGAAATTGGCTTTGCACTCGGAAAGGGTTTGATAGTGTAGACACAGAGAGATTGTTTCTGCTGGCCGGGGAATCTAAAACTGGGGAGGTGCAACTTCAGAATAAGGGACTGATCATTTAACACTGAGATAAGGAGAACTTCAACAAGGTTGTGAATCTGCAGAATTCACCACCCCAGAGGATTGTGGATGCTCCATCATTGAAGATATTTAAGGCTGGGATTGAAAGATTTTTGGTCTCTCAGGGAATCAAGGGATATGGACGACAGGCAAGAAAGGAGTTGAAACCCAAGATTGTATTGAATTGCAGAGCAGGCTCTATGGGCCATCTGGTCTACCCCTGCTCCCATTTCTTGTGTTTTTGTGTTCTTGTGAAATTTGCCAGCCTTACCTGGTCTGACCGACATGGCCTCTAGACCCGCAACAATGTGACTGACTCTTAACTGCCTTCTGGAATGGTCTAGCAAGCCATGCAACTGTACCAAAGCGCTGCATAAGATTCACCACATGGATTGCAGTGGTTCAAGAAGGCAGCTCACCCCCAACCTTTTAAGAGCAATAAGGGATGGGCAACCAACGCTGGCCTTGCCACCGACACTCATATCCCAATATAGAACAAACTTTAAAATCTTTATAGGGAAAGTGGCCTCATCATTATACTTTGAACAGCTATTAATGCACAATCTATTGAAGGTAGCAATGAAAGCAAGTGATTCCCAGAGTGACAGTCATGTGCAGAAGTCCAATTATATTTTGACCCAGTTCGGAGGGCAGATCAATGTGTTTATGTATTATTTTTGAGTCCCCATAGCTTTAGCTCCCTACACAACAAGAGATAAGGTTGTGTAATTATAAGTGGAGTGGAATTATGATAATTACTGTGTCAACAAAATGTTAATATTTGACACCAGCTGGTGCTGATTATACTCAGTAATCTTTTGCATTTAATTTTTGCAATGCAAACTAGGTGGCTTGAAAAATGAGACAACTTCCTGTTGATGTGTCTGGTTGAAAGTTACCCAGTGAGAGTTAATGTTAAGGATTAGAAACAGGCTTGTTCCATTAAGGTGACACTATAGATAAATCCTGTGGGTGTCAAATAATCTGGGATAAATTCTCTCAACATCCAGAAAGTGTCGCAAATGATGGGGTGGGTTCGACATTGTGTGATAAAAACATCCTTTGGTTAACAACATGATCATTGAATGATTGTTTGAATTGGGGGGAAAAAATGCTCAACAGATTTGTCCAACAATTAGATAAGGAAACGGCCATTGACCAGCCTTCTTTTACACTAACATTTTATTATTTTAATGATGTGTGTTGCTGATGAGGGAAGTTTCAACAATTTGAGACTTGCAAGTTGGGATTCGTGGCTGTAAGCAGTCAATGATGAGAGTCAGAGTGTCCATTCTTACAAGGGGTTGCACTGTTCATTGTCTGTGTCCATGTCGTAAGACCTGAGGCGCCCCAGATATTGAGGCTTTAGTCTTCATTTCAATAGAGTTGGCCACTAGCCAGTGAAGAGAAACCCAGGTCAGGCCCCTGTAAGCAGCAGCACAATAAGAAAAGGCAGAGGTTGAGAGATAGGACACCAGGGTTAGGGGAGGGTTGAACTGGAGTTCAATTTTAAAAGTCTGGTGGACTCCGTCCTCACGAGGCCGAAGGTTTTTACATTCGTTCATGGAATGTGGGCATTGCTGACTCAGCCAGCATTTATTGCCCATCCCTGCAGTCACTTTAAGAGTCAACCACACTGCTCAGGAGTCATGTGTAGGCCAGACCAGTGACAGATTTCCTTCCCGAAAGACATTAGTGAACGAGATGGGTTTTTACGACAATGGTTTCATGGTCGTCATTAGACTTTTTAATCCCAGATTTATAATAGAATTGAAATTTCACCATCTGCCATGATAGGATTTGAACCCTGGTTTTCTGGATTACTAGTCCAGTGATAATACAACTATTCCACTGTCTCCTTGGGAATTGGAGACCAGTGGGGGCTTTCAGGCATTGGTCCTGGACACCTGTCCTTTTACTTCACCAATTTAGCGGGCAGCACACTTGCTGCCAAAAATGCACATTCACTTCCTGTTCACCATATAGGAGGTTTCGTCAGCTGGTTCACATCTGAGAAACATTACTATAGAACACCGTGTACCTTGGCCAAGTACAGTTCTGTCAGGCCAGGCTGGCATCACAGTCAATACAAGAAGATAAAATGTGGTCAAAAATTTCAAAAGCACAACTCTTGTATGAAAACCTTATAATACACCCGTGAATGGACTCAATGGCTGAAATCTCCATGAGGTTCAGTTTAAGTTGGTGAAAACCATGTAAGCATTCTAAAACCTGCACTTTCCTCTGACCCAGAGATTTTTCCTGATCTCTGGGTCTCTAAAGTTGCAGAAGGAAACCAAGAAAATGGCTACAGAAATTCTACTTTCAGATCTCAGGCCTTAAAGCACATTTCAGTCAATAGGTTATTAGATGCATGACACAGTTAAATAATCTTAATGTCAAGTCATGTGTCAGCAATAGCATTTAACAAAGGTGCAAACATAGAAAATAGAAGCAGGAGTAGGCCATTCAAGCCTGTTCCACCTTTCGTTTTGATCATGGTTGATCATCAAATTCATAGAATCCCTACTGGGCAGAAGGAGGCCATTTGGCCCCTCGGGTCTGTGCCGACCACAATCCCACCCAGGCCCTATCCCCATCACCCCATTTATTTAACCTGCTAGTCCCCCTGACACTAAGGGGCAGTTTAGCATAGCCAATCAATCTAACCTGCACATCTTTGACTGTGGGAGGAAACCGGAGCACCCGGAGGAAACCCACACAGACACTGGGAGAATGTGCAAACCTGGGTCCCTGATGCTGTGAAGCAGCAGTGCTAACCACTGTGCCACCATGCTGCCTTATATCCTGAGCTTGCCTTCCCCCCATATGCCTTGATCCCTTTAGCCCCAAGAGCTATATCTAATTTCTATTTGAAATAAAATACCATGACCGGAAATTTCCCATTCTGCCCGCTGCGGGAATCGTAACAGGCCGGATAGAAAATTTGACATACCATTTATTGCTCCGTTGAGCTCGGGTGGGAATTTCCGTTCTTGGGGCATGCGTGGCCAGAAAATTCCGCCCCTCAGCTCCAGTGTACAAGGCTATGACCATGGATGGAGTCACACTGGTGGTGGACATGGGTTAGGAAAGTGGTTTTGACTCCACGAACCTGTACCTTGGGACATCTATTCCTTCAAGGAGCAATATTGACAGGAATGAAGAGGCATGAAGTACTGACAAAAGGGGCCTCTACCAATCAGGCCACCATGCGGAGAGTTATGAGTTTAGTTATCAATCCATTCCAACAGAACTGCTCATGCTTATAAGATAGTCACAAGGGAGAGAAACTGTATCAGAATGTCTCTTTTAAAAAGAATGGGGTGGATTTTATATTCAGTAGCAAAACAGCGGTGTTATTGCTGACCTCAAAGGAAGCTATACCCACAAAGGTCTAGCAACCTCTGCATGGATTTCCCTTTTCCTGGTGGCTGCTTCAATCTAGCAGCAAGTCAAGGGGATCTCCAAGCGTTCAACAGCATTACCAGCAAACAAGGTAAGCTGCCAGTTGTATTGACGTATCTTCACAGACAGCAATCCGGGAAGTTAAACTTCACTTTTAATTTAACTATTTCAGGCAACATTGCATTAAGAAGGAAGATAAAATGTCATGACCTTTACCTTCTTAATTATTTAAAATATGTGGAATTTTTGTTTCTTAATGCAGAAATGCGGCGTTTGACAAATATGTAATTAATTTTTCATTGCCAATGATTTTTGATTTGATTTGATTTATTATTGTCGCATGTATTAGCATATTGTGAAAAGTATTGTTTCTTGCACGCTATACAGACAAAGCATAGCATACATAGAGGAGAAAAGGAGAATGTAGTGTTACAGCCATAGCTAGGAGAAAGATCAACTTAATATAAGTGAGGTCCATTCAGTAGTCTGGTGGCAGCAGGAAAGAAGCTTCTTGAGTCGGTTGGTATGTGACCTCAGACTTTATCTTTTTCCTGAAGGAAGAAGGTGAAAGAGAGAATGTCCGGGTTGTGTGGGGTCCTTAATTATGCTGGCTGCTTTTCTGAGGCAGTGGGAAGTGTAGACGGAGTCATTGGATGGGGCTGGTTTGCATGATGGACATGTCTTTGTTCATGACCCTTTGTAGTTTCTTGCAGCGTTGGGCAGAGCAGGAGCCATACCAAGCTGTGATACAACCAGAAAGAATGCTTTCTGATGAGCAGTTACTGTGAAATTAGTCCACTGCTAAAACCCAGTTACATCTCATTCTCCAAACTGCAACTTTCTAAAGGGGTTTTTGAAAGGGAGATCAAAATTGTAAGAATGAAAGTTTTCATCAGTTGAATGATTTCCAAATGATTGCAGACTGGAGAAACAGTGCACCCTATGAAGGAGTGTAGAGCCATTGACAGCAAATTCTGGTTCTCTGCATCATTCTGTCCCTGTGTGAACTCTTGAATTTGCTGTCAACCTCAGTGAAGTGATGATGACAGTTTACCACAGCCGAATCTGCGCCAATTCTATGGGATTCTATGGGATTCATGGAAAATTGCTGCTGTTATTTTTTTGGACAGTTTTTGATAATTTATTTGTTTTGGCAGTGAGCATTTCACTGTTTGTGTGTTGAAAATTCCACATCAATTTCTTTCTGCTCTGGACTGCCACCTTTATGCTGACAAAGTATATTCCGACAAAGAAACACTTTTTTTGGAGGTGCAGGTTGAAGTTACAAGTTGAACTTTGTAAACATAATAAAATGCACCATGGTGCAGTCAATTTGATTTCACTGACTATGTAGAATAGGTACTAACAATTCAAATACTTTTCCATATTTTCAATAATTGACCCAACTCTTGACTTGCTCGGGCTCTGCAATATTAATAATGAACAAATTAATGTGTTTGCATGAAATATTTTAACATGGAGTTGGACCTATTATAGAAGGACTGAACACTCCCATCACTTAGCAAGCTAAAGAAGCAGCCACATTACTATCACTGAGCAATTTCAACTTTTCAAGGTTAACATTCCTGTAACCTTTCCCATTCCTTGTTATTTTTTTCCCTCCCTTTTATGTTTTGACCAGCCCTTCAAAATGTTCTCCCAGTTTTACCTCTCCCACACTCTTTACCCCTGTACATTTTTTAGTTGTCGGATTTTGTGGACCTTCTGTGAATCATCAGAGCGTTTTCTGTTTTTGTTTCAGCTGTTAGCGTTTTTATTTCTTTTCATCACTTACTTCACGAGTTGATCTTCTGGCTCCCAGTGCCAGAACCACCTGACAGTCGGGACCCATAAAGACACAGTTGCGGTCACCAGGGAGAAGTATAAATCCGGCCCGAGATCCAACATTATCCAAACTTGGGCAAGTTCAGAAGAATCGAGCCAAAGCTAAGATTTGCAAGGTTTGGACCGAGCTCAGGTTTTTATTTTCTCTTTGCTCTCCCGGTGGTGAAATGGAAACTTGGAACCAAGCCAGGAGTTCACTTTGTCATGTTACTAATGGAGAGAACTGTAGTTTTAGCAGTTTGCTTCAGATTCTCTAGGAGACTGGCTACTCCCAGCTGGGGATGAACTCATTCTGTTCTCACGCAGATCAATTGTTGGAAACCTCTCCATTTTTCAAACAGGTGTGCACCTGAGGTACAAATCACTGGGGCAGTAAGAGTATGGCTAAGTGTGTGGCTTCTTCACTCGGTAAACCAAAGGCTGGCAAATAACAAAAAATAGAGAGCAGGAGCAGGAAAAAAGGCAAAAGATGAAAGAATCAAATTCTGCGTCTGTCAATGTTTTGTCGTGATTGAACCTTGCAATGCATTCTAACAATGAGAACTGGGCAACGTGTCAGTGTGCTAGAGTGCAGAGGGGTTTAAATGCCTTACTGAACTCTGACAGACTGCCAGTCCACTTATTCTGGAGACCGCATATCCTCCCAGTCTGTCAGAATCCACCCTTGCACAGACAACACAACTCTGTTTGCATGACACATCAAAGATAGGGGTGGAGGGGGGTGGTGTTGAGGGGGTGTGGGGGGAAGTTCTCAAGACAGCCAAACTGAAGTAACGTACTAATTACATTTGCATCATTGGGCTGGATTACGTGATTGAATGAGCTGTCTAGTGTAAACTAACAGGCCAGGGTTCCATGCACACCACCTACATGAGGATCATAGAATCCCTACAGTGCAGAAGGAGGCCATTCAGCTCATTGAGTCTGCACTGACCACAATCCCACCCACGCCCTATCCCCAATAATCCCATATATTTACCCCAGCTAGTCCGTCTGATACTAAGGGGCAATTTAGACTGGCCAATCCACCTAACATGCACATCTTTGGATGAGGCAGGATAAATAATAAAGCAACTTACTGTTTCAAATTTCTCCCCTTTTCAGAACTTCCACATTCTCAATAGAAACAAGTGAGGAATATATTTATTTTGTGTGACTGTCTGTACATTATTCTCCAATAATCCTTTGCACCCTTGACTTATAGTCACTGCTCACCAGCAGACTACCTCTTTTAGTCAAAAGTGCTAGGGAATCCATCCCATGCCACACACTGTGCACCAGAGCATGCATCATTTGATAAAATGTCATACTGAGGCAACTGGCCACAGTGTCTCTGTACACAGGTAATTATAACAGGAAAGATTGAACCGGTTGTTAGTTGTACTTGAGAGCATATGATTATTGCACTGTAATGCCAGTGCATAGTAGTACAACCACTGCATCTCAGTACTGACAATGCATAGCAACACTGGATCTACATAACAATATTGACATTACATAGCAATCGAATCACTTGACAGGTCACTTGACAGTCTTAATAGCACTGGACAGACAGTGCAATTATTTATTTTTACAAATACCACAATTGAGAGAGTACAGCTATCTGGAAAGACTGAACATTTTTGGCTTTTTTTCCTCGAGAAAATAAGCTTTTCTTCAGGGAAGGAGTGAACTCATAGGTTGAGATTCTCCCAAAACATTTGCATGAAAATGGGAGTAACACCTGCCAATTCCAGATTGAATCTCCCACACTCTGTGCATGACAGAGTGCCCTAGCGAGATTCCCTCTGAAAATCAGTGGGCGGGGCCTATTCCCACCTGAGAGGCCGGCAGCAGAGTGCAGAGGGGCCAGTGTGCATGCACCGATCTGTCAGCGCCGAGAGCGGCGCATGAGCAGCGGCCCTGCATTGCTGGCCTCCCGGTCGCTGATTTTGAAGTGTTTTCTATAACTCATTGTGAAATACTCGGCATATATGAAATATGTTTAATCTTATTCATGACGCCATGGTCAGTGAACATGCCCAATTTCTATCTTGTGGCCCACTGAGATGGAGGAAGGACACTCATGCAACCCACTCACTCGCCTAGGTTGTGAATTAGACTGATTGACTTGCTCTTGTCATGCAGATTCCATATAATTCAATGTAGATTGCTTTTTGTTTTAAGGTTGTCAGCCTTCAGGTTAAAGGCTCTGAAAATTATCTCTCAGTCTAAAATTTGAACATTAAAGACCTTGGAAAAACCTTCTCAAACCCACCATAAGTATCAGCAACACCTACTGGCAAACACCTAGATAGAACTACTTCCATGAGACAGCCAGCAATCAGATACATCTTTAAAGCAAGACTGGATATTGTATAAGCTCAGTAAGAAGTTTAACAACACCAGGTTAAAGTCCAACAGGTTTATTTGGTAGCAAATGCCACTAGCTCTTGGAGTGCTGCCCCTTTGTCAGGTGGAGTGGAGATGTGCTCACAAACAGGGCATACAGAAACACAAACTCAATTTACAAAATAATGATTGGAATGCAGTCTTTACAGATAATCAAGTCTTAAAGGTACAAACAATGTGAGTGGAGAGAGCATTAAGCACAGGTTAAAGAGATGTGTATTGTCTCCAGACAGGACAGCCAGTGAGATTCTGCAAGTCCAGCCGAGCTGTGGGGGTTACAGATAGTGTGACATGAACGCAAGATCCCGGTTTAGGCCGTCCTCATGTGTGCGGAACTTGGCTATCAGTTTTTGCTCAGTGATTCTGCGTTGTCGTGTGTCGTGAAGGCCGCCTTGGAGAATGGTTACCCAAAGATCAGAGGCCGAATGCCTGTGACCGCTGCAGCAGTGCTGCGGGTTCCCACTGGCGTGGGGTGACGCCAATGGAAATTCCCATTGACAGTGGTGGGAATAGGGAATCCTGCCACTAGCAAACAATGTGCCACCTCCTGCCAGCGGGAAATAAGTGTCTGGGAGGCCGGAGAATCTCGCCTGTTGGCAGGAATTCTCCAATCTCATAATCCTTGCCACGGCAGCATGGGAGATGGAGAATTTGGCATTTAGCCAAAACTCCACTCACTGTAGCGGGCAAGGTCGGAGAATTCTAGCCATGGTCGGTTTTACTATTTTTGACTGAGAAAAGCCAGGAAAACAAATATAGGATTGTAGGTACACACCTGTGGGAATTTGCATATTTCCCTTGTCTCAGGTAGATCAGCCATGATCTTATTGAATGGAGGAGCAGACTCGAGGGGCCAAATGGCCTACTCCTGCTCCTAGTTCTTATGTACCTGTCAGGTTAATTTCTTGTATCCTTTTAACACTGGAGTTCATACACCCAGACACATTGGCCTTCCATCCTGTTTGAACCAGGTGGAGTTATGAAGCTATTTAGATAATTTTAAAAAAGGTTAATGACTTTGTTAAAGGATTGCCTGCAGGGAGGGTTTAGACCAACTTATACCAGTCTGTGCTGAACCTGACAAAGTGGAATTGCAAGCAAGGCAAAAATATTTTGGGGTTAGGAATAAAGCAGCGCAGCTTCAGTATGTACTAAGTGGAGATGGGAAAACAGAATCAAATCTGTTGCCTTGTTGTGACGTATGTTTAGGTTAAAGAAAAGGTTAAGTGACACACTCTGAGCAATCTGTTATTTTCGACCTGACGATTAACCAAAGGATGGTCATTTTATTTATGTTGGCAGTGATGTTAACCGGTATCTGCTAATATTAGTGTCTCAGGAAACCACAACCTAATTTTCCTTTGTTATTTTTAGTACTAAAAAAAACATTTTTTTTAAAAGCTCGACCACGTGCAGTCTTATGCCTTGCCTTGAGTATGAATCTGTTTCCAGGGAAAAGATTTATATTGGAGCGAGGTATGTCCTGTCTTATACTGCAGTTTTGGTTCAGCAAGCAGAACAGTATGGCTTGCTGTGATTGGGACTACCAGCGACCCTGAAACTTTAATCCAACTTCCTGGCATTGGCACTGAGAAGGATGGCACTGGTGCACTTTTGCATCAGTATTACAAGTACCACGAATAGGATAGGGATGACATGGTGACACAGTGCTTAACACTGCTGCCTCACAGTGCCAGGGTCCTGGGTTTGATTCCTGGCTTGTGTTACTGTCTGTGTGGAGTCTGCACGTCCTCCCCGCGTGTGCGTGGGTTTTCTCCGGGTGGCTCCGGTTTCTTCCCACAGACTGAAAGGCGCGCTGGTTAGGTGCATTGGCCATGCTATTTCTCCCTCGGTGTACTCGAACAGGCACCAGAGCGTGGCGACGAGGGGATTTTCACAGTAACTTCATTGCAGTGTTAATGTAAGCCTACTTGTGACACTCAAAAAAAAAGGAAATGAAATGTAGGTTACATAGAACATAGAACAGTACAGCACAGAACAGGCCCTTCGGCCCACGATGTTGTGCCGAGCTTTATCTGAAACCAAGATCAAGCTATCCCACTCCCTATCATCCTGGTGTGCTCCATGTGCCTATCCAATAACTGCTTAAATGTTCCTAAAGTGTCTGACTCCACTATCACTGCAGGCAGTCCATTCCACACCCCAACCACTCTCTGCGTAAAGAACCTACCTCTGATATCCTTCCTATATCTCCCACCACGAACCCTATAGTTATGCCCCCTTGTAATAGCTCCATCCACCCGAGGTTCAATAGATAAAATCCATTTGAAGTGAAATAAAAGAAGTAGAAATCTTGGATTGACCAGTTTGATGGATAACATTTAACACAAACATAACTTGATACAGAGCTCTCATTAATTGAGTGGTCATGATATTCAACAGGAGATTATTAATCAGAAATAAGGTCTGCTTGACTATTTGCAACGCATGTAATGTGAACAAGCCCTCTCAAGAAGTCACTTTGTGAAAATAGTGAAAGGGGAAATTATAGCTTCAGGACTTTGTTGCAAAATGGTTAATCCAATCAGCAAAATACCACTGACAGGCGTCAAACATCCCAGCAACAAGAACTGATATCTCCACACCGCCTGTCAGTGAAGGCCACTGCTCACAGTTGTGGCTAGGTTTCCATAAGTGTTGTTCCATAAGTTTCCATAGGTTCCCAGTAGGTGTTGCTGATATTTATCTTATGGTGGGTTTGAGAAGGTTTTTCCAAGCTCTTTAATGTTCAGATTTCAGATTGAGAGAGGTCAGGGCTGCTATTTGTTCGTCCTCAGCTGATGGAACTGTGGCAAAATGCTACATATTAAGGAAGTAGAAAGAGGAGATATCTGCAGAATTGGATTTGCATGTTCCAGCTATATTTCCTGTCAATTAAACCGTTTGACCAGGGAAAGTGAAGACCAAAAACGTGGCCCATAAAAAAATAGAAGGGAAAACTGTGGACTGAGAGAAATGTGTACAGTGATGATAAAAAAAGACTGCAACAAATGCAGGTAGCAGTTGAAGTTCAACATTATGTTATCTGCTTTCCCCCAAACTTATAAATCATCCATAAAATCATCGTGGAAGGCTAAAAGGGCCAGATTTCACAAAGACTCCCAAGCAGCCATTCATTTATCATCCACTGTCACCCACAATTAAGTCATGTCTTTGTTCAGGTCATTGCCTTTGTTTCAAGGACATTTTATGATTGTTCATCATATCCTGATTTATCCTCACACCAGTTTTAATCTTTATTTTCTTTATTACTTAATGGGATATGGGCGTCACTGCAAAGGCCAGCATTTGTTGCCTATCCCTAATAGCCCTTTAACTGAGTGGCTTGCTAGGCTGTTTCAGAGATCAGTTAAGAGTCAGCCACAGTGCTGTGGGCCTGGGGTCACACATAGGTCAGACGGGGTAAAGACGGCAAATTTCCTTCCCTGAAGAACATTAGTGAACCAGGTGGATTTTTAGAACATTCGCTGATAATTGCCATGATCACCATTACTGAGACCAGCTTTATAATTCCAGATTTATTAACTGAATATAAATTCCACCCACTGCCATGATCAGCTTTGAAATCATGTTCTCAGAACATGAGCCTGATGCTCTGGATTACTAGCCCAGTGACGCACCACCACCTTCTCCAAAACTCCCTGCTCTCGTATCCTTGTGTAATTTGGTATATTGCTCCAGATTAGCCTAACTTCAGCTGTTTCACGTCTTGGATGCTCTATTAACTCCTCACTTAAGGCCTCCACTCAAAGCTTAAGAGCCCCAATTTCATTGTAACTCAATCTTTTGATGGTAAGAATCAAAGCCTTTGGCTCTTCTCTGCCCCTCCTCCATGACTTAATGAACAAAACTGAAGACAGATCTAAAGGTGCAATGTGTCTGACCTGGGCGCTGGACAGCTTCCATGACCTTTTGTTACTCATGCTCAGCTATCTCAGCAATGTAAGTAAGTGAGACGGTTAACTTGTTATGTGCCATATCGACTATTACCCTGAAGAATCTTCCACTCTCTCTTTTTCTCTCTGTCTCCCTTAGCAGTTTTCTAGTTTCTCAAGGTCCAGCTGGCAACTGCCTTTATAAAATCACAGAATCCCGACAGTGTAAAAGGAAGCCATTTGGCACTGACTTTCCAACAGGGCATTCCAACCCAGCCCTATCCTCTCAACCCCACGCATTTACCCCGTTAATCCCACCCTAACCTACACATCTTGGGAAACTAAGGGGCAATTTAGCATGGCCAATCCACCTAACCTGCATGATGGCACACTGGTTAGCACTGCTGCCTCATAGCGCCAGGGACCTGCGTTTAATTCTTGGTTTGGGTCACTGTCTGTGCGGAGTCTGCACGTTCTACCTGTATCCACGTGGTCTTCCTCCGGGTGCTCCGGTTTCCTCCCACAGTCTGAAAGATGTACTGGTTAGGTGCATTGGCCGTGCTAAATTCTCACTCAGTATACCTAAACGGGTATCGGAGTTGGCGACTAGGGGATTTTCACATTGACTTCATTGCAGTGTTAATGTAAACCTACTTGTGACTAATAAATTAACTTTAACTTTTCTTTGGACTGTGGGAGGAAACCAGAGTACCAGAAGGAACTCCACACAAACATGCAGAGAACGTGCAAACTCCACACAGTCACCCAAGGCCAGAATTGACCTCAGGTCCCTGGCGCTGTGAGGCAGCAGCGCTACTGTGCTGCTCCTAATTGCCTTCTTTAACCTACTTCCTCATAAGACCATAAGACATAGGAGCAGAATTAGGCCACTCGGCCCATCGAGTCTGCTCCGCTATTCAATCGTGACTGATGTTTTACTAATCCCCATTCTCCTGCCTTTTCCCCATAACCCCTGATCCCCTTATTAATCAAGAACCTATCTATCTCTGTCTTAAGGACACTCAATGACCTGGCCTCCACAGCCTTCTGCAGCAAAGAGTCCCACAGATGCACCACTCTCGGGCTGAAGAAATTCCTCCTCATCTCTGTTTTAAAGGATTGTCCCTTTAGCCTTAGGTTGTACCCTCTGGTTCTAGTTTTTCCTACTAGTGGAAACATCCTCTCCATGTCCACTCTATCCAGGCCTTGCAGTATCCTGTAAATTTCAATAAGATCCTCCCTCATCCTTCTAAACTCCAACGAGTACAGACCCAGAGTCCTCAACCATTCCTCATACGACAAGCTCTCCATTCCAGGGATCATTCTTGTGAATCTCCTTTGGACCCTTTCCAAGGCCAGCACATCCTTCCTTAGATATGGGATCCAAAACTGCTCACAATACTCCAAATGCGGTCTGACCAGAGCGTTATACAGCCTCAGAAGTACATCCCTGCTCTTGTATTCTAGCCCTCTCAACATGAATGCTAACATTGCATTTGCCTTCCTAACAGCCAACTGAACCTGCATGTTAACCTTAAGAGAATCTTGAACAATGACTCCCACGTCCCTTTGTGTTTCGGATTTCCTAAGCATTTTCCCATTTAGAAAATAGTCTAAGCCTCCATTCCTCCTTCCAAAGTGCATAACCTCACACTTTTCCACATTATATTCCCTCTGCTACTTCTTTGCCCACTCTCCTAGCCTGACCAAGTCCTTCTGTAGCCCCCCCCCCCCGCTTCCTCAATACTACCTGTCCCTCTACATATCTTTGTATCATCTGCAAACTTAGCAACAGTGCCTTCATTTCCTTCTTCCAAATCGTTAATGTATATTGTGAAAAGTTGTGGTCCCAACACCAACCCCTGCAGCACACCACTAGTCACCAGCTGCTATCCTGAAAAAGACCCCTTTATCCCCACTCTCTGCCTTCTGCTAGTCAGCCAGTCCTCTATCCATGCCAGGATCTTACCCTTAACACCATGGGCTCTTAACTTATTCAACAGTCTCCTATGCGGCCTTCTGGAAATCTAAATAAATCACGCCCACTGGTTCTCCTTTATCTAACTTCCTTGTTACCTCCTCAAAGAACTCTAACAGATTTGTCAGACATGACCTCCCCTTGACAAAGTCATGCTGACTCAGTCCTATTTTAGCATGCCTTCCAAGTACTCTGCGATCTCATCTTTAATAATGTACTCTAAAATCTTGCCAATGACCAAAGTCAGGCTAACCAGCCTATAATTTCCTGTCTGCTGCCTCCTTCCCTTCTTAAACAGCAGTGTTACATTCGCAACTTTCCAATACTCTGGGACCCTCCCTGCCTCCAGTGATTCTTGAAAGATCACCACCAATGCCTCCACAATTTCCTCAGCTATCTCTTTTAGGACCCCGGGGTGTAGTCCAACCAGTCCAGGTGATTTATCCACCTTCAGACCTTTCAGTTTCCCCAGAACCTTCTCTTTAGTGATGGCCACTACACTCACCTGTGCCCCCTGATTCTCCTGGAGCTTTGGCATCCCACTGGTGTCTTCCACCATGAAGACTGATGCAA